>NC_085844.1:167157034-167842659 GCF_035594765.1 Anolis carolinensis
CAACTGTTGCAGCCCGAGAACTTTGCCACGCTCACAGTGGGAAACACCAAATCCACTCCAATTGAATCAACTCCCTCTACTCCAGGACCCCTTTCTGCTCAGGAAATCAGGGCTAGTCAGCAAGCAGATGCCTGGGCTCAGGACCAACTTCGCCAAGGACTACATTTCCCCTTTTCGCTTAAGGATGGGTTACTTTGCTATAGAAATCATGTCTACATCCCTCCAGGACCGGGCAGGGAAAAAGCACTTCGTCTGTGTCATGACTGCAAGCCAGCAGGGCATTTCGGACTATTTAAAACCATGCATTTGATCCTAAGAGATTTCTGGTGGCCCAAGATCCGCAAGGATGTGGAAAAATATGTCAATACCTGCCCAGTATGCCAGCGCTCCAAGACAAGAAGGGAAAAGCCCTCAGGGCTTCTGCATCCCCTTCCTACCCCATCTCGCCCGTGGGAAATAATCTCTGCAGATTTTATCACTGATCTACCACCTTCCTGTGGATTCACCACGATCCTAGTGGTGGTGGACCTTTTTACCAAGTTAGCCCATTTCATTCCCTGCGATGGCCTCCCCACGGCTAAAGAGACTGCAGATTTATTCCTTCAACATATTTTCAGATTGCATGGGTTGCCCAAGAGTTTGGTCACAGACCGTGGGTCCCAATTCACCTCTCGTTTCTGGAAAGCACTACAAAAACTATTGGGCATAGACTCTCGTCTATCTTCGGCGCACCATCCCCAAACGGATGGGCAAACTGAGCGCACCAATGCCACTTTGGAACAATACCTTCGCTGTTATGTGAACTACCAGCAGGACAATTGGGCTTCCCTGTTACCGCTGTCGGAGTTCGCCTATAACAATGGTGTCCAGGCTTCAACTAAAGAAACCCCGTTCTTTGCAAACTACGGCTTCCATCCACGATTCTTTCCTTCTGTCATCGAAACCTCAGAAGTTCCCGCAGCAGAGGACTGGCTGCAGGAACTCACAGCGGTGCAACAACTTTTACTCCAGCAACTAGACCAAGCCAAGGAGGACTATAAACGCCACGCTGACAATCATCGCCAGCCGGGCCCCGAAATCAAGGTAGGAGACCGGGTTCTTCTGTCCACTCGTTTCTTGCCCTCCCATCGCCCTTGCCGGAAGCTAGATGCCCGTTTCATTGGCCCCTATCCAGTGGTGGCGCAACTTAACCCTGTGACTTTCAAACTTCAACTCCCGCGCTCTATGCGCATTCATCCAGTGTTTCATCGCTCTCTGCTCCTTCCGGCGGATGGTGTGCGCCCTGATGTAGACCGGCCGGCCCCCGCCCCTGTTTTGGTGGACGGAGAGGAGGAGTTCGAGGTTCAGGACATTTTGGACTCTCGCTTTCACCGCCGCCGCCTGCAATATCTCATTGACTGGGTGGGTTTTGGTCCCGAGGAACGCTCTTGGGAAGACGCTTCCACTGTCCATGCCCCCGATTTAACCCGCCGCTTCCATCAGACCTATCCCGCCAAGCCGCGGCCTCGCGCCTCGGGGAGAGAGTCCCAATTTGAGAGGGGGCTTGAGGAGGGGGATAGTGTGATGACTCATGGGCCATGTAGTCCCGTTCCTAGCGCTGTTGAGACGGATGAAGAGGAAAACTTGGTTTTTCCACCGTTTCAGCCAGAATTGGAATTTTCCCAGCCAGAATTGGAGCCCTTGCACCTGCAGGAGGTTTGCCTTCCAGAAATCTGCCAAACAAGCCCTGAGTCAGAATCTCCCCCATTTTCTCGCCGTAGTTATTATCAACAACAAAAAGGAGTTCAACAGGCTAATCGCAGAAGCCTGAGAATCGCAGCCAGGCATTCAGCTGATTAAGACTGCTTTCATGAGAACCTTTAGGGAGTCATGCATCTGGACACAGAGATTGACTTTCGGTTCTGGTTCCCCAGAGAAGTGTTCTTTGGTGGGAAAACGAGACCCTATTTAGGTTCCTTGCCCCGTAGGAATCGTGCGGAGTCAATTCGTCAGCTACCGGAGTAGGTTGTGTGTGGACAGCGCTACTCCCGTTTCCAAGCCTTCGTTCCTGTTTCCAGCCTTGTTTTGCTTCGCGGACCTTGCCTTGCTACCTAGGACTCAGCCTTGCTTTCCAGGACCTTGCCTTGCTTCCCGGACCTTGCCAAGTGTTTACCACGGATCTTGTCCCTGTTCCTCGTTCCTTGTTGCCTTGAATCAAGCTTTGTGTACCAAGAATCAAGCTATTTCCTTGCCTTGCCTAAGTTTCATGGACTAAAGGACCTTGTCATCTCCCCTCACCTTGCTTGGCAAGTGAGTGTTTCGGTTACTGGATTACAACTTTGGACCTTACTATTTCATATTGGACATGGTTTTCCTGGACTATATTTGACCTTTCCTGAAAGGTCATCTTCTGAACTATATTCTACACTTATTTTTATTGCCTTTACTTATTTCCTTAATAAAGATATTAGATAGATTCTGGCCTCTGTGTATGGTTATTGGTGCTCTGCAGCCTGGGTCGTGACACTGCATAGCTTTATAAAAAGTTGATTTTCTGCCTTTGGTAATTAATTAATAATACGGTATATAGGGAACTCTATTACTCCTGTGCTAAGTGTATGTTTCCTTTACTTTCTTTTTCTTTTTAGCCTTATGGAAAGGATGTGCTGATTAATGAGTCATGTGCTTTATTGCATATTAGGCAAAAATTCTTGAATTTTTGTAAATTTTCTAAATACATCAACTCTATTGGGCTAAGGATGTTATAAGAATTCGGTAAAATCTGCCACAGTTTCTTCCCAAAGTTTCTAATGTAAGAGATATTTTTAAAGTTAAACTGCTGAAGTGTTGAGCAGCATTTTGTTATGGAACTCGCAATAAATCTAATGTAGGGAATTCCAGCTCTGCTGAATTAATACCAATTCACATTGCCATTTTTAAAGAGGAGCAGGGAGCAAGCTTGTTTTCTGCTGCCCTGGAGACTAGGATGCAGAACAATGGCTTCAAACTACAGGAAAGGAGATTCCACCTGAACATCAGGAAGAACTTCCTCACTGTGAGGGCTGTTCGGCAGTGGAACTCTCTGCCCCGGACCATGGTGGAGGCTCCTTCTTTAGAGGCTTTTAAGCAGAGGCTGGATGGCCATCTGTCGGGGTGCGTTGAATGAGATTTTCCTGCTTCTTGTCAGGGAGTTGGACTGGATAGCCCACAAGGTCTCTTCCAAATTTATGTTTTGATGATTCTAGGAACATGGGATAAAGCAATCATGTTGTACAATGGAAAATGGCCTTGTGAAAAACAAAGTGGCTTAGTAATTTTTAATTGTTTTACTTCAGTTCTGTGTTATATTTATTTACATCCAATTTTTCCATCAACTCAGTTAAAACAGAGATAGATTAATATTCACATTGTTGTTGTTTGATCACAGGTCTTTTCTGTCATACATGATTTGGGTCTGTATCAACCTCATAAAACAATAGTTATATTCACATCCATAGAGTGATTTTCTGTATTCACATAACTTGGGATGCAGTGTAAACCTGCACTCCGTGTCTCTTGAACACCCACTGTGTATGTTAATAAGTCGATTTCAATTTTTTCCTTCCATCATCATCTAACAGTTAGCGCTGTTTCAATTAGTTAATTGAATCCTGCTTATTATTTTTTCTCTTTGATGAGAAAATATGATGAGTTTAATTTTGGTAACTACTTGCAATGGTGAACATAACAATGTAGACTTTTTCTTGAAGTTTATTTGCATCACTCTTTCTTGTGGAGGCACCACAAAGGAGAAGTTGGCAGCATAGCTTATAGCAAATCCCCTTCTCTGAGGGCACTTCCAGACAGCAATTTAATGCAGGTGAAAATGAGTTGAAGTAACCCATTTTCATCCACATTGGTATCCCCATGACCTTTTCAAAAATCCAGGCATTCCCAGGAGGCATCTACATGCCAGTGTGGTAACTACCACACTGGAATGGGACCATTCCACCCCCACCCCCCCAAAAAAGCCCTTCAAATAAGCAAAAACTTACCTGGCTGCCATTGCTCTTCTCCAGAGGCTTCCTGACCCCAAGTTTCTCCTGCTTTTCCTGAATTGATTCTCTTTTACCAGAAGTGTCATTTGGACGCCTTTGGTTATAGTCTGACAGGGCCTGCATTTTGAGCCCTGTCTGGAAGTGCCCTGAGAAGAGTGGCAAAGGGCAATAGCTTCGTCCATCCTGGGAGACATGAAAAGACCCTTCTACCCTCTCTGCTGTGACATCGCTTGTGGCCTTTTTGAATGCTTGGGTGGATAAATAGCTGGTTGTCCATAAGGAGCCGACCCCCTGGAGTGGCATTGGTGCTTTCCCCTCTTAATGCAATGGCCTTACACTTATTCATGGGTCATGTCACAATCCATAATATTGGCCCCATAACCTGACCTCAACTTATACGTGAGGTCAACTGTAAACACAGTGTACAGTTGGTTATTGTAAACAGCTTCAAGGCATATTTTCTCTCTCTCAAATATTTCAAAGGAACTCAAAAGCAAGCTGGGGGAGGGGAGAGATACTTACATTATGCAGGATTGAGTTGTAGCTTCATGTCATACACTTTAATAAACATCACCCCATGAAGCACTTTTGTGTCCTGTCAAATTTGACAAGTGCTTTTTTGCTGCAGTGGGTGGGAAAATTGTCAGTGGATGGACACAACATGCAATTATCAGTGTGCTATCTTAACACGTCATGACATGAGCAGTTAATTGCTGGTTTATTCAATAATCAATGCCAAAGAAGATTAATGTTTTGCGATTTACATCTTGTCTTAATTGCTTAAAGCAACCTTGGTTTAATATTCTTCAGAAAATCAGAAGCAGGAAATGTGCATTTGAACTAGATAGAGGCAGGCCCCTTCTATACTGCTTATAAAATCCTGATTATCATCTTTGAACTGGATTATATGGCAGTCTAAACTCATATAATATAGTTCAAAGCAGATAATGTGGATTATCTGATTTGATAATCTGGATTATATGGCAGTGTAGAAGGGGCCTAAATTTAGCACAGGTTTTCAGTGAAACTAAGGTCCCTTCCACACAGCTGAATAAAATACCATATTATCTGCTTTGAACTGGAGTATATGGCAGTGTGTACTCAGATAACCCAGTTCAAAGCATATATTGTGGGATTTTCTGCTTTGATATTCTGGGATATAGGGCTGTTTGGAAGGGCCTTAATTCACTAGAGCATCTATCCTAGGTTTCTTTCCTTGAGAGTAATTTGGGGAATCAGTTGGAAACATTTTCCTTGCAAGCCAAACATTACTTGTTATTACTCATGTTACTTAATGAGATGAAGGCCTCTTCTACCTGACATATAATCCAGATTATCAAAGGAGATAATCCACATTATCTGCTTTGAACTGGATTATATGAGTCTACACTGTCATATAATCCAATTCAAAGAAGATAGTCTGAATTTTATGTGGCAGTGTCAAAGAAGTCAAAGATCAGCACCAAGCAGATTTTCAATGAGAGGGCAAATAAATAAACTTTCCTATAAATAAGACAGCACAGTCAAAAAAGACCTCTCTCATGTCCTCCTGTAATGCATTAGGAGATAGAAGAGGGCAGCCATTTGTAGAGAGGGGCATTCATTCAAATATCAAGTATTTAAGTAATTGTATGTTATCCTTAGCACCTTGAATTTAAACCAATAATGTATTTGCAACTTTAAGTTGCATTTTATTAGTGAATTGTTGCTGTTGTGTGCCTTCAAGTAGTTCCCAACAGCGACCCAAAGGTGAACCTATCATTGGATTTTATTGGCTAGATTTATTCTGAGGAATTTTGTCATTTTTCCACTAAGACTAGATCTACACTGTCATATAAAATCCAGATTATCCAATTTGAACTGGATTATATAGCTGTTTAGACTGATATAGTCTAGTTCAAAGCAGATAATATGGATTATATTCTTGGTAATCTGGATTATATGGAAATGTAGAAGGGGGCAGAGAGTTTCCATGGTTGAACAGGGATTAGAACCCGGGCCTCTCATAGTCCTAGAATCAGTTTCATTGTGCAGAACCCATACAAACACCCCTGGAACCAGTTCAAGGCTGGGACAATGACCACAGTATGTGCTGATTGCAGATTGGATCCAAACCCAGGAATGTTTTTTTCTCTCAACTGGAACCAACCCCAGGAATATTATTTTTCTTAACTGTTCCACTGAGATGCCCTAATGCGCATTGCCATGTCCAATCAGAATCAATGTTGGTTTATGGCAGGCACAGGAAATGAGAACAAGGGCAGGGAGTGGGAGTGAAAGTCTCTATGGAAATTATGTGGTTTCCCTCCCAAGGGAGTACTTATTTACCTTCTGGCCAGCTGTGTTTCAGCATTTTTAAAGTACATCAGCACTAGCAGTGTCCTATCCAGTGCTCCGCATTTTCCAGTCCTAGCTTTGAACTCTGCATGGGATATACTCTGGTTGACTCCAGCATGTCTGGCTTATTCCGGGCTACCTAGTTAGTTTTTTATTGCAGCGTTTCAGGCAATGGGGATAGGTGTTTTGTGGACACTCCATCCTTCAGCCACTTTAAGCTGAATTATATGGTCTGTGTAGATTGGTGTTTCTCAAACTGTGCTCCTCCAAGTGTTTTGGACTTCAGCTCCCAGAAATCATATCCATCTTACCAGCTGTTAGGAATTGTGGGAGCTGAAATCCAAAACATCTAGAAAAGCAGAGTTTAAGAAACTGCTGCGGGTGAACCCTTGCACCTTTAATAATTGTATGGGCAAAAAATATAGGCAAACCAGACTTACTGATGCGCCTTCCATCTTTTGCATTATCTATTAAAAGGGCAAGAGACCTTCTTTGCCCTGGGGTGTTTTGCCTCTATGTACACTGTATACTATGAAATGAAACAGAGGATTACACATTTAAGAGATTAGAAGTTGAAAATCATGTGAATGTGTGGCAAAACCACAATTCTTTTTGTGAAAGATTACATACATTCAGCACAGAATATTCAAAAGCAATTTTTTCTTGCTCAGATTCTTATTATGATGTTGTTTTGCAGAACACTCCAGTTACAGCTAGATAGGGATTAATAAAAGGGAGAAAATCAAGATGCAACCAAGTCTCCATTGATTTTCATGAATTACATCGCATTAGCAGACGTTCCCTCAGCGCTGATAATGAGTAATACATTTGTGGTTAAGGATCATTAAAATCTTCCTCTACAAGCAAAATCCAAAACATCTGAATGCCAAATTCCCTGAAATGTGCCTGCTTCATTATTCCGAAATCCATTATACTCTGTGTTTGTCAAAGTGAACAGCATTGCTTCAGAATCTTTGCTTTTCAGCAAGCATTGACAATGTATTCGGTAGGTGTTCCGAGAAGCTGAAGGAACTGGAGGAAGGAAAACTGATTTACATCTGTGACAGCACTTCTTATTTTCTAGTACACCAAGATATAAAATCTTAGATGTGGAAGGTTAACCAAGTTTCCTGCCTATCACCGCCTCTGCTATGCTTCCTTTGTTTATGCAGAAACATGGAAGTGTTGGTAACCCTTACCGGTACAGTGACACTTTCAGCAACTTCAAAGAAATCTTACTGATTGAACTGCTGGAGTGCAGTAGTAGAGCACATGCTTTGCATGTACAATCTCCTAGGTTCAGGCTCTCATGCAACATCTCCAGGCTGTGAAATGATTTTGCCCAGAGAACTATATAGTGGACCCTCAATATCCACTGCAGTTTGGTTCCAGGACTACCCATGGATATTACAATCTGTGGATATGGATGTTCTGTTATATACAACAGTATAATAAAGGATCGTTACCTTGACGTGGTGCTGGGACTTGAGTGCCTCGATGATGCCATGAGCTAAACCGTGAAGGGGCACCCAAGATGGGAAGGTCATAGCAAGATGGGGAAGGTAATGGCAACCTGCCTCAGTATTCTTGTCATGAAAACTAAATGGATCAGTACAACCAGCGATATGTTGGTATACCATCGGAAGATAGGACTCCCAGGTCAGAAGATGGTCAAAATGCTACTGGGGAGGAACAGAGGACTAGTCCAACTAGCCCCAGATGTGATGATGCAGTTAGCTCAAAGCTGAAAGGAAGGCTAACGGCCGACGGTGCTGGAGCTGAAAGACAAATCCGATGTTCTAAAGATCAACACACTATAGGAACCTGGAATGTAAAATCTATGAGCCAGGGCAAACTGGGCGTGGTTATTGGTGAGATATCTAGATTAAAGATAGACCTTCTGGGAGTCAGTGAACTGAAATGCACTGGAATGGGCCACTTCACAATAGATGACCACCAGATCTACTACTGTGGACAAGAGGAACACTGAAGAAATGGAGTCACCTTCATAATTAATAACAAAGTTACTAAAGCAGTGCTTAGATACAACCCAAAAAATGATAGAATGATCTCAATTTGAGTTCAAGGCATTTCAGGGACTAGATTTAATAAATAGAGTCCTAGAAGAACTATGGACAGAAGTCCACAACATTGTTCAGGAGGCAGCAACAAAGTATGTCCCAAAGAAAAAGAAAACCAAGAAGGCAAGGTGGTTGTCTGCTGAGACACTGGAAGTAGCCCAAGAAAGAAGGAAGGCGAAAGGAAACAGTGATAGGGGAGATATGCCCAACTAAATGCACAATTCCAGAGGTTAGAGAGACAAGGAACTATTTTTAAACAAGCAATGCATGGATGTGGAAGAAGACAATAGACTAGGAAGGACAAGAGACCTCTTCCAGAAAATCAGAAACATGGGAGGTAAATTTCAGGCAAAAATGGGCATGATTAAAAGCAAAGATAGCAAGGACCTAACAGAAACTGAAGAGATCAAGAAAAGGTGGTGAGAATATACAGAAGATCTGTATAGGAAGGATAATAATATAGAGGATAGCTTTGACCGTGTGGTGAGTGAATTAGAACTAGACATCCTGAGGAGTGAGATGGAATGGGCCTTAAGAAGCATTGCTAATAACAAGGCAGCAGGAGATGACAGGATCCCAGATGAGTTTTTTCAAATCTTGAAAGATTATGCTGTCAAGGTGATGCATGCCATATGCCAACAAATATGGAAAACACAAGAATGGCCATCAGATTGGAAAAAATTGATGTATATCCCCATACCAAAAAAGGGAAACGCCAAAGAATGCTCAAACTTTCGTACAGTGGCACTTATTTCCCATGCCAGTAAGGTAATGCTCAAGATCTTGCAAGGCAGATTCCAGCAATACATGGAGCGAGAGTTGCCAGATGTCCAAGCTGGGTTTAGAAAAGGCAGAGGAACGAGAGACCAAATTGCCAATATCCGCTGGATAATGGAGGAAGCCAGAGAGTTTCAGAACAACATCTATTTCTGCTTTATTGACTATTCTAAAGCCTTCAACTGTGTAGATCATAATAAACTGTGGCATGTGCTTGGTGGTATGGGGATACCAAGTCACCTTATCTGTCTCCTGAGAAATCTGTATAAAGACCAAGTAGCCACAGTAAGAGCAGACTGGTTCAAGATTAGGAAAGGAGTACGGCAGGGCTGTATACTTTCACCCTACCTTTTCAACTTGTATGCAGAACACATCATGCAGCATGCGGGGCTTGACAAATCCAAGGCTGGAGTTAAAATTGCTGGAAGAAACATTAACAACCTTAGATACGCAGATGATACCACTCTGATGGCTGAAAGCAAGGAGAAGCTGAGGAGCCTTATCATCAAGGTCTCCCTGAGGGGACTCAGGGCAGTTTCCAATCAAAATAACAACATACATTACATAGTCAGCAAAAACTCAAGAAAACCAAGATGATGGCAACCAGACTGATTGATAACTGGCAAACAGAGGGAGAAAAGGTGGAGGCAGTGACAGACTTTATATTTCTAGGCACAAAGATCACTGCAGACGCAGACTGCAGCCAGGAAATCAGAAGACATTTCCTTCTTGGGAGGAGAGCAATGGCCAACCTTGATAAGAGTGAAGAGCAGTCACACTGGCAATGAAGGTCCGCATGGTGAAAGCAATGGTATTCCCCATTGATGCGGGAGCTGGACTATAAGGAAGATAAATGCTTTTGAACTTTGGTGCTGGAGGAAAATCCTGAGAGTGTCTTGGACCACATGAAGATCCAAACAGTCCATACTCCAGGAAATAATGCCCAACTGCTCACTGGAGGGAAGGATATTAGAGGCAAAGATGAAGTATTTTGGCCACATCATGAGAAGACAGGAAAGCTTGGAAAAGATCATGATACTGTGGAAAAAGGAAGGAAAAAGGAAGAGAGGCTGACCAAGGGCAAGATGGATGGATGGTATCCTTGAAGTAACTGGCTTGAATCATAGAATCATAGAATCATAGAATAGTAGAGTTGGAAGAGACCTCATGGGCCATCCAGTCCAACCCCCTGCCAAGAAGCAGGAAATCGCATTCAAAGCACCCCCGACAGATGGCCATCCAGCCTCTGCTTAAAAGCCTCTAAGGAAGGAGCCTCCACCACAGCCCGGGGGAGAGAGTTCCACTGTCGAACAGCCCTCACAGTGAGGAAGTTCTTCCTGATGTTCAGGTGGAATCTCCTTTCCTGTAGTTTGAAGCCATTGTTCCGTGTCCTAGTCTGCAGGGCAGCAGAAAACAAGCTTGCTCCCTCCTCCCTATGACTTCCCTTCACGTATTTGTACATGGCTATCATGTCTCCTCTCAGCCTTCTCTTCTGCAGGCTAAACATGCCAAGCTCCTTAAGCCGCTCCTCATAGGGCTTGTTCTCCAGACCCTTAATCATTTTAGTCGCCCTCCTCTGGACGCTTTCCAGCTTGTCAACATCTCCCTTCAACTGTGGTGCCCAAAATTGGACACAGTATTCCAGTTGTGGTCTGACCAAGGCAGAATAGAGGGGGAGCAGGACTTCCCTGGATCTAGACGCTATTCCCCTATTGATGCAGGCCAGAATCCCGTTGGCTTTTTTAGCTGCTGCATCACATTGTTGGCTCATGTTTAACTTGTTGTCCACGAGGACTCCAAGGTCTTTTTCGCGCACACTGCTGTCAAGCCAGGCGTCCCCCATTCTGTATCTTTGATTTCCATTTTGACCTTGAAGGAACTGGGAGCGGTGACGGCTGACAGGGAGCTCTGGCGTGGGCTGGTCCATGAGGCCATGAAGAGTTGGAAATGACTGAGCAAATGAAGAAGAAAATAATAAAATGATAAACAAGTCAGATGAATGTTGTTGTGTGAAATGACAAGCAGCTACAGCATGGTATGCTTACACATCAGTGCATGGCAAAATCAAGCTTTGGGGTTTGAAATTTTTAAAAAATGAGCCATGAATGTAGAACAAATGAATGCAGAAGACCAACTCCCCTACAGGCTAGACCAGAGCCAAAGGTAAGTTAAATGTACTGATATGCCTCTTGAAGTAAGCCGGTTTCAGATTCTCTTTTTTTTTTTTTAACCAATACGATCAAGTTAAACAATTTCTCATTGAAATAACCTTGCTGTAAAATAACTCTGGATGTGAGGTAGGTAGACAGGAGCACATTTTTTGTGGGACATATTCCTGTGCTCACTCTGAGCAGTTGTCCAGAGGAATCCTGTTCCTTTAATCCACAAAATTATCGAGTTTTGGCTAATTTTCTATGCTATCTGTATAACCTTTATACCTCACAGAATTACTCTTCATGTGAAGAACTCTAACACACTTCAGTGGGGATTTTAATCATGATATCCAGTCATAGTCCAACACTGAAACCATTACAACATATGCATAGTCATTTTCTCTACTGCTGTGGCTATATCACTGAATTTCAGCAGCAGTACAGTGAGACATTTCCCTAGATTGTCCAAAAACATAAAATCACCCCTTAATGTATCATGTGCTATTCACTCCTAATTTAAAAAGGGTGCAGGATCCAATGTGCTATAGTAGTTCACTTTCATGATGGGACTTTCTATTTCTCCCCACCTGTTACAAACTTCTGCATCTCGTAGCAGAATTTGTTCTAGAAGGTTTCCTCATCCTTCACAGCAGATGCTGAGGGTGCATGAGGATGGCTATTGGAAAAGAGAGAATCACTCCTTCCTCCTGGTTCCCTGATGAAATTACTTCGACTAGTAGAAGAACATCACTGGATCTTGGATGTCAAATTATCCTTCTCGGAAAGGCATGATTTTGAAGTCCCCAGTGTGCAACCCTACAACATACCCTTCAATTGAAATGAACACCTTTCAACTGTTGACAGAGATGATCTCAATTCACTGCCTGTTGTCTCACTTTTTTCAGATACTTTTGGAATTCCCGGTTTCTTTTCTCCTCCTCCTGCCTTCTCCCTTTGTCCTTGCTTTACCTCAATTTGTCCAATTGAATTCAAAATGCAAACTATGGACTTCCACATATGGAAGTTTTCTTCCCTTTCTGTTTCTACACATTTCAAAGATGGAATCCCACAGAGCCCATCAAACGACACAGAACTGCTTCTAGTGGTTGCTCGTTGAACAGGTGACCTCATCAGACACAGAGATAGGAGCATCTTCTCCCCATTTCTCTCTTTTGCCGGAATTGAGTCCCATGGAGCCCATCACATGACACAGGGCAACTTCCGGCGGGACTTTGTGGGACTCCGTTCTGGCAGGAGAGAGAAACAGAGCCCAGAGTGCCCCTGGGAAGAAAGCAGGGAAAGACTGATCCGAAGGGGAAAACAAGTAGGAAGACGAACAACAGACCCCAATGGGAGGGAACGGAGCCTGGCGGTTCCCACAGCTGTCTCACACTTCCCCTCGTTGTCCCCTGCTTTAGCCCTTCCCATCTGATGAGGTCCTCTGTCTTCAAAGCATGTAAAAAGGGGAGGATTTCAAAGTCAGGCAGAAATCGACTCCAGTCCTCTCCCTGTACATAGAAAAGCTTAAAATAGGTATTTTTCATTGGAATAGGAAGTAGTGGATTTGGCAGATTACTTTGTGATGTTTCAGCATGGACGTTCATGTAGGTGGTCTGCTAATGCTCCTTCTGTTTCCATTAGTGGTTTAAATACAGCATGGGTCCCATAGAAAGAAGTGTTTTCAAAAATGTGGCTGTCTCCTTTATTGTAGGGGTTCAAGGGGAACGATCCCATGGAAAATGGTGTTTCAAAAAGGATGCCTGTCTGCTTTAGTGTAGGGACTTAAGGGAAACGATCCTATGGAAAGTAGGGAAATATTCCCCCCCCCCCCAACTTTTGTGAGATGAAGTGCACTGTTAGCTCTGCAGTAGGGGGGAAAAGCAATGGTTGCTTACCTGTAACCAGGTTTCTTCGAGTTGTGATCTGTGAAATTAGCACATGTGGTAGTAATTGCCCCCAGCAATGCTCTCGGAACCTTAAAACAGCTGTTTGAAGTACTTTGGCTACAGCCCCGCCCATCTTCCCCAGAAGGCATATATGCAGAGGTGGGGATGTAGCTTCAGTTCCCCGCCACCGAAAGCGGCTAGAGAAAAAAGTCATGATGATCAGTGGGGAGGATGGGTGGGGATGTGCTAATTTCACAGATCACCACTCGAAGAAACCTGGTTACAGGTAAGCAACCATTGCTTCTTCTTCGTGGTGTCTGGTGAAATAAGCACATGTGGTAGACTAGCAAGCTACTCACCATGGTCGGTGGGCGTCATGACAGTGCTGATCCAAGAACCGCTCTGCCGAACGCTGCTTGCTTCCTGGAGAGCAGATCCACTTTGTAATGGGCCACAAAGGTGAGTGGCGTGGCCCATGTGGCTGCTCTACACACTTCGTGGAGTGGTATACCACGGCTGTATGCTGTGGAAGTCGCCACCGCTCTAGTAGAGTGTCCTTTGATGACAAATGGAGGCTGCTGATGAGCTAGCTCATATGCTAGCCGAATGGTGGCCACAATCCATCCTGATAACCTCTGGGAGGAAACAGGTAGACCTTTTGATTGAGAAGCATACTTCAGGAAAAGTCTGGGCAAAGCTCTGAACTCTTTAGTCCTTTCCACATAATATGCAAGTGCCCTCCTGGCATCCAGTAGATGCAGAGAGTGTTCAATTGGAGTGGAAGGGTTCTGAAAAAATGAGGGTATCACAATGTCTTCAGTCAGATGGAATGCAGAGACTACTTTAGGAAGGAATGAGATATCAGTGCGCATGATAACTTTGTCAGCGTGGAATCTCATATAAGGATGATCTACTCTCAATGCACAAAGCTCGCTTGCTCTTCGAGCTGTGGTAATAGCTAGCAGAAATGCCACTTTCCATGAGAGATATGAGAGATCCACCTGGGCCAATGGCTCAAAGGGTGGTTTCTGTAATGCTGAGAGAACCAATTGAAGGCTCCATGCCGGTATAGGAGGTGTTACTAGAGGTCGCGTGTTTCTGTACCCTTGCAGAAACCGTTGTATAAGAGGGTCTTGGAAACAAGACTGGCGTCCTGTTTCTTTCCAATATGCCGAGATTGCTGCTAAGTAACACTTGAGGGATGACAAATGTAAGCCTTGAGTTTCTAGTGATGCAAGAAATTCCAACACTATTGATGTTGGAGCTGTCAACGGTTCTATGTCTTGTCGCCGGACAAAGTCAGTAAACTTTTTCCATTTGTAAGCGTATGATCGCTTTGTTGATGGTTTATGTGCTGCATCTAATATGTCTCTCACTGCTTGAGACAATGGTCGGGATGAATCCTCCATGCCGTGAGTCTGAGACATGCAATGTCTGGGTGGCGGAGGCGTCCCTGGTCTGCTGTGAGCAAGTCCGGGCGAAGTGGAAGGGGAAGGTACTGCCCTTGCGACATCATCCGAAGGAGAGCAAACCAGGGCTGCCTGGGCCACCATGGCGTGAGGAGTATGCAGTTGGCTCTGTCGTGATACAGTTTTGATACTACTCTGTTGAGAAGGGGTATCGGTGGAAACATGTACAGAAGTGGACCCGACCAGTGGAACATGAAGGCATCTCCCAGACACCCTCGTGCCTGGTCTTCCTGCTGTCTGGCACAGAACAGATCGCATTTTGCATTGTGTGGTGCTGCAAACAGATCTATCAGGGGACTGCCCCACCTCTGGAAAAGAGAAGTCGCTTCGGCAGGATGAAGGGACCACTCGTGAGTCGAGTCTTGTTCCCTGCTCAATGTATCTGCGATACTGTTGTCCTCTCCCGGAACATGCACAGCTATCAAATGGGTGCGGTTGGCTAAGCACCAATGCCATATGTCCATGGTCCTCTTTAGGAGGGAGCGTGATTTTGTGCCCCCTTGTTTGTTGATATACCATGCTACCGTGGTATTGTCGGTGCATAGTTGGACTACCTTGCTGTGGCACAAGTCCTGAAATGCATGGAGGCTCCGCTGTACTGCCATGAGTTTGAGGAGACTGATATGATGTTGGGCCTCCTGCTGTGTCCATTTGCCTTTGACCATAAAGGGAGCCGGAATATGCACCCCATCCATACAGGGATGCATCCGTTGTCAGAGTCACTGTTGCTTGTGGCTGCTGAAATGGAACACCCACGCACACATTGTCCCGGGACAACCACCAGTGTAGGGACTGGCAGACATAAGCCAGAACAGAGAGACGGATGTTTTGGCTTTGGGTCAGCGGGTCGAAGACACACAAGAACCACATCTGAAGAGGTCTCATTCTGAGCCTTGCATAAGGTGTTACTACTGTTGTGGATGCTAGATGTCCCAAGGCTGACTGGACATCCCTGGCTTGTGGCAATGGACCTTGCAGGAGGGTAAGTAGCGCTGTGCGAAGAGATCGAAACCGATCGTCCGGGAGATATGCTCTGCCAGTGGTAGAGTCTATGTCTGCTCCGATAAATCGTATCCTCTGTGTAGGGATAAGATGAGATTTTTTCTGATTCACAACTAAACCAAGGTTTTCTAATAACGATAAAGTAAAACGAAGATCACGCAACAGTGATTGTCTAGAACGTGCCACCAACAACCAGTCATCTATATACGGGTAGACAGTTATCCCTTGAAGGCGGAGATGTGCCGCTACCACGGCCATGACCTTGGTAAAAACCCGTGGAGCAATTGATATCCCAAAGGGGAGCACCCGGAAGCAAAAAGCCTTTTGTGCCACCATAAAAGCAAGATACCTGTGGTGCTGAGGTGCAATCGCGACATGGAAGTACGCATCCTTAAGGTCTATGGATGCAAACCATGCTCCATCTGGCAGCAGAGGCAAAATGGTTGACAGTGTCACCATTCGAAATTTTTTAGGGTTAATATAGTTATTCAATCCTCTGAGGTCCAACACTGGCCTCTGGCCTCCGTCCTTTTTAGGAACTAAAAAGTATCTCGAAAAGAAAGCTTGTGAAAACATTGATGGATGGAGTTGAACGATTGCTCCCTTGTCTAACAAGGTGCGAATTTCCTCCTGTAAAACTTTAGACGGTGGCGTAGCTTTTATACAGCCTGTATGCGGCTGCTGGAAAAACTCAATAGAGTAACCAGAACTTATAATCTGTAATACCCACTTATCAGTGGTGATCGCTCTCCATGCGGGAGCAAATTGCGCCAAACAATCTCCAAACTTGACAAAAGGTGTTTCTGCTGCCGGAGCATGTCCTATGTCGTGATCCGAAAGAGCAAGAAACTTAGGAGAGTGTTCACCCGTGCAATTTGTGAGGGATAGGGTAGGGAAAGAAACCAAAGTCTTGCTAAAAACGTCGCTTTCCCCTTGGTTGGGATTTGTTCTTACCCTGTCCTCTGGACCAGGATGTTGAGGTTTGTTTGGTGGATGTGGATGCCGTTGCCTGAGGCAAAGGTCTTGTTGGTGCCTCGTATGGTTTACGATTATAAGATGTGGACATATAAGATTTCCCCCGATATCTAGATGTTGATTGGGTAGGAAATCCATACTTGTTTGCAGCTTGACGCACCTCCTGTGCGCTCTTGAGCTGTGTGTCAGTTTCAGGGTTGAACAGTCCCTTATCATGGACTGGAAGGTCTTCTGCCAAGACCTTGCCCTCTTCTGACAAGGTTGAAGTTCTCAACCATGCATGTCTACGTATCACTGTAGCTGCTGCGAACATCCTGCCTGCTGCCTCTGCAGAGTGCTTTGCCATCTCTTTTTGGGCTTTAGCTAGCGCCACTCCTTCCTGTTGTACTATCTTAGCCAAGGTCTGTTTGTCCTGTGGCAAACTTTCCAAATGTGGGGTTATCTTTTTCCACAGATAGTCTTGATAAACTGCCATGTAGGCGCCATAGTGGGCCATACATGTGGATATGCCTGCTCCAAGATGGACCTTTTTACCGACAGCTTCTAGTTTCCTTCCCTCCTTATCAGTTGGTGTGATGTGTGTTCTAGCTGAACGTTTGTTCTGCATCATGTTGACCACAACCGAGTTGGGTTTTGGAGGTTTCGAAACCCAGGGAGCTGTTGCGAGGTCCACTTTATATAGAGCATCACATTTTCGTGGTATTGCCCCAACCAGAGTCGGAGCAATATCAGAAGTGGTGGCCAATTGCAGTAAATAGGGAACTGCTGGGAGAGCTGAGGCTGTCTGAGCTGATGGCTGTTGCTCATCTGTCGGAAACAAGTGACAATCAACTGTCTTTGGAACAGGTAGATTCAGGGCTCTATGAAGCCTTGACATTAGGGCAACAAACCCAGCCGTCTCTGATGGTACTGGTTGGTCCAGTGCCAAATCAACCTCATCTTCTGCTTCAGAATGGTGAGAGGTATCAGATTCTGAGCCTGACTGAGACTGAAGGTTTTCAGGTGGCAATGAAGGCACAGGATTAACAATAGGCTGAACTGGAGCCTGAGTTGATTGTTGCTGTTGCATAGGTACCAATGGCAGCTGGGGTGGCTGCTGGTCCTGAACTAATATAGGCCCAAAAAAATAGGCACGACCGCCTGGTGATCTATGAATGTAATCAGATCTGGCTGGTATTGAAGTGTTGGGCTGCACTATAGCAGCAGCATACCTTTGCCTGTGTGGAGGCGATGGGAAGGGTGGTGCACTCTGAGGCATAGGGCTGAGGTACCTTAAAGACCCAGACGGTAAGTCTGGAGACATAACAAGTCTCCCATCCCTGGGAGTGAGCATAGAGTAGACAGGGGCTGCAGAAGCAGACGTGCTACATGCCCCAATAGCCTCTTGAGAGAAGGAAGGGCTCGCCATAGGCTGAGCTGCATCTCCTCGCACCCCAGTTGTCTCTACCGCACAAGCGGGAGGTGGGGGCTGGTCCTGGGCGCCTGCCTCCGGTGGGTGGGCTGTCTCCGCCAAGGGGAGCAGGGCCGCACCCATGACCGGGGCCTGTAGCGGAGGCACAGTGTTTGAAGCTGTACTGCCTCTGAAGTCTTCCAAAGGCTGCAGAAGCCTCAAACCAACCGGCGTTTGGACCGCTGTGCTCCATGGCGTAGACCTCGGAGGAGGCGTGGCCTGCACCCTGCGTCAGAGGCGTAGCCAACGTCAATGATGCGCCGTGTGCCGGGGGCGTGGCTTGCACGCAGGGAGTGGAGTGCCCTGGAAGCATGGCCATGCCACGCGTTTCTGAAGCGGAACGCTTCTTCTTCTTCCGAGCCTCTCCTCCATCTCCCAGAGCCTTTGAAGGTATGGGAGTAGCTGGAGGGCTAGACTTGGCCCTCTTTGGAAGGGGAGAGGCCTCCTTGGAAGGGGTAAGTGGACGCCGCTGCCCTTTAAATTTCTGTGGCGTTTGGGAGCCAGCTGGGGAAGGAGGGGGAAACAAAGCCCGCTCATAAAGAATGGTTTTTAACCTCATTTCTCTATTCTTCCTTGCTTGTGGTGTTAAAGCCAAACAAGCAGAGCAAGTTTTTGCAACATGAGCCTCTCCCAGGCAGGAAAGACACTGATTGTGTCCATCAGAATCTGGCATTTTAGAGCCACAAGAAAGACACTTTTTAAACCCAGGGGTAGACATACCAATGCCGAAGTCAGACAGTCCAGGGTCAGAAATCCAGAATAGCGAAAAATCCAATTTGAAGCCAAAGTACTTGTAAGAATCGTCAAAATACAGTCCAGGTCAATGAAACTTGAAATCACAGTCAGAGAGGTTCCCAAAGAGCTGCTCTAAGGCGGCGGGAAAAAAAGGAACTGAAGCTACATCCCCACCTCTGCATATATGCCTTCTGGGGAAGATGGGCGGGGCTGTAGCCAAAGTACTTCAAACAGCTGTTTTAAGGTTCCGAGAGCATTGCTGGGGGCAATTACTACCACATGTGCTTATTTCACCAGACACCACGAAGAAGAAACTCACGTGTGTTTGTTTGTGTGTGTGTGTGTGTGTGTGTGTGTGAGAGAGAGAGAGAGAGAGAGAGAGAGAGAGATCTTGCCCTCTCCACCAGGTTCAAACAAGTGCAAACCTGCTACAGCCTTTCTTGCCTTTATAGTCTTCAACAACATTTGCCATGTTGACCAAACTCAGGCTGTATCCAATTTCAATGCCAAGATTCAATGCTATGGAATTATTGGATTTGTAGTTTTGTGAGACATTCAGCCTTCGCTATCAGAGAGCTCTGGTGCCATGACTACAAATCCCAAAATTCCATAGGATGGAGTTATGGCAGTTAAAGTGATATCAAACTGCTATAATTCCTAGTGCAGATGTGAGTTCAGTTGTGGATTGGCCATCCTGGATTTCATCTCTGAAATGTTGGAGGGCATGAAAGTGTCATTGTACCCAATACCATTTATTTTCAATTGAATACTGGAGGATTGTGGTTACGGGGTCTGATTGGCAAACACAGCAGCATTCTACTTTTACACTGCCGCCTGACTCTGAATTACTTCAATGCTCAATTAATAACAATGAAAAGGAAAAGTGTTGCCATGATGAGAAAGTATCAAGTACACAATTGTGCAGCTGTGCATTCAGAATTATATTCTTCTAAATATAAAATCAAAATGCCTTGCTCTTTCATAAAACATGATAAACTCAAAATGACTGACTCTCTTTTATAAAACATGATAAAGTTAGGGGAAAAGTTTTTCCCCCATAACAAGTACAGTTGCAATTTCTTAAAAAGACATTAAACATGAAGTGCCAAGTGACCAAACTGTAAGTTTTCCCATAACATTATAAAACCAAGGGCAAGTTTCAATATTTTATAAACAGTGAACTTGACATTTTAGGGGTTTTTTTAAGCAGCCATCATCCTTCTTATATTAACATTATTCTATTGGCTGATCTGTAATGCTACCTGTAACAAAGACCAGTAGTTGTGAATATTTCAGGCTAATGCTCACAGCTAAATATGGCTTTTTATTAAAGCCCTTGGGTACAACTGTTTGCTTCCAAAGTGCATGTGTATGTATTTGTAGTATTAAACGGCTCTAACTTTTAAAACTGTTTTAACTACAATGTATATTGGAGATTATTGTACTTTATTTTTTCCCTTTGAGGAAGTACACACAGGCCCTGATGGATTAGGATAATTACATGCAAGGGTCTGAGTTTTAAAGCTTCAACTCAGCTAGTTTTTATTTTATCTTTCCCACATGGGGGCGAAAAGAGAAGACTCAACTTTGTAGCTGGAGAGAAGAATGTTTAACACACACCACTATGTTTCAGGCTCCAGGCTCCAACTGTGCCATTCCAGCTTAAATTTAAACAAGAAAGTAATGATATGCTGCTTGCTTACTTTTGCACATTGGCTATGAAATGTGCAGCACTAAGTTTCCTTTTACTATTTACCCTACTTCTTATTTTTTTTTGTCTTATGATTTAAAATGTAGTGGCTTGAGAAGTGAACTAAAATTCTAGGAGACCACACTTAGAATCATCAGTTATCAACGGAACCTCATTGGGTAATTCTGGGCAAATCATAGGCCCCTTCTACACAGGCCTTTAATTCCAAATTCAAGTGGGATAAAAGGAGGAGGTGGCTAGATGATGTGCCCTGAAAATGTGTGTTGGATCATGGGATGGCATGAAAAAGGTTTGCTTAACATCCGTGATCAGGTGAAAATTGTGCTGCTATGGAGCACTGTATATCCCTGCACTCAAAAAAACAAACAAAAAAAACCCATGAGAGTTCCTTGCAATAGAGTGGTGTAGATTGCTCCAGCACTTATCCTCATTTTATAATCCCGAAACAGCTGATGAGGGATATAAACAGATGGAACCAAATGGAAACACGAGAGGAAAGCAATTCTCTTGAGAACTCTCTCCAATCATTCCTTTATTCTCATATTTCTGAAATTAAACAGAGCTTGAATTTGGGCACCAGCATAGCAGGCAAGTGACCCCAAAGAGAAGTGGGGTTCAAGAAGGCAAACCTAAAGGCATCAGGATGATGAAAAGAGATGATGATGGGAATTCTGCTTGTGTGCATTTTGTTATATTGGCATCAGTGCTTATGAGGTACAGTGCATCTCAGAGCATCAATTTTTAAAAATTAAAAGAAAACTTCAGGTGGATTTCCTGTACCTTTTGCAGTTTCCTTCAATCCACATAATTCAAACCTTTCTGGATGCCATGAGACCATTTCCCGAAACAAATGACTCTCCTTAAAGTACCAGGGTTTTTAGTCCCACTTTGTGACTCCAGATTAAGATCCTGTCTGGAAGGGTCCATACACTCTCAGGATTGGAGGAAGCCAATAACATACCTTATCTGAATTTATATTGCCAAAAACCGTAAATCAAAATCTATTTAAAGGCACATGACAATAGCAACAAATTAGGTTTGTCAGCACAGAAAATTGCCAGAACCTGAGATGGAATGTGCTGAGGGGATGGAGGGACACATCTCTGGTTTTGTTATGGATAAAATCCCCTGGTGAAATCATGCTACTTTTAAGTATCTAGTACTGTTGCCCAGGGTAGCCATCAAATACAAAACACACCCTCAGTAATGAGGAAAATATACATAATTCCATTTTTGAAGGCCCTGTGGTTCCTCCTCTTACTCTGTGGACCATAGGAGAGAGTTCAGGTTTGAGATCGAGAAACCCTTTTTCTTGTTTCCCCACAGTACCACTGCAGCTAGAAAGCCTAGGGATGGCTGAGAATTTCATTCATGGTTGTTTGTTTGCTGACATTTTTTGTTGTTTGGATAAGAACATACTAGAAAATGTCTCATAACACAGACAGTAAAAACTTGAGATTAAAAAAAAGAATGAATGCAGGAGAAAGTGGTTGATTTGTCAATATATCAGAGCACTTTGAATGCTTAGCTCAAAGTGTTTGGCCACATTCCAAGTGCACTATGTTGAAGTGGGAATGATTGTATATAGAGTTGTTTAAATGTAATTGAGTTATAGTCAGAGGCGGTTCACCCATAAGGCAAACTAGGCATTTGCCTGTGGCGCCATTTTCTTGTGGGCGCATTTGAGGAGATCGCCCGCGCGTGCACACCTGTGCGCGCACACACACCCTGCCTCCTCCTCCCAGGTTCGCGCAGCCTTGGAGGCGGATCTGGGGCACTGGGCTTGCTGTTGCTGTGTTGCTGGAGCCGGGCCCAGGTGGAGATGTGGTGCTATTTGCCCCCTTTCCTTCTTTTTCTCCTGAGTTGTCCTCGCGCCTTCTCCCCCTGCCCGCAAGAAGCCACTGCTGCCAGGGACCAAAGCTTCCCATCCCTGCCTCCCTCTCCAGCACTGTGTTTTTAGCTGCCTGCTCAGGTCGGCTCGATCCCCTTGCAAGAGAGGAGGGAGGGGACGGAGGACAGATAAGAAGAGGGAGGGAGAGGCTGGGACTTTGGTAGAGAAGTGACTACATGCCGGCTGAGCAGGGCTGCCTCTTCCTCCTCCTCCTGTTCTTGCTGCAGGGAGACCCGGCCTTTGGCCTCTCCCCTTGGGCTGCTGCGGCAGGGAAGGACCTTCGCCAATGGCCAGCCTGCCGGTTGTAGACCTGGCTGAGGGTGCCCCCCCGTCCGGAGCCAGCCATGGCCAAAGCTGGGCAATGGATCCAGATAAATCAAAGGGGATCTGTGCGTGTGTCTCTGACGCCAATGAGGTGCTTGCTTGCCTTCCCTCTGCAGCGCTTGGCAGCCTCGGTCTGAGGAAGCAGGGTTCTCCCTCCTTTGCTGCCACTTAATCAGACAAGCAGGAGCAGGCTAAACCAGCATTGGATACTCAGACGCTGGAGGGAGCAAGGAGGAAGACGTCTCCCTTCCCCTCCTCCTCCTCTTCCTCCTCCTCTGCCCTCCCGTTTACTTCCTTTTCTCTCTCTTGGAATGAAATGCAATGGGAGATCCTCAGCAAGGAAAGAGCTGGCCTTCGCGACCCTGGGAAAGGTTTGCTTTCTGGCAGGTTCAAGCTGAATAAAATCCCACATTTTCTGCTTTGAGCTGGAATATCTGGCAGTGTGGACTCAGATAATCCAGTTCAAAGCAAATATTGTGGGATACAGGGCTCTGTAAGGGTCCTATCTCTGGCCCCTGCCACACATAGCTGAATAAAATCCCACATTTGCTTTAAACTGGAATATCTGGCAGTGTAGACTCAGATAATCCAGTTCAAAGCAGATATTGTGGGATACAGGGCTCTGGGAGGGTCCTCCTTCTGGCCCCTGCCACACATAGCTGAATAAAATCCCACATTATCTGCTTTGAGCTGGATTATCTGGCAGTGTGGACTCAGATAATTCAATTCAAAGCAGATATTCTGGATTATATGGCTGTGTGCAAGGGCCCTCTCTCTTTGCCTCCTTGTCATGTTGCTCAACTGACCCATGATTTGCATCTCTGCCTGCTGTAGCATGCAGAAGGAATGCCCAGCTTGCCAAAGTTTATATGCCACTTTTGGCTCTTCCAGTCAGGACCTATATCCCAGGATCCAATCAGAAATTTTCTGTTTATCCCAGATTATCTGGCAGTGTGGACTCATGTAATCCAGTTAAACATAAAAAAGCCTGGGATGGGATCCTGGAATGTGAACTATTTTCACACCCTGCTCCTTTGGATCTTAATAATAATAATAATAATAATAATAATAATAATAATAATAAGTATGTTGTCATGACCAGAATCAACGCTTTTATTTTTCAGTGATTGGTTGGGGGGGGGGGGATTTCTTTTTGCCTACACTTGAAAATTACCTTGGGCCTCCTCTGGTTATAGTGTTGCAATGTGAGCTGGAGATTGCATCATGCTGTCTGTTGTCCACTATGTGAGTGTGTAAAGAGTTAACTGTGTATTGCATCAGACAGCAGAGGTGGTTATAAATAGCTTGCTGTGTTATCTGTTCTTCCCTCTGCCCTCTGCTCTCTGCCTATTTGCACTCTGTATGTATATGTCGTCTTGAGAGTTTTCCGTTTATCAGTAAATCTTTTGTAGAAAGCCAAACAGGCTTCAGCCTATTTATTGGTGCCAGTGATTCTTCGTTGATCTTCCGCTGCATGTGTGTTTATCCAAACCGCGCGCTCTGACACACTAGTCCACATTGACCATGCACCTCAGTAATTTTTTCAAATTACAGTAGAGTCTCACTTATCCAACACTCACTTATCCAACGTTCTGGATTATCCAACACATTTTTGTAGTCAATGTTTTCAATACATCGTGATATTTTGGTGCTAAATTCGTAAATACAGTAATTACTACATAGTATTACTGCGTATTGAACTACATTTTCTGTCAAATTTGTTGTTAAACATGATGTTTTGGTGCTTAATTTGTAAAATCATAACCTAATTTGATGTGTAATAGGCTTTTCCTTAATCCCTCCTTATTATCCAACATATTCGCTTATCCAACATTCTGCCGGCCCGTTTATGTTGGATAAGTGAGACTCTACTGTACTGAGAAAGTCTTCATGTCTATAGAGAGGAACAATTTTGTTCCCCACACAATTTTCTCCCCCATAATTTTTCAATCCGAGGCAGCTTTCTCAAAACTTCTAATCACTTTGTTGATGTTAGTGTTGCACATTATCACCATTGATCTAATCCATTATTTTATTAATAAAGAGCGCCATGATGGGGGAGGGAAGGAATGCAGAAAGGGGCAGTTTAAAAAGGGCCCATTTACACGGACCACAAAATTTGGAACTGGTCCAAAGCACTGCATGGTATGAACCAACACTGGATTCTGTTGTTCTGTTCATGCCACTCTGCTCCTGAACCATGTCATCTGCAGATGCCATGGAGCAACTTCTTGCCATTATTATTATTATTATTATTATTATTATTATTATTATTATTATTATGTCTATTCTGCTTTTCTCCCATGGGTAGGATTCAAAGCAGCTTACAACATATAACATTCATACAAATACATCCAATCACATTATATAATCAGTTAAAACATCATATTCCGATATAAAAACCCAATTAACATTAGAGCATATGCCCCTTAGAGAACCTATAGGGTTTTCCCTATGAAGAGAAGCTAAAGTGGTTCATTTACCCTGCTCATACTTGTTCAGAACTAGTCCTTCTGATTTCAGTGGTGTTGTTTTCCAAATAAAATTCTGTAGGATTGAAACCTGAATGATTATACAGGCTCAAACAAAATTCACAAAGGGATTTCAATATGGAAGAACTCATTTATTTTTTGTTTTTAATTTATGATACCATACCATCATAAACAGTATGTATAAAAATAAATATACATTCTATGTGGAAAATCAAATCTTGTAAATTGTATCCCATACCATAGCAACTTATATAGTTTTTATAGCACTTTATAGCACTTCTGAACTTTTGGCCCACCCTGTACAAATCTTCAGCAGAAATTGATATATTAACCAGAAGGGGAGTACATGGTAAAAGCTTATAACATAACACACAGCAATTTTACAAAGAGAGGAATGAGAAGATTTTTTCCCCTCTTTCATAACAGCAGAAGTTGAGATTCTCCAATGGAAGGAGTGTCAGTTTAGCATGCCTGCATGTTGCTATTGTGTTGGCTATTGTGTTGGCTTTGGGGGGGGGGGGGGAATTATTCTCCTGGGTCTTTCTGGGTTTAGTCTACAGTTTGAAATTATCATTTTTCAGATTATTGTTTGTTGTATATTCCTGTTTTTAAGAAGTGTATTGTATAACCTACCCTGGGATCTTTATGATGATGGCTGGTGTATAGTAAAGGTAAAGGTAAAGGTTTCCCCTGATGTTAAGTCCAGTCATGTCTGATTCTGGGGGTTGGTGCTCATCTCCATTTCTAAGCTGAAGAGCCAGCATTGTCCATAGACACCTCCAAGGTCATGTGGCCGGCATGACTGCATGGAGCACCGTTACCTTCCCGCTGGAGCGGTACCTATTGATCTACTCACGTTGGCATGTTTTCGAACTGCTAGGGTGGCAGAAGCTGGAGCAACAGCGGGCGCTCACTCTGCTCCCGGGATTTGAACCTGTGACCTTTCGGTCTGCAAAGTCAGCAGCTCAGTGCTTTAACCCACTTCGCCACCGGGGCCCCTTGGTATATAGTACATAACCAAAATAAATGGCAGTAGATTTACTACAGTTCATAAAAAATGTGCTTCCTTACGCAAAACATAAGTGATTTAGGGAATTTTCTGCTCCCAGATGTGGCAATGACTGCTAGCTTAGATTGCTTTAAAAGAGGATTAAAGAAGTATAGGCTGAATAGCTCTATCAAGAATATAAACTAGCTTCAGAGGCACAGGGCTTACTTTCAAAAGTAATTCGTTACAATGGTATTTCCAAAGAAATTTTTTCAGTTTAAATCAGTTGCTAATCCTTAATATGGAATTCATCTTTTTTATACTTTACCAACTTCACATTGAGCTAGTGGCTTTGCCACACTAACAACCTCTTAAAAACTTTTCACTGGGTTTCCTTCTTTCCTGGTGTCTAGTTTAGCAATGCATTCATCATTTCATCCTCTCTGTTATCACTCTTACTTTTAATTGAAGGAAATTATATTCCTTTTTTTTGTTCCCTTTGGCCCAAAATGCTTTCTGGCTTATCTCAGTTTTTAAAATTATTTTTGTCATGGAAAGATTAGAAATGCCTTTCCTTTTTAGGTATCTAATCTTTTACTTAACCATTTCAGGGAGAATTTTGATTTTGTCAAATTTGTTCAATTTCTGTTCCCTTTCCAATATGTCTTATTTCCTGAAGAATCTCTCTTCTTATTAAGAACAGCCAAATTTCTCATTTGTATTCATTCTCATATATATATATATATATATATATATATATATATATATATATGCTGCAACTACATTTGGTTCTTTGATGCTATATTTACTTTAGACTTAAAATTAAGAGAAAAGTCTACTAAATCTTCTTTATTCTGAAGTGTGAAGACTTTAAGTACTACATTCTGTTAGCACGTCAATAAAACTTCTCCTAACTTGATGATTGCTTGAACTGCCTTTTAGTAAGAGTAAATATTAGACTTGTTGAACAGAAGCTGGAATGCCTGGGAAGGCCAATATAAAATTCTTGATTACTGGTAAGTTGTGAGACTCTGATACCAAAAGTACTGTAATCCCATCTTGACTAAATTTTAACAATGGGTTTTCAAGGATATATTTCAGATCTTTTGTGGAAGCTTTATGTTCTCAGAAAGATAACCAATTTGTTATAATTTTTTTAAAAAACTGATCTTAATTGTGTATTGGGTGCAGATTGACTGACTCTGGTACATGCCTAAGTTGCCAGATAATGTGTGGCTCTATGAACCTTCAAGTTGCCTGTTGACTTATGGCAGCCCCGTGAATTACATAGGGTTTTCTTAAGAAAGGAATACACAGATATGGTTTTGCCAATTCCTTCTTCTGCATTATAGTGTATTGTACTTGGTATTCATTGGCAGTCTCCCATTCAAGTACTATTCAGAGCTGCCCCTGTTTCGTTTCCAAATCCAGGTGGGATCTTGTGTCTTTGGGGCAGTGATTCTCAACCTGTGGGTCCCCAGTTGTTTTGGTCTACACTTCCCAGAAATTCCAGCCAGTTTGCCAGCTGATAGGATTCCTGGGAGTTGAAGACCAAAACATCTGGGGACCCACAGGTTGAGAACCACTGCTTTAGGGGATTTAGACCACTCTAGAAAGACTACAGGAAATTAAGCTGTTATGGCTTTTAATGTGGAGGCGTTCTATACCCCAACAGGAGAGTTCTTGGGTTCAAATTTTTCCATGCAGTCCTTAAATAAAGTATTCCTTTTCCTTTTGATATGATTTTCCTTTTTAATCAGTTTGTAGTCTTTATGCTTTTGATAAGATTGCTTAGCCCATGGCTATTTAAAATGGTAGTCTATGGATTGACCTGTTCCCAAGACATTAACTGCCAGTTCCTAGTGAGCTTTTCCAAGAAATGGGTGTGTTTAAATTGCCAGTAGCTGCTGGCACTGTGAGAAACAATTAATTGCCAGTTCACCCATGTCAGATAAGTTAGGATAAACTGATTTCCTGTTCAAACATAAAGAAACAGCCATTCCTTTTAATGGGGTGAGCAGATGCGAATTCTGCTAAAAAATTTGGGGAAAGAGATGGCATCATGCTTAAGTTTACTGAGACATACAGAACCCTAAAAAGAGGCAGGGGAACAAAACTAATTCCTAAACAGACCATTCAGTGCTGATCACTTCCAGAGCCATCAAAGACTGATGTTCACTTGAAGAAGGAAAATGGGCAAGGGCTGAGTATGACAGGCGAGGCAGTTTGCTGCCACCAATTATATTATAGGTTTCTTTGCTGCCACCAATTATATTATATATACCTTTGCTGCCACCATTTATAACATATATACCACCGCTCACCAGAGCCAGCACACAGAGAGACCCAACAATGGAGGGAAACTCTGTCTTATGGAGCGATGGTTAATAAGCAGACAGGCCACCTCTTTATTATGATAAACTGAAAGACACACTGGAAACTTGAGGTGAAGTAAAAAACAGAAATTGTGATGTTTATTTGCACTTGAACAAGAAGGTTGTGTATTGGTTACAATAAAATAACAGGCTAGTTACTTAAAAAGAGAATGGTACTTTATCTTGACTTCTTCAGAAAACTGTTCCCTCACAAAGGAACAAAACAGGATTTTTAAAACAACACAGTCCTCCCTTTCCGGAGGCACTAAACTCAAGCACTCTATTCCCTAGAGGCTCTCTTCAATATCTAGCACTTCTCCCCGAAGGCTAATTTAACTTTTCCCTCAAAGAGGTTTCTCACTAACAGTACCCAAACTCTTCCTTCCTTTCCCTTCAACCTTCACTCCCTAACTGAACTTAACACTCTGTCTGCATAGCTCTTACTGTTTCTCTGATGCCACCTACTTCCTGTTACCAATTCAATCAACCAGTCAGACTCCACTACCATATATGGAGCTGCATGATCACTCCTCCCCCTGCCTAGCTTTGCCTTTCCTATCATGGCCTTGATCTGCCTTTACACACCAACCCTGCAAGGTAGGCCAATCCACTACACTCAGCCTTACAGGCCTGCTTGAATGAGTGCTTTGAATATCTTTATTTAGGAAATGTTTTGCAATATTAGTCATTTGTCTTTCTCTCTCCCCATATACATTACATCAAATATTATAGGAACGAGAGTACTAAAAAGTGACAGGGGTATCATGAAAGATGAAGGCAAAGCAATAATGTTCTGATTATTTTCATGATAAATCTGGATTACTTGTGCTAATCATTTGTTTGGTGATCGAAAACTGAATGCATGATGAATAGGCAAGTTCAAAGACAGTTACTGTGAAGTATAAAGCATGTGTCTCAGAGCAGTTCCTGTTGTTAAGGCCATCATTTAATCCTGATGAGGCAAAATTACAGGCAGTTTAGCAATCTGTGTTTTCTCCATAATTTACCATCATGCATTTCTGGCACAGCATTCATCTGACATCAGTTGTATCAGATCAAAAGAGAGACACACATGTCATTCTGATTTTGAGGAAATCCATTTCCAAGAGAAATGCTTCAGTTGGGATGCAAAGCAGTCATATAGTGAATAACATGCAGCAGTGCTCACTTTCAACTTTTTCTCATTCAGCAACCATGCGAGCCAGACTTTATGAGCAGTCAGCCGCAGACTATTTCACTGCAGACAGTGAGATCAGAGGACATTTAAATGCAGATTCCCCCTGACTTCATTGTCTACAGACTCTCCTCCAGTTATGTATATATCCAAAATTCTGAATAACCCTACAATGGATTTGATAAAGTGAGTCCAAAAATGCTCATCCAATCATGAGTTATTGCTTCATCACACTAGAGCATGGATCCACTTTAAATCCGATTTCTGCCTCCTGCAGAATTCTGTGGTTTGTAGTTTGGTGAGGCCCAGGACCTGTGTGACTGAGCTGTTTAAAGCCCCCTCCCTAAAGTGGAGTTTAAAGTGGATTCAAAATGGATGTGATGGGGTTCTTAGTCTTTAAGGTATCTGGGATTCATCACTGGTTGATGTCCTCACTTATGTTTTTGAGATCTTTTGCAACTAAGGATAGAAAAATATATGAAAATATTCAAAAACTCTTTTTAAAATATAATGTTTTAAGTGTTGTGAAACCCGGGTGTAAAGGAGTTTGGATAGATGAGAATCCTTTGCTGTTCAGAAATTTATTCTATGTAAAATTCACACATTGTTGTCTCCCATAATTTTCTATGAAAATCAACCATGTGTGAATTTTGCGCAGAACAAATCTCCAATTGCAACATTTTGTGTGCAAGAAACAGCTTTTGATGCACAGCAGATAATATTTCTGTGTAGATATAACATTTTTAAAAGTTTATTTCTGCAGAGGAAGTGCTGGGTTTTATGAAAACCAACCAGGCACTAATAATACATAAAATCAGTCCCAAATTGCAAATAAAATTTAAACACTGCAAAGTTTTCAAAAAAAAATCATCAAAGGAAAGAAAATTGCAAATATTGCTCATTGTTTTCTTCCGGAAGAAAGATAAGGTGCATCTCCACTGTAGAATTAATAGTTTAATTGCCATGGCTCAATGCTTAAGAATCATGAGATTTGTAGTTAGGCGAGGCACCAGCAATCTTAGGCAGAGAAGGCTAAAGACATTATCAAACTACAACTCCTGTAACTCCATAGCATTGACAGATGCAGTGAGTCAAACTGTGTTAATTCTACAGTGTAGATGCACTCTTAGGAAAGATTTGCACTCCTCGTTGTTACAGTCTACCATATGTTTCTAAATCTAGGGTTTGAGCTTAATTTGGTGGTGGATAATAATAATAATAATAATAATAATAATAATAATAATAATAATAATAATAATAAGGGACTCAGGGCGGTTTCCAACATGAGTGCGAAACAACATACAATAACTTAACACAGCAAAATAAACACATTGTTAAAACAAGACAAAGACAATTCAGTTAAAATAAGCAATCACAGTCAGAACCTTTGATCGGGGGTGCAGGAATCATTAGTCAGGGCAAGTTTGACATGGTCCATTTTTAGGGATAGGTAACTTATACAACATATCTTAGGGCCAAGAGGTGGGCGGTGTACCAGAGTAGAGTCTGATTTGACTAATGAGACTAATCTTATTCAAAAACCTGCCGAAACCACCTTTTTTTATTTTTATGGAAAGTAGGTAAAGTGGGGGCCTGCCTGATCTCTCTTTAGGGAGAGCGTTCCAGAGCCGGGGGGCCACTACCGAGAAGGCCCGCTCCCTCGTCCCCACCAGTTGCAGGTGGAAGCAAAAGGAGACAGTGGTAGGAGCAAAAGGAGAGCCTCCCTGGCAGATCTCAAGGCCCGGGGAGATGCGATCACAGAAATAGGCATGGCCCAAGCCATATAGGGCTTTATATGTCAATACCTGCACCTTGAATTGGGCCTGGCAGCTTATCGGCAGCCAATGGAGCTGCTTTAATAGGAGCTACTTTTGGTTGCTGAACAGAATAATAACCATCATATATTACAAAGGTGTGCACTAGTGGATTAAAAGACCTGAAGCCAACTCCAAAAATTAAACATTAATCTGGAATTCTATTGTGTGTTTATAGTCACAGAAATACCACTATGCATAGTGGCATAATGTCATTTGCCTCAAGATTATGCAAGATAACCAATGTGCCAACAGAGGAATGTTGCATAAGTAGTGCAATAAGTGTGGGCTGTTATGGTAAGTAAAGAAGAACCGCACAGCTATGCTGCCTTCTGCACAATTGGTTGTACAGTTTTACAATCCAATGCTTCAGTTTGATGTATGCTGCCAAAAGTAAGACTTGCTGGGTTCAACTGGATTTCCCAATGAATATATTTAGCCATTTTTACAAAGGGAAAATGTGCTATGCAGAAAAATGGATTTCAAAATGGCTAAGTGTCCCTTAACATTCAACTTTCAGTAAGCTGTGTTACCACAAACTGGGATACATCTAGATACTATGATTTCTTGAACATAAAAGTATACTTCTGGAGACAAATGCTTTCTTTAAAAAATTCCATTAGCATCGGCAATCAAAACTCCTAATTAAAATTAGACATTCTCAATTGCTTTCTAAATGAATCTTGGCGACTTCATTAATCTGGTATGATTAGACAATAGAAATGCTGATTATTATTATTTTTTTGAAAAAGAAGGCTACGTTATGCAGAGTGGCATAGAAAGCTTTCAGTTAAGGTAGCCTACAAACAAATATTAGAATTTCTATTGACCTGTAGCTATTCAGAAGTATGTGGAAGAAATGCCCGGATAAAAACTTGCCTGCTGTTCCTAACCTTTCACCCAGAAGCACATTTGAAGCAGAGACCTTTTGAGCTATTACACATTTCACATCACAACTGAACTCTGCAAACATCAAAATCCTCTGAGACTCTTTCATACCACTGTGAGTTCTCTACAAAATATAGGGCTGCTCGAGAACTAGATGAACAGTCTATTAAAAAATAAAATCAGCATTCTTTTCCCCCCTGTAGATTTGTATGATGACTTCAAAATTGAAGTCTCTTCACAACTACATCAAAAACATGGAAACAGGGAAAACACAATATCATTACCAAGTACATGTTTGAAAATTATTTGAATGATGCTCTTAGGATGTTTAGCACAGCTTCATCGAACTGGATGTTTCTGATTTCAAATTGTAGGGCTGAACATCCTTTTCCCAAATATTCACTCATTTAAAATGTTATTCTAGGTTTAGATCTTTAGCCCACAAAAATATTTTTCCGATATATATCCCAAACTGAGATACTCACCCATGGTGATTTTCATCATGCCAGTAATAGCCTCTATTACACAGGTTGTATGCCAGTGGTTCTCAACCTGTGGGTCCCCAGGTGTTTTGACCTACAACTCCCAGAAATCCCAGCCAGTTGTTCGGATTTCTGGGAGTTGAAGACCATAACATCTAGGAACCAACAGGTTGAGAACCACTGACCTGTCTGAAGTCTGCTGTAATATCTCATTGTTATAATCCACATTATTTTGGACTACAGTGGCCCCTTCACTGTCTGCTTCCTTGGTAACAATATAGTAATCTAAAGATAGCTTCCACAAAGCCTGTTGTTCCCTCTAATTCCTGAGAAGTCAACCCCTTGAAAACTATTACAGCTCAATCTGTAGGATGAGGCAGCATAAATTGGAAGACGGATCTAAAACTTACACACACACACACACACACACATATATATATAAAGATGTAGGTGAGGTTCCTTCAAAACATTGTCATAAATCCAGTCATACTTGAATAAGATCATGGTGAGGAATAGGCACAAAAATTGATCCTTGTTGAAAACTTCTTTTAAAATACATGGGCATCCCATCTGATAAATTAACAACTATCTCTGGGAGCATCTGGAGGAAGGCAATGTCTTTTGGTGGGAAATTGTAGTCTCTCTCTTGCAAAAATGGTGAAGTCAGAATCATTAGTGTGGGTTGTAGAGTGTTCGCAATCTGTTCCAGCTTCCACAGTGTTTTCGTGGAAGGAAAAGGACACCTTCTTTGATTTTCTGTGCAATCAAGGATATATTCTATTGGAACTATACACTATATTAATAATTCCACGAAGAACAAAAGCAATGATTTCCAATCTTTGATCTTCCAGTTGCTTTGGACTTCCATCTCCCAGAAATCCCAGCCAGCTTTCCAGCTGTTAGAAATTTTGGGGGCTGAAGTCCAAAACACCTGGGAAACCAAAGGCTGGGAACCACTGCTTTTGTTCTTTGTGGATTTTTTTAATAAGCTTTTAGTGTGATTTTAGTGTGACTGGTGGCACAGTGTGTTAAAGCGCTGAGCTGCTGAACTTGCAGACCAAAAGGTCCCAGATTCAAATCCTGGGAGCGGAATGAGTGCCCGCTGTTAGCCCCAGCTCCTGCCAACCTAGCAGTTCGAAAACATGCAAATGTGAGTAGATCAATAGGTACCGCTCCAGCAGGAAGGTAACGGCGCTCCATGCAGTCATGCTGGCCACATGACCTGGAGATGTCTATGGACAATGCTGGCTCTTTGGCTTAGAAATGGAGATGAGCACCAACCCCCAGAGTCGGTCACGACTGGACTTAACGTCAGGGGAAACCTTTACCTATATCTTTGAGAATGTATCTTGGATGAAAATCTTGTGGAAAATTCCCACCAAAACCTAAAGCTTTTGGCCTATCCCTTTCAGTGGAGATGCTGATCTAGGAAAATAATCTGTGATTTGTGGCAAGAAAGAGAATCCAAATAAAACCTTTGAACAGCATCAGCTTGCTCAAAGTTCTCTGTTCTTTGTCTTCCTATTGCAGTATCAAAGAAAGCTACTGTTAGCTCACATGGCAGTGTAAATAAAAATGTAATTTCACATGTAAACAAATGAACTCTTCAGCCATGCTGCTAGCACAAAAAGTAACTTAGGGAATTATTGAAAATTCTATCTTCATTTGTTTAGACTGCTAGCCAGGCCAATTAGACTACTTGTAATTCCATAAGGACAAGAATTTGAATGATTAGCCAGAATTGCTGCTGGAATAGAGCGCCATATCATCCTATACCAGAGGCCGCCTGAGGTTTCTATGGCAGTGATGTTGTTTGGCTTATATTGCAGTCTTGGAATGAGTTTTCTAAGGGGACGAACATATTTGAATGTAATGATTTCATCAGATGGGCAGGTGAAAGAGGAAGGAACTATTCTCCTTCATTACCTACCTTCTTTCCCTGTCTTCAGGGATGGCCTCCCACCTCACATGGTTTCCTATCCTTAACCCGTTCCTTCCCAGCTTTCTCTTCATGTTCTTCAGTTAGGAGTCAGGTATTACCCAACTCCTTCAACAGCACCCTGGCCTCTGTTTCTCCATGCTGCCAAAAATGGAGCCCCACCGGAAGTTGCCCTGGCCATGTGATGAGCTCTGTGGGACTCTGTTTCGGCAACAGGGAGAAACGGGGGGAAGACTGTGTCTCATAAGGTCCTAAGATATTATCTATACAGCTCAGAGCCATATTTTCTGAAAGAATGTATCCTCCCATATCAGTATGTCTGTGTGTTTGAGATCTTCCAGAGAGGTCCTTCTACCTGTCCCACCTTTGTCATAGGTACATTTCATGGAAATACAGGAGTAGTGCCTCCTAGAGAGGTTAGATAGGCGTCTTTCTTGTTATCCTCCTGTAGATCTTTGACAGTTGGCTGTTCAGGAAGAAAGGGCATTTAATAGTGTATTGTACTGTTCATATTTGTCTTTTTTCTTTTTAATGGTTGTACTTGTTAATTGTAATAGTTTAATTCTATTTAGAATTTATTTTTTCTTTACCTGTATCTGTTTTAACTTTGGTGAGCCATTTTCAGCTCCTTGAATCCAGTGGAGGTTGGTGGGAGAAGAAAAGAAAGGGGGGGGGGAGACAGATCAGAGACAGACAGACAGACAGACAAAGTCTTTAAAGTCTGGAGTAAAACATGGAGCAAGGTCACATCTCACTGACATGAAACCCCATCGCCACTACAACCTGTGCCTTGCAGTGAAAAAAAGAATCTATTTGAGGATTTTTTTTCTACTTTTGCTTTAAGATGAGAATAGACATGAATGCCTGCTGATCAACTGCCTTAGCACTTCGGCTGCCATGCTAAAGTAGTACATTGCCAGTGTATATCATTCATTGGATAGAACATTGCACTTTCGTAAATTCTGGATTTTGTGCCAAACCTCCTCATAGACATTCTACATTTTGCCATGCTTCTGAGCATTCTTTAACATGCTAAGCATGGAAGAATTTTTTTCTTTTTTTCCAAGCTTTCACACAATTATAACCCTTTACCTGCTATGACCGCATCCTCGGGACTCCTGGAGTTTGAAGTTTGTGGAGGTACTAGAACTCTCTTTCTGAGAATTCTAAATATTCCTCCTCAGACGGCAAGTCCCAGGGGATATTAATGGTGGGATTGTAGTGCTATAACAGCATAAAGCAGTGTAGTGTTAAACGGTCCTGGCCTGTCACAAAGTAGGTGATGCAGAATCTGTGGTTTTATCACCCACACAACTGTTTGAAATGAGAAGAACATTCAGGCATTCCTTTTTGCAATCAATATGTATATGTTACTTATTGTAATTCATTTTTCTTGTCTACTATAATGTGTTAAAAGTGATTAGTTATGTACTCATTACCTTTTTTTCATTTTTAAATCTTAGAGTTGAATGAAGAGTGGCATAAAATTTGAAAATATCTAAAATACCTAGAAAGAAATTATGAAGCATTATTTATTATGCACACACAATGATAGAAATATCTCTACCTGTTAACTTTTGAAATATACTAACCCTTTTTAGAATGGGGACAGAATCAAATTACTCATCACTTGTCACTTCCCTAATCCTAATTAGCTTAAAAAGTAGTTGTAGGATAATAACGCCCACTCCCCAAAATATCAATCTGTCATGAATTCGACAGATATTTACAAAACCATGAGAGAATTCTACAAGAAGTCGCCACACTGCCCTAGAAGTCTTTGCTGGACATACTGAGATAGTATACAATTGTTGGTTTGTTTCCTCGAGGGGGCAATTCAAGTCTAGCCATGTGAAAATAGAAGTGCCAGTTTTTGGGCTCCCCTGTCATGCAGCAAAATGCCAATTGTACGCTGTGCCCATATGTGCAACAAAGATTAGCAGCTGCCAGAGACTCTGGATTCCATCCAGATTTTTGAGGCCATATGCCATATCCCAGGTGTTTATGCAGTATAGGTGGGATTTGCTGCTGCATCAAAGGTATTTCATTGGGTTGTTAATGAACACTACTACACCTTAGATCCCTTCTCTAACTGCACTCCTCAATATAGATTGTGGTGGTGGGGGGGGGGGGGAGTAAGCCACCAGAAGTTTCAGGAAGAACTTACTTTTGGCCCCTTCTACACAGATGAATAAAATCCCACATTTTCTGCTTTGAACTGGAATGTATGGCAGTGTGGACTCAGACAACCCAGTTCAAAGCAGATATTGTAATAATATGTTGTCCAAGGCTTTCATGGCTGGAATCATTGGGTTGCTGTAAGTTTTCTGGGCTGTATGGCCATGTTCCAGAAACATTCTTTCCTAATGTTTGGCTTGTATCTATGGCAGGCAACCTCAAAGGTTGTGAGGTCTGTTGGAAACTAGTCAAATTGGGTTCATATATCTGTGGAATGTTCAGGGTGGGAGAAAAAACTCTTGTCTGTTTGAGGCAGGTGTGAATGTTTCAATTAGCCACCTTGATTAGCATAGATATTGCGGGATTTCCTGCCTTGATATACAGGGTTATATGGCTATGTGGAAGGATCCTATGACTGGGGAGCCTGCCTTTCCCAGCTACTACTAAGAATAGTCTCTTGTGCAGCAGAAAGAGTAAAAAAAAATGCTCCCAGCAACAGCAAAATAAAGGTGTTGACCAGACCTCTGAGAGCACAAAGACAATCTCGCTGCCCTGTGGTTTCTTCTTCTTGGTACTTGGGGAGTGCTGCCTCCTCCAAATCCATCTTGTGCAGGATGTGGGTGAGCTCCAACAGAGGGGTCTTCATTTTCCTCACTGCAATGCCTGCTTTACAAATGTTCCACAGAAACAGGCTCAAATGTATGAGCCATAATACATACTAATAATTTAAAAACATATTACAAAGCCATCACGCTTTTAGCAATATCCCCATAAGCTTCAGCTCACTGCACAGAAGACGCTATCTTTCAAATAACAAAAGAAAGATAAATAACCCAAAGGCAGTATTTGCTGATACATACACTTTACAAAAGAAGACAGAAATCTCAGGCACGAACCCTTCATAAAATACATGTGCTGATGTTTTTCAGGGTCAGTCAAAGGCAGAGCCAGGCTTTCCCAAAACCAGCTACCCTACTCTTGACATTTATCAATCTATATAACTATGTCTATTTTAACTGAATTGTTTTGCCTTGTTATGATGTGTTTATTATGTTTGCTGTGTTTCAAGTTGTTGTATGTTGTTTTGACAATTGTCTGTTTTTGCATACATGTTGGAAACAGCCCTGAGTCCTCTTGAGGAGATAGAGCAATATATAAATGAAGTTTTATATTATTTATATTATTATATACAGTATACTCTCTGTTAACTGGCATCCATGAAGATTGGTAGATGCTGGATCAATGTAATTTCCGGTTGCTTAAAAGTTACTATTAAAAATAGTCCTAATACTATACCTCATACAATAGCATTACATAAACTCTGTATTGACTTGATATTAATATTGAAATATGGTAATTAAAGGCAAATAAAAATAAACTTAAAGTAATGTGATACAGCTTTACATATATGCTAAACATTAACTTTATTTTAATTTTTATTGAAAGTATTATTTCTTCAATTCTTTGCCAGCTGCTTGGGAATTCCGGTTGGTTGTGTTCTGGTTAACTGAGAGTCTACTCTATTTATCTATCTGGAAGATCACGTGTCCCTCTTAGATGTCATTTACAATCACCCCTTCATCCCTCATCTTGAGTTATGGTCAATGGGAGCTGCAGTCCAACAATTTGAATTATCACACCTTTCCAATCAATTAAATAAAAGAATACTTCATTTTGAGAAATACCTTTTGAAGGGGCCCAAAAGGCTTGGATTCCAGGAGATATGTCCACCAGAAGATATGCCCCAGTTCTGGTAGTGGTCAGAAGAAATCAAACATATATTTCTTTGTCAAACAAGATAGACTATGTCTTTTCTGCCCATGATGTCAAATCAGTTGAATTTCAGTGGGAATAAAAGTGCAAAGATTTCATTAGAACTTCAGTGGGAAGCAGGTGCAATGATTACATTAGAACTGCTGATGATAACATTTCTTTTTTGATACCCACCTTGATAGCTTTTATTTTTTAAGCTTGAGTACATTTGTGCTTTCCTCTTTTAAGAGCAGCCTGCACCTGCTGTGAGCTTGCCCTTTTAAGAAGAAATCAATTGACTGCTCTCTAATTTGTGTTTTTATGGTTTTATTGCACAAAGTAACATTGTGCGGTTTCAGTGAATTGCAGTTGAACTTGGATCAATGGAAGCTGCACTTCTAATCAATGTCTCAAAGCAAACACCTTTTTAAAACAGAACAATTCCGTGCAAACCTTGTTTACTTCTCCCAAGAAGACTAATCATTCTGCAGAGAGTCAACTCATTTGTTTTTCGGAAGCAAAATAACCCCTGCAGACATCAGCAAAGCACTCATGGAAATGAATTACTGTACTCCCGCAGCCCAAATCTGACCTCCTGTCTTACCCAGGGTTCCTAAACACATGGGGAGAAGGGCACCTCATTGATTTCAATGGGCTTTACTGCTCAGTAAATGCTGTCAGAATCTCCTATTGACTGGTCTTTGCAAAGGCCTAACTTTTCTAGTTTCATTAAGCTGATATCTGACCTTCAAAGAATGCAGATCACATATGTGAAGTAATTTAATTCAATAAACCTCTCAAAGGTAAACAAGTTCTTTACTAGCATTATTTTTTCAAGTCTGTTTCCTGATGAAATGTTTTTTTATGTGACTTAAGGAGAGAGGTTACCTATTTGTCATAGCTGACCACCTTCAGGGGGAGGTAACGTAAAAATGAGAGTACCTTATTTAGAGACCATTTATGTCACCATACAGGACAAAGGAATAGCTAAGCTAACACTTCTATACTTTTTCTATAGAAATTTGGTTGCTTATTTGAATTGTATCTGCCTTTCTCCTAATACAGGACCCAAAGCAGCTCAATATATGCAGCCTGAATCAATCCAATTAATTTAGAAACAGTAAAAATGCTGCATATGCATATTTCATGCATTTTAAAAAGTACCCATTGCCTATCGTTCTAACCCAACCAGTTAAAGATTGAATACCTGTTTGGATAAGAAGAACTTTGCCTAGTGATTAAAAGAAATCAGAAGTTGCCAAGTACTAGGGCTGTGATTCTCAACTTATGGGTGCCCAGATGTTTTGGCCTTCAACTCCCAGAAATCCTAAGAACTGGTAAACTGGCTGGGATTTCTGGGAGTTGTAGGCCAAAACACCTGGGCACCCATAAGTTGAGAACCACTGTACTAGGGGCTCCTGAGATATCTGTGGCCCAATTTTTAAGAAAAGTGAACTTTAAAAACTCAACTGAGCCATGAAGCACCACAGGCCCTCCATTTTTTCAAAGACTGGTGGCACCAAACCCCTGAGAAAGTCAGGAAATGTGAATTAAAAAACACTTTCTAGGAATCTCTGGGTCCTGCAGTGTAACTCTATGGTCAACTTCTACCAGAATTTGACCATATATTGGTATTGAAGGACCTAAAATGTGTAGAAAAGTGTTCTTTATAGGCATCTCAGAAGGTTGATCAAAGAACCATGCTGTAGGACCTGATGCACCCCTGTGAAGGTCCACCTTGCTCTCAACACACACCATTGAGACAGACTTGGTATAAACAGTTTATTGGTAAAAAGGTAGCAAAGATAAGGTAAAAATGCAATAAGAAAATGCAATCATCAAAATAGAATCCAATAGAATCCAAAGACATAAGTAAATCCCTAGACTGCAAGGCTTAAAACAGGAACATGATCTTCAAGGCAGAATCCAAAGTACATGATCAAACAGGAACATGAAGGCAAGAATACTTTCCCAAAATACATAGGCAAACCTGGACTATAACTTGAGGCTTGAAGCAGGAACAAAGCAGGAGATCGTGCTCTAAAAGCAAAGTTGCTTGATCTGAGATGCTCTCCCTGCATCTCCTCTATTTACCCATTTTTGCAAGACATGAACACATTCCTTTGCCCTTGAACTTCCCACTTCCTTGCAAAGATCCTGAGAGAATGCCGGGAGGCCTGGTTCTCGCCTCCCTGTCTAATTGCTGCGCTCTCTCATTATCACTATCTGAAAGTGAAACACCTGGCGATTGTTGACTTTCCTCAACCCTTTCAGAAGGCTGGGAATCTTTCCCCACCAGGTCATGCTGATCTGAAGCCTCTGCTATCTCACCTTGGCTCTCTGCCTGTGGCACACTCAGAGCTTCTTGCTGCTGCTGCTCAGACTGCACAACATTTTCAGACTGTAAAACCCCAAATTCTCCTTCATCATCAGACTGAGCAACAACAGGACCTAGAGATTCCAAGAGATAACATGTTAATCAAATCTGTGAATAATCAGATCTGCAGACGGGTCAACCATACTTCCTCCATCACAAACTCATTAGGATCTAGGTGACCTCCAATCTAGCTACTTTCTCTCAGCTCCATCTCTCTTTGAATTCTTAATCAATGGATACTTGATCTTCCTCTCCCAAAGTCTAGCTTTTTATTGTAATGTGCATGAATATAAACATACCAAATATTTCAACAATGAAGTTACAGTGATCTCTGGAACCACTTGCATCACAACTATGATTGCCTGATTCTTTGCACATGTTCTCACTTGAATGCAGCTTGTTCTGACCTAGTGATGCTGCCTCTGCAAATTTTACAAGATTTGAACACCCTAGAATATACAATGATAATATTCACCCAGTAGGGTATAAGTTTGTATAAATATAGTCTTCATTTTAGTCTTACTGTTACACTAATGGGCATGCTTGCAGTATCTTCCAGACTCCCCTTACCAGAACCAGCAGGAGACAGCTTGTAGAACTCTAACCACTATAAATGAACATGTTATCACAACAGCCACAGGCATCCTCAAAGGAGAAAGCAAGGGCATAGTTGCTCTTCCCATAAGACATATTTGCCAGAATACCAGCTTTCATACAGAAACAAGATATGAGGTAAGATGTGCAGCTGCTATTCCACCCATTTCTTTTGTAATGTGAATAGCCTGCTCCTGCAGTATTTTTAAGAGTGCTCCATGACACCACAACAATGTAGTCCAGTGCTGTTATTCAGTTTCCTAGTAGGTTGAGTTTTTGTACAAATATGCAAAGGTGGAGGTGCAAAGATCATGGTAGCAGCACTGCAGTTTACTAAAAGGATAAAGGGCCATTGTGTAAGGTGAAAGATACAAGTGAAAGAACTGCAAGCATCAGATGCAGATGGAAAAGATATATTCTCTTGGAAAACAACAGAAAAGCAACCTAAATATAACAGTCTCAGAGTCTGGACCAAGGGTGTAGATATAGAGGGGAATGCTCTTGTAATAGTTCTGCACCTCCAACAAAGCTATCCTTTACTTAAATCTCTTTGATGATGACCAATGACCCAACCCTTGTCTTTCATCTCTTTTCTGCCCAACTAATGAAAATTGTCTCATTAAACCCCATGGATCAGTCCTACTTTGATAGTCCTGTTGCCTAGGTTACCAGACTGATAAGCTTGTTCTTTAATGCGTTGGGTGGATCTGGATTGGGATAATTTTGCTAAAGATGCAGTTATTTGTACCCGTAGTTCTTGATTTTGCAAGTCCACATTAGTGGGTGTACAAAACTGAGGGAAATGGTTCTGAGACCTCCAACCTTGATCAAGCAGAGTTATGTATCCTCCTGCATAAAAAGGTACCCTTTGCAACCCAGCAGTATCCTAAAGAGGGACCCTACAGCCCGGAACATACAGGAAATGTCCTCCTCCCTTATAATCTGAACACTCCACAGTGACTCTAGATGACTCCACCTCCCATTGTAATAAAGCTATATCTCACAATATGGAGCCTCCGGTGGCCTAGGGGATAAAAGACTTGAAGGTTGGGTTGCTGACCTGAAGGCTGCCAGGTTCGAATCCCACCTGGGGAGAGCACGGATGAGCTCCCTCTATCAGCTCCAGCTCCATGCGGGGACATGAGAGAAGCCTCCCACAAGGATGGTAAAACATCAAAACATCCGGGCGTCCCCTGGGCAACGTCCTTGCAGATGACCAATTCTCTCACTCCAGAGGCAACTCCGGTTGCTCCTGACACAAAAAAAATAATCTCACAATATTTGGTAAAGTCCTTTTCCAATATCCAACTCTTCATCCCACTTCATCCAAGACTTTGCAGGGAGACCTGTGTGGGTGATAGAAAGACTTGTTGCCATCTGCTCACAAAATGTTGGATTTCATCCAAGGTTGTGAAGTATTAGATTTCATCTTAAAAACATAATGTTGAAAGAATGACTACACCTATTTCCAGGAACCATATCTGGACGCAGCTGTCTCAAAAATGTGGTGCCCAATGCTACCTAGGGAGTAATGTAAATCCAATTTTTCACACTGAAGGATACTGATGATATTTCTTTTCACTCCTGAGAGAGCTTAATAGTTTCCATGCATCACTGGTACACAGAGGTTATGGATCTTTCCCACTCATATCTTTGTGCAGTACATAATACGAAACATATTCAGAAATGGCAACATGAAAAATTGTTTGACTGAAACAAATGATATATAGGGCTAGAAAACATCTTCTTGGGAGATGCTAAATTGCCTGTATTAAACTTATAAGAATGTATAACCCTTTTTAAAAAAAGAAATTGCTATCATGACTGATTGTCATTCAGTAATTACATTCCTAAAGTGAATTGTAAGAAATGTTCAGGAGGATTTATCATACCAGTATGCAAATATATGCTACCATTTTCACGTATAGGGTTGAAGCAATATCACATGTAAGGTTTAATGGTTCTCTCTGAATCAGGAAGAATAAACCATGTTGACTTCTGAGAGTCAGATGTAGTACAACCAATGGTGTAGCAAATGCAGGATTCACAGGGTCCTGCAGAACTTTTTGTTTATCAGGGACTGTGACATTATCTGCTATTCCTCTTGGACTCCACTGTTCCTTCTGAGTTAAGTTGCAATACAAATAGTGGCTAGAAAGAAAACAGATATCCCTTAAAATAATATATTGTAATGTACTATCCCTGTTGTTCCCCAGAGTATTTTGAGGCAGCTTCTTTTTGAGTTGGCAAAGTATATCATCCTTATAAAATAAAACTTCCTCCTGATGTAGATCAAAACTATTATTCTCCCAATAGATATCAACATCGATGCCCTATGGTTTCTCCTTGGATGTATTGCTCTATGGCCTCTTATGATGCTCTTCAAAATTTACCACTACACTTTTAGGACTATATTTCCAGAGTTCTCAGTAGTCATTCTGATTGAAGGATTCTAGAAGATATGGTCCAGAAGTATCTGGCAGAGAGAGAGATAATGTATACCTTTCAATGTTTTTTCTCTCTAAAGGATATCTGGTTAGCAACTGCATGAAATGGGACACTAGGACAGACAGGTCTTTCACTTGATCCACCAGGAGTCTTTTTATCTTCTCACTTGTACAATGGTTGGCCATGTATCTGCTAATGTCACCACATAGTAAGGACTTGAAGAAGCTAGAATATTTGAAATGCTTTATTTAAGAGCTAAACAGCCCCAGAGAGCTTCCTTTGCACAATGGCCAATTGTTCTTGAAATGAACTCACCATGTTGCTTGGAGACCTTCTGCTTCCACCCTGCAACTGCACTATACAGCAAATAGCTTCTCAAGTATTATCAAGCAATTATTGTGACATTTCCCTTCAGGATGCCAATTACCACTTTGCCCTCAGAAATTCAAAATGCATTTCCAATATGTGGAATATGTACTGTAGTGAACACAGGCTATTGCAGAACAGGTGAAAAGGGCTGTATGCTTTCAGTTTAATTTGCATACAATATATACACACACATATACCATATATACTCGAGTATAAGCCGACCCAAATATAAGCCAAGGCACCTAATTTTACCACAAAAACTGGGAAAACTTATTGACTTGAATATAAGACGAGGGTGGGAAATGCAGCAACTACTGGTAAATTTCAAAAATAAAAATAGATATTAATAAAATTACATTATTTGAGGCATCAGTAGGTTAAATGTTTTTGAATATTTAAATAAAACTGTAATTTAAGATAATAATAATACTTTAATAAGATAAGACTGTCCAACTCCGATTACCTATATACTCAATTATAAGTCGAGCTGAATATAAGCTGGCCAGGACCCTCATTCGAGTATAAGCCGAGGGAAGCTTTTTCAGCCCTAAAAAAAGGGCTGAAAAACTAGGCTTATACTTGAGTATATACAGTATACACATTTATCATGAGACATTGATATTTAACTGTGTTTCTACATAGCATGCTCCCTATAAAAAGGGGTATGCAACGTCCAGCAGATAGCATCTGAACACTCAGATGTTGATGGCCAAGAAGCAGTAGTTGGAGAAATGACAGTTGTATATTCACCTAACACATAGCACCTAGTGATCCTATTGTCTGTGTGAACTGCTTTTAGTCTGACATTTAAAAGAGCTATGGTTTTTCCACTTCCATGGGAGTCCTGTACTCCTTAACCCAGCAGAATTGGAGGGATGACTGTATATTTACACTATGCAAAAGCTGAATAGAATCTTGGCTATGCTCATGTTCGTTTTTCCCCCTCTGGTATGTTCCCTTAAGGCAGGATTGTATTCATATATACAGGAAACATATGAGGGGGTTGAATTAGCAACCTATGGACTATCTAGTATCCATTGATGTCTCATCGGATATACAGAGAGAAATAAATGGGAAATAGCCCATTAATGCATGCATGCATAATCAAAATGAATTTGGGACTGATGTTGCATTCAGCGACATTAGACCTAAGGGCAAGCTAGTAGGAACTGTCCAACAGAGGGAAGAGCCAGAAGAAGAAACAGGTTTAGGATGTGTAATCAGTAATCACTATTTACCTCAACTGGCCTGTTGATCCTCTAAACCAGTGGTTCTCAACCTGTGGGTCCCCAGGTGTTTTTGCGTACAACTCCCAGAAATCCCAGCCACTTTACCAGCTGTTAGGATTTCTGGGAGTTGAAGGCCAAAACATCTGGGGATCCACAGGTTGAGAATCACTGCTCTAAACTGTATAACTCAGAACTAGGACTGTTGTCATTCCTGCTTAGTTTAGCCAATGAGTTCCTAAAGTACATATCAATGCTGAGACCAATGCTGCTGTGAAAGGTGTCAGAATCTGACTCCTAAAAATGAAGTGTAGATTGCACCGCTCTGCTAGGTCAGGTTTTTGGCTGCTGGTCTGATTTTCTCTTGTGCACCAGAAGGCAGCCAAGGTATGAAACGCAGAAATGAAAAGTGTCTCTCAGTTGGCAATGATTCTGTTTCATAATTATTTTCTCCTCCAGCAATACCATGGGCTATAAACCACAAACCAAGAGCCAAAGGACAAGTTCCTTTTGGCTCATACCTCTAGCTGGACACTAATCTTTGATTCCTGGAGAGAGAAGCAGAAAAACAGTTTCAATTAGCTACCTTAGAAAGAATTTGGTGCCTTCTTTCAATTGGAGAAACCAAATGAGTTCAGAATCTGCCTCTCTACAGATTCATCATTTGTTTCCTCAAATGAATATCATCATCCTTTTAAAACATCTTCAGTCAATCAGTAAACAAATTATCCTATATTTGTTTATGACTGTAACACACTGTTTATTACTATACTACACTGAAATCAATTGGCTTACATTGGAATGATGTTTTGCAAAATCTATGCCTTGCTAAATTTATGTAAATAGATTTTCATGCAATCAGATTTAGAGCCTTTATTTCAGTATGCCTGCTGGCCGTGGGTCAAGGTAGGGGATAGAGATGAGGATATTGCCTGCCAAAATAGAAATTCTCTCCTCCCAATGAAATTTTCCTTTAGTCCTCAAATTTCTAGTTTTGGAGTGCCTTCAAATGTCCATCAACTATTTAGAAATATAGTGTAAGTATCCAAAGGAGGAGAGCAGGCAAAACTACCAAAGAAATGTGATCACAGCAAATACAAACATTCTAGGTGTGAACAATTTCCAGTGTCCCACTTTTTGCAATGTTAGAAATGAGAGAACAAAAAGAAAATGTATTGGGTGAACAAAGTTCTCCCTTCCCCAGGACACACTTTTACATAAACATGACTGTCCTTACTCTGGCACTGATAGACTGGTGATTATATTATTAACTACAGGGTACCCATAAAGTCTCTTTACCATTTAAATTTAAAGTCTTTTTACAGTGGTAAAGAGACTTTATGGACACATTGTATATTCATATTATATATGAATTATATAGCTTAAAACAAAAGGGTTTTAAGTTTCTGCAGAAGGAAAAAAGGTTATACTCTCTGTCTCACAGCATCATAGTCCTTACCAAAGTTACTGCTTTCACTATCACCAGTGTGCTCATGGCAGTCTATTGAAAATAAAGGCTGCAAGAAGGATCTATGTCCTTCTCTGTAAACTGATTTCTGCTTCTTTTGCATTATATCAGATTCATGAGGTTGACCAATCTGTGTTTATTGACCTTCCACACAGCTACCAAGTTGTCCAATGGCAACGTGGGGGCCTTCCCATGTTGCCATGCCGGTGGCATGCACTGGCTCCGCCCTCCTTCATGCACGGAGACGTGCCAGCTTGTTTGATGGGATACTGGTGGGCTCCGTGGGTGACGTTGACTAAACTGGCTCATGCCACCAATTTTAGCCCCACATAAAGGGGTCATTGGTCAACCCTAATACATTTTGTTCCAGTGGAGCTCAGAAATCTTATTTTTCTGACATAAAGATATGCAAGAACTTCAAGGTGGAACAGACTTTCTGTTCTATCTATTGCCATCTGTAATTATCCTCTTCATACTGTTCATACTGCATCTAATGAAAATTGTACCTCTTTTTTCATTCTAATAGCACTTTGTCTGTCAGGTTCAGTCTGCCCCTTAGGTGTGCCATTGAATCATATTTCTTCCTGCAGCTTTTCATTCTTCTTTGTCTTCGCCTTGTTTATTAGTAGACATTTCCCTCAGCAAGTGTTTATCATAAGCATTCTCATTTTCAAGCTCTCTGATTTCTCCACTCTCCTAAAAAAAGATTGCTGAAGTATTTGCTTTCTGATTACTCATGATTAAGCAATGGCACACACTGATTTGACAATAATGGCTGGAGACATGTTGTTTGCTCTAGACAGGTTTCATTTCCATCTCTTTTCTCTGTACAGATTGATATTATTTGTACATTATTGTGAAAGTCAGGGTGTCTGAAAAAGACTAACCCGGCATCCAGACTTCTAGCATTTAAAGCAAAATCAGCATCACAGAGTATTATTATCTGTTGCAGTTTGATACAGTAAGTGGAACAGCATGTATTCTGGCTTATTCTGCAGCTATATCAAATTTCCATAATGTTTGATTGCCTAAGAAGAGCTGGACCAAGTCAACAATGCAATGAACTCAGCATCCTTTTTCCAATTGTAGACAGAAGTTGTCCCTGGAAAGCTCAGAAGTATTTCCCATTGGCTCCAGCTAGCATGACAAGTGATTGAAGGCGCCATTTCATAGAATCATAGTTGGAAGAGACCACCTGTGCCAACCCCCTGCCATGCAGGAAAAGTACAGTCAAAATACCCCCAACAGCCTCTGTTTAAAAGCCTCCAGAGAAGGAGCTTCCATCATACTCTGAGGTAGAGAGTTCCACTGTTGAACAGCTCTTACAGTCAAGAGGATCTTCCTAATGTTCAGGTGGAATCTCTTTTCCTGTTGTTTGGACCCAATGTACTACAAACATTAATGATAGTATGGAGGACAACGAGGAGGAGCTGGTTAGTACATACATCCACACACAGAAGAAGGGAAGTGTGGAGAAAGCAAATAAGCACATTCTCATGTTATAACCTAACAGATTCCCTTACAATGCCATAGCTGTGTAAAAATGAAAATCTCTGAGGATATTTAAGGGTAGAAGGCAATGTAGTCAAGGCCAGAAGTTTTCATTGGCTTACAAATAGTTGAGTTTATCTAGCCCTTCTCTTAGAAGTATTCAAATCCAAACAGTGTATAAATTATGCAAAAACTTTTTTTTAAAAAAAAATAAAACAAAATAAAAAATTGAAATGTAGTCTCTACCAGTGTTTCCTTTTCTTGACCCTTTTAGCTTATGTCGAGGCCACAAGCTTTTCTCTCACAAGCTTCATGTTTAAAATGCAAGTGAATGTATTTGGCCATTTGAGGTTCATTCATATATTACCCTTTTGCGTCTAGAAGAAGAAATTTGGCTCCTTTCCCCAATGACTGTGAGAGGCAGAGTATTTCCGACCACACACTCTGACCTTTGGAAATGTATTTATAAGGAGAACTTAGCTATTGCTGGTTCATTATGTCCTGGCCCCATTTCCTTCCTGTCACTCAAGTATTGTTGACCGCATGTTCCAAGAAAATGGGTGAAAATGTGTCTTTTTGATGCCTTGTGAAAGGCAGACAAAAAGAAACAGGGATAGAGCAACTATTCATTTTCTTAGAGAAGCATCATTTAATAGGGCGCCAGGCTCTTTCCAAATACCCTATACAATTGTCACTTCAAAGCAGAACAACCCTGTTCAGGGATTTTTCTCAACTAGAATTCCTCAAGTTGTCAGGTATCTACTTTCCCCCACAGCCTACTGCAACAAATGATGCCAGCAGTGGAAACCTAAAAGCTCGGTGGCTTTACCCACAGCACTTATTCTTTCTGCCATCAGAGAAAGGACTCCATAAATCAATTCCCAACTGCTGCCTTGAGTATCATCATGTTGTGCTTGTCGACTGTGTTCCTTCCTCACATCCAAGGAAGAAATGTATAACTTGGGGCAACTGAAGGACAACTTGTTGCAGTTCCTAAGTAACCAGGTTTATCAGCTATCAATAACAATGAGCAAGACTCAGCAAAGAAGGAGTGGTGATATAGGGAGCTGTGTATTTTGGCAGTCTTCCCATTTGCATTTGTGAAGGGGATGAATAATGCAGGGATGTGTTCATGCGGTGGAAGGCTAAGCTGACACTTTGTGCACATGGTTGGCCATGATGCGGGACAGCTTTGTAAAGAATTGGAGCTACAGCAGAGGAAAAACAACAAACAGAAAGCTATTGGGCAATGGGGTGGAAAATAGAGTCAAAATGCGATAGTGCCATTATGCAAATGAATGCCATTCTTCTACCTGGAGCACAGCTCTAGTCATAACCCACTCAAAGTGGATGTCTGGTTCAATCTCATTTATCCAAAAGCCTAGTGAGTACCACATTTTCAGGTGCATTATGATATTGCCAGGACCATAATGCCTTTTTAAAGCAATTATATGGTGTGTCCATACTTGGAACACTAATCGAATTGCACCATTCCAAAACTAATGCTGCAAAACTGAGAAACTGTGTACCAAAAGGCAAGAAAAATGATCAAATCTGAAGTATTGTATTGGGAAAGAGCAAAGTGTAAAAAATATGAGAGAAGATAAAACAGACATGATGTGGGGAAAGACAGGAATGGGAGATGAGTGGTCTGCAAGACAAAGACAGCTGTCTAGTTTGAGGGGGAAAGAAGAGAGAGCCCTGGAAGTTGGAAGCCTGATAAGAAAGGGACCAAAATGGAAGCAAGACTAGGAATGAACAGTGGTTGGCTTTCATTTCAGTGAGGCAGGACAATTTAAAGAGCTACCCAAGGTGCTAAAGGCCTACACTTCTCAAAATTCATAATGTTGAGCAGCTCCTCAACATGAATGAAGACACTGCTCCACTGACGAAGAAAAAGTCTTGATAAGTTTTGAGTACATGTCAAGATTTTATAACAGTTCATGTTACAGTCAGTTTTCTGATCATTTCTGGACTAGCCATGACATTTTCAAATCAGCCTCTATAGGTAATACAATTTCTATGCCATTAGCAACAGAAAATTAACTTCTCTGGAGAGCCAGCTGTTCCTGTCCTGTGCAAGCTAACTGCTTCTTTCTTAGAGAGAGAACATTGGATTTCTCAAGGAGTCTCCGTTATGTTACATCTGGAAAATATTAGATACTATAGAGTTAAAATTTGCTAAATTGTAACTCCAAATTGTAGTTAAATGAAAATGTTGGAGCAGAAAACCTCAAAGAATTTAGTCCCTGTCCTTTGGTTCCCTCCTGTTTGGAAATCCCTAGTTGTGCTAAATTTGACATCTCTGAATTCAGGAAAAACAACACAGTTCACATAAGACATCACTTGAAGAATGCAAAGTTCTTGCTCCAATATTTAACATGTCCATGCCCCTAAAACATGAAAAGTTGCCATTTTGCTGTGAAGGGAAGGAATTATCCCTTCTTAAATTGTAATTTAATGTACCTATACTTTCATTCTTGGGGGGGGGAGCTTAATCTAATCAGCTACTTTGTAAATAATTACTTCCAAGCTATGTGAGCATCACATAAAGCCAAATTGATATGCTAGTGGCAGAACCAGCCCGAGGTCATTTGAAAACATACGCGGAAAAAAAAATTCCGCCCCCCCCCGCAATGCGGGAGGCGTGGCCACGCAACGCGGGAGGTTTGGCCAGACCTGGCCCCGCCTCCCGCATCGCGCGCCCACGCCCCTGTGTTGCGTGGCTGTCATGGAACCCAGTTACAGGGCTTTGGTAATTCAGCCCTGTAACTGGGAGTCATAACATAAACAATCCCAGGAGCACCTGGCAGAAGAAGATAGAATATGCCTGGGAACTTGGGGCCGAAAGTATAAACAATTATAATTGGTCTAGTGTGTGAAAATGGTAGTAATGTGATATTGGGGGTGGGACTTGATGATGATATTTACGTGTGGTGTTACGTAGCATCAAAAGTTATAAAAATAGTTGTATGTAAACATTGGGTCATTCCTGACTTTTCCAAAGTCATGTGTTCTTCAATAAAGATTGGATTTGAGAGCAGCCATCTCTGATCTGCGTTCAGACTGATCCTTTGAAGTGAGCAGGACAATTAAGTCAGGAATCCAGTTCTCACCCTCCTGCAAATTTGCAGTGAAGTGATAATGAGCAGGGAAGGAGATCAAAGCCATGACGGAGCAAAGGGGCCTCCGCTGGGAGCTCTGCCGTTGGCAGAAGAGACATTGCAAGCCATAGCTTCCTCTACGGGGTACCCCAAGCCGGACGGCGTGACCCAGAGGATTCCCAGAGGGGGAAGAGGCGTTCCGGCGGCGGCAGAAACCAGTTGGGGATCTGGAGGAAGCATGCCGGAGACCGTGGCCCTGCGGTTATCCATCCTGGAAACTCATTTATCCAGGCTGTCGGATACCGTGGGGAGAATAGTGCCAATATTGGAAGAGAATCTCCAAAAAGAGCACATCCGATATGGCGCCGAGAGAGAGCCAAGCAAAGGAGGCGATTGGAGCCAGAGGGGACAGCGAGCTTCCACGCAGAGTCCCGCGGCGGCAAGGGACGAGGGAGACGAGGAATATTGGCAAGAGCTGGAGTTCCGGGACAGAATGGCGCGCGAAGTGGAGCGCCAGCAAGCTCTGGGAACTCTGAGGCCGCCAACCCCAACAGAGCTCCCAACCCCCCGAATGGGCGTCGGAGTAGAAAGGCCACTGGGGCCAGGGATCGGGTCCAGTGGATTTGCAGACGAAGGCGGAGAGGAGCGGGGGATCCAGGAAGAGGAGGAGGATGTGCCGTACGACGAGGAAAGGCGAGATGAGGGGGCTACAGCGAGGCCAGTATGCGGATGGGCGGAAGGGCCGACAGCGGCGGCAGACTTTCGGGAGCCGCGCAGAATGACCACCGGAGTGGGGCGCGGCGTGTTCCAAGGAGCCGCCCGAGGGAACCTAATGCAACCCTTCCCCATGCCTCCCAGACAGCATCAACGGGCCGCAGAATGGATGCCAAGAAGAGAAGATCTCAAACTGGAATACGGAGGGGAATCAGATGAACTGAACTTTTTTCTAATTAGCATCAGAGGATACATGGAAGACAATGCACACACATTCCCCTCCGAAGCAAGCAGGGTTCGAGCCATCGGCAACACACTAAAGCGAGGAGCAGCCAGCTGGTACGTGCAACTCCATGCCAGACACGACCCATGCCTGAGGTCAGTGCCCCGCTTCCTCGCCGCACTGGAAAACCGATTCAGAGACCGGCTAGAGCAATTGAGGGCTCGAGACCAGCTGAAAGGAATAAAGCAGAGGGACAAAACAGTGCCCGAGTACGCAGAGGAATTCCTACACCTCGCGGAAAGGGTACCAGAGTGGTCTGAAGTGACCAAAGTGGAGTTATTTAAAGAGGGACTACGCCCCGAGATTTTCAGCTGGGCAGCGCACAGAGATGACCCCGAAACGCTCCAGGGATGGATTCAACTAGCGGGGCGCGTTGAATCCACCCTGGCCCAAGTAAAGCGCTTCAGGAGCAGCGGCGGCCAGCAAAGACCGGTGGCGAGAGGTCGAGGAGAAACGAGGAAGCAGGAAAGACCTGGAGGGAGGCCGGGGATTCCCTCCAGAGGAGACGACAACAAACCTAAACCGGGATGCTTTGTATGTGGGAAGACGGGCCATCGAGCAGCAGAATGCTGGGCACGGAAGGGGGAGCCGCCAAAACCCTCAAAGCCCAAGCCAGCAACCGGGAGGCGTGCGGAGGAGGAGGTGCAAGCCCCAGAATCTTCAGAAAAATTGGTGAGTCGGGACAAACGCATGATAGTAGTGCCAATCTGCCTCTCGGGGCTAGAGAATCGGGCCACCTGCAAGGCATTTGTGGATTGTGGTTGTTCCAGGAATATTATAACTCCAGAGTTAGCAGGAGTGTTGAAATGCCAGCAGATGGCGCTTGACTCCCCAATTGCATTTTCGCAGCTAGACGGATCAGTTGCTACTGGGGAAGTATCTACAAAGGAAATACGGGAGGTCCCATGTAAAATAGGCAAATGGGAAGGAAGAATATCCTTTGTGATAGCCCCTATTGCCACATACCACGTAATATTAGGGATACCATGGCTCGAACAGGCAAATCCCGAAGTAGATTGGAGAGGAAAGAGCCTAGCATTTAAAGAACAGCAGACGCAATGTGAGATAAGCAAGATTGCAGAAGAGGAGGACGAGGGAGATGAAGAAGGTGAAATAGACCCACTGCTATTGCCACCTGAATACAGAGACTTTGTGGATGTGTTCAATCAGAAAGAGGCAAGTAAATTACCTCCCAAAAGGAATATAGAAGTAGAAATTGAAATAACCCCCGGAGCAAACTTACCAAAACCAAAAGTGTATCCCATGTCTGTGCAGGAGAAGGAGGAATTGAGGAAATACATTGATAAAAACCTGGCACGGGGCTTCATTAAGCCATCCAATTCTCCTCTCGGGGCCCCGGTGTTATTCAGGAGAAAGAAAGACAACTCCCTAAGATTGTGCATTGATTATCGAAATTTGAATGCAATTACTAAGGACAATAAATACCCTATGCCCTTAGTAAAGGATTTAATTACCGTATTGAAAAAAGGGAGCATATTTACTAAACTTGATTTAATTGAAGCATATCATAAATTAAGGATCAAACCGGAAGATACTTGGAAAACTGCATTTTCCTGCGCATTCGGCCATTTTGAATATAAAATTTTACCTTTCGGTTTAAAAAATGGAGGCGGGTGCTTTATGCAGCTTATAAATGAAATACTGCACCCATTGTTGTACAGAGGGGTATTCATATTTCTTGATGATATCTTGATTGTGACTGAAGATAAGGAAAAGCACGTGAAATTGGTCCGGGAAGTTTTGCAGAGACTAAGAGAAGCAAAGCTGTACGCAAAACTGTCCAAATGTGAATTTAATAAAACTCAAATTGACTTTCTGGGGTATCGGATATCTCCAGAAGGGTTAGCTATGGATCCAGCTAAAGTATCAGATGTAAAAGAATGGGGAGTGCCTCAAACAAGGAGGCAATTGCAATCGTTTCTGGGGTTTGCAAATTTTTATAGATCCTTCATAAAAGGCTTCGCGCAAATAACTGCACCCCTTACTGAACTTTTAAAAACAAAAGGGAAAGGAGAGACAGCAAAAGTAAAAGCTCCTGGCGCCAAACTAAGTTGGACGCCAGAATGCCAAAAGGCATTTGAAACCCTAAAAGAATGCTTCACAGAAGGACCCATTCTAAAACACCCCGATATCAGGAGCCCTTTCATAATCCATTGCGATGCCTCAGACTGTGCGTATGGGGCAGTACTATTGCAAAAGGATCAAAATGGGAACTTAAAACCCTGTGGATATTTGTCCCGGAAGTTCAGCGAAACTGAAAAATGTTGGCCGATATGGGAAAAAGAGGCACTAGCCATATTAAAAGCCTTAGAATGCTGGCGACACTTTCTCGAAGGAAGCGGAATCCCATTTGAAATTTGGTCTGACCATAAGAACCTCCAGTATTTAAAGTCCCCTCGAAAATTGTCCCCCAAACAGATTAGATGGGCACAATACTTCAGCAGGTTCGATTTCCAATTAAAGTTTTTTCAGGGGAAGCAGAATGTCTTGGCAGATGCTCTTTCACGCATGCCTCAACACGAAGGAATACCCACAGCAAAAGAGGGAACAATATTCTCTGACAAACAATGGGGTTTAGCTGTCAGAACAAGAGCACAAACCCAAAAGGAGAACACTGCTATGGTTGAACTCGACGGAAAAGATAATTGGGGAAACGAGCTGAAACAGTCTTATGAAGGAGACCAGTGGATCGCATCCAATGCAGAACAGGGGGAGCAGAAGGGGGGATTTTGGTTTGTGAACAAGAAACTGTATATCCCAGCAACATTAAGGATCAAGATTTTGCATCGTTTTCACAACAACCAGAGCGCTGGTCATACAGGAATTACAAAAACAACAAAAGCAATAGCAAAACATTGCTGGTGGCCAGGGATGAGGAAGGACATAAAAAATTATGTTGTTCAATGTGATGATTGTGCCAGAAATAAATCGAGAGGAGGGAAGCCAATGGGATTATTACAAACAGTAGCAGAACCTACCAGACCTTGGGAATGTGTAGCTATGGACTTTGTGGGGGAACTACCGGTTAGCAAAGGACATCGTTATATTTGGACAGTATTGGACCTGTTTTCTAAACAGGCCCACTTTATAGCACTGACGAAACTACCATCAGCCGAGAAACTAGCTGAATTGTACATAAACCATATTTACAAACTGCATGGATGTCCCAGTAGAGTGGTCAGTGACAGAGGAGTACAATTCACAGCAAAATTTTGGGAAAAATTCCTGGAAATGCTAGGAGCAGAAAGGAGTTTAAGTTCTGCTTTTCACCCCATGACAAATGGGGCGGTAGAACGTACTCAGCAAACACTTGGGCAGTTCCTTCGAATGTACTCTAACATGAGACAAAATGACTGGTCTCGGTGGTTGGCTTTTGCAGAACTAGCTTTTAATTCGACTATACATTCAGCAACAAATAAAACCCCCTTTGAAGTAGTTTACGGGTATGAAATACAGCCTCTGCCCCAGTTGCCAAGATGGACAGAGAATGAGGAAACAGAGGCAGGGAAATGGAAAGCGCAAATGATGGAATGCTGGAGTCAAGTGACTGCATCCTTAAAAGAAGCACATAAAAAGTATAAAGTATTCGCAGACAGAAAGAGGGTGGAAGGTGATAAATTGGAGAAAGGAGATTTAGTGTGGCTAAGTACCCAAAACATCAAACTGGGGCTACCTTCGAAAAAATTGGGCCCTAAATATATTGGACCATTTAGAATACAGGGTGTTATCAACGAGGTGACTTTCCAGTTGGCATTGCCAAAAAGCTTAGGGAAAATACACCCTGTATTCCATCGTAGCTTACTGAAAAAATATATGGGTACTTTGGACAAAATGGACACATAGAATTATTGTTTTGTTTCAGGCTGGTGATGAAAGAAGAACCGAAGAGGAGGACGAAGAAAAGGAGGGCACCATGTCATGGAACCCAGTTACAGGGCTTTGGTAATTCAGCCCTGTAACTGGGAGTCATAACATAAACAATCCCAGGAGCACCTGGCAGAAGAAGATAGAATATGCCTGGGAACTTGGGGCCGAAAGTATAAACAATTATAATTGGTCTAGTGTGTGAAAATGGTAGTAATGTGATATTGGGGGTGGGACTTGATGATGATATTTACGTGTGGTGTTACGTAGCATCAAAAGTTATAAAAATAGTTGTATGTAAACATTGGGTCATTCCTGACTTTTCCAAAGTCATGTGTTCTTCAATAAAGATTGGATTTGAGAGCAGCCATCTCTGATCTGCGTTCAGACTGATCCTTTGAAGTGAGCAGGACACGTGGCCATGCCCCTCGCGCCACGGGCGGCGCAGGAGGCGGGGCCAGGGCGCGCGATACGGGAGGCGGGGCCACGTCTGGCCCCGCCTCCTGCACCACGCACCCTGGCCCAGCCGGGCTGCGGCGGGAGTCTCTCCAGGCCACAGCAAAGGCTTTGCTGCGGCCTGGAAGGCCTCTGCCACAGCCTGGCTGCCCCAGGGCGGCTGGGCCAGGGTGCGCGGCGCGGGAGGTGAGGCCAAACTTGGCCCCACCTCCTGCGCTGCACTCCCTGGCCCCGCCTCCCGCACTGCGCTCCCTGGCCCCGTCTCTCGCGCTGTTCGTGGGGGCGGGGCCAGGGAGTGCAGCGCAGGAGGCGGGGCCAGGGCGCCAACCATGCCCCCGCTTTGGGCGCCATGTTGCGGGGACGCTATCGAGCGTGGTCGGCGTCCCATGTTGGGCCGGGCCTGGCTAGTGGGGTTGTACAACTGGAATTAATGTCGTTTGACACCACTTTCAACTACCATGGCTTAATGCTATGGAATTCTGAGATCTGTACTTGAGTGAGGCAATAGCACTCATTGACTAAAACCCTTTTAAAACTACATCTCTCAGGAATCTATAGAATTGACTCATGATAGTTAAAGTGGTGTCCAACTGTACTGCCATGATACCTCTTTTTTTTCTTTTTTTGGATGATGCCCCTTGCTGGCCTAGCATACTTTCCCACTACAGCAGGAGAATTGAGATTTTCCCTAATTCTTTGCAGCTGGGTAAACATGTTGGACCCGTCATAGGCTATCACTCACATTCGAGTATGATTGCCTTCCAAGTGTAGGGTCTTGGTGGTGGGTCCATTGGTGACTGTAGAGACCTATTCTTGATCCATATGTTCTTTTGCTGTGAGGACATCAGTTTCCAGATAGAAGGTAGTCTTGACAAGGGTTGGCTGAACGTGCCTTCCTATTGACACATTTCTGCCTTTTGCCCTCTATTTGTGCCTCATCGAATTCCACAGTACTGTTGGTAACAGCTGACCACCAGTTAGAATGCTCAGAAGCCAGGGCTTCCCAGTTTTCGGTGTCTGTGACACTGTTTTTAAGGTTAGCTTTAAGCCCACCTCACCCCAGTCGACCCTACAGAAATACCAGTCAACTTTCTGTTGACCTAAGCCTCTGCCAACAGAGAACAATAAACAATGCTTTCCATCACCCCTAGAAATAATGTGACATTGGAATTAAATTAAATCAGTTTAATCTGGCATTAGGATTAAATTAAATCAATGCCATCATTGATTTTAAAAAGTTCTGGAGAAAGGTTACAAGTTTAGAAAATGATTCCATCACTCTAGATCAGTAGTTCTCAACCTGTGGGTCCCCAGATGTTTTGGCCTACAACTCGCAAAAATCCCAATCAGTTTACCGGCTGTTAGGATTTCTGGGAGTTGAAGGTCAAAACATATGGGGAACCACAGGTTGAGAACCAGTGCTCTAGATACAATTCAGTCTGACCCTGTTCTCGTTCCTGCCATCCTCACTCATATTTCAGACAGGCAATACATTATTATATGTTATACATGTGACATTGGTTATAGTTCTGTAAAATGTGTCTTGGGGTAGGGATTGTACAGAATATGCCCAACAACCCTGTCCAAAACAGTCATTGGTGAGGGGCAAATGGTAGTAACATCTGGAGTGGAGTCATGTGATTTCCATCCTTAGTTTAGATACACAATAATAAATAAACACTTACAACGCCCAACAAAGAACTGTACAAAGAGTAAATATATCATATAAATGATTGTATACCTTTTCTTTATTGTGCTGGAAAACATAGGATTTCTTTAGATACAGGATTGCTACTTTCTGAACATATTCAACGTAAAACATATGGCCTTGACTTAATGACACTTTACTCCTTGGAGAATGACGGCCAGAAACACTTTAGCTATCACTCTACCAAGGTTTTTTCTGCTTCTGTTGGCTCTAGCAATGTATTGGCTGTCAGAATTGAGGTCAGAAAATGGTAATTTAAGGCCTTATGCTAGAATGAATTGGAGTTAGCTAATCTCCCATAGTGCTCATCTCAAAGGTTCCATAGTAGCTTTGTAACTTATCTTACTTCCAACACACCTGTTCTGAATTACAAAGTACTAAAGGGAATGAACAACTGCTTGCTGAAGCAGAACCAAATTCAGGTAACACTTTACTTATCTGTCCAAATCCTAAATTCAGATCTATCAGAATAAAGACTGGGGTTTTTTTATTGCTTAGACTCTGCATCTTAGAGGAAAAGTGGCAATTTGTAAGAGGAAAGAGATAAAGAAATTGTGTTATCTGTTGCTCATACTTTGTCCTCTTTCCATGAATTAATCATTAGAGACAGCTATTACGATGTTTTTTTTCTAAAGGAACTGAACTTGCTTTTAATTATCCACTTATCACTTTCTTCATATACAAATAATCGGTTTCAAATATAAAAGTTGGAATTCGATACAGGGGAAGAAAGCTAAGTTCCCAAGTGTAACAAACATTTTCTTTTTGGAAGAGCAAGACCAACATAAAAAGATACTGTGTCTGTGTATTTGCTTTTAAAATAATCCTCTTTCAATATCAGCTTGCAAAAATGGATAATGGGGAAAACCAGATGAAAAGATCTATTGACACACCTTTTTTGTTCTTGTTCCAGAAGGTTCCATTCCCTATTACTCCAAGAAAAGTCAGGACTACCTCAAAATATGACTGATCAGCCCCACGCTATCCTAACAAGCTGCATTCTCGCACAAAGAGTCAGAATAAAATGAATGTAATTTGATGTCATTTTTCATTTGCAAGGGAAACAGGGATATGCTAATGTGGTGGACTTCTCTAAACAGCGTATGCTAATTCACGCCATTTATCTTCATGCCTGCTGTGTTATTTGCATCTATTAAAGTTTTTCCCCCAGTACTTTCTCTCCACAGAGATTCAGGGTACATCCAGACAGCGATTCTGAAAGAACATGCCCAGCTCCCACTGTTTACTTCTGCCAGACCTCCATTTCCTTTTGCTCCCCATCTGTCTCTGCCTTTCCATACCACAACTCACTGCCAACATAGGACTGGGCCATCTGCACAGCTAAAATAGTCATATAGTATTGAGTAAATAACATTCTTGCATTTCAAAATGCCATTCTGGGCCTATTATTCAAGCAAAGACCAGAATCTCTGTGCTATTAGACTGAACACTGCCTAACCTCTGACATTTCACAGAGAAGCTAAGAGAAGCTATAGCCGTTTAGGTGTTTACTTTTGCCTTAGTCTACTGGAAATGACAAGACTTCATATTTCCCCTCCTCTTTCCATACTGAGTTAATCGAATGCAAACTACTTTTGCATTCTGAAGTCAGTTTGCACCAATTGAAATAAATGTGAAATGAAGACATAATGGGAAAAGGGAAGAGAGAAATTGGGACTTAGATATTCCAATTTAAAGTGAAAATGTATGTATAAGAGATCTTTCAAAATGCTGTTATCTCTGATTCTAATAAACTTTTTGTGAAATTTGCACATAATTATAGATTTGATTATGTAGTTTCATTTTTTTTACCCAATATAATGATGTTTAATGGTTTTTAAATTTTTATTAAAAACACACCTGAAAGTAGTCACGTCACTGCTCTCTTGCTCCATCCCCTTTCAGAGCTCTCTCTTACATCCACCTTGGGTATAAAAGGAAAACATGAAAGCAGCTGTCGCTTGCTGTTTTGAGACTTAAAGCTCTGTTAGTTGCTGTTAATGTTTCCTTTCATCCATCTGATTCCAGAAGATGCCTAAATATCTATCAAAGCAACAAAATCTTTTTGAGTTCATGGCAATAAAAGAAAAAGTCAAATATTGAAGACCAAGAAAGCAGCAGGCTGAGAACCAAAGCAGTAGCTGGTACTGATGAAGACCCCAGAATGCGCACACCTGGATTGCAGGTGAAAACTGAGAAAACGGATGTGTCTACCACTGGTTCATCTAATGCAAGCCCTGCCAAAGAAACCATGGAACAGGAGCAAAGACAAGAAGCAAAGACTTGCAGCATTCCACCTGTCAGAAACTGCCAAGGAACAATATTATCTGTGTGCAATTTCTGAAAGAGAGTCCTCTGTATAATAGTGAGACTCCTTCCCAAGCTGGACATCTTCTTTTAGCTGTTCTGAATTTGTAGTAACCATACACATCCTAAAAAAGCTTCTGTCATCATCCCTTCAGCTTAGCAAAACATTACAAAGAGTAGATATGGACATTTTCTGTAGTCTGCAACATTTTGACAGTCTCTTAGAAAAAGCACAGAATCTGTGAAAGAATTTCAGGAGATCTTTGACACATCAAGATCAGTGGTGGAGTCTATGGGTGGAGACTCCACCACTATTCAAGGCAGACTTGTAAAAGTAACATCCAGGCAACTTCACCAACACCAATGGAATAGTATAGGCTAAATATGTACATCCCATTACTGGAAACAGCACTGGAAACCATGTCAACCCCAATGTATACCTCCATATTCTCCATATCCTTTCACAGAGACAGGCTTGATTAAACCTGTTGTCCTGCTTTTTACCTGTTTCTAAAATGTACTAGCCTTTTTCTCTCCTTCCCACAATTTCTCTATGCACTCACATACCATAACTGCTGCAAACTAAGTTCAAATGTAGAAGGGAGAGGAGGGGTAGGTAATATTGCTCTTTCCAGCAGGCTTGTGGTAAAGCAAACTGCTACAACCTCTCCGAGAACCTCTTCACACAGGGCAAAAATGCTCAATTTTACCGCTGTCGTGCTCAGCTTTGATGGGGCCTGCTGTGTGCCATCACACAATTCAGGGCAGGCCTTCCCCACTTTCCTCCCAAAAGGGAGGTGAAGCGCTAAAAGGCGTTTTGCCCTTCCCTACATGGAGGAAAGCATCACGCAGGTAGCTCCAACAGAGCTACCCACACTTTTGGCCCGAAAAGCCTGTGTGATGGCAGAAAGGGCAGTGGGGCATTGTGCACTGCATGTGTGAAGAGGGCAGGAGTGAGGGCGTGCAGGGTGCCACAAGTCGTCCTGTGCGCCTTCCCTTTCTCTGGCGAAAGTCTGTGAGATGCAACAGCCTAGATGGGCTGTGTGACAACATCCCTAGACTGTATATTTTTCCTCATTAGTAATTTTGCCATCTGGATCACACTCCAAAGTTGCTTGTCCACATGTGTCCCAGTTTTCATTTATGAGATTTTAGAGAGCATTCTCTTTCCCCATCACTGTTCTGATATGATTGAGAAATCAAGAAATTACTTGAAAGCCCAGAAACCAGACTCCCAGATGTGCCATTTTAATTTTTTTTCTCAGGATGCTCTGGGTGGCTGCAGGCCAAGCAAATGGCTGGCCACAAGCCAATCTTTGAAAGAGAGGGATTGTAGTGAGGCATTGGAACAGTGGGAACTACTAGGCTAGGAATGCTAGTTTCTGCCAAAAATGCCTTGTTCCTGCAAAAATAAGGTCTAAAATGAAGAAGAATTAGAAAAAGATTTTTCAATCTTGCAGTGCTTAAATTCAGCTGGGATACAACTAGCATATTATATTATAAAATGGGTTAATTATGAAGATTTAAAGGATTTTACTGACATCCCATTAAAATCCTTGATCTGAACTTGGCACCTCCATAACCAAACACAGACACACACACAGCTCTACTGAAATTGTCAAGCAATATTACTCTTATCACAACATTACAAAAAGCCATCGAGGGGGAGCACAGGATAACAGTAAGGGAAAGAAAAAAAGTGATATTAACCAGAGGTGTGCACTACTGCGCACCGTGAAGTCTATCCATGGTGCATTTGAGGTGAGTCCAGGTTCTTTTGCCCCATGTAGACAAGTCCTGGGAAAGTGGGGTGAGAAATGGTTCATTTTATCAATAGCAGCAGCTTCTCAGTAACTCAGTGGTGGTACCTTATTCATTATGATGGCTAGTGTAGGAGTGAGAGGTTTCTCTGAGTCATGGCATTGAAACTGATGTAAAGTGAGTCCGATTAAAATAGCAGCATGTGCAAAATAATATCCAGAACAAAAGAAAACCTGAAGGTCACTATTTCTTTGTTGATAAGAATACAAAAGCTTAAAATGTCATCACTTTAGCTAGATTTCTCCACTCCAAACGTAAGTGTTCTCGACATTCTATGTATGACATGCTTATCTCTTATGTGCTTCTGAATTTCTCTATAATTAAAATCCCACACACTTCAATTTATAGTCTCTCCACTTCAGTTTTCTCCCTATAATTATAAATCACAAAATCCCAGCTATAAAGTGGGAAGAAAGGATGTTGCCCCCTTGATATTATACCTATATGTGCCTTCATTAATGTATGAATTCTGACAAAAACAAAAATGTTGCTTCCAAAGCTCAGCTCATTGTAGTACTTAACTGCTCTTCAGTTAAGTTCACAAATTAAAGGCCTGGTTCCTAATAGTCTCAATTCGAAGAAGTCCAGAGACTCACAAGTTGATTAGTGGGTCTATACTTGATAAGAGTATCATTACAGTTCAGGCTGCAAAGTTTCTATTATTTTGGTGGTATTCTTTGAGCAAAACACAAAGCAGGCAAACATACAGTCCTAAAATGTTTGTTTTTCATTCTTCCCAAGTCCATAATTTCAACATTCTCCATCATTTCACAAATAGTATGGCTGGCAATGGAAATGGATGTTATTTTCAGTTTGCATTTCAGTTTTGGTGAGGTTTTTTATGTTTGGAGAGGCAAGGGAGTTAGGGGTGTCTAGGAAGTTCAACAAATACAATGACCACAGATAATATACCGAATGTTAGCTAAGGTAATGAAGATATCAAAATACAGTAGAGTCTCACTTATCCAACATAAACTGGCTGGCAGAACGTTGGATAAGCTAATATGTTGGATAATAAGGAGGGATTAAGGAAAAGCCTATTAAACATCAAATTAGGTTATGATTTTACAAATTAAGCATCAAAACATCATGTTATACAACAAATTTGACAGAAAAAGTAGTTCAATACGCAGTAATGCTATGTAGTAATTACTGTATTTATGAATTTAGCACCAAAATATCACGATGTATTGAAAACATTGACTACAAAATGCGTTGGATAATCCAGAATGTTGGATAAGCGAGTGTTGGATAAGTGAGACTCTACTATAGTGAATGATTTGTCTTTACTTTGGCTTAGTAGTCAAAAACTCAAAAGATTAATATTTGGAAGGGAACTTGTGAAGGAGTTACATGAGATCCTCAAATTTAGAGATATGATATTATGAATACCAAAGAAAACAATATCCATGCCATGGTATGTCTGCTTCTTGTTTTTGGTAATGAAAGTGAAACAGTAAAGAAAGCTGACAGGAAGAGAATCAACTTATTTGAAATGTGGTGCTGGAGGACACTATGGCCTGCTAGAAATACATAAAAATGGGTCTTAGAGCAAATCAGGCCTGAAATTCCCCTAGAAGCCAGAATGACTAAACTGCAGCTGTCATACTTTCAACACATCAAGAAACAAAGTGAGTCATTGGAAAATATTATTATGCTCAGCAAAGGGGGGGGGGGGGGGACAAATTTGTGAACTTAACTGTGCTACAGGTGCATTGGTTCACCTAAGGAAACTCTGATAGCCAGGCAGTTGATACTTGGGCTCTTAGAAGTCTTTCATTCTTAGGTTTGCTGCAAGTTGAAATTGATTTAATGAGAACAGCAAGAATGGTGAAGCACTTCTCTGTCAGTTAATCAATATAATATGCAGTGTTTTAGGCAAATGATATTAATAATATGGATGACATAGGTTATAAAAGACTGTATGGACAACTGGACTGAGATGTTATGCCTAATCTATACACTGTAGCATTGACATCCATACCCATTGTTAACTATGGATCTTAAACTGTGACTTGTTTAGCAAATAATAATGTTCCAGATATGCTGGACATTATAATATCCTTCTAGCAAGGATATGAGTAAACCTTCTGCTTGCTAGCATTGTAATTTATCCAGTGCTTCTTTTAAATGTAACACTATGTCATGGAGAGGAAATCTAAAAATTCCATGGACAGCTAAAAAAGGCAATGCAGACCACAACTCTGTGTAAAAGCCAGGATTACTAAATGAATCTACAGTATCAGACTTTGGCCATATCACGAGTAGAGGTGACTCACTAGAAAAGACAATCATGCTTGGTCAGGTGGAGGGCAATAGGGAAAGATGATGGCATTGCAGACAGATATTCAATTCAGAAATCTACAGACCTGAGTCTGTAAGACTTGAGCAGGGCTATTGATGACAGGATGACTTGGAGGTTTATCATTCATAAGGTCACTGTATGTCAAAGTAGACAAAGCAGTGTAACTCTACGCATGCCTATTCAGAAGTTAACCCCATTGTGTTAAATAATGATTATTCCATAGTCAGTGTGGAATGTGCAGTAGCATTGCTAACTGCAACATGTTCGTTGAGATCTTCCATTGATCCTAGGGAGAACTCTGTTCTCTCATGTCTCCCTCCTGCTAATAGGCCATCAAGTCCACACTCATTTCCTGCTCAATGCATGATCTCCAACCAAAGCAGGCATTGTCAAACTGCAGCCCTCTAGCTACTTGGGCCTCCAACTCCCAGAATTCCTGACTATTGAACAAGCTGTCCAAGATATCTGGGAGCTGGAGGACCAAACAGTTGGAGGGTCACAGTTTGAGGAGGCCTGAAATTAAAGCATACCAAGCAGGTGGCTGTCCAGCCTCATTATGACTATATCCAGAGGAGACCTCATCACCACTTTAGGCAATTTGGTTCCATGGCCAAATTCCTCTCACTGTGAATAAACTTTTTCTAATCTTCAATCAAAGCCAACTCTTCCTTATTAAAATCATTAGACCCTCAGTGTCAGCAGAGAACAAGCCTGCACCACCCTCTTTCTGACCACCCTTTAGATATTTAAAAGTATGATCACATCACCCCTCTGTCATCTTGTCATCAAGCTGAATATACCCAGTTCCTTCAACCTCTCTTCATTATGTTTTGCCCTCCATACTTCTTACCATCTTTGCTGCCCTTTACTGGACTTGCTCCAATATCTATATCCTTCTTAAATGAAATGGCCAGAACTCCAGATGAGGAGTGACTAGTAAAGAATATAAAGGGAGTATTACTTCCTTTAACCTGAAACTATGCCTTTATTGATGCAGGCTACCAAGAGATCTTCCAATATGAGGCAAAAAATGCAAGTAGCGATTAGTCATCATATCTACTGTGATTTACTCTTCCCTATGTATTATGATTTACTTTTTATATACTATTTTAATTTAATTTTTCCTGATTTGTCTTGTGTTTACTATTTATATTGTTTTCCTTGTAAGCCACTCCAAGCCACCTTGGGGAGAAGGGGCAAGATATAAATAAAGCATTATTATTGTTATTATTATTATTCACAAGAAAGTATGAAGTATTCGGGATTTATAGCAGATTCAGAATGATGTGAAGGAGAATAAAATGCAAGGGCTTGTTTCTTACCCATAACCATGTGCATGGCATATCACTAGTAATCCATGTCAGGCAAAGGTTGTTGATAATTGAAAGACTATTACTCAAATACTCCCCTCCTACAAATGTCCTCATATGAAAATTTGCTAATCCAGAAGTAATTCTTATTATTGCATTAGCATTTATACAAAAATGTTTTTAAGTTTGACCTTATTGTATGATTGTGTGTGTAGATTAATTTTACCAGCATGAGTGATCTTTATGTAGCATATGTAAACTATGATCAGATGTTTAGGCATCAATTCCTATCTTTTGCTGTTGCCTTCTTTCTAGTTCCTTGATTTATGCTTCTTAAGGAAATGCATGTGCACTTAACAGTTGTTTCTGTGTTTATGATATATGATTTCATATGATTATTCATTTGCCAGCAAACCTGAAAATAGGTATCTCTGAAGTGATTGATAAAGCTCACTGTTGATAAATGCCTCCTGTTCCCTTGTGCATGGTTGAAGTTGTAATCAAATATCTGCCAGCAACATTTATAGGAAATTTTTTTCCAAATTCTTAGCATTCATGTAGTCAGTTTACCTATTGATGGGATTCACTGCATCATACTCATTACCCAGAATTATGATTAAATCCTTCAATCAAATAATAAAAAAGAAACTTCTTATTTAAATCAGCTGAATGTTGCAGTTTGATGACTGACTGGTTAACACTCCTGACTCAGAATACATTTGAAAAAGATATTATTCAACAAATGGCATGCAGAACTGTATTTCAAAGCATAACTCTCAGGTACCTTATTATTATTGATAATCTCTGTGCCAGTTTCACTGAACAGAATGCTTTAAATCTGCTGGAAACATGCCTTATATTTACATTCTCATTTATTTTACACACACACAGTTATTATGACTGTTTATATCATGAAAAAAGCAGGACAAAGATAAAGTTAATAAATAACAGTTTGAAAATATTTTATTGGGAAATTTCAATGTGGCCTTCAAGCAAGAAGAAACATCAACCTGGATGTCTAAACATGACATTATCTGCAGGTCATTTCCAAAATGCTTTTTAGGTCTGCAGGTTTATTTTTAAAACACTCCTGTGAGGTAGGTTATCCTGACAGAAGACAATATGCCCAAATTAACTCAATTAGTTGAGAAATTCCGTGACTTGTAATCATTCTGAAACTGCAGAGTAGATTCAGATAAATATGCTTATCTTAATTATGGTAAGTATGTGCTAGCCTAAAGATTAAGAACTGGGGAGAAGACACTATTTTTACTTTGCTACTGTTGGAGAAACCATATTTAATGTATAAATGTGTGGGACTTTTGCAGCAGGCAGGTGTAAGAGTAGGATTGTCAAACACACAACAGAAGTCTAATATTTGCTTTTTGTACTTTTTGTGGCATAGCAGCTCTGCAATTTTAAAATATGCATTGGTGTAATCAAACTATTTGGGGGTTTTCCAAGCTTTCATATGATGGAATTCCAAATACAGGCAATAGTCTCCTCAGATGGAAGAATAATTTAGTTATTCCTGATGTTTTTGTTTTTGACTCTGTCAAAAACAAGCACATTACACTGGAACTCCTTCATTATTCAGACATATGACTAATTCCCTAGGGCTATGAACACATCTTATCTTATCCTCCCAGACCACCAGTTTTGGGTCATTGTAAATATCATGCAAATGCTAACATAACAGATTGTTATAAAACAAATGTTTTGTTTCTTCTCAAATTTGAAATTCAAAACATGCACATACTCTTGGATTGCCTCTTTGGGCAGATGCATGGATTCAAATTATAGGAAAAGAGATTCCACCTAAACATTAGGAAGAACCTCCTGACAAAAAAAAAGCTGTTTGACAGTGTAAGATGCTGCCTTGAAGTGTGATGGTCTCTTTCTTTGGAGATTTTCAAATAAAGGCTCTGTGTGTGTCCATGGCAGAACTGGGTTGGACTGGATGGCCCTTGGCATCTCTTCCAACTCTATTTATTTATTTTATTTACATCATTTATATTCCGCCCTTCTCACCCCGAAGGGGACTCAGGGCAGATCACATTACACATATTAGGCAAACATTCAATGCCTTTTAACACAGGACAAAGACAAACAAATATAGCTCTGAGCGGGGCTCGAACTTATGACCTCCTTGTCAGTGACTCATTGCTCTCCCGTCTGCGCCACAGCCCCGGGCTCTAGGATTCTTTGTTTCTATAGGCATATATTGCTTTCTCTCTTCTTGTCTGGTTTTAGAGTGGACAAGCACCCAGGAGTATGCCATTACAGTCCACAGATGTTGGCCAGGGAAAGCTGGACCAGACTCAAAGTGATACCTATGCTTGGAGAAGCAGGAGCATGATCCAAACCAGGGGTCCCCAAACTAAGGCCCGGGGGCCGGATGCGGCCCTCCAAGGTCATTTACCTGGCCCCCGCCCTCAGTTTTATAATATAATATTTTATATCAGTTTTAATAATATAATATATTGTATATACATATAATATTGATAATAATCTTTTGTTATACAATATAATACTAATAGTAATACCATATAATAATATTAATTATATGTTATATATTACATATTATATAATAGTATAGTGGTATAGTTCAATATAGTAATGTATAATGCTAATATTGTGTTATGCTAATAATATAATATATTGTATGTACATACAGCTGCTCTGAGTCTCCTTCGGGGTGAGAAGGGTGGGATATAAATGTAGTAAATAAATGCAGTAAATAAATAATTAATTTTAGACTTAGGCTCGGCCAAAGTCTGACATGACTTGAAAGCACACAACAACAACAACAACAACAATCCTAATTAACTTGACTATGTCATTGGCCAGTAGCAGGCCCACACTTTCCATTGAAATCCTAATAGGTTTATGTTGGTTAAAACTGTTTTCATTTTTAAATATTGTATTGTTCTTTCGTTGTTGTTGTTGTTGCTGCACTACAAATAAGACATGTGCAGTGTGCATAGGAATTTGTTTTTGTTTTTTTTCAAATGATAATTCGGCCCCTCCACAGTCTGAAGGATTGTCGACCGGCCCTCTGCTTAAAAAGTTTGGGGACCCCTGATCCAAACAGTCAAGGCTCAAATAAAGCAAACAAGCTGTCTCTGAAATTGAAAAGGGAGTTGCCAGAGAGATTTTTAGCCAATAATAAATTGTCACAGCTGATTTTATTAACTCAGCATTGTTTTTTTAAGGGTTTTTAGGATTTCTGTTATTGGCATTTGAGCTATGGAGATATTGGGGGGGTGGGAGCAGAAGCTCAATTTCTCCCTCCAAATCTGCAGATGCTGCCTGAGATGAACCAGACTCTGTCATAATAGGGTTATCAAACTCCTCTGGCTGAGGCCCATCTTCCTGGCACTCCTTTTCCTTTTCTTCATCTATGAAAGTCTTCTCCAAAATACTACAATATTACATACACTTGGCCATTTCTATAGAAAACCATCCATTAAAATGTATCTAAAATTGTTACTTATGTCTGACAACACATGCTCTATCCCACAGATAAAATATTGAAATTGTAAGACACCCATCAGTGTGTCCAATTGGAATTACTAATTTATAATACCATATGACCACTATACTGGTACTTGTAGTTTCACCTACCCACACCCAACAACATGTGCCCTTTCTAGGGATTCTCTAGGTCCTCCAAGTGGTTGTATGGTATGCTTCTGATGGACATTAAGACAGAGTTGCATTAGAGAACTTAGCAAGTTCCTAGAGCAGATACATTTCTAAAAATTTTCCAGTGACACTCTGTGGCAATATCCAGCAAAAATCATTAATTGCAATAGAGTTTTCTGTTATCCACAATTTCCTGTTTTTGCTAAAAGTTCAGAATGTGTCCCCTGTAGATAAAGTGGTTGTGCTGTACAGTTGTTTTTTTCTCCTTGTATATATATTCTTTTTCCCTGTCCTATCAGTGAGCATTTCTTGGATTCCAACTAGTTAACAATCCAGGAACTGTTATATTTTTGGCTTATTTTAGTCAAATCTTACCCCAATTAATCACATTTTAAGTTGCATTTTAACTGATTGCATGTCACTTTGAATGGTGCAACTGGGGTTACCAGGTCTCATGACATCAGTTAAGTCTTATAAACGCTGCTATTTTTATTTCATTTCCAGTCAGGATAGAATTCTTCGGTAATTTTGTTATTGAAGAAAGTAACAAGTAATTTGGTGATTTTCTTTATACCGTGAGAAGGTCTTGTGAATTTGGGACTGACCTGGTACAAATTTTGCTGAACAGAAAATAGTATTATTGGCACAGGAACCAGCATTTTGTTTCCCAAAGCTGCAGTTAAAATTAATCATCATTTGGCCTGATTTCCTAGTAACAACAAACCATGATTAGTTGAAAATGGAGGTGGAAATTTCCAATCCTCTTCACAGCATGCTGATGGAAAGAGTTCACAAACCTAAGGCCAAAATATATAGTCACATCTGACTGTGGCCAAAATATATAGTAGTCACATCTGACTGTGGCCAAAATATATAGTAGTCACATCTTTGATAAGGAGGATTCTATTTTGAGGGCATTCTGTGAGTTGTTGCCCCAAAAGATAATTTTTGAAATCTCCATGTATATTTGGCAGCCATTTTGTTACTCAAAAATGTTGACTGTTTCTAAGCCCATTTGTTCTCAATTTGACTTTGAAATACATTTTCTAGAAGCGCTGATTTAACTAACTTGGTAGTAACAGTATATTATAAATGGAACAGAATTGTGTAGTTTCCAACATTTTTTTTAGGAAAAGCTCTAGATCTGGGCAGATAGCAAACTGTGGCCTAATCAGAGCCTCAGCAGGGGAAAAAGAAAGAAAGATGAAAACCAACACCAAACAGGGATAGTCTCTCTGGAAGAAATCACAATGTTATTAAGGCCAATGAAGCATTTTGATGTAGAGCTATACACAACAGGGATGATCCAGAACAGATAACATCTAGAACAGAATAGAAGAGCTAAGGACAGGAATGATCTAAAACAAGGAAAGAAGAGGGTAGCTGTAAGCTCTAATCATGGAAGCTAGTATTTAAAGTTTAGCTCCATTGACCAATTTTCTGCTTTATATAACTTGGACCAATCAAAAGATCTCTTACTATCTAGTATCGACCTATTAAAGAAATTCATATTGATAATCCTTGGGTCTGCTTTGCCCATGTGTTTTGAATACTTCACCAAACTTGGCTCCACACCAACCCAGCTAGATTTCTTAATTTTCATCCAACACGTTAAAAAGCAGTTGACTCGATAGCAAATAAAATATAAAATAAAATACACACACCAGTTCAGCACATAGATTTGTGGTTCTTTAATGTAGAGATCCTGAAGGGTTTCCCCACATGACTTCTTTTGAATTACTCATGTATACAACATGAAGGAAAACATGCACTAGAAGTAGCAAATAACAACTCCAGATATAAGAGTTTGCTAACGGATATGGCAAACATATCAATTTTTGGCATCAGAGAATAGGAAAACATTCTCAGAGGGCACACTGAAATCATCATCTATTAGCATAAGATCCTGACAATGTGCTTCATAATAGACCAATGTTGCCAATGGACTAGACAAAGATTTATTGAGGATTCTGGATGAATGGATTTTAATCTTGGACATGCTTAAAATTTTATATAATGGGATTTTATTTTGCAATGGTATCTGTTTTATATGAACTGTTGTTTTGTAAATTGTTTTATATGAATTGTTGTTTTTACATTGTTTTTAGGCATTGAATTTTTGTCTATTTATTGTAAGCCGCTTTGAGTCCCCTCGGAGAGAAAGGCGGAGTAAAAGTAATGTCAATAAATAAATAAATAAATAAATAGACAGATTTTTTTCATATCTTCTATTTTTCCCAAAGAGATGTTAGCTCAACATTGCTGCAGTTAAAATAATTAAGATCCTTTCAAAAACATCGAGGACTTCATCAGATGGACAGGGGGAAAGTGGGGGAAATCGAACCATCTTACCCCATTCCCAACCGTCTTTCCCCATCTTCTGTAATGGCCAACCATGCTACATCCTTTCCCTGTCTTTTACCCATTTTCTTCCACTTTTCTCCATTTGGATTCAGGTATCACCCAACTCCTGAAGATGGGTTTAGGACTCCATTTCAATGTGCTGCAGAAACAGAGACCCATGGAGTACCACGAGATGTGCCCTTATGTCATGTGATGACCTTTATGGGGCTCCCGTGGGGTTCTGTTTTTGAAGCACAGTCAGAAGTCTGTCTGATATGATCCTCAGTTTCATGTTCCATGAGATTAAACCTATTCCAGTGCATTGAGCACATACAAGAAAGAATATAAGGCTTTTAAAAATTACATTTAAAAATAATATGATAAAAGCAAATATCAAATTACTCCTTTGTTGTGTTCATGCACACTTTGCATAGACATTATCCATCTGTATTTAATGATACAGCATCTAATTGGGTATGTAGCTCCATAAACTTCACCACATTCATTGTCAAAGGTGTTCCATGTAGCTGTCATAGCCCTGCCCAGCATCTCTCAATATAAACAGTCACTCACTACTTTCATCATCATCAGCTAGTCCAGGAACCAAGTCAATGCAGATTCAAACAGCAACAATGCAGTGGCATTTCAGAAATCATAATCAATAGTCCATTCCAAAGGTCCTCACCAAAACATCCAAGTCTATGCATAATCCAAAGTTCCAAAGCCAAGGTCCAAAACATGATAAGGCACATGATTTCATCAGCCAGAGCTCCAAACCATAGCAGGTTCCAAACGTTGCTCCCAGCAAAGACCAAATCCAAACTGCCACTCTTTATGCTCCATAGCTCAAGTGCTCTCACCTGTTGGCCCTTCTCTGTGCCAATCGGGTGGATCTGTGCAGCTGAATAGTCTCAGTTGCAGTCTTTCAGGGATACTTAACTCTGTCTCATTGCTCTCCTGATCCTGAGTTAACTCAGGACTCCCATTTACCTGATGCATTTGGTCCTGCACTGCAGGAGTAGCTTCCTCAATGTCAGGCTGCAGCTGTTGTTGTTCCCTGCATGCTACTGACTCAGATGCTGGGACTGGCAGCCCTTCATCCTTATCTGTATTGCAGACCTTAACACTGGTGACATGAACTAGAAGGGCAGTTGAATTTTACTTCAACACTGGAACGTTTCTCCCATATGAGGTGTGGCTTCATCTTGCATGATGATAAGGATAGCTCTTCGAGATAATAGCACAAAGCTCATTCATCTCTGCCATAGATGAATCCCTATAAAATGCTGTGTCCATGAAGCTGACACTCACCTGTCAGAGAGCCTCTTTTAAAGTCATTTTTATTTCAGAGGTGTTCTATAATTCAAAGTAATTTTCAATGGGAGAGAACTATGTTCAAAAGGTTGCTCCTCCAATGTGAACACCTCAGATGTAAGACACATGCCACAGGCCGGTCACATGTCTTGTTTCAACCTTATTTTAGCACAAAAAAGATTGAAACCTAAGAGAATGAGGCTTGGAGAGAAGTTAGTACAAGCTGACTACTTGAGTCAATATTTTATCCCTTCAAAAATACACTCTGTGTACCAAGAAAGAGCAGGAAGTTCTGTGAATAGTGGTCCAAAAGTAACTTTCTCAGGATTTGGCCTTTGTTTTCTGAGCCTCCTACAGTGAGTGAGTCATCCAATATGCACCTAAGGGTTTCAGTGTTTAAAATCACTTCAGCAGAAATAAGAATAATATTTCTCTTTCTACCCGATTCCTCTGCAAACTGGAAGGCGGATGGGAAGGAACATGTTCCTTTTGTATTAGAAACAGGCCTGACCTCCAGTAAGCAGGTATTGACTAAGAAAAGAAATACATGATCACCTTGGGCTGACAAGCAAGAAAGGGAAACAATGCCTAAGATTCTGTTCCTTGCATGTAAATTGGTCCACCCTCAGTTTGTCGATCACTTCAACAACTTCAGGTCTAAAGTAACAAGCAAAGGGATACTTAAGGAGATGGAATAAATACGGCCTTAGTGTGTTAATGAGGCTGCTGAGATGTTTATTATTTCCCTATTGCTATTCAGCAACTGTGTAATGATTGCTTTCCTAAAACCTACTAAATAAGTAAGCACAAGTTGTTGCTAAGTAACACAAGGCCGCAAACATCACTATTTTTCCAGGCAGGATTTGACAGAAGGATGGCAGGAGTCAAGAATTTTATGTGTATAGCTCTAGGATGTGTACAGTCCTCACCCACATTTTTTGTACAAAAGCGACAAAGAGTTTTCAGGCGCCTTAAAGATGGGGAAATGTCATGTGGCATATACTTTTATGGAAAACAGCTCCTTTCATCAAGTGTGATTCTGAGTTGCAAAGTCCAAAGATACAAAATGCATTTGTAGTTAAGGAGTGGGAAAGTCTGGCATTCCAGATATTTTTTGCCTGCTAGTGACTGTGGAATAGTTAATGTAAAGAGTTGTTATAGCCCAGCTTGAGATTGGGCCCATTCAGCTAGTGATTGTCCCTGCACCTGCCTTGCCTGGGTTTGGGCATGAGATGCAGCCAGAGTTTGTCCCAGTGGATTCTGGGACCAGAGACAGAATGGTTGCAAGCAGGCATTGTGAACCACATTCCTCCCAGCAGCATTCCTCCCAGCAGTCAAGGTCAGATCTCCAGGTGCCAGATGGACATTCTAGTTTAGAGGAGGATAATGAGTTTGACAGGAAGGCAGCAATAACTCATCAGAGGAGGGAACGAGAATGTTTGTGGAGAAGCAGATGGTTGCTTTTGAAGCAGTTTAATGAGTAGTTTTCTCATGAGAGAAAGAACTTGGATTTTCCTTAAAATGGCTTGCTTTCTCTGCCACAGCCAGAGGTGGTAACATTGCTTATTCAAGAAAGAAGGATTTTTGCTCTGTGTTCCTGTGTATTCCTGCAGCCGTGTATCCTGCTTCAAGTTCCAGCCTTGCTTTGGCCTGTGAATCCAGTTGGATATTCCAGTGACTTTGCCGTTTAGTTTTTATTCCAGTCAAGACACTTGCCTTGTGTTTCATCATTGACTTTATACCTTGGACTACCTTGGAGTTTATCCTGCACTCTAGTCTTGTTTTCCTGTGGTTATCCTTGATTCATGCCTTGCAAATAATCCTGTTTGGACTATTCTTGATATGTCTTGGAACTTACTTTGATATCCAGTTTTGGACTATGCTCTTTGAGTCATTTTTATAGACTCTTGCTTCATGAACTTCAAGTACCTTGCTATTGTGGATTTAAACCTATTTTACTGACTCTGAACTTTATTTTGCTTATGCTTGCATATAACCGTCAATAAACAATTTGCTTGCTTATATTCTGGGTCTCCAGTGTGGTTTTGAGGTGCCTACATAACCTAGGGGTGCAACAAGAGTCATCCTCTTCAAAATTGTAAAGAGTCATAGGTACTGGCCCATCTTGTAGTCTTTATTGGTTCCACTACAACACAATAAAATGGCTAGCATCTGAAAATCCTTGTGTTAAGTAGCTCTTATTTCTCACATTAATTTAAATGCACACTCCTTAATAACGAATAGTGTAAGGGAATTCAGCACCCTGGAGAGTTCCCCTTAATAGCCTCCCTTAAGCTTATGTGGGATTCAGCACCCTGGAGAGCTCCCTCGTTACTGTGCTTACTGAGAGGAACCCTGACAGCCAAGTGGCATTGATTTCTATGGGAATTAAATGCCTTTAGTTCACGTGCAACCCGAACTAAAGTCCAGCCACATTTGTAAAAACTCAGTCATTACTCTCCATTTGGACTGCCCACTCTCTGTTCTACTCCAAAGAGCGAAAGGAAATTTGCTGATTTTAGTAGTGAGATTAGCTAAAGCAATTCCCAGTGGCTCTATTATCTCCTTTTAGTAACTATCTCAGGACAGTGTGAATTCTTCATTGCCCAGTAAATATAACCTTTACAATCACACCATTGCTGATTGCTAACAAGAGGATTTTTCTTTGTCCCTTTTCATGGGGAAACTATGCTTTTTAACACATGCTATGTAAACCCCATTAGGTCATTGCAATGTGAACTTATAAATTCTCTGCCTTTAATCAATCAATGCTTGACTCCTAAAAAAAAACAGTTCACATTTTTCTGTTCCTGGGGTGGGGGAATCTCTTTGATCAAGGATGATCGACAGACAGCATCTTCCCCCAGTGATTCAGGGTTCACTTGGGGAGATTTCAGAATGAATATTTCAGAACCTGCCCTTAAAATATCTCTTTTCACCACCACCACCTTCATCAATACGCTTGTCTTTTCCCAAAAACTGGGACTGAAAAGCAGCTTATAAATTACAAGAAATACAGGTAAATCTCAGTTAACCAAGTACATATGTTTACAGACATTATTTCTTTAACAGAAAATTTGTTAGATATATAACATGGAAAGAACAGGGATAAAGTCCTTCACAACAAAAAAGAACAGTTCAACATGTTCCAGCAACCTTTTTATTCAAAACTAACAATACACACATGAAGCAAGGTGAGGTAAGCTTGATATACATAAACAAAACACTTTGAACCTTCTAATTTGGAACTTTCTATGGACCACTTGAAGGCTTCTTCCAAAATGCACCCAGGGGTGTTGTTTTTTTAATTATTTTTGCCAGCTCCTCTTTTATGGTTTCCATTTTGGCATCCAAACATATATACCTATGCTTTTTTAACATACTGGGTGGTGCCTGATGAGGTAGACTAATTCAGTCTATCCCATTCTCTCTATTTTTCAGTTCCTTGCATGCTCAGAAAGAAATTCTAGAGGCAAACCCTGTTACTTTCTCTGTTGTAGATATACACATACAAATAGAGTAGGATTGGCTGTCAAGCATCTCATTCTTTCCTAGTTTACATTTCACAACATACAATTGCAACTCAGTAAATGAAAGTCTGTGTTTTTCCAGTCCTTCATCACCCTCCCAGTGCCAATGCTGTTAACAAACTGGAGAGAAGACATGAAGCAAAAGAAGGACCAGGTGATCAGCAAAACACACTGTAAAAAGGAGCTTCTTTGGCAGGGGATTTGTTAACTGAGTTATGCCTGTACAACATAGTAAAAAATAAGAGATCAACATTCACATAAAATGAAGGTATTAATAACTTGAGAGTCAGTGCAGTATAGTTGTTTGAGTGGTAGACTAAGACTCTGGGAGAGTGACCTTGAGCAAGTCATAATTTTTCAGAGTTTAACTTTTGAGAATTGAAGACTTTTAAATGAAGGACTTTCAAGAGTGTGCTGTACTGTTGGGATACATTGCATATCTGAAAAATAGTCAAGCTGCACTATAATATTCATATAACCTGAAAAATAAAATGTAGCTTGTTTTTTTAGCTTGAGGTGGTTCTCATCCACTGGTACTGACACTTGCTTTGTGTTTATTGTTATGTGTTGTGACGTTGTCTTCAACTTATAGTGACCCTGTGAATGAGAATGGAAAAAAGCACAAAATATCAACATTTAAATAGAATTAATGTATTAACAACTTGAGAGCCAGTGTGGTATAGTGACTTGGATACTGAACTATGGAGACCAGGGTTCAAATCCTCACTTGAATATGGAAACCCGCTGAGTGTCTTCGGCTATTCATAATCTCTAAGCCTCAGAGGTAGGCATGGGACAAACCTCTCTGAGCAAATCTTACACAACAACAACAACAACAACAACAACAACAACAACAACAACAACAACAACAACAACAAATGAAATAACTGAGAGACCCTACTCTTAACAGCCCTGCTCAGGTCTTGTAAACTCAGGGCCATGACTCTCTTGACTGAGTCAATCCACTGCTGCTTATTCCCAAATTGCAAAAATACTTCTGTCACAGCATTCACAGGCTTTTCTACTGAATTCTGTTTCCCTGGGTTAATGTTCCACATAGCAAGGAGATTATTCTGCAGCTACATCATGAAGAATTTCTTTCAAAACCCTAACATTACAGATGGCTATCTCTGCAAGTGTCAGAAAAGGCCAGTCGTCAGGAGGGCTTACATAGCAAAGGCACTTGTACTCTTTCAGTTCTTTAGATGCATTATATCAAGGCTGAGGCTGAAGCAGAACATTTGCATTGACTTATTATCTCCACATTTTGGGGATGAAAATTAAATGGTGTGCCTTTAGAGTACTGGATGCTGCAGGGTTGCTGATGCAATGGGAGCAAGAGCTCTAGTACTCCTTTCCATCTAATTCCAAGGATATTGTTTGCCTGATAAACCAGTGCTCAGCATGTGTAATGAACTGGATGAAGGTGAATAAACTGCTGGATCCAGAAAAGACAGAAGTGCTCCTGGTCAGGGAAAGACAAATCTGGAAATAGGAATTTACTCTATTCTAGATGGAATAATGCTCCCCTTGAAGGTGCAGGCTCACAGTTTGGGAGAATTCAGCCCTGAGCTTGGAGGACCAGTTTCAGCAGTAATCAGGAGTGCATTTGCAAGGTTAAAGCAAGTGTGTCAACGAGACTGCTCCTTAAGATGTCAGACCTGATAATGGTAGTACACACCCTAATTACATCCTATTTGGATTACTGCAATGCTTTAAATGCAATCAAAACTTCAATTGGACAAGAGAGCCAGACTGTTCAATGGGGTCAGCTATAGGAAGCAAACAACTCCCTTATTGCAATACCTCTTCTGGCTGCTAGCCCATTTCCAAGCACTATTCAAAGTTCTGAGGATGACCTATAAATAAGTCTCATACAACTTAAGCACATTGGCTTCTTCACTCTGCAACAGACTCACAACCTCTGAGGATGCCTGCCATAGATGTGGGCGAAACATCAGGAGAGAATACTTCTGGAACATGGCCATAAAGCCTGGAAAACATACAACAACCCTGGAACTAGTGCTGTTTTTGAAATCAGTATGTCAAATATATTCAGAAACAGGTCTGAGGCACCAAAATGTGTGTTGGCTAGTGTTATCCATGTGGAAGAGTGTGCCTGACTGCACATTAACTTTTCTTCATCTGATGTCCTCAGTTTTTGGGTAAGCAATAATGCTCTCCCCGACTTGCCTGGCAGAGATTTTGCGGTGGTGGGCTTCCTCCTGCCCACCATTGCACTGGTGGGAGGCTTCTCCTTCCCAGAAGCACAACTGTGTGGCAGAAAGGTTTCCCACCGGGCGGGTGACCAGCTAATCAGCAGTGGTCCCTTTTGCCCCTCAATTGGCCGGCACCAGGTGCCTCCTGAGCAACGGGCAGCTTTCTTAAGGCTGAGCAAGGGTGCTCATGGGGAGTGCACTTTCTGATCTCCCATCCCATCCACCCTTCATATGTGTTTATCTGTTTTATGCTTACCATTAAGTTTTTTTCCTTTGTCACTACTTGAGGGGTGCGGCATGGGCCCTAGATCTAGCTTGCCTATTCCCCCCCCCATAAGAGGGGGGAGCATATGGTGGTTTACCAGGGGTGCAACAGTAATAGTGTCCTGGTATTGTGCCGTTTGGTAACAGCAGAACCCCCTGGCATGGTTAAGTGGTATGGGTCATCAGCGAGCTGCCCAATCCCTGATCCAGGAGGACCCATGCACAGCGGCCAACCCTGGTTCTCTTCTGTAAGCAATAAACAAGTTGTGGCCTTTTGTTATCCCAACACGGTGTATGTGTTGCAGTTGGGTTGCTGGCGGGAGGCAGTATCGCACATGCCCATGCAACTTCTTCATAGTTGTGACTCAGATGAGTATAAGAAGACTGGGACAATGGGAGTTTCCCATCATTTCTATCAGAAAGATTTCCTGGTTTATAGCCTTTGTCACTAAAAAAGTGAACTTAGTTTGTGTAAGCAAATCAAAAGAAAAGTCAATAGCCAGGTACAATAAATAGTCTCAAAAGCCTTACTTTTCTTTATTAATTACTGGACATTTAGGTCTCTAATCCAATTAAAGTTCATTTTGGTTTAACTTCTTTCATGTATAAAAGGTTGTGAAATTTATAATGAAAGCAGAATGTTTGTTCAACTAACCAGATTTTTTAAAAGAAAAAGACCCTTATCTTTTAAAAAATAAGGGATGCGTGGTTTGCTTATAATGCTAGAACTACTGTGCATTTATTTTGTTTGCATGGTTACTGTGCCATTTTATTCTGTTCAGTGATAGGATCTGCATGTGTAATGAAAATAATTGAACAGTTGATTAAAATATGCTGCAGAGGAAATACTTCATCCGTTCCGTTCAAAATTATCACTTCCTATTATGACAATTTCCCTTGCAACTATGCATTTTTGTTGCATTGTCATTCTCTCATGGCTGAAGTCTCTGAAACAGGAACATATAATAGCAAGATTTGTAAACTCATCATGTGAAGCTGCCAAACCAGGCTTTGATGTGGTGAAAATGTTATATTTAAACATACTTGGAAAATGGAGTTCTGTGGTTCTGCAAGCTCCCTTTTGTTTGCCAGTGATGTGCATTAAAATTAAAGAAGTTTAGTAGGTTAAGTAAAAGTTGGCACATGTCTGGCTTACAGGCAAGACAAGGTCTCATTACTATGAATATATTTGCATGATGAAGCTAGACACTTCAAACACCACTGTTTCTGTGATTTCATTTGCAGTTTTTCAATATTAATGCAGTCGTTCTTTTCTCAAAACAGTGACTTCCCTGACTCACCTGATGTAAAACATCCATGTCGTAAATAAATATTTCAAAGTAACTTCTATATGAAAAGATAATGCTAAAGGGCAATCAGAGCCCAACTAAAATATACCATAAACAAACTAAGATCTAAATTTAGCTCATGCTCTGCTTCCTCCTAAATAATACAGTACAAAATGTTGAGGATACTAGCCTCAAACAGAGAAATTAATATGAGTGTTAGCACCAGCACAGACCTGAAAGGAAATTAAATAATCCCTTGTGGCTATGAAACGTGAAAAACCAAATTGGTCACAATCTTTTTATTGTGACAAGTTTCTTTTATTACAAGAAAAAGTGTATAAATATCAAATCTCTGGGTTGTTGTACATTTTCTGGGCTGTATGGCCGTGTTCCAGAAGCATTCTTTCCTGATGTTTCACCCAGATCAGTGGCAGGCATCCTCAGAGGTTGTGAGGTATGTGAGGTACCTCACAACCTCTGAGGATGCCTACCATAGATGTGGGCGAAACGTCAGGAGAGAATACTTCTGGAACATGGCCATACAGCCCGGAAGATGCACAACAACCCAGTGATTCTGGCCATGAAAGCCAACATATCCAATCTCTGTTCCTAAACAGTTGCACCCCACAGGACAACTCATGGGTCTTTGAATGTAAGCCTCCAAGCAGGTGGTCAAAAGCCAATGCAAGACAAAAGGTCTGTAATGTAGGAAAGATGTACTGCGCTGTTTCCATATACTACAGCAGATATTCTCCCAACATTCCCTGCCAGGATCCCATAAAATTGAACCATGGCAGTTAAAGTGGTGTCCAATGAATTAATTCTACAGTGTAAATGCACTCTGAAAATCTCTGGGAGAGAAACTGGCAAAATGCCATCTGTGAAAGATCCCCTATTCAGGTTGGCCCTGCAGTTCCCAACTTTTGGTCTCCTGTCAGTCACCTTGCCCCTATTCCTCTCAAGATCCCTCCCCAGAGCAGGTATTTGGATCTCAAGGTGATCCCTATATGGACCAGGGACTGAGTTGATCAGTGGGGTTTCTCTGTGATAAGCTTGACCAGATTCGATCAAAACTTAATAGGAACAGCCAGACAAGCATGTTAAAAAAATAAGTAGAAGCTTATTAATACACAATTCAAACACACATTAACCTGAGAACTATTTAATCCTTCACATCTCCTCCAAATCTTATTCAGTTCTTCCCTGGGTTGACTGTCCTATTTCTATTATGGATTTTCCTGATCTCTAGGTCCTACCTCCTTCCTCTACCTCCATGCAACCCTTTCCCTATCTAGGCCATCCTTCTTCCTTCTGTCAGAGACAAGCCTAGTTTTGTGTCCTTTCTCTCTGAGAAGGCAGCCTCTGACTATCAACCAGGATTGCCAAGTACCCAGTTCCTTTGCATATTCCCTCTAAAAAAACTCTATGGAAGTAATGCCGTCTCCATAAGACAACAGGTGGCCTGAAGGAACATAAACACACAAACATTTTATATATAGCATGGTGAGCCCAGTGTTTGACCTGGACATGCATAATAATACTTTATATAAGTATAAGCTGATCCGAATATAAGCCGAGGCACCTAATTTTACCACCAAAAAAACTGAAAAAACTTATTGACTCGAGTATAAGACAAGGGTGGGAAATGCAGCAGCTACTGGTAAAATTCAAAAATAAAAATAGATACCAATAAAATTACATTAATTGAAGCATCAGTAGGTTAAATGTTTTTGAATATTTACATAAAATTGTAATTTAAGATAAGATAAGCAACTTTGGATAGGATTTTAAAACCCAAAACTTCAGGACTTTCCATGTGGTTATCCTGGTTGTCCAAGGCCCCTTCCACACAGCTGAATAAAATCCCACAATATATGCTTTGAACTGGAATATATGGCAGTGTGGACTCAGATAACTCAGTTCAAAGCAGATATTGTGGGATTTTCTGCCATGATATTCTGGGTTATATGGTTGTGTGGAAGGGCCCTAAGAAACAACCATTGCACAAGTTCACCTTTATATTCTAAATATTCAGGTCAAAAGTTAACTTTACTGGACTACATAATTATAGAGATGGAAGGGGCAGCAAGGTCCATTCTTGTCCATCCCCTGTTATGCATGAATAATTGAATACACAACTAAGCACTCTCAAAAATGTCAATCCATTTAAAAGCCTCCAAAAGAGAGAGAGAGCTCTCCACCTCTGAAGCAGTCCATTCCAGTGTAGAACAGTTCTTGCAGTAAAGTTCTTCCCAATGTTTAGGTGGAATCTCTCTTCTTGTAATTTCAACCCATTGTCTTATGTTCTAGTTTCTGGTGCACCAGAAAACAATTTTACACTATGTCCTATTTGACACCCCTTAAGATACTAAATATGGCTATTATGGTTTTTTGGTTTTTTTAGTCTTCTCGTCTCCGAACTAAGCATACCAGCTCCCTAAGTCATTCTTCACATCTAGAGAAGGGTCATCTTGTTCACTCTTTTCTAGATATGTCCCAGCTTATCGATATCCTTTGTAAACTACAGGGGGACAAGCAAAACGTTCAGTTCTACAATAATAGTTCCCCTGTCTTAGCAATCTACTAAGGCATATTTTACACAAGTATGAAAGACATCTGATAAAGCTAGTATCAAAGATAGATGCTGTTGTCATGGAAATAAACTGCATCCATTTTTGCCCCTTTTCAGATCAGCCAGAAAAGTCCTTTACATTTGCAGCATATCCAAGGAGTGTTGGCAGCTTTATGTATCTTTGCTCTGTGTTCCTTTTAAAAATTAAAATCATAGTAATAACACTGGAGTGTGGAGCCCCGAGTGGCACAGCGTATTAAAGTGCTGATCTGCTGAACTTGCGGCTGGTAGGTTACAGGTTTGAATCCAGGGAGAGAAGTGAGCTCCCGCTGTTAGCCCCAGCTTCTGCCAACCTAGCAGTTCGAACACATACAAGTGTGAATAGATCAATAGGTACCACTTCTGCAAGAAGGTAACGGCACTCCATGCAGTCATGCCGGCCACATGACCTTGGAGGTGTCTCTGGACAACGCCGACTCTTTGGCTTAGAAATGGAGATGAACACCAACCCCCAGAGTCGGACACGACTGGACTTAATGTCAGGGGAAAACCTTTACCTTTACCTTAATCACACTGGAGGAGTGTACCTTGGGGACATGGGAGATTAAGTGACAGCGGATGTTGAACTAATGGCAAGAGTGGAGACTCTCAACGGTATAGACAGAAAGATTAGCATGCATTTTAACTGATCCCAGTAAATCTGTGGTGATAGCAAAGGTGGCAGTCCTAAATTCATGCAGTAGGGCAGGATGGAAAACAAGCGGCCCTATAAACATTCTTGGCCTGCATTAGCCCAATTCCCATAATCAATGCTGAAATCTGATGAGAGCTATAGACTGACATCTGGAGGAACACAGTTCCCTTGATCCTACACTAGGGAATTAGTTTCACGGATCAGCAAGTTATTTTGGAATAGACACGAATAGACGTTTGCTAAGATCTAGTTTTGTATTCCCCTCAAGAGACTTACTGTCATGACTCTTTGTTTTTTGTTTTTGGCCTACTATCATGACAACTGACAGATCTATTTTTCTGTTATCCAGGCTTCCATATATACATCTATTAGGAAAATGTTTTATTTAGTTTTTTTTAATTTCTGTGCAAGTGACAGTGTGGGATGACATTTAAATTTGCTTACCATAATTTACCATTAAATTCTGTCTTGTAAAAATGTAAGAGCCATGTTGTATCAGACCTGAGGCCTATCAAGTTCAACATTTTCTGCACAAAGTGCACAACCCAGGCCCCTTCCATACAGCTGAATAAAATCCCACATTATCAGCTTTGAACTGGAATATACGGCAGTGTGGACTCAGATAACCCAGTTTAAAGCAGATATTGTGGGATTTTCTGCCTTGATATTCTGGGTTATTTGACTGTGTGGAAGGGCCCTCAGTTGACTATGGGAAGCCCACTACCAGGATATAACTGCAATAAAAAAGCCTGCCTCACATTCCCAAACCATTCCTAAGCTAATGTACAAATCAAACTCCCTCTGAGACTGGAGGTGTTATTTGTTATTTGTTATTTGTCTGACTCCTTCGTGAAGTTATCCGATCACCTATTTAACCCATCCAAGTTTTTATTTATTTATTTATTTATTTGCAGCATTTATATTCCACCCTTCTCACCCCGAAGGGGGCTCAGGGCGGATCACAATGTACATATACATGGCAAAAATTCAATGCCATTAGACATACGACATACAAACAAAAACAAAGACACAGAGGCAATTTAACATTTTCCAGCTTCCGGCTTCATGTGGGTATGCTTGATTCCGGCCACAGGGGGAGCTGCTGCTTCATCATCCAATGAGACACCAAGTCCTTGATGGATTGCTTCCTCATTCTTCTGCACACTGCTGGATGATTTTTATGGTGTCGTAAATTAGTTAAATTAGCTTCCCCACTTAAGCAGTACCTAAATTTTCTACTTGATAGATGCAGCTATCTTTTGGGTTGTTTAGGTCAACAATGAGTTAGGCTATTTTTTTAATTGGTTGGGCATTCAATCTGACCCAGGCTGGTTCAAACTCTTGAACTCAAGTAGTGATTTATTGCAGCTGGCTACTAACCAGCTGTGCCACAGCTCAGCCAAGTTGACAGCCATCACTACATCTTGGAACAGTTAATTCTACAGTGCTACTGATCACTATGTAAAATAGTACTTCTTTTTTTCTTCTTCCACCATTTAGCTATATTAGATGACCTGGATTCTGATATTATGTTGTCCTATCTTTCACCATAAATAAAGGCATAAATAAAGATCATGTCTCCTTTTCTCTTTTTGCTAAGCCATAGAACCCAACTTTCCTCACAAGGGAGTGATTACACCCCTTATGCATTTGAACTACAGTTTTACTACAGCCAAAGACTTTTCCTTGTAGAACAAAATAATCAAGAGAGATTAATTTTTAAGGAAATAGTATAGCATCTTAGTTGAAAAATATGAAAAAATCCCCATTGTGTTTATAATACAGTAAATCAATGCTTTTTTAAGAAACTGGTAAAAACAAAATCACTGATACAAAAATAGACAACTTCTATTGCTTTGAAAAAAATAACAGAAAACCACATTCCCACAGCCTGCTATGGAGCCTGTCTGTGATACCAACCAGAAAGCCAATTAACTACCATTTTCTCTGTGTTCACTGGCCTTCTCTCTCCAAGAAGGCTATCTATAAAGACCCAGGAAATCCATCTTTGTTGGTTGGATCTCTAAAATAATCAGTTATTCAAATGAAAACTATGTTGTCCAACAATTAAGCTCAAAACCTAAATCATTTGTGGAAGAAAAATACATATCCACAGTTTCATCAGATTCTTCACTCAAACAGAAGTAAAGACACATTTCAACTCAGTGTTCAATGAAATGCTTATGTTGTCTAATGTTTCCTCCAGTCAAAAAGCTGAAGTATTAGTTTTAAAACTACATAATTTGATATTGACATTCAAAGTACACATATTTACATAAATATTCAATGTAGACATGTTTACAAAGAAACTATTTCAATCCAGTACTTACCAACATTAGAATATAGATTTTTGGAAAATGAAAAAGCCTCTTCTCCCTCACTCTCCACAAGCTAATGTCAACGCTCAGAGGTAATGTTAATACAGAAAGATGTCTATGCAAGCCCCCAAACCTCATCTCGCAGGAGATCTATTACAGTATCCCATGCTTTGGTACTGTAGCAAACCTTCTGAATCCCTTTAGAGAAATAGGACGATATATAAATAAAGCATTATTATTGTTTGAAACACAACAAGATGAGTCCACAGCAGACACTCTGCTGGATGTTGTATTGGATCACACGCCGGACACTTCCCAAGTGTCTAGGGCTGTGTGATGTATCGGCGAATAATGCGTGCAGATCCCAGCAACGTGGCCTTCTGCAGCTGGCAGATGGTAATTTTGTCAGCGCCAATTGTGTTCAAGTGCAGGCCAAGGTCTTTAGGCACTGCAGCTAGTGTGCCGATCACCACTGGGACCACCTTGACTGGCTTGTGCCACAGTCTTGCAATTCAATCTTTAAATCCTCATATTGTGCCAGATTTTCTAGTTGTTTCTTTTCAATCCTGCTGTCACCTGGGACTGCAACATCGACAATCCATACTTTGTTTTTTAACACGATCGTGAGGTCAGGAGTATTGTGTTCCAAAACCCTGTCTGTCTGAATTCGGAAGTCCCAGAGTAGCTTGACATGTTCACTCTCTGTAACTTTTTCCAGCTTGTGATCCCACCAGTTCTTTGTCGCAGGCAGATGGTATTTGTGGCACAAGTTCCAATGAATCATCTGAGCAATGTTGTTATGCCTCTGCTTGTAGTCTGTCTGTGCGATCTTCTTGCAGCAGCTGAGGATGGGATCTATTGTTTCATCTGCTTCCTTGCAGAGTCTACATTTGGGATTGATGGCCTTGGTTCTAACGGCTTGTTCTTGGGCTGCCAGAATCAGGCCCTCTGTCTCCTTTTTCAAAGTTCAGTTTGTGAGGCACAGCCATATTTTTTCTTTGTCAATTTTTCCCAGGAACTGTCCGTGGAGAGCCTTCTTTCGCCAGTTTTCTCTTCTGCTCTGGATTGTGTTTTTACGGTATTCACTCTTTGTCTTTTGCCTGGGCATGGGCGAACTGCCTCCGCCGGATGATGGTGAACAAATGACACACTCACAAAGTAACTGTTTTGGGTAAACTGGCCACAACATTTTATTGGTTACAGGAATGAAGGGTTGGCTGCCCTGCATGGGTCCCGGATCAATGATCGGACAGCCCATTGCTGCCTGATCCAAACGAGCCAAGGCGCAACCGACACCCATCCCGGTAGTCGGTCTCCAGCGCCGCCTGGTGGTAGCTAAAATATCCCCCCCCAATGCCAATGAAAAGGGGGGGTGGAGTATTTTACGAGATCCGAGACCCATGTCACACGCCACAAAAGGAGGGTGGGGACCCCCACGCTCCTTGCCGCCAACCCTACCTTCCGTAGCCAACAAATGCGACGACATGTGAACAGACATGTGTAACTGACAACACTCCCCAACATGGATCCAGTTGCTCCAAAAGTGGGCCGCGAAGCGCTGCCATGCAGCTATCCAAAAACCTGAGTCCTGTCCTGCCTCGCAGCTAGGTGCGCGAGTCCTCCCTTGTCCAACCAGCTCGCGGGGGGTAATTTCGCCCTCCTGGGGCCGACACGCCGCTCCGTTCCCCCCGACCAATTGCTGCTGGATGACGCAATTTCTCTTTCATCGTCTGATCTCAACTCGCGGCGGCGGACTTGAGGAAAAGGAGGAGAGGGGCCGGCAGACCTCGGAGCCTCCAGGAGAAGACCAGGTCTGATGTATGACGAGTAAGCTGCTGATTTCCACCTCCCCATGGCTTTTATAATGTCCACTGGCACACCTCCCATCGCTGCAGTGGTGGCTGCTCCTATCCTGAATGAATGCCCACCGTACTCCGCAGCGGGAAGACCCAGGCCTTGTAGGGCGCTTGGAATATTGCCATGAATTGGTACCTAGATAGAGGGGTACCCTTACGGTGGATGAAAAGCATTTTCGGGGATGACCTCCGTATGTGTAAAAATTCAGTGAGTGCCCTGACTGGGCACAACTGCCCCGGTTCTAACCCTTGGATGTTGAGGGATGCCCCTTTTCCCCCTTGATCAGTCTTGGATTGCCTGATCCGAATAACTAGTGAGTTATGACTGATGGAAACATCCTTAAGCTGTAGCGCCCTCCCCGAACCATCAGACTTGGAGTCGGCCACCACCTCCCCCAGTCTCAGTGCCCCAAAGAAGGCTGTGGTATAAGCTGCTGTGAAAAGTTTCACCTCGTAACATGAAGCGCAGATTCTCTTCAATGATGAGACGAGCCTGCTGAGGTTGTTGTAAGAGAGGGGGCGTCTACCATCTTTCTGCTTCGGTGAACGCGCGCTCCATCCTCTCAGTAGTTTCCTCGTTCTGTAGTCATTGCATGGGTCATCCTGTAGTCATCCTGCCGCCTTGCTGTGGAAGGCGATACCTGCCAGTTGCCGTCGTATTGCATGTGCTGAGACATTGGCCCTCCTCTGGTGAATGATGAAATGCAGAACTTCATCCTCGCTGGTTAGCCATCTGTTGCCGTACCCCGCCTCCAGCCTGAATTTGATGAATTTGGCCACTGCTGCGCGGTAGGCCTTCCTAGTCGCAGGGGCAATGGTTAGCATCAGTTCTGACCAGGCTTCTCCTCTCCAAGGGTCCACAGCTCCTGTGGGAAAGTGGTGGGCTGGAGATCTGCTTCTGGTGCTAGCAGCCGAAACCTGTCGTCCTGGAAACGGGACAATGCATCCGCTACTTCATTGTGAACACCTGGAATATATTGGGCTAAAAAAGTGATGTTAGCTTCCAAGCAAGTTAGTACAAATTGCCTTACAAGCCTCATGACCCTAGGGGATTTTGATGTTTGTTTGTTGACGACCCTGACTACGGCCTGATTGTCACACCAAAATCGCACCCTCTTGTTCCTGAAGTGGTCAGTCCAGGTCCGCACAGCCACTAATATGGGAAAAAACTCGAGGAAGGTGAGGTCCCGCAGTATGCTGCCCCCTACCCAGCTGTCAGGCCACCTGGCCGCACACCAGTGACCCTGAAGGAATACTCCGAAGCCGCCTCTACCTGCGGCATCAGAGTGTACCTGGAGTTCGTTCCCTGGCTCCCATTTGTCCTGCCAAATAGCGACACCATTGAACCTGTCCAAAAATTCCAGCCATACCCTTAGGTCTTCATGCATTCCGTGCGTGATTCTAATTCGGTGGTGCGGGGCGCTGATCCCAGCGGTGGCCCGTGCTAAACGGGCACAAAAAGGCCTCCCTTGAGATACCACCTTGCAAGCAAAGTTGAGGTGCCCTAAGATGGCCTGTAACTCCTTGAGCGTGACCTTCTTCCTGTCGATGGCCTCGCACACTAATCCCTTCAGCCTGGACAGTTTGTCTACAGGCAGGTGGGATACGCCCAGAATGGAGTCTAATTGTATCCCTAAGTAGGTGATGCTGGTTGAGGGGCCCTCTGTCTTCTCTTTCGCTAATGGTATGCTGAAGACCATGGCCATGGCCCTGAATGTCCGGAGAAGGTGTGCGCATTCCTCACTGTCCTTGCCGCCCACAAAAAGAAAATCATCAAGGTAGTGAGTGATAAACTTGGACCGAGCAAAAGTCCGTGCTACCCATTCCAAAAAAGAACTGAAAGTTTCGAAGGCGGCACAGCTGACCGCGCAGCCCATGGGCATGGCTTTGTCAAAATACCATTGCTCGTTGAATTTGAATCCCAACAAATTGAAGTCCGCCGGGTTGACGGGGAGTAGCCTGAATGCTGACTGAATGTCGCATTTTGCCATAAGGGCGTGTGGACCTTTTTCGTGTACCAAATTGACAGCTTGGTCAAATGAGGCGTATTTGACTGAACATAGCTCGGGGAGTATGGCGTCGTTGACTGATTAACCTTTTGGGTAAGATAGGTGATGGATAAGGCGGTATTCGCCTGGTGCCTTCTTGGGCACCACCCCTAGCGGGGAAACTCGAAAGTTCTCGAGAGGTGGCGCCTGGAAAGGCCCAGCGATCCTACCTGCCTCTAATTCCTTGGCAATTTTGCTGCTGAGGACCACGGGCATTTGTGCTGCCGATTTTAGGTTGCCCAAGGTGAATGCGGTTCTGGGACCTTCTGCTGGTATGCGGAAGCCGAGGAAAAAACCCTCCTGTAAAAATAAAGCTGCAGCCTTGAGGGGATACGCCTTCAGCCATGGCTGCATGGCAGTGAGGCGCACTGGAGTGTAAGCTAGTGTCCAGATAGTGTTGAGGGTGTTACTTGGTGCGACCGGAGCTGCTCCCGTTGGATGCGCCTCCTTCTTTTTTGAAACCTGGCTGTGCACCAGCCCGGCCTGACCGAAAGGGCTGCCCGTTGCTGCCGAGCTTACCACAAGTCATCTTAGTGTGGTTTCCTGTGCAGTATTCACAAACATGGTCGAAGCGGCAACGTGCCCGTTGGCATTTTCCTAGGTTTAACTCCCAGCACACCGCCCGCCTGTTGTCCTTTCTGCCCCAACCCCGGTCAGACCTGCCCGCATCTGACTTGCTTTTTATGCTGGGGCCGACTTCAGTGAGCCAGATGTCATGATTTTTGAGGTCCCATCTGACCCTAGCGCTCTGGGACGCTCTTTTCCTGAAGGCCTCGTCATAGGCAATGGCCGCTGCTTCCCCTGCCATCCTCCTAGCCTTAACAACTGTCTTTTGATGATTCGCAAGGTGCCAGGCTCGGTCAGGGAAGGACGTGGCTACTACACCTAAGTATTCTGAAAAACCGGCCATCCAGTTAACAAAGTTTTGTTCCACCGGTCTAACCTTCTCCCCTTTTCTGCGTCTGCCTTTTAATGGGGGTTCCCTACCTTCCTCCCCCTCTGGTTTTATGAGTGAAAAAACGTCCACATAATAGCCTTTTAGTATCTTGCTGATGATGTGGGGAGACAAGTGTGTACCTGGTGGATCTTCATTGTCCTGGAAGGGGCCGGGTAGCGCAGGAGCAGGAGCCTTGCGCTTGCCCCAAGCGCCGCATGGGGCTCCCAATGCTGCCACTGTCTCGGTTCTATCCCTGATGGCCCATTCGGGGAGTCCCGGCACAAGGGCCGCTGTCCTCCAATAGTTATCTCTGTCAACTAGGTCAACCCGGGCATACTCACTCTCAGCGGAGTCGCTGTCTGAAGTGACCTGGCAACAGCGCCTTGAGGACCTGCAAGACTTCTTGCGAGCACTGCCACCGCTCCGTTCGGTCTGTTCGGTAGCTGCTATGGAGTCGTCACCACTGGATGCCGGACTGATCGAGGGCGTTCTGGAAACGTCCTTGTCCCTCGTGCGTCTCCTGCCCCTCTGTCCTTCAATTTGCGGGGATGCTGATGCCCTCTCAGACCTTTGATAAACTCTCGACTCGAGTTTGCCCATCCTATCGACCAGGCGGGCGAGGTTTTGGGATATCCCTTCCAGAGCACCCGCCTCCTGCTTACCAGCACGCTTGGAAGCCGCTTTGCGCGCGGGCGTTTTACTAGGTGTTTTCCTTCTGGCCTCACGGTTGGCTGTTGCCTTGCTCCTGGAAGGCCTCTCTGCTCTAGCCGGTAATTCCTTTTCGGTTGCTGCCGCCACCTTGGTGTTCTTTCTAGGCGCCATTGCCCTGTATGGGAATATGGAAGAAAAAACAACTTCCCCTTGAGGCCGGGGCTGTGTGATAAAATGACAAGGGCCCCCGGTGCCGGTGTAAAATGGTGTCCATGGCCTACAATACACCTTTGATTTTTTTTAATTTTTATTTTTTTTGAACTCCCATCCATGTTCTAACCAGACCCGACCATGCTTAGTCTCCAAGATGGGGCAAGCTCGGACATGAATCCTTTGCATGAGATGCGTGTTTTTGTGCCCCAACTAGCAGCCCAAGGCTGGGCCCGAGCAGGAGGTGCACGGCGGGGGGGGGGGGGGGTGCGGACGGATGAGGCTGGTAAGGCCCGCATAGGCCCAAGACCCGACGCTTGGGCCTGGCGGGAAGCCTGGAATGATGCGCGAGGCCTGTGGCCTGAGCAAAGTCTCGGGCCCGGCAGCTGAGGCCTGCCGCACGCGCTCTCGACTGGAGGCCCAAGAAACACGCCCCCCCTCCGAAACATAATGCTCAAGGCCTGGCACCGCACGCTCGGGCCTGGCGGGAAAGCCCGGCAGAACGTGAGGCCTGAGCTCCGGCCTGAGCCTGAGAAGAGGCCCGCTATGGGAAGCATTCGGAAGTGAGCAGCGCCCCATGCTGCTGGCCAAGCCCACGTAGGCCCCAAGACCGGGCGCTTGGGCCTGGCGGGGAAGCCTGGCGAGAAGGCATAAGGCCTGAGGCTTTTGGTGCACGAGGCTGGTGAGGGTCCGCAAAGGCCGTAGACCCAGCGCTTGGGCCTGGCGGGAAGCCTGGCGGGTCGTGTTAGGCCTGTGGCAACGGGTCTGCGTGGTTGAGGCCGGCTGCCTGAGCGCCCGGCTGGGAGGAAAGCGCTAACGAAGAAGGAAAGGCCAGGAGGAGACGCCCGAGGAGGGGGGGTGGGGGGCTGTGCTGGGCAGGGGAGGGGGGTTGGAGCCGAAAAAGCCCCCCCACAAAAGTGGGCCAGGTCCGAGTAGGCCCGAATACCCGCTGCTCGCGCCTGGCGTGGAAGCCCGGCGAGAAACGTGAGGCCTGATCTGGTGATGGGGGCCCAAGCTGGAAAGCAGTTGGAAGCGCCTGGCGTAGGCCGCTGGTCCCCGGCACAGCCCCCACCCACTCCGTGTTCACCGCCTCTATCGGTTGATAAATTTCAAATTTCAACCAGCCGCTCCGTCTTTTTCCCGCCGGCTGGTGGTCCTCCTTCCCGCTGGCTGGTGACTTCAAGCTCCCGCTGGCTGGTGATCCTCCTCCTGGCTGGTGATCCTCCTCCTTCCTCCTGGCTGGTGATCCTCCTCCTTCAAGCTGCAACAGCCGAATGGCTGCTGGTGAGCCTCACAGGGGCGGAGCCTGAGCTGGCCCCGCCCACGGAGCAGCGCTGACCAATGGCAGCCCGGGTGTTCTGGACTGCCATTGGCCAGCGGGGACTGGCGGCGGAAAACATTCCCGCCGCGCCAAGGGGGCTTCTGGGAACAAGAAGCCCCCGACCCGCCGCCATGATGGGGGGGAGGGAACGCCCCTCCCTGCAACAGGCACGGCCCGGTGAGTCGGGCCCTGCCCTTTTGCACTTGAAGCAGTTTACTACTGTTGACTTCCCTCAATGTTGGTTCTTGACTGCCTTTCACATAATCTGCCAGGGCATGTTTCTCTCCTTCTACCGTTTGTTTCACTTGCAGAAGCCCTCTGCCTCCTGATTTCCTGGGCAGGTAAAGTCTGTCGACATCACTACGCGGGTGTAATGAGTAGTGGATTGTCATCAGTTTTCTTGTTTTTCTGTCCAGATCATCCAGCTCTGCTTGTGTCCAGTTCACAATTCCAGCAGTGTATTATTATTATTATTATTATTATTATTATTATTACTAATGTTTGTGAATGACACAGTTTTTTTGCAGCTTAAGAATCCATGCTTAGAATATTGATATGGATATAAGAAAGATGAGATACTCGCAGGAGCACCTCAACAAGCAAGAGTCCAAAAGTGGCAGGCTAAAACCCGAAACCTCAATCAGTGGCTGATACCAGATGAAAAATTCCCTCCTGGGCATACAGAAGACACATGTCACATCTCTTTTTATGTTTTGAACCTTTATAGTGTTTGCTTATCTCTTCATACAGAAGACAGGGCAACTTGGAGGGTGCTGAACAGACTACGCTCTGGCACCACAAGATGCAGAGCCAATCTTAAGAAATGGGGCTACAAAGTGGAGTCCACAACATGCCAGTGTGGAGAAGAGCAACCCACAGACCACCTACTACAATGTAGTCTGTGCCCTACCACATGCACAATGGAGGACCTTCTCACAGGGACACCAGAAGCACTCCAAGTGGCCAGCTTCTGGTCAAAGGAAATCTAGAATAGCTCTGGGCTGTGGCGCAGGCTGGTGAGCAGTTAGCTGCAGCCAGCTGCAACAAATCACTCTGACCAAGAGGTCATGAGTTCGAGGCCAGCTCGGAGCTGCGTTTGTCTCTGTCTTTGTTCTATGTTAAGGCATTGAATGTTTGCCTTATGTGTGTAATGTGATCCGCCCTGAGTCCCCTTCAGGGTGAGAAGGGCGAGATATAAATACTGTAAATAAATAAATAAATAAATAAATAGAATAATGCCAATTTTTTAATTTTGTTCTTTTTAAAATACATTATAACTGTACACTCAATTTGCTTCTGACACGATAAATAAAAATAAATCTCTCATTCATTATAGTACCTTGAGTCAAGGTTACAATCTGGTGTAAACGTAAAGTTAATGGGTCCTCAAAGACAAGAAACCACTCTTAAAATACAAGACTATCTGTATTTTACTACAGATAACAATTACAGTAGAGTCTCACTTATCCAACATAAACGGGCCGGCTGAACGTTGGATAAGTGAATATGTTGGATAATAAGGAGGGATTAAGGAGAAGCCTATTAAACACCAAATTAGGTTATGATTTTACAAATTAAGTACCAAAACATCATGTTATACAACAATTTTGACATAAAAAGTAGTTCAATACGCAGTAATGCTACGTAGTAATTGTCGGGGGTCTGAAATTGTGAGACCCTGTTTGCCATGCAGAGTGGGTTCCAAAATCATCATCCTGGTCTCACCGATCCCTCCTTCTCCAGGCTGCCTTCTCATACGGAGAATCAGCACTGGTCAACAAAACGCCAGCAGTCGAATATTCAGTTGAATCCAATGGTAATTAATCTTTATTTACATTGCTATATACAGTAGCACTCATTAGCAATAAGTCCTAGACACATGGCAGTGTCTCCTCGGCTACGGAGCAAAAACATTCCCCGTCCATCTTCTGTGAACGCTCACGCCGAACACACTGTACACTCCCCTGCATTCCACAGATCATGTAGGAAGTCCCGGTCAATCAGACTTGACCTCATTGGTCCTGTGTTACATCAATCAAAGCAGGTTCTTTTTTAACTCCTCCGCTGCTGAAACTCATACAGAAAACATCCTAGATTGATTTTAACATTTCACACAATTCACAATACCCTGACAGTAATTAGTGTATTTACGAATTTAGCACCAAAATATTATGATGTATTGAAAACATTGACTACAAAAATGCGTTGGATAATCCAGAACGTTGGATAAGCGAATGTTGGATAAGTGAGACTCTACTGTACATTAGAATTCATTATATATCAAATATAAAAAGTAATACACTTTCAGGCAAACATAGTAAGACCCTAGAATAAGACAATGGCAAAAGACATCTTTTTTAAAAAAAACAGGCAGGTTTAACTAGCAGCATAAATCCTAAATCATGGCACAAATATTCCAAACATGATTACCTGAATACGTATTGTATATTAACATAAATGACAAGACTTCAGTACAATCCTTGCAATTACAAGTATACAGCCTTATACAAACCATTAGTAAATAGCAAAAATCAAAGTGAGCAATGAAGATGAATCTGCCATCTAGTTTACTTCTTAATTTAAACCACAGGGACCTAGAGAATAGTATGACCTTTGTATCTCTAGAGCAGGGGTCCCCATACTAAGGCCGCTGGGCCGGATGCAGCCCTCCAAGGTCCTTTACCTGGCCCCCACCCTAAACGTTAGACTTAGGGTCACCCTAAATCTGAAATGATTTGAAGGCATGCAACAACAACAATCCTAATTAACTTGACTACCTCATCAGCCAAAAGCAGGCCCATACTTTCCATTCAAACACTGATAAGTTTATGTGAATTAAAATTGTTCTTAATTTTGAATATTGTATTGTCATTTGGGGGGGGGGGTTGCATGACACATAAGGTATGTGCATTGTGCATAGGAATTTGTTCATGTTTTATTCAAACTATCGTCTGCCCCCCCCCCCAACAGTCTGAGGGACTATGAACCGGCCCTCCACTTAAAAAGTTTGAGGACCCCTGCTCTAGAGGAGCCATTCCTGAATTTACCAATCCCACCCCTCCCACCCCCAAAAAACTAACTTATTTTGGGAATATGGCAATATATTCTGATTTCTATCATGCTGCTGTGAAACTAGACAGTAGAGAGGTGTGTAAGATCTACATCACTAGGATGAGAAATCTGACAAATAGGGTTGTGAGGGCAGGTGCTATACATTTTCTCAGCCTAATTTTCTCAGCCCAACTCTTTCAAAATATGGCAGAGTTTAAAGAATGGGGGATAATACTAATGTAACTGCAGCCAATTTCATTGCATTGCATTGCAGTCAAGAGATTGCACACTCAGTTGCTCATTCATTGTACATTTCATTGAAAGTAATGAATGAGCTTCTGATTTAATCCAGGTATGAACCAAAGTTATTTCAGCTACAAGCCAAAAATACTAAAGTCTATGAACAGTGTGAGAGATTGTTCAGCTTGTATTGGAATAACGTACACCAGGACTCATCTGGATGTTTAAAGTTAACCTTTCAAATAAACAATCAAAATAACGAATAACAATCTATTTTCAAAAGCCCTTTAAAAAAGACTCCAATAATAAATAGTATGGTTTACAAACATCAACACAACAATATCAACACAATTGTGGTTTAGCATAATTGAAAATCAATGGGATGAAGGTAATTTGTGTGCACTACTCAGAGCTGAATTATATTGGTATTGGTTTTAAGACAAAGCAGCAAAATATAGGAGCAATGCTTGAGAGGAAGAGCTGATGGTGGGAATGATCAATGTAGCCAGAGTAGGGATGTAATAATCACATTGCATTGTCTGTTTGCCTTGGTATAAATTGAACGTGAAGGCCAGGTTCAGAGAAGGAGAAGGAGAATGATAAAACCAGACTTTTAAATGGACCTTTTGTTACACCATTTTTGGCGTTTACTACTATCTAAAGGCACCAGACCTCTGCTGATCTTGGATGCTGAGTAGGATAAGCTTGGATAGGAAACTGACAATGACTATTAGATGCTGCAGGCTATATTTCAGTGTAAGGAATTGCCAAACCATATCTGAACATGTATTTCCTAAGAAAACACTATGAAATTCATGGGTTTGCTGTTGGTTGACAAGCTATTATTATTATTTGAAGGTACCGATACAGGCATTATAATAGTTGAATGAGATCATTCTTACCTTCATATCTCACAAATAGTGGCATTAAATAATTTGGAGAACTGTATTCAGTGGTGGCTTCCAGGTCAGTCAGGGGTGAATCCCTCCTGGGTCTTAGTCTGATCTTTAAAAGAGCTATTAAATCTATTTTGGTAACAGAGTTCAGATTACACACAAAATGAATTCATTGTGTTGTCAAAGGCTTTCATGGCTGGGATCACAGGGTTGTTGTGTGTTTTCTAGGCTGAATGGAACATGGCCATACAACCCGGAAAACACGCGACAACCAAAATGAATTCATCATTCCAAACATTAAATCCACCAACAACTATGGACTGTGTTAGCAACATACAAATGATGGCAAATTGGTATAGGTGACAAAGATAGGTATTGCAGGCAGGTGGGAGAAAAGCAGTGGCGCCTTTGTTTCAGATTGATTTTTAAGTAATATTCACCCAAATCTAACTCATCACTGGTGCTAATCTACTAACACAATGAGTCTTATATCTTCCCCACTGCCCCCAATCTTCACATAATCTGAAAACTGGCCCCATGGTTTCATGGTAGAAGCAATTATATTAGCAGAGCAACCTTATTAATTCCTCTCCATTGCTATCAAAACTACATGTTCCATGATGCAGACATACTCTATAGAGTACTTGGACAAGGGGCTAAAATGGATTCTGCTGATAATGTTTTGGCAATTTATCTTCCAATATTAGACATGTTCAAATGTGAGTATTTTCTCAGTCCTGTGAATGACTGTATTATTTTGTAACCTATAACATTTTATTTTTTCTATCCCAAAACACATGATAAATGCTGCAATCATATGCCTTTGCTGTTGTTGTTTTGTGCCTTCAAGTCCTTTCTGACTTGTGGCAAATGTGTCACGGGATTTTCTAGGCAACATTTGTTCAGAAAAGTTATGCTATTGCCTTCCTCTGAGACTGGGAATATAACTTGCCAAAGATCATCCAAAGGACTTCATAGCCAAGTAGGATTTGAATCCTGGTCTCTCAAGTCACAACCCAATGCTCAAACCACTATACCAGGGGTCCCCAAACTAAGGCCCGGGGGCCGGATGCGGCCCTCCGAGGTCATTTACCTGGCCCCCGCCCTCAGTTTTATAATATAATATATTGTATATACATATAATATTGATAATAATATTATAATGTAATACAATATAACACTAATAATAATACCATATAATAATATTAATTATATATTCTATATTACATATAATATTACTAATAATATTACAGTATTGTGGTATAGTTCAATATAGTAATATATAATGCTAATATTGTACTATGCTAATAATATAATATATTGTATGTACATATAATTTGTAAGCCACTCTGAGTCCCCTTTGGGGTCAGAAGAGTGTGATACAAATGTAGTAAATAAATGTAGTAAATAATAAATAAATACATAAATAAATAAATTTTAGACTTAGGCTCACCCAAAGTCTGAAATGACTTGAAGGCACACAACAACAACAACAACAACCCTAATTAACTTGACTATCTCATTGGCCAGAAGCAGGACCACACTTCCCATTGAAATCCTGATCAATGTATGTGGTTAAAATTGTTTTTATTTTTAAATATTGTATTGTTCTTTCACTGTTCTTGTTGTTGTTTTTGCACTACAAATAAGACATGTGTAGTGTGCATCGGAATTTGTTTTTATTTCTTTTTCAAATGATAATCCGGCCCCTCAACAGTCTGAAGGATTGTGGACCGGCCCTTGGCTTCAAAAGTTTGAGGACCCCTGCACTACACCATGTTGGCTTCTCACTCAGAAGTAAATTCCACTGACTTCGGTGGGGTTTTCTTGAAATAGTTTCATGAAGATTTGTGCTAGGCACAGTCCTACAAAAAACCCTTTCTCTATCACACTTATATTTTCTTACATTTTGATTCTATGATACACTTTGAGCTCTGAAAGAACTAGGTACTCAAGGAGTGCACTTTTCCACTGCCTTTTTTGGAAATAGCACATATAATACATAAATACTTGAAAGGGAAATCAATATGGCATAACCTTATTATGGAAGACTCCTTCTCTCACACATTTTAAATGGGCTGTCAAAAGTACAGGCCTGAAGCTTCTTCCTGAATACCAATGAAAAGCTGTACGTGAGGTAATTCAATGTACAATTTTAAAGGACCCCTTTTTAAAAGACATACTACTGGCAGCAACAGTACTTTTCTTTTAATGAGACTACTACACACCTGTCAATTTCCTTAGTAACATCAAATATTTTGCCTGTGCCTTTTTGGCTTTAATTATCCTGGTGCTCAAACAAAATCAAATAATCATTCCCCAAAACCATCACTGTTCTGTGTCATGACAGTTTTATATGGGTAATGCTTTTATCTCACTTTTTTTAGCCATTATCCTTGAGAATAATTGTTTTGATTGAAAAACTCATTTTTCATTCATTGTTCGTTGATGGATTGAAATGGTGCTGCAGTTCTTTTCACGGGAGTAATAAGAATTCGTCTCTGCTGACCAGACCTATAACCACAATATTTGCAATGGAGCAAATTTTGAGAAGAGGGGCTAAGAAGCTCATCGCACAATGCTGTTCTCCCACAACTGGACTGTCCTTGCCTGGAGTTTATTGCAAGATGTTGTGTCTTTTTCAGTACTGGAGGGAAATTAGATTTTTAACCCTGTTAATGACCCTCATATCCCACTATGGTTTAGTAACCACTTTGAGTACAAATGTCTTGTTCTGCTTCATTGTGACTTTGGGAGCTTAATGTGTGCAGTGTGAGTGTCATTTCACTGCTCCTTCTTTGGATAATCTCTGAGAATCTCCAGCAAGGTGTTGTAGCCTGGTCAGATTCTGAGTGCTCAGAAGATGAGGAAGGGGATCCTGGGAGAGATTCAGAGAGCCTCAAGAGAAATGTTTTGGAATCTCCTGGCAGTTCCCAAGAGAAGAGTGAAGGTGAGATCCATTTCCATGGGAACCTGCCAGAAGTGCAGACTGTGGGAGATGAATGTTTGTCGAGGTCAGAGAGATTGCAGCTGATACAACAGGGCCTGCAATTAAGGATTCACTTCTCCAAGTGAATTAGAGATAAGGAATGGGAATCCAAGTGCCAAATAAATGGTCTCATGGGAGGGATTTTGGCTTCTTAAAAGTGTTTCATGCTGGCATGCTCTTTGTGAGAGCAACACTGCAATCAGGTCAAGAACTCTCTGTGTCATATGCTTTGCAATTCATATAATCAAGTCTACAAGCTGTTTTTGTGTTCTGGTCTTGTGAGACATAGTTTTACCTACCTTGGATTTATGTACCTGTCTTTGAATATCTCAATGGAATTGTGTGAGGGACTTTCTCTGTATGGATTTTGGACTTTGGATTTTATGAATATAACCTTTTGAACTTTGATTCCTTTTTATACTTGTTTGCTTTTCATATAACTAGCTTTTATTATATTCTGCTTTAATAAACTTTTATGTTGGATCATCTGGACAGTGTGGGGTTTGTGGTTAAAAAAAAAGGCTTCAGGGCTATAGTGCAACACAGGGAAACTCCAGACTACATTTGGTGGCTAGACTGTAAGAATGCTGGGATTTCCAAGAGCTTCAATAGGACATTTTGTATATTCATTCTCCATTATCTATATCTATATCTATATATTCTCAATTATTATTTAACAGGGGCAGTAATGCAACAGTGCAATTCTGGTGTAATCCCATTATGGATAAATACTCAGTGAAAGCATCGGTTTCAGCATAAGTATGAACAGTAAATAAAGATCTGTTTTAAAAAAAATCCTTCTGTATTGCGCAATTTCCAGGGAAAAAATGATTTTTTAAGGGGAAGGGGAAATACTGATTTTATCACAGAAACTGGATACAGTGTGATGACATAACTGCATGGTGGAAAATTGAAGAGGAGAGGAAATAGCTTTTTATAATGGGGTACTGCAAATCTCTCGCTTTATTTCAGTTTACAAACAGATTACAGATAAGATGCGATGGGATGCATATTCAAAGACTATGAATATTTACAATGCATTTATGTATACAGTATAAGCTGCTAGCCAAGAATAATAAAACTAGACATTCCCCTGGTGAGCAGCCAGCTGCAGCCAGCTGCAACAAATCACTCTGACCAAGAGGTCATGAGTTTCAGGCCAGCTCAGAGCCTGCGTTTGTCTCTGTCTTTGTTCTATGTTAAGGCATTGAATGTTTGCCTTATATGTGTAATGTGATCCGCCCTGATTCCCTTTCGGGGTGAGAAGGGCGGAATATAAATACTGTAAATAAATAAATAAATAAATAATTTTTTTAAAAACTCAAGTTTGTGGCACTGATCCCGTCCCATGCCAAAAAGTTATGGGTTTCCTAATATATTGTCTACCTAGCACACTTGCAGGACTGTTGTAAAGGAACCCCTGAGCTTCCTGAAATGTGAGATAAAAATGAAACAAGAATCCAAACAAAACATGCCATTTAAGGAATATAAATGATTACAGCTTCAAAACCCGACTTTCTAAAATAAAGAGAGGGAAAATGATAGGCATTTTGGCTGGTATGGTTGAAGGACTGTATTTTCGCTTCCTAACCTTAAATTCTGTTTTAGGGCATGTTCTGCTTTTACTAAAACAGGATTGTGTAACCATGTGACAACTTCCTAGTAAATGATGTTTTGTGCAACACTGATATGGAAAGCTTTCCTCTTTTTGCCCAACCATATGTTTTGTTGAGCAAAAGCAAAATGACCCAGTTAATAATACAGGTCCTTTCAAAACCTGTTCCATTTTCAACGTTTCCCCTTCCCCCACTCTAAATTTGTTTAAAATTGTTCAGTGATTCACACTATTTAATTACACCTGAGAAAACATTCAATAATCTCAATTATACTATTGACATGCATTAGAACTACTCAGATGCTACTGCAAATGTAAAAGGTCTTTTTTTGATCAGCTGGAAATCCTCCAGCTGTGAAAAAGAAGTGCTAACTAGATAGCAGGCATGCTACACTGAACCGAACACATTAGAAAAATAAATCTGGCTAGTCAGCAAACAGCAGCACAGGATTTACTCAGGCGTCACCCACTCCTGTTCGGTAGATTTACACACCTCTTGAGAGCTATGGAACTGTGAAGAAGGTCTTGGTCTTCACATTTGACCCACTGAATCACATTATCTACAAGACAACCTTCTCACAGTGCCACTTCCTATTAGCCTCAGAATGCCAAATGCCCAGCGAACACCAACTGGAAGCATATTGCTTTCACTTAACAAGGGGCAAACGTGAGTTCTCAATTAGCCACATTTCATTTGGCAACATGGATAATTCACTCCTCTCAGCATGCTGAATAGCTAACCTTCACAGAAGAGGTTACATGGAGAAATAATACCGGTTTTATCCATTGGTGCACAATAATGGCTTTATTCTTTATTATAGTGGTTTTGATGGCTTCCTGGGATTAGGAACACTTTCTGAACTGACTCATCTGTTTAGAGACCTCATCACATTGATGTCCTTGATGTGGGGGACGGGTGGAGGTGCAAGGCAGCAAGACAAATTGTGGGCAGCGGAGCAAATCTGTCACACCATATTGCCTGCACCACCTGCTTGCCCATCACACACTGGAAAGCATAGCTTTCCGATGTGCATTCGCATTGTTCCCATTATTCCTGACCTGAACCTAGGCAGTCTCCTGTGTTCAGGTTTCCCTCTCCTACCACGCTTCCCCCACACAAATGACAAAGAGCCCCACCAGAAGTAGCTGTACGTCATAGGATGAGATCCGACGTTCTCCATGTCGTCTGCATGGACGAAGTGTCCTATGATGTGATGACTCATGGGCCTTGTAGTCCTGCTCAGGACATTGTAATTCCTGATGAAGATGAAAACTTGGGTTTTTTACCTTCCCAGTCTGAACTGGATTCCTCTCAGCCAGATCTTTCCCAGGCAGATCTGGGAACCTTGCACCTGCAAGAAAGTTGTCTCCCAGAAGTATGTCATACAAGCCCAGAGCCTACTTCTCCCGTATTCTTGCGCCGGGAGTTTTGTAAACAACAGAGAAGTTTAGATTCAGCTTCGCGCAGGAGTGCGAGGATTGCAGCTAAGAATGTGGCCAATTAAGACTGCTTCTCGTGAGAATCTTTGGGGAGTCTCACATCTGGTCTCAGAGTTAGCTTTCGGTTCTGATTCCCAGAGAACTGCTTCGGCGGGAAGCTAGACTCTATTTAGGTGTTTTACCCGCGTAGTAACTTCGCGGAGTCAATTCGTCAGCCTACGGAGCGAGTTGTGTCTGGACAGCGCGCTCCGGTTCAAGCCTCGCTCCTGCTCAAGCCTTGCCTTGCTATCCAGCCTTCGCCTTGCTTCCCAGCCTTTGTTTATCTACGGACTTTGCCTTGTTTCCCAGGATCAATCCTTGCCTTGTTCCACGGATTTATCAAGTTATTCCACGGACCTTGTTCTTGTTCTTAGTTACCTTGTTCCACGTTCAAGCCTTGTTTCAAGTATCAAGTTATTTCCTAGCCTCGCTCAAGTTTCATGGACTAAAGGACCTTGTCATCTCCCCTCACTTTGCTTGGCAAAGTGAGTGTTTCGGTTATTGGATTACAACTTTGGACCTTAATATTTCTTATTGGACATTGCTTTTTTGGACTAATTCTGACCTTTCCTGAAAGGTCTAATTCTGGACTATTTTCTACACTTGTTTTTATTAACTTTATATATTCCTACAATAAAGATATTAGATAGATTCTGGCCTCTGTGTATGGTTATTGGTGCTCTGCAGCCTGGGTCGTGACAGTTTGACTCCGCCACCCTAAGCACCAATTAACCTCGGCCAGAATGTCTACCGGAACCGTACCTGGGCCGAGCGGCCAGCCGATTACCTACACCATCGACAAGGAAGAGGTGGACCGAATCCGTGATAAGCTCAATGCACAGGATGGAGAAATAAGGGGTTTGAAGGAACGCGGAGTTCGTCTTCCGGCCATGGCGTTGCCAACCAAGTTTACTGGAGAAGCTTCTAAGGTTCATGTCTTCCGTCGCCAATGTCAAGCTTATCTGGAGGCCCGTGCTGCCGAGTTTCCCCAAGAAGACATCAAAGTGGCATGGGTTTACAGTCTTCTAGACGGGCCAGCGGCCAGCTGGGCGACGGCACTGTTCGACCAAGCCTCTCCACACCTAAGATCAGCGCAACACTTCTTGGACCACCTCAAGGAGACTTGGGGAATCGAGGACAATTTGGAGGCAGCCGGTCACAAACTCCGTCGCCTTTTCCAAGGAGACAGACCTATGTCTCAGTATATAGCCGAGTTCCGAGTGCTGGCCCACAACACCGGCTGGAACGATGTAGCCCTCAGGGGACAATTCCGGGAGGGTCTCAACATTGAAATGCTGGAAGAAATCTCCAAGGTGGATCCTCCCCAGACCCTCGAGGCACTCATTGATCAATGTTTACGGGCTGAAGTCATGATTGCCAACAGGAAACAGTGGGTTCGAGGCCAGGGCAGTAGAGCCGGGGCAAAACCCCCCGCTCCCGCCAGCGTTCAGCCACGTCCGGTGTGGAGACCCCCACCGCCAACCCCATACCCCAGAGGAGGCGAGGAGGTGCCGATGCAGTTGGGCAATGTGCGTCCCAGACTAGATGCCGCCGAGAAGGCCCGTCGTCAACGCTTAAACCTCTGCTGGTACTGCGGGAACGGAGGCCACTTCGCCAGAGAGTGCCCAGCCAAAGGGAAGCCTGCCGCCCGTCTTGCGGCGGCGTCCTCCACGGAGACGAAGGCGTCTGAGCCGACTGGCACACAGCCGGCGGGGGAAGCCAACGACCGGGTGTAGAGGGGCTCGCCAACCCGGTCAAAAAATCCATCCAAGAGCCGCCAACCGGGGTCCTGTTCCTTCTCGTGGTCACATTATGGTCAGCAAAAAGGGGACCCGTCATGATCCACGCCATGATAGACTCTGGAGCTACCAACAATTTCATCGATAGAGAGTATGCCGACTCTCTGGGATTACAATATCATGATTTCAAGAATGCCCGTGTGGTGCAAGCCATAGACGGCCGTCCCCTCAAGACGGGCCCCGTAAGTCAGTGGTCGGAACCCACCAGGATGTGGATAAGGGAACATATGGAAGAGATTTCCTTCTTTGTTACCGAGGTTCCCCATTTCCCTGTGATTTTGGGAATTCCATGGCTGACTCTCCACGACCCTAACATCTCCTGGTCCAACAGAGAACTGCAGTTTGCTTCACCGTACTGCCAAAACCATTGCCTCGTAGCCAAGGTATGCCATGCCACAGACACCGAGCCCATCATCACCTTGCCAAAGAAGTACTCCGAGTATTGGGATGTATTCAATGAGAAAGAAGCCGAGAAATTACCCCCACATAGACCTTATGACTGTGCCATTGACTTGGTGGAGGGGGCCCCGATCCCGCGAGGGCATCTCTACTCCCTGACTGAACCAGAGCAAGAAGCTCTCAGGGAATTCCTAGAGACAAACCTTCGCAAGGGATTCATCAGACCCTCTCAATCCCCAGCCGCCTCCCCAGTGATGTTTGTGAAGAAGAAGTCAGGGGAACTACGCTTGGTGGTGGACTACAGAGCATTGAACAATATCACCAAGCGGAACAGCTATCCCCTGCCTTTAATCTCGGATCTACTGGATCGGCTTCGAGGAGCCAAGGTTTACACCAAGCTGGATCTTCGGGGGGCTTACAACTTAATTCGCATCAGGGAAGGGGACGAGTGGAAGACCGCCTTCCAGACCAAATTCGGATTATTTGAGTCCCGAGTTATGAATTTCGGTTTATGCGGAGCCCCCGCAACGTTCCAGCATTTTGTCAATGACATTTTTCAGGACTATCTAGACAGGTTCTTGATAATCTACCTGGACGATTTTTTGGTGTTTTCCAGATCACAATCAGAACATGAGAACCACGTCAAAATGGTGTTACAACGATTGCGGGATCATGGACTTTATGCCAAGCTGGAAAAATGCGCTTTTGATCTACAAGAGGTAGATTTCCTTGGTTACCGCATCTCGCCTCTAGGGCTTTCCATGGATCCAGCCAAAGTTTCAGCAGTATTGGAATGGCGGGCGCCAACTAACAAGAAAGAGGTGCAGCGTTTCTTGGGGTTCGCGAACTACTACCGCAAGTTCATTCCAGATTTTGCCCGCTGGTCCGACCCCATCACTAGCTGCATCCGTGGAAAGCAGCCTTTCCGCTGGACTGATCAAGCAGAGAAAGGGTTCCAGCAACTAAAGAAACTATTCACCTCCCAGCCAATTCTACAGCACCCAAATCCTGGAACCCCTTTTGTGGTGCAAGCGGACGCCTCTGATGTGGCAATTGGGGCTGTACTCTTACAACCGGTGGGAGATCACCTCCACCCCTGTGCCTTTTATTCTCGTCAACTAACCACACCAGAGAGGAATTACACCATTTGGGAAAAAGAACTACTGGCCATAAAGGCAGCCTTTGAAACTTGGAGACATTGGCTAGAAGGGGCCAAATTTCCCATTGAAGTCCACACTGATCATCGTAATCTAGAACATCTAAGAACTGCCCGCAAACTAAATCAGAGGCAGCAACGTTGGGCTTTATTCTTTGAACGTTTCAACTTCCAGATCCATTATGTGACCCCAGCCCAAACCAAGCAAGCAGACGCCCTGTCACGTAAACCGGAATACGCTGCAGGACGCAAGGAGACCTTTGAATCCCAACTGCTACAACCTGAGAACTTTGCCACGCTCACGGTGGGGAACACCAAATCCATTCCCATTGGTTCAACTTCCCCTACTCCAGGACCCATCTGTGCTCAAGAAATCAGGGCTAGTCAGCAAGCAGATGCCTGGGCGCAGGACCAACTTCGCCACGGTCTGCATTTCCCCTTTTCGCTTAAAGATGGGCTGCTCTGCTATAGAAATCATGTCTATATCCCACCCGGACCGGGCAGGGAAAAGGCGCTTCGTCTGTGTCATGACTGCAAACCAGCAGGGCACTTCGGACTATTTAAAACTATGCATCTGATCCTAAGGGATTTTTGGTGGCCCAAGATCCGCAAGGATGTGGAAAAATATGTCAACACCTGCCCAGTATGCCAGCGCTCCAAGATACGAAGGGAGAAGCCCTCAGGGCTTTTACACCCCCTTCCTACCCCATCTCGCCCATGGGAAATAATTTCCGCGGATTTCATCACTGACCTACCACCTTCCTGTGGGTTCACCACGATCTTAGTGGTGGTGGACCTATTCACCAAGTTAGCCCATTTCATTCCCTGCGAAGGCCTCCCCACGGCCAAGGAAACTGCGGATTTATTTCTTCAACATGTCTTCAGACTACATGGATTGCCCAAGAGTTTAGTCACAGACCGTGGATCTCAATTCACCTCTCGTTTTTGGAAGGCACTACAAAAACTATTGGGCATAGACTCTCGCTTATCTTCAGCTCATCATCCCCAAACAGATGGGCAAACGGAGCGCACCAATGCCACTTTGGAGCAGTATCTTCGCTGTTATGTAAACTATCAACAGGACAATTGGGCTTCTCTGTTACCACTGTCTGAGTTTGCCTACAACAATGGAGTTCAAGCTTCTACAAAAGAAACGCCGTTCTTTGCAAACTACGGCTTCCATCCACGTTTCTTTCCCCCTGTCATTGAAACTTCAGAGGTTCCCGCAGCAGAGGATTGGCTGCAGGAACTCACAGCGGTGCAACAACTTTTGCTCCAACAACTGGACCAAGCCAAGGAGGACTATAAACGCCACGCTGACAAACATCGCCAGCCGGGTCCCGAAATCAAGGTAGGAGATCGGGTTTTCCTGTCCACTCGCTTTCTGCCCTCCCACCGCCCTTGCCGGAAGTTAGATGCCCGTTTCATTGGCCCCTATCCAGTGGTGGCGCAATTAAACCCCGTGACTTTCAAACTCCAACTTCCGCGTTCAATGCGCATTCACCCAGTGTTTCACCGCTCCCTGCTCCTTCCGGCGGATGGTGTGCGTCCTGATACAGACCAACCGGCCCCCCCTCCTGTTTTGATGAATGGGGAGGAGGAGTTCGAGGTTGAGGACATTTTGGATTCTCGCTTTCACCGCCGCCGCCTACAATATCTCATTGACTGGGTGGGTTTTGGCCCTGAAGAACGCTCTTGGGAAGACGCCTCCACAGTCCATGCTCCTGATCTAACCCGTCGCTTTCATCAGACCTATCCCGCCAAGCCGCGACCTCGCGCCTCGGGGAGAGGGCCCCAGTTTGGGAGGGGCCTTGAGGAGGGGGATAGTGTGATGACTCATGGGCCTTGTAGTCCTGCTCAGGACATTGTAATTCCTGATGAAGATGAAAACTTGGGTTTTTTACCTTCCCAGTCTGAACTGGATTCCTCTCAGCCAGATCTTTCCCAGGCAGATCTGGGAACCTTGCACCTGCAAGAAAGTTGTCTCCCAGAAGTATGTCATACAAGCCCAGAGCCTACTTCTCCCGTATTCTTGCGCCGGGAGTTTTGTAAACAACAGAGAAGTTTAGATTCAGCTTCGCGCAGGAGTGCGAGGATTGCAGCTAAGAATGTGGCCAATTAAGACTGCTTCTCGTGAGAATCTTTGGGGAGTCTCACATCTGGTCTCAGAGTTAGCTTTCGGTTCTGATTCCCAGAGAACTGCTTCGGCGGGAAGCTAGACTCTATTTAGGTGTTTTACCCGCGTAGTAACTTCGCGGAGTCAATTCGTCAGCCTACGGAGCGAGTTGTGTCTGGACAGCGCGCTCCGGTTCAAGCCTCGCTCCTGCTCAAGCCTTGCCTTGCTATCCAGCCTTCGCCTTGCTTCCCAGCCTTTGTTTATCTACGGACTTTGCCTTGTTTCCCAGGATCAATCCTTGCCTTGTTCCACGGATTTATCAAGTTATTCCACGGACCTTGTTCTTGTTCTTAGTTACCTTGTTCCACGTTCAAGCCTTGTTTCAAGTATCAAGTTATTTCCTAGCCTCGCTCAAGTTTCATGGACTAAAGGACCTTGTCATCTCCCCTCACTTTGCTTGGCAAAGTGAGTGTTTCGGTTATTGGATTACAACTTTGGACCTTAATATTTCTTATTGGACATTGCTTTTTTGGACTAATTCTGACCTTTCCTGAAAGGTCTAATTCTGGACTATTTTCTACACTTGTTTTTATTAACTTTATATATTCCTACAATAAAGATATTAGATAGATTCTGGCCTCTGTGTATGGTTATTGGTGCTCTGCAGCCTGGGTCGTGACATATGACAGGGATTTTTGGTAATGTGCTGAGGCTGAAGGATTGCCAATCTAGTACCCTCTAGCTATCATGGATTACCACTCCACTTATTCCTTATCAGTACTCTATGTTGGACTACAGCTCCCATTATACCATTAAACTGGCTTTCCGGTTATTGAACTATAACTTCAGTCTGATACATCTGATGGACACCAGATGAAAGGGTTAGGACTAGGAATTCCACAATAAAGAGTAATATTCTTGAGTAGCTCTGAGGAAATTGTTTTCCTCCAGGAATCTTTATATGACAACAATTTCCACCACCTGTCACCACAGGCTAGGTTAGCTAGAGCTGATAGGGACTGTAGTTCAATAACTCACAGCTTTAGATAGAAGTTAGTTACTGATGAACATGTAAAAAGGTTTCCAGGATCAACACTCATCTCATGTGTCTGTCTATTCTTTCTTTTGGTATAAAGGACAACAATGAACCTATTTATTTTAAGTTAGAAAAAGAAAAAGTCAATGTCAAGATTTCATGTATTCCATTTAAATGCTGTTTGGCCAATTAGAAGAATAGCTGACAAACTTTGTTGTTGTGTGTCTTCCACTAATTTCCAACATATAGTAACTCCAAGGCCTCAATTCCCAACCTTTTTTAGGTCACGACCCCATTTTATAGAGGCAAAGTGACCTGCGACCCCAATACATTAAAAATAGGCTTTTAAATAGGGTAAATGAAAACACATTTAAATAATTATTCAGAATAATATAATTTAAAATAATGTTAACTCTGCATGAACCTGGACCTCACAACAAGCTAACCTGACAAACAAAAGATTGTTATATGTTTATGCAAACAAACCTCTGTACAGGACACAATGGCATGGTTTTTTTAATTTCCCTTTTTAAAATTTTCATAGCTCACCACTGCCTGGCAACCCCACAGAAAATCTTTGTAAATTAGTTAAACTTGCCTCCCCACTTTTTATAAGTGGTACCTTATTTACTACTTGATAGATGCAACTATCTTTCGGGTTGCTAGGTCAGCAATGAGCAGGGGCTATATTTTATTTTTAATTGACGGGTGCTCACCCCGCCACAGGCTGGCCTCGAATTCATGACCTCATGGTCAGAGTGATTTATTGCAGCAGCTGCTTACCAGCCTGCGCCACAGCCCGGCCACTTATTCAAGGTCAAGGCACCCAGGGATTTAAGCCCTGGTCTCCAGAATCATAGTCCAACACTCAAACACTACACTAACTATGCTGGCTCTTACTAGTGTGTTACCTTCCAAGTAATTCTAGGATTTTACCATGTGCCAGTAGTAGCAGTGAAAGAATCTGTATCGTGTTCCATCATTTCCCAATTTCAGAAGCGCTTGTCACAAATCTGGGTGAATTTGTTAAGTGTTCAAACAGAAGATCATAAGCAGCACAGCTTATAATGTAAAGAAGTTGGCTTCAGTAGGTTTCATGATGCTCTTTGAAGATCAGTCATTGGCATGAGGCATGCTTGAAAATGCACCTGCAATGTGCAATTAAAGATTTTGAATAAAAACCACTTTGAGAGTTAGCCCTTTTTTCCTTATCCAGTGCCTTGATTTATGATGAAGTATCATTTTGAAACCTCTAGGTTTGGCAACAGCCATGTATCATTCTACTTTTTTAAAAAGTGCAAACGGCACTTGTTTTAAATTGTTACACCTTACAGAAATGGCTAGGAATGTGGATGTCTTTGGACTGAGGCAACAGCTCTGGGGAAACCTACTGTCAGCTCAGCACTCAGACTATATATCCTTTTTTAACCTTCTGCATCTTGTGTTTATGATATTCCTTTTGTCTTTGCTGATTTATTCATGATCTCCTCACTCATAAGCGTAACATCTATCTGTGGCTCATGGAGGGATAAATTAATTCTACTTTATTGGCCACTCGTGGCTTACTCAGGCATTTAAGAGCACTTCATAATGTCCAACACAAGATGAATAAAGACGATCTATACTAATAGTATTTATTTCACTCACTCTGCCAGACTATATATTCTGCTTACACACAGTCATCCTCTTCTTTACACTTAATACACTCTGAAAAGCTGATCATTAGAAATCTTTGGAAGAAACCCAATGTGGGGTACTGGTTAGAGCATTGGACTATGGCTGGAGCTCACCATGAAACCCACTGGAGGACCTTGAGCAAGTCATCCTCTCTCACTCTCAGAGGGAGGCAAAGGCAACCCCATCTAAACAAACGTTGCCAAGAAAACCCTGGAATAGGTTCCTCTTAGAGTGATCATAAATCAGAAATTACTTGAAGGCACACAACATGACAGGATTGTTCAGAATTTTTTTTTATCCTATGATAGTTTTACATATCACAGGGAAGGCTCAGATAAGGGTCTCAAAAATGGTCTCAGAAAAAATGAAATGCAAAGGTACAGAATGGGGGATGTTGTAATAGAGCCTGTGAGTAACGTTACAAATAGTAGTATGGGTGTCAGAAGGAGAAAAAGGGTTACTCGGGAGCAGGAATCTGATGAAGAGCAACAGAGAAAGAGGATTCGGGACATACTTACAGCACCTACAGATGAAGAGTCATTTGAGGGATTCTCTGGGGATGATGGGTCAATGAGTGAAGGAGAAGAAGGAGACACCATGGATTGGACTAAGATAAGAGAAGTGCAAGCTATTTGTGAGGCACCAACAACTAGTGATACCTTTATGGGGTTCTCTGGGAGTGAAGACTGGCAATCAGGGGATCCAACTGATTCTTGGGAGGATCTAACTCTTGACAGGAGATGGAGGAATTGGAGGGAGAGTCAAAGGAATTCACGTGAAGAGCTGGGAGCAGCTGCGGGGGATGGTGATGGGGCAGTGGTCAGTTCATCCTCTGATGATGGTTTGTAGATAAAAGTGGGTTCAGGGGTGAGGGGTCTTTGCAGAAGGCAAGGTGTTGATGTGCGTTCGTATTGAGAAAGTTATCTTGTAGTTTTGCTGCTGCCTGTTTCATGTTCGGTGTTGGACTCAGATCTGCAGTTTGGACCTGAACCGGTTTGGCTGGAAATACTGCTTCTGCAGACACTGGAGCAACGCTGCTTTGGATTCCTCCTGCTTCAACCTTGGACTTCGGGTGACATTTCTCTTCTTGCAACTCCCTCTGTTAACCATTTGTGTACTGTGCCTTTTTGTTTTGCCTTAGAGCACTTTGTTTGACTTGTTGCTTTTTGCATCCAGTTGATCTGGATTATGTTTCTGTTTACCTTTTGGACCAGGTCTGGTTTGGGTTTTTGAGTTTTTGACCAGTGGAACTGCATTTAAGTATCCCTGCGTCCTTTTCCTTTTGTTTCAATAAATGCTGTTTTGAAGACACTTTTAAGTCTGGCCCTTTAAGGCGTCTGTGATTTCAACAGAAGATGCCTGGTTTGATAGCAGTACGTGTGAAAGAGATCTTGGAGTCCTCGCGGACAACAAGTTAAACATGAGCCAACAATGTGATGCAGCAGCAGCAAAAAAAAAAAAAAGCCAATGGGATTTTGGCCTGCATAAATAGGGGTATGCTGTCTAGATCCAGGGAAGTCATGGTACCCATCTATTCCACCTTGGTCAGACCACACCTGGAATACTGTGCCCAATTCTGGGCACCGCAATTGAAGGGAGATGTTGACAAGCTGGAATGTGTCCAGGGAAGGGTGACTAAATGATCAAGGGTCTGAAAAACAAGCCCTATGAGGAGTGGCTTAAAGAGCTGAGCATGATTAGCTTGCAGAAGAGAAGGCTAATAGGAGACATGATAGCCATGTATAAATATGTGAGGGGAAACATAGGGAGGAGGGAGAAAGCTTGTTTTCTGCTGTCCTGGAGACTAGGACATGGAACAATGGCTTCAAACTACAGGAAAGGAGATGCCATCTGAACATTAGAAAGAACTTCCTCACTGTGAGAGCTTTTCAGCAGTGGAACTCTCTGCCACGTAGTGTGGTGGAGGCTCCTTCTTTGGAGGCTTTTAAGCAGAGGCCAGATGGCCATCTGTCAGGGGTGCTTTTTCCTGCTTCTTGACGGGGTTGGACTGGATGGCCCATGAGGTCTCTTCCAACTCTTCTACGATTCAATGAGTCTATGATTCTATGATTTTATGATGGGCATAGCAGAAAGTGCAAATGGGAAAGATGGCAAGTGCAATATAGCCTATATCTACACTGCCATATAATCCAGTATCTAATTCCAGATTATTTGATTTGAACTGGATTATATGATCCAATTTACTGTCATATAATCCAATTCAAATCTGGATTCAGAAACTGGATTACATGGCAGTGTTGATGGGGCCTAAGATGTAATATTTATCAACTCTCTTGACCAATAGTTTACTTATTGTAGGTAGACTCTACATCGGCGTTTCCTTTTCTGGTGAACACTTACTACTGGATGTATTTCTTGGCACTGATGGGCATTATATAATACAAAACATATAGAAGCAATAGCCTGGAGAAGGCTTTAAATCATGAAATGGGAACAGTATTAAGACAGCCTGTAACTAGTTCTGTTACATGAACTATTCATGCCAAGCAGCGATATAGCGCTCTCTCTCTCGCTCGCTCTCGCTCTCTCTCTCTCACACACACACACTCTCTCTATATATACATATATAATGCAGAACAGCAGAACAAATAAATGGCTCAGTCAGTTTTCTTCAGAAAGAACTACATGTGTTTAAAATGCACGTGGGCACATATAAGTCCATGTGTGCATATATTATTGAGAAACAAGTCCCTTGAAATTCAGCAGGAATTATATACGAGTAGATATGTATACTATTTGAATTGATAGTGTTGAACTATTATATGGGCATTTAATATTCTGGAAAAGTAGAAAATACTTTCAGCTTTTAGTTATGTTAGTCAAACTCACTCAAATTCAAAATAATACAAGCATTGCATTTACTCCGTAATCCTGTGAACGATACTTTCAACACAAGTACAAGAAAATCAGAAGACATCTATCAATGGCTACTTGCCCACTGAATTCTGGCTAAGTATTTATAGGGTTACATCTTTAATAAGAACTTTAGGTGTCAGATTCACAGGAAATGTAGTGCTCACATTTCTCCAAATAATTCTTGCATTGTCCCTATTGTTCCTATCCTACTGACTTTTTTGAGTTGTATTGCATCCTTCATAACCTCACTCCAATTTACAGTCTCTCTATAATGCAGAACACTCCTTGTTTATTGAAAACACTCAATGAGCCTGCAAAAATTGTAGGCTATGATACTACTTTAACTATCATGGTAGCATCCCATTGTAACCCAGGATTTGCAATTTAGGGAGAGGTACTTAGAAATTTTGTTAGAACATTATGGTGATTCACCAAGCTACAACCCCCAATAATTTGTAAACTAAAGACCAAGTTACTTGAATGTGTGTCACCAATTCCACCTGTTGTGTCAATTCATCACTTCAAATTAACTACTTCTTTTTAAAGAACAGTACCACACTCAAAATAGGACTGCACTCAATTTTCTTTTCATTTTGAACTTCAAAATGAAAGGAGAAAAAACATGTTAAATGAAGGGGTTATCTTCCACTTTTAATACTGATGGATGTGTGTGTTTCCTAACCATGTCTGCTATTTCTAAATAATTGTAGTCAATCACAAGTGTGTCTCCACTATATACCGTGTTTCCCCCGAAAATAAGACAGTGTCTTATATTAATTTTTGCTCCCAAAGATGCTCTAGGTCTTATTTTCAGGGGATGTCTTATTTTTCCATGAAGAAGAATTCACATTTATTGTTGAACAAAAAAAATGAACATTTATTATATACTGTACAGTAGTTGTCATCACAAACCAGCATAACCAGACAAACTGTGAATCCTATCAAGAATTTCTTGTTACTACCAATATTTCCATGTACAACACTCTATGGTACGTACATTTACTGATTCTGCATGCTCTGGTGTTCTGTTTGGCGGGCATGCTTCCAAACAAAAACTTTGCTAGGTCTTACTTTTGGGGGAGGCCTTATATTTAGCAATTCAGCAAAACCTCTACTAGGTCTTATTTTCTGGGGATGTCTTATTTTAGGGGAAACGGGGTAGTTAAAGCAGGTTGATGCCATTTTAATTGTCATAGGTTCTACCCTATGGAATCCTGGGATTTGTAGTCTGGTGAAGCACTTAACATTCACTGCTAGCAAACTCTATTGTACTCCCCAAAGAGCAAAGAATTCATGATTCAAACCCTATGATCCTATAAATCCTGAGATTTTATAACATAAAGCTTTGTCAGCTAAGTGATGTCAAACTGTTACCACCACTATATAGTTCAGATATATTTCAGTTTGTGAATATGGTTATTTAAAATACTTAGTTGGTAGTTAGTTATTGTATATGTGGTTGATGCTATCTGGATCATCACATGGAATCCAATAGTGACACCAAGGACCTCTGCACACGGCCCAAAATTCAGCGGAGGCAACGGGTGTTTCTCAGTATAGCCACAAAGCCCAATGGCTCCTATCACACCTCAGAAAAGTATTTCCAGGGCGGCTCTATGACGAAACTTTTGCCACCGCCAAAAAATAGCCAGCAGCGAAAGTCAGGAATCAACGGGAACAGTCAGCTTCTTCACACTTCGCCTCATGTGTTGAAGTAGGGGGGAAACTGGAAAAGTGCGGGGTGTGAGATGAGAGGTCCCCATGCCCCCTGATCGGGCACCACTGAGATTGGCGGCGATTCTGCTGGCATGTGTGACAAGGTCCTGAAACTTTGTCACACAACTGAAATCAATCAGATGTAGCATTATGTCGCCATCACTGCTTAGCCTTATTTAAATTAAGCACCAGGTTTGCCCATTCCAGTCCTTTCTGCTTTGTTAATGGCAGTTCAACCACTTATGTTGTAAAAGCAGATGGCAATCATTAGCAAAAACCAAAACATGATATCCGTCTTTTTTGACCACAGACATGGTAAAGAATCCTGAAATTCTGGTGGGACAAAAGCCAGAAACTAAAGAAAGCTTGCAATGTGCCAAGGTGTTTCCCCTGAAATATATAGTTTATTTAGTGTAGTAAAACTTTAGCTGACAGAAAGGATAGTTTTAGTTTCTTAAAACATTCACAACCCACAGCCAGGATATTAAGGAGATTTGAGGAGGGAGGGAAAGGTATTACAGCGCCATAGGAAAAATGTATTCATCAATTTTTCTTCTTGTCAGCCTAAATGACTGTTAATTCAAATCATACATAAGCAATCCTGCTACAGCAGTAAGGGTTCAAGGCCTACTAGACAACCGGGAGAGTAATGCCAAGCAGGAACTGTCAGCTTAAAGCAGCATGGAGCCCTATAAAATCATTTTTGTTTTGATGACAGAGATCTGGGAGGACTATTAGAATAATCCTCCTGTTCATTATAAAATAGAGCTCAAACTATCATCCTAGAGTGGTATATTAAAGCTGTGAACATGCCACAGGAAAACACATTAGGACTTACGTAGCTCATGTAAGCTGTAAAAGAAAAAGTATAGCAAGCTTCAGCATTTTGGCTGCTGTGGAGTTTCTATAAATAAATACCAAAGTTGTGATTAGTCTCTGGTGATATTTTCCAGCAGAACAGAAAATTCTGTTTATTCCGAATTCAACAGTAATGAGTTGAATCAGAAAATGCATGTATTCCAGGAGATATTTCCAATCCAAAAATGCAGAAAATTTTATATATTGTAATCTTAAACATGCTTACCTGGGAAGAAGCCTAGTACAGGGCAAACTGAAACCCAGAATCCTAAAATTGGGAAAGACCACAAGAGTCATCCAGTCCAACCTTATGCCATGCAGGAATGTACAATCAAATAAATATGATATCAAATTTTTTCAGAGAACATCTACTTTTTATACCAACAAATCTTTATTTCTATTAGCAGCAGTCCCACACACCAAGGCTTGAGAAAATGAAATAAACCAATGGTTATTTGCATGTGCCATGTGTACAAAAGACTACTGAGTTCAAGCAGACATTTCTTTGAACTCTAAAGAAACTATCCAACATGCTGGATCCTATCAAACAGTTCATTGCACTGCTGATATGGGGCTCCCTAGCCTTCCAACCATTACACTAACTGCCACAAGTTCAAGTGGAAGTCTTTCCCAGCACTTTGTGGCATTTAGGAGTTGAACCCGGGACTTTCTGCATGCAAAGTAAATATTTTGTCACTAGGCACAGTTCTCTCCCATGTTCATATGCTACTGTGAACATTGGCCCCCATCGTTTTAAATGTGTCACTGTCCTTACCTCATAGTGAGAGAGAAAGGGGTGGGCACACTTCCATCATGACTAGACCAAGAACAGTTGAGGGGCCTGCCCTCCATGCCAACTGCCACTGCCCTGGCATTGGAAAGAGAGAAGAAGTCAGGCACAGCTACACCATGCCTAGGCCAGAAGAAGATGAAGGTTCCTCCATCCATTCTAACTGCCACTGTGCTAAGAGGGAGAGAAGAAAAGGCAACAGCTCCGTCATGCACAAACTTTTAAGCAGAGGCTGGATGGCCATCTGTCGGGGGTGCTTTGAGTGAGATTTTCCTGCTTCTTGCAGGGGGTTGGACTGGATGGCCCGTGAGGTCTCTTCCAACTCTACGATTCTATGATTCTATGATTCTATGAAACATGGAAGCAAATGATGGAGCCTCCTACCATTCCAAAAGGTTCTTGCTTGTAAGCCAACCTCAGCCATTTTCACCATTCTAATTCCTACAGTCATGATCTTGAAAACTATGAAGAGGTGGGCATAGCTCTATCATCCCCAGGCCCAGAAGCAAATGAAAGGTCCTCCATCCATTCCTGGTCTCAGAGAGAGAGAAGAAGAGGCAGACACAGCTCTATCATGTCTAGGCCAGAGCAGTTGAAAGGTCCTCCCTCAATCCCAACTGCCATTGCCCTGGCTTCAGAAGAAGAGAAGAGGAGGCAGCCATTTCTTCACCTAGCCTAGGCTAGAAGCTGATGAAAGATCCACCGTCCAGGCCAACTGCCCTGACCTCAGGAGAGAAGAAGAAGCAATTTCTCTGGCCTTAATCCCCTCCTCAACTGCCATCCACTTTCCTTGTGTGTCATGTCTTTAGATTGTTAGCCTGGTGGCTAGAAACTATTTATTTCTTGTTCTTTTTCTTTATTATATATAATGATAGCATATTATAAATAGATTAGGATAAGGATGATGATGATGTGGGCCAGTGTGATGTAGTGTTGAACTAGGATTCCAGGGAGTCCAGAGTTTGAACTCAGATTTGGCTATGGAAGTCCAGTGGTAATTTAGGGCAAGCTACACTTTTTCAGCCCCAGAAGGAGGTCTTGACAAATTCTCTCTGAACAAATAATGTATTAAAAAAAACCTGTGAAAGTTTAGCTTAAGGTTTGGTATAAGTTAGAAATGAGTTGAAAGTGAACAACAGCAACAACGGTTTAAAATGTAGTGTGGCGTTGCATTAACAGATTTTCAAGGTTATCTTTGTATTTGTCCAAACTCTGCATTGCAGGAAGTAACTAGATATACTGCAGTAAATGTGGTTGCAATCTGTTTATGAATTTGTTTAAAGGACTTAACTAGTAAATTCCCCACCTGTCTACCTCTCTATATTATTAACCTTAATTATGATCATTTCCCTATCCCTAAAATTATATTCAAATTAGACATGGTAAAACTCTCATTAGAAAATCCTCACAAGAGGTTAATTGAAAATAAGTTCAAACTCATGAGAGCAGATGGTTAAAAGATCTTAACTATGCCAGGCTTAGAAATCTGGGGAAATTAGCCACCAATTGGGATGGCATTCTCTTACAGGCAACTCTCAAATGGTTGATGTTTTCCAAACATTAGCCCAAGCCATCCAGACTTGATTATTGTTTCTCAAAATCAGAACACAACTTGCATTGTTGTTTCAACCATTATTTGCAACTATCCCATTATTCGGAATGATGAAGACAGATCATGTCAATTGACAAGAAAGTGACAGAAAATGATTGAGGCACTTGGAGGAAAGCCTATAAGGAATAAGGAAAGCCTAAAAGCTCATTTCTGCTGTCACCACTATAAATAAATTCTTTACAACATATCTAAAATCAACCAAACGGGACCTGATAACAGTGGGGGAAAGGTTCTAAATACCTAGGATAGGTTATTTTGAACTATAATAATAAGATGATATAGGGGTTTTACTCAGAATTTGCTGCTTGGGAAAATATGCTGGTGCTTATATTATATGTCAATATACTACACCTGTGGTCTGTGGCAAAGAAGGCCAAAGATCTTATAAAACTGCAACTCCCATGATCCCATAGCATTGAGTCATGGCAGTTAAAGTCATGGCAAACTGTGTTAATTCTACAGTTTGGGTGCACCCGAATAGAGCAGTGGAGATGCAGATGCTTTTTTGCAATACACACCTTCTTTGCAAACATACAGAGAGAGTACAGTGGAAATAAACAAGAACTAGAGTGGAAACAACCAGAACAGCCTTCAAGTCAAGCTGTGTGCAAGAAATCTTTCAAGTATTATATCCTGGTTATTAGTACCAGAACTTCTCTTTAGCTTTACTCCCCTCTTCCTCCTGTCTCTTCTTCAGCTGTCTCAAATTCGTAGGGCCAGTCGCAGTGAAGCTTCTGTCACCCCACTTTTTCAGCTGCTTTTAAAATGTTCCACTTTCTCTTCCCTTCTCCCTCTGCTTCTTTCAATGGCTGCAAACTGAGTTCAAAGTGCAAAAATATTTTGCAATCCATTAACTCAGCAAGAGTAGGATATTACTCTTCCCAGGAGATTCTGGCAAAAGCAACTAAGCTGCAGCAACTGGTACTGTATCACACTAGAGCTGAAAGAGAAGGCAAAGAGTATGCACCCCATCAGAAATCCTGTGACTGCCTCCTGCAAAATTCTGGGGCTTGTAGTTTAGTGAGACCCAGGACCTCTCTGGCTGGGCATTTTATAGTGCCCTCCCCAAAATTACAAGCCCCAGAATTCTGAAGGAGGCAGCCACAGGATTTCAGATAGGGAGCATACTCTTTGCTGACTCTTTCAGCATTAGTGTGGTAGTGGCTGTTGAAGCTTCTCCCAGCTTAGTGATCTTCTTCACTGATAACCTTTGCCATCTTGACCATACTTTGATGTTGCTTGGCCACGCATGTCTAGGTTTTCAACTGTAAAATGTTAAAGAGTGTGTTCTTGCCAAGGGCATGGTGGTAAGTGGATTGCTGCCCTCAGGGAGCAAAAATGATGCTCAGTGATGACATCAGATATCCTAGCGAGGGATCAGGCAAGGATTTTGTGACAAGCCCTAGTGGTCTTTTATAAATGTTTTGAAACATCTCTGTTCTATGTTATTATTGCAGGCATTTCCAGACTAGGGAATAGCACAGCCTCCAGAGGAAAAAATGATGTAGAAATAAATTTGCCGCATAAATGACAAAGGAGCTCTCACTGTGTAGGCATCTGTGTAGTCACAAAAATGGTTTATCAGCATCTTTCCCTGATTCCTCTTTTCTCAGGCTGAGAAGCATTATAAATGCACCTGTGTTTAAGATTTTTTGTTTCTATTTGTGAATACAAGAAAAGGGGAAGCTTGACATTCTCAACTGATGCTTCATTCTTCCCCATCCCAGTATTTCAAGCATAGTTTTTGTTCATTTGTTTGTTCATTCATTGAGCATATTTAATGCAAACATGTCTCACTATCTCCCAGGTTTTTATTTTTAAGAGGGTCTCCATATGGAGGAGCATTATCACATGTGGTTCATAGTGCACATTACAGCCTCCCCAACTGTGAATTGACACACAACATTGTACAATATCATCCTAAATTCACTCCAAACCATTAATCAGGTCATCTCAAACCTGAGGGTTTTTTTTTAAAAAAAAAATGGGACACTCCTGTTTTTAGGGTTCTGAAACCATTTCCAAAATGTATTGAAGATGTGTGATAAGGAGGAAGCACTGCTGAAGCATATTTGTGAGTAGTGATATATGTTTGTGGGCATATTGTAGGTGTCACTTTGTACCACTTCCCTCCCTGAAAAGGATGGCCATTGAACTTCCAGCTGTAGTTTGAGATGGATTTCAACTGTATGTCATACATGCAGCCACTTTGCAGTACAGGTGGTACAGCCAATGCACAGCTTTACCATCTCAGTGAGAACTATGCCGGTAACAGAGTGTGACAATATTGCAGACAATATTCTTATTTTGCATGAATAGAATTTAAAATTGTGATATGTAAATATTTTCAGTACAAATCTTACTCCTATACAAACAAGATGGATGGATGGTATCCTTGAAGTGACTGGCTTGACCTTGAAGGAGCTGGAGGTGGCAACGACCAACAGGGAGCTGTGGTGTGGGCTGGTCCATGAGGTCACAAAGAGTTGGAAGCGACTGGACAAATAAACAACAACATACAAACAATATATCCCCTGCCCCCCCCCCCCAAGATGTAGGAGTCTGGCATGAGAAAGGAAGTCCTATAACTGTAAACCAGTGGTTCCCAACCTGTGGTCCATGGACCACCAGTGGTCTGCAAGAACTAAAATATGATCCACAGCCTCACTGTTACTACTATGGATAACAGAGCCCAACCAAAAAAATTTTTTTTTTCTTGTTGTCTTCATTTTAAGACAGTTCCTGGGATTATTTGGGGTGCTAATTCTGAAAATTGCATTGGATAGATCACATCAACTCTGGATAATTAAATATGGTTTTCTGTGGGTGAGCAGATAGCAACTACTTGATGGCATATGTTCTGTATCAGAAACTAGAGCTGATGTAGTCTATCCAATGCAATTTTCTGAATCAGCACCCCAAATAACCAAACTGAATCTAAAATTGACCAAAAACTGATTTGTAACCCTTTTGGTACTAATGTTGGAGAATGGTACCTGACCTAATGGTCCCTGGTCAAGTGGTCCCTATCAAAAAAGGTTGGAAACCACTGCTGTAAATGGACTCTTGTGAGTGCAGTTTTACATGTAGTGCATCACATTCCTAGAATTGTGCAGTTCTGAGGAGAGAATGCTAGTCTCTGCGGGTACAAATTGAACAAAGTTTTACAGAGTACTTCATACTTGCGAAACTGACATAAACTAGACCATCTGGGATTGAGGAATCATTCCATCAATAGACCATCTTCTGAGGCTTTTATAAAGTCATATTCAATAAAAACACAGGAGAATTTACTCAAAGGAACAGAGATTTTGTTGCTGATGAGTAGACATCCTGCCACTTGAGACTGCCTTTTTCTATTGTTCTGTAAGCAGTGCCAAAGTAATTTACTTATAATCAGCCAAGTTTCATTACAAGATATAACTACCCCAAAAGTCTCTCTCTCCCTTTTTTTTACTGTTGCATTTGTGATTATCCTATTATGGTCATCTATAAAGGCTGTCCAATACCTCTGCAATTTTAAATGTATAAAAATGCCCTTGGATAGCTGATGGTGGAGGGTCGGCCCTTAGAAGTTCCAAATTTGTGTTTTTTCCTCCCAACTATGGCTTGTACAGAAAGCTTCGCAATATAAAGGAGGTGATGAAAGGAAAATTGAGGGGCTGTGATGTTCCTTTCATCTACACACATAAGAGTAGGTGTGAGGGGAAAGAAACATTTTATCTTTCGGCTTTCCAGATTTCTCTGTTTTCTCCTGCTTGAATAAGATATCCTACAGAGACCCAGTGGAAGGTATTTATAGCATAGAACACAGTCAGCTTGTTGCTAGGCCCCTTTGTGCCTGTGAAACATAGACTAGCATCCTGCTGCCTTTGTACAACAGCCATGGAAACAGCAGTTCACTCATAGAGGAAATGAGTGTTAAGGCGCAAACATAGCAGTTTTGATATAATATCAATGGCGTTACCAAAATGTGGATGACTTTATTATGGATTTGAAGGCCTTTTGGTATTTGTTTACTATTGCAGCTATCTTCTAGGTGAAATGTGACATTTGAAAAGTTTCATTTGGGATTCTAACTCCCAGAATCACCATCCAAGACTACTGGAATGGCTATACTGTCTGTGAACATTCTGGCTACCGTAGTTCCAATTTTTTTCCAAACTCTCGGTGAAATGTTTTCATTGACTGAAGGCTGAAAAGGTCCAAACCATTCCAAGTGATACATGAATTCTGAACAATTTTCAATCCAGAAAATCATATGCCATATTCCATATACTCTCAGCGTATAATACAGTGACTTTCAAGGTGGTATAATAGATTTTGAATCTATTCTTGATTTTTATATTTCTTTGCATAGTCTTTGGCCACTATACATTTTGAGCAACTTCTTCCCTTTTTTAAAAAGTAATTATGAGAGCTTTATCTCACCCCCCCCTTTTTTTTTTTCAATTATAACTATAGGAGAAATTTATCTAAAACAATTCCTTCACCTCCTGGCAAAAAACCCATTAATGAGAAAACAAAAACAAAATTTATTTAGTTAGTTAGTTAGTTAGTTTTTATATCCTGTTTTTCTCACCCCGAAGGGGACTCAGAGTGGCTTACAGAACACACATACGGTAGACAATTAATGCCGATTATACACTAAACAAAGCCAGACAACACAAACAAAGATAAAGACAGTTTTTCCCATCTTATTTCTGGCATCTTGGAGGTTATTCTTGACTCCGGTCATGGGGGATGCTATTGCTCCATCTTCCATGCTGAGGAGCTTTCCTCCTGATCAATGTCCTTAAGGGTGCCTTTATTACCTCCCTGCTAAAAGCGACACCTTTTTATCTACTCACATTTATGCTTTCAACCTGCTAAACTGGCAGGTGAGCTGGCAGGCTGATGGTGGGTGCTCACCTTGACCTGGGCTCAAACTGACAACCTGATCAGCAGGATTTTTCTGCAGCACAGTGGTTTAGCCTGCTGTGCTGAACCCGCCATAGCAGATCTTTTACTGTGTCTTTTTACTAACCTAAGGAGTTCACTTTTTATTTTAAGGTCTCTTAGCTAATTATTTAATACCCATAAACAATTTTTCTTAGTTCCAATAACAGCCTGAGCAGCAGCTCAATTAATATTCAATTTAAGCACACATTCTTTATATCACTAATTCCATGAGTACTTCTGTATTGGTAAAATGAGGAGACACTTCATGCACTTTGTAAAGTAGTCTCTAGTCTGTCTTATTATCATCGGCAGCGGCCATCGGCGTCATCTTCTATATGCTTTCTTTTCCCCAATGTATAATCCTACACTTTGCTATCAGCTTGATTGTTGTTGTAAGCCTTCAAATCATTTCTGACTTATGGTGACCCTAGGCAATGTGTTTCTCTTGACAAAAAATGTTCAAAGGAGGGTAGCTTTTGCCTTTCTCTGAAGCTGAAAGAATGTGACCTGTCCAAGGTCATGCAGTGTGTTTTTATGGCGAGTGGGATTTGAAACTTGGTCTCCAGAGCCATAATCCAATGCTCAAACCATTGAACCATGTGGGTGGCCAAGGACCTTTTAAAAAACCCTGCCATTTATTTATATCCACATATTTATATTACAGATATAGCATCCTGAGTATTTCAACCGAAAGCAATTTCAGAAATCAGTCTAGGTTGAAAAGTGGTGTATAAGTAATGCATATATTAAATAATAAGTCAGATTTTATGTTACAATAAACCTATGGAGAATTTTTAAAACATTTTTTTCCATCTTGATTCTGCCAAGTGCCCCATAAACATGCCATGTGTCATTTCAGGTTGGTCATCCAAAGACCAAGGAGAGCTCCGAGTGAGCAACTACTCCTTCCATGGTCTGGGACCTGAATTTATGCCAAGAAGGACAGATAGACCAGTGGTTCTCAACCTGAGGTCCCCAGATGTTTTTGACCTACAACTCCCAGAAATCCCAGACAGTTTATCGGCTGTCAGGATTTCTGGGAGTTCAAAGCCAAAAACATCTGGGGACCCCAGGTTGAGAACCACTGAGATAGACCCTCCCAACCCACTGCTCCTTTCTTTTGAGTGTTCAGAATGTCAAGCATTCCCCTTCTTCTCCCTTCAGGCACCTAACTGGGCTGACATGAGGAGGGTGTGGAGAAAAGGGGGTCTATTGCATTGGGCCGAAAACATCTGGCCCAGCCCATTCCTTATGTTGTCTGCTTCTGGTTGTATGGGTCTAGTTAGTCCTTACTTGCCCATGTCCATTTCCAAACACAGACCACTTGATATGGGGCCCTGATATATTGCCTTAATTTGCATTTTCTTAGAAGCTCAAGAAACTTGCTTCCTATTGTTCCATCTAGTAAGTTCAGTTTATGACGCATGGGCTTTTTTAGGGTTTCACGCTGGATTCCTTCCTGGCTCCACCTGCTGGTCGTCCACGTGCAAATATTAACAAGATCTGAAGCTGCCAAAATCAGATGTGCATCAGATAAGCATTTACACCTTTTCTTCGTGTTCACTTGTAAAGCACAAAAGAGATGCTGTCATTGTATGTGTTTTGAAATGAGTTGATGCTAAAGCAACATGAACATAGCAAGGTTTTAAGACAATATAGCCAGTAAGAATTTTCCTTATATACTCACATCAATTCTTATTGCTCAGTATAGTCTTTCTAAGTCAGGGGTCCCCAAACTAAGGCCCGGGGGCCACATGCAGCCTATTGAAGCCATTTATCCAGGCCCCGAGGCAGGGGCTCCCTCCTTCTCCATTGAGGAAGGTGCATGTGGCAAAAGGGAGGAGGAAAAGTCGCACTCCTTTCCCACCTCCTCCCTTGCCTGGTGCGTGCCTTCCAAAGCTTTGCTTGTTTATAATGGTATTTGAATTATTATTTAAGTAATTATTAATTATTACGGGGTGCTTTGCTAGTGCTTTTGGTGCACAAAAGCAGAAGGGGTTTGGACTAAATGGCCCAAGGGGTCTCTTCCAACCCTCTTTTATTTTTATTATTATTATTATTATTATTGACACAAAGACACAGTATAACACAGCAAACAAGATATATATGCTGGATTTCGTATCACAAAATCACAAGTCGAACACTTCCCAAGTGTTTAGGACTGTGTGATGTATTATTATTATTATTATTATTATTATTATTATTATTATTTTACGACACAGCAAACAAGATAGATATGCTGGATTTCGTTTCACAAAATCACAAGTTGAACACTTCCCAAGTGTCTAGGACTGTGTGATGTATTTTCAGATGATGCGCGCAGATCCCAGCAGGGTGGCCTTTTGCAGTTGGCAGATCGTAATTTTGTCAATGTCTATTTTTTCCAAATGCCGGCTGAGATCTTTTGGCACGGCACCCAGTGTGCCCATCACCACCGGGACCACCTGTACTGGTTTCTGCCAGAGTCTTTGTAGTTCAATCTTGAGGTCCTATTATTATTATTATTATTATTATTATTATTATTATTATTATTATTTAGGATGGGTGGCCATCTGTCAGGGGTACTTTGCTTGTGCTTTTGGTGCACAAATGCAGAAGGGGGTTGGACTAAATAGCCCAAGGAGTCTCTTCCAACCCTCTTTATTATTTTTATTATGATTATTATTACTATTAACATTGAGGCTGTATTTGTTCCCATTTTGTTTTTTTACTTCAAAATAAGGTATGTGCAGTGCACGTAGGAATTTGTTAATCGTTTTTTAAAAAACTATAGTCCGGCCCTCCAATGGTCTGAGGGACCGTGAACTGGACCCCTGTTTAAAAAAGTTTGGGCATCCCTGGTCTAATGGTAGTAAGAATTATGCAATTTCCACTTGTCATTGGACTGCAACTCGCTAGCACCCTGGCCATCATAGACCAAGGTGAGGAATATTGGGATTTGTAATTGAGCAAGATCTGGAGAGCTGTGTGATTCCTGTCTCAGGACTCAAATGGGACATGCAGCATCTCTGCAGGGTTTCAGATGGCCATTCTTCCTTCCTTCACTTGGAGATACCAAGAACTGGACCTGGAATTTCTTCATGCAAAGCACTGAGATATGGCTTTTCCTTGAAATCTTCAGCATCTTACAAGCTGGCAGTAAACAAGTTGATCGGAACATGTTTTGTGCCACCAGCTTGGCATTTCCTCTCAATATCTGAGTTCTTGATTACATCCTGCATTTCTCTTACTGGTGCTATTATCTGTTTACTGTCACTTTGGTCTCTTGTGCTCCTTTTGAAAAGAATATGTCCTTGTGTAGATGCATGACATGCAATAACACAGTGTATGTGGGAAAATGATGGCAAAGTACTGTTACTCTAAACACAAGAAGTTGCCACAGAAACAGCAGTTATGAATGTTGCTCTCCTTCCCTATAATGTCTAGAAAAATATACCGATGTCATAATGTCAACATATTCTACATGTTCCACTCCTCCCCCACCTGATAGCTACTGCTAAGAGACAGAAAAAACAGTATGTATACAGATATGTTAAAGTGGAGAAGGAAGAGCTACAATTGCTGCTGTCATTTTGGGTAGAAACACACGATTTGCACTTCACATTGAGCTGGAACTTGGCCAACGTTTTGTATTTCAATATTTATAACAACCTTCATTACATTCAGCTCTTGGAAGATACATAAGAAATTAAGGCCCAACACTCCTCTTTCCCTCAGGAATCAACTGCCTTTGAGCTATTAATCCTTAAGCATATATATGCTCAAGAGTGTGATTCTTTACCCATATACATATGCACAGGCCTGTAGCGAGGGGGGGGGGGGTTAGAGGTTCAACCCCCCCCCCCCCCCCGAAATTTTTCAAGTTATAAAATAAATCTCGTTTACTCATGAATTTTAACTGGTTAACCAAATCCCCATGCTATGAGATGCAAAACATTAAGAGTCCCTCCAGGCACTATCTCAAGCAGATATTGACAGGTTTGTAGCGGGGAGGGGTATGTGCTAGGGGTTCAACCCCCCCCCCTGAAATTTTCAAAACCCCTCCCGAAATTTTTTTCTGGCTACGGCCCTGCATATGCATATACATATAAGTGTGAGTGTGTTAATGTGAGCACGGGGGGATTTATAAATGGATGTTTTCATGAAAGTTAAAAGCCAAGAATGAAGCAATTGCTATTTTTTCATCTAAGAGATCACCCCTCCAAGGATTTCTAAGTCCTTCAGGATGAAAACTGAATGGTGACCATACAACTGCACTATAGGACCTAGAGATTCCCAGAAACTACTTTTTCCTTGGAGTATCTAGGTGACGTGTATCAAATGCAACACCCATGGGCAACATCCGACCCACCACATCTTTCAATACTCTCACTGAATTCTGTGAAATAAAAGTAACAGATAGATAGGGTCTGCATCAGACTGTACAGTTGCAAGAGTAATGGTTAATTCTTCTTCAATAGTACCTCAGATGGTATGTAACTTAATAGTGGCCTTTTCCTTTAAGGGCACTCAATGACTGCAACCTTTCTGAAACTAAGCAGATTTGGGCCAGGACAGGGATTAGAAAAGAGACTGCCAAAGAACTACCTTTAATTGTAATGGGTATGATGGCAAGAAAACTATATTTTCCACTTGGTAACAGGGAGCCTATAAGATGGCAAGGGTGTGCATCTTCTATGCAAGCCACCACTTGACAGACAAACTTAGCAATAATTCATTTTTCTAAAGAGTTACAGTAGAGTCTCACTTATCCAAGCTAAACGAGCCGGCAGAAGCTTGGATAAGCGAATATCTTGAATAATAAGGAGAGATTAAGGAAAAGCCTATTAAACATCAAATTAGATTATGATTTTACAAATTAAGCACCAAAACATCATGTTTTACAACAAATTTGACAGAAAAAGCAGTTCAATATGCAATAATGTTATGTTGTAATTACTGTATTTACAAATTTAGCACCAAAATATCACGATATATTGAAAACATTGAGTACAAAAATGGCTTGGATAATCCAGAAACTTGGATAAGCGAGGCTTGGATTAGTGAGACTCTACTGTACTTTGGTGACCTCTATTCTTTGCAGAAAAATAAGCTAGTATGGAGTTCCTTTTTGCTTGTAGCAGCCATGATGGTAAGTCATTACTTTTCAGTGGAAGAGGAACAATTTCTTGGATGGTTACCCATTACTCTGAGCAACATGCTAACTCACTCTCAGAATAAAAAGGGGAAGGGCACATGGGTGACTGTCTAATGCTATGGCTAGAAAGGATTGTTTTGATGCCTGTTGCATTTTTCTCAGAATTATCACTGGATCACCTGAGGGAAACAGAGAGCATTCTCTGTTATTTCCAATGACACAATAATAACAGTAAATTACTTCTAACGAGTAACTCAGTGAGTTAACTTTATAGACTTCTGTAACATCAACAAGTAGTAACCTATTAGTTGATCAGAGTGATGAGTAATATAACTAGTTCCTTTTAATGAGTAACATTTTAGGTTCTGGTGTATCCAAAGATTGATTCCTTGAGTGTTTGGACTCTCAGGTATCTCTTGGGCATTACCAACATCTGGCAGAATAATCTTAAAATGGACAATTTGTTGATAGAAAATTGTTATGACCTGTAATAAATGTAGAACTCCCTCAACTTATTCTTGTACTGAATTAATGTTTTACAGCTTTTAGGACCTGTGTGGGTTGACTGTGCTCTGCTGAAATGTTTCAGTGCCATGGAAACGCTGGTAGATATTTTCCCTTAATTGCATGAATGGCTGACAGATAACAGTGCAGCACTATGGAATTAAGCCCTTGATTGCCAATGAATTGTGCCCAAAGCAGAAATGAAGAGGAGCAAAGAGAACAGTGTACCAATTTGGGGCAATGAACAGCTGAAGCTTAATTGCAAACGTTGTTGTTGTGTGTCTTCAAGTCATTTCCAACTTATAGAGACCCTAAGTTGATTTTATCATACTTTTTCTGAGGCTGAGAGTGTGTGATTTTCCCAAGGTCATCCAGTGAAACTCACTGGGTGACCTTGGGCAAATCATGGTTAAGCAAGGAATTGTCCCCTGGTCATCAGAGTCATTGTGCAGTGGTCAAACTGTTACTATATCACACTCGTACAATAAACTCCATTAAACAACTAGGCAATTAGGCAACTAGGGACAGGCATGATATTGTGTAATTGTAATCCAGACACACAAACTTGTTAGCCAAACAGCAGAGAGATTATTTCAGAGGCCATCTTGTATCAGACAATGTACTGTCTGGTTGTTTGGGGTTTGTTGGGGTTTTTTTTTGTCCAATTTGAGTATTCAAATGTAGAATACTGTATTTATTTATGTCATTCTTATAGATGGTTTTATTGTTATATGTGTTTGTTGCATGTGCTGTTTTTAAAATGTTGCGAGCCACTTTGGGTCCCATTTAGGGAGAAAAGTGGGATATGAATAACGTGTTGTTGTTGTTGTTGTTGTTGTTGTTGTTGTTGTTGTTAAGCCTGTCTTCACTTCCATTTAGGATGTCCTTTCCCATACATTTTTTTAAAGCCTAATGCGGTATTACTACGGAAACCTTGGATTTGCTCAGCGAATTTGTAGCTCCAAGTCTTTTAGCACCAACAAGGTAGCTGTGATGACCCATGGGCCTTGTAGTCCTGCTCAGGACATTGTAATTCCTGATGAAGATGAAAACTTGGGTTTTTTACCTTCCCAGTCTGAACTGGATTCCTCTCAGCCAGATCTTTCCCAGGCAGATCTGGGAACCTTGCACCTGCAAGAAAGTTGTCTCCCAGAAGTATGTCAAACAAGCCCAGAGCCTACTTCTCCCGTATTCTTGCGCCGGGAGTTTTGTAAACAACAGAGAAGTTTGGATTCAGCTTCGCGCAGGAGTGCGAGGATTGCAGCTAAGAATGTGGCCAATTAAGACTGCTTCTCGTGAGAATCTTTGGGGAGTCTCACATCTGGTCTCAGAGTTAGCTTTCGGTTCTGATTCCCAGAGAACTGCTTCGGCGGGAAAGCTAGACTCTATTTAGGTGTTTTACCCGCGTAGTAACTTCGCGGAGTCAATTCGTCAGCCTTCGGAGCGAGTTGTGTCTGGACAGCGCGCTCCGATTCAAGCCTCGCTCCTGCTCAAGCCTTGCCTTGCTATCCAGCCTTCGCCTTGCTTCCCAGCCTTGTTTATCTACGGACTTTGCCTTGTTTCCCAGGATCAATCCTTGCCTTGTTCCACGGATTTATCAAGTTATTCCACGGACCTTGTTCTTGTTCTTAGTTACCTTGTTCCACGTTCAAGCCTTGTTTCAAGTATCAAGTTATTTCCTAGCCTCGCTCAAGTTTCATGGACTAAAGGACCTTGTCATCTCCCCTCACTTTGCTTGGCAAAGTGAGTGTTTCGGTTATTGGATTACAACTTTGGACCTTAATATTTCTTATTGGACATTGCTTTTTTGGACTAATTCTGACCTTTCCTGAAAGGTCTAATTCTGAACTATTTTCTACACTTGTTTTTATTAACTTTATATATTCCTTCAATAAAGATATTAGATAGATTCTGGCCTCTGTGTATGGTTATTGGTGCTCTGCAGCCTGGGTCGTGACAGTTTGACTCCGCCGCCCTAAGCACCAATTAACCTCGGCCAGAATGTCTACCGGAGTCGTACCTGGGCCGAGCGGCCAGCCGATTACCTACACCATCGACAAGGAAGAGGTGGACCGAATCCGTGATAAGCTCAATGCACAGGATGGAGAAATAAGGGGTTTGAAGGAACGCGGAGTTCGTCTTCCGGCCATGGCGTTGCCAACCAAGTTTACTGGAGAAGCTTCTAAGGTTCATGTCTTCCGTCGCCAATGTCAAGCTTATCTGGAGGCCCGTGCTGCCGAGTTTCCCCAAGAAGACATCAAAGTGGCATGGGTTTACAGTCTTCTAGACGGGCCAGCGGCCAGCTGGGCGACGGCACTGTTCGACCAAGCCTCTCCACACCTAAGATCAGCGCAACACTTCTTGGACCACCTCAAGGAGACTTGGGGAATCGAGGACAATTTGGAGGCAGCCGGTCACAAACTCCGTCGCCTTTTCCAAGGAGACAGACCTATGTCTCAGTATATAGCCGAGTTCCGAGTGCTGGCCCACAACACCGGCTGGAACGATGTAGCCCTCAGGGGACAATTCCGGGAGGGTCTCAACATTGAAATGCTGGAAGAAATCTCCAAGGTGGATCCTCCCCAGACCCTCGAGGCACTCATTGATCAATGTTTACGGGCTGAAGTCATGATTGTCAACAGGAAACAGTGGGTTCGAGGCCAGGGCAGTAGAGCCGGGGCAAAACCCCCCGCTCCCGCCAGCGTTCAGCCACGTCCGGTGTGGAGACCCCCACCGCCAACCCCATACCCCAGAGGAGGCGAGGAGGTGCCGATGCAGTTGGGCAATGTGCGTCCCAGACTAGATGCCGCCGAGAAGGCCCGTCGTCAACGCTTAAACCTCTGCTGGTACTGCGGGAACGGGGGCCACTTCGCCAGAGAGTGCCCAGCCAAAGGGAAGCCTGCCGCCCGTCTTGCGGCGGCGTCCTCCACGGAGACGAAGGCGTCTGAGCCGACTGGCACACAGCCGGCGGGGGAAGCCAACGACCGGGTGTAGAGAGGCTCGCCAACCCGGTCAAAAAATCCATCCAAGAGCCGCCAACCGGGGTCCTGTTCCTTCTCGTGGTCACATTATGGTCAGCAAAAAGGGGACCCGTCATGATCCACGCCATGATAGACTCTGGAGCTACCAACAATTTCATCGATAGAGAGTATGCCGACTCTCTGGGATTACAATATCATGATTTCAAGAATGCCCGTGTGGTGCAAGCCATAGACGGCCGTCCCCTCAAGACGGGCCCCGTAAGTCAGTGGTCGGAACCCACCAGGATGTGGATAAGGGAACATATGGAAGAGATTTCCTTCTTTGTTACCGAGGTCCCCCATTTCCCTGTGATTTTGGGAATTCCATGGCTGACTCTCCACGACCCTAACATCTCCTGGTCCAACAGAGAACTGCAGTTTGCTTCACCGTATTGCCAAAACCATTGCCTCGTAGCCAAGGTATGCCATGCCACAGACACCGAGCCCATCATCACCTTGCCAAAGAAGTACTCCGAGTATTGGGATGTATTCAATGAGAAAGAAGCCGAAAAATTACCCCCACATAGACCTTATGACTGTGCCATTGACTTGGTGGAGGGGGCCCCGATCCCGCGAGGGCATCTCTACTCCCTGACTGAACCAGAGCAAGAAGCTCTCAGGGAATTCCTAGAGACAAACCTTCGCAAGGGATTCATCAGACCCTCTCAATCCCCAGCCGCCTCCCCAGTGATGTTTGTGAAGAAGAAGTCAGGGGAACTACGCTTGGTGGTGGACTACAGAGCATTGAACAATATCACCAAGCGGAACAGCTATCCCCTGCCCTTAATCTCGGATCTACTGGATCGGCTTCGAGGAGCCAAGGTTTACACCAAGCTGGATCTTCGGGGGGCTTACAACTTAGTTCGCATCAGGGAAGGGGACGAGTGGAAGACCGCCTTCCAGACCAAATTCGGATTATTTGAGTCCCAAGTTATGAATTTCGGTTTATGCGGAGCCCCCGCAACGTTCCAGCATTTTGTCAATGACATTTTTCAGGACTATCTAGACAGGTTCTTGATAATCTACCTGGACGATTTTTTGGTGTTTTCCAGATCACAATCAGAACATGAGAACCACGTCAAAATGGTGTTACAACGATTGCGGGATCATGGACTTTATGCCAAGCTGGAAAAATGCGCTTTTGATCTACAAGAGGTAGATTTCCTTGGTTACCGCATCTCGCCTCTAGGGCTTTCCATGGATCCAGCCAAAGTTTCAGCAGTATTGGAATGGCGGGCGCCAACTAACAAGAAAGAGGTGCAGCGTTTCTTGGGGTTCGCGAACTACTACCGCAAGTTCATTCCAGATTTTGCCCGCTGGTCCGACCCCATCACTAGCTGCATCCGTGGAAAGCAGCCTTTCCGCTGGACTGATCAAGCAGAGAAAGGGTTCCAGCAACTAAAGAAACTATTCACCTCCCAACCAATTCTACAGCACCCAAATCCTGGAACCCCTTTTGTGGTGCAAGCGGACGCCTCTGATGTGGCAATTGGGGCTGTACTCTTACAACCGGTGGGAGATCACCTCCACCCCTGTGCCTTTTATTCTCGTCAACTAACCACACCAGAGAGGAATTACACCATTTGGGAAAAAGAACTACTGGCCATAAAGGCAGCCTTTGAAACTTGGAGACATTGGCTAGAAGGGGCCAAATTTCCCATTGAAGTCCACACTGATCATCGTAATCTAGAACATCTAAGAACTGCCCGCAAACTAAATCAGAGGCAGCAACGTTGGGCTTTATTCTTTGAACGTTTCAACTTCCAGATCCATTATGTGACCCCAGCCCAAACCAAGCAAGCAGACGCCCTGTCACGTAAACCGGAATACGCTGCAGGACGCAAGGAGACCTTTGAATCCCAACTGCTACAACCTGAGAACTTTGCCACGCTCACGGTGGGGAACACCAAATCCATTCCCATTGGTTCAACTTCCCCTACTCCAGGACCCATCTGTGCTCAAGAAATCAGGGCTAGTCAGCAAGCAGATGCCTGGGCGCAGGACCAACTTCGCCAAGGTCTGCATTTCCCCTTTTCGCTTAAAGATGGGCTGCTCTGCTATAGAAATCATGTTTATATCCCACCCGGACCGGGCAGGGAAAAAGCGCTTCGTCTGTGTCATGACTGCAAACCAGCAGGACACTTCGGACTATTTAAAACTATGCATTTGATCCTAAGGGATTTTTGGTGGCCCAAGATCCGCAAGGATGTGGAAAAATATGTCAACACCTGCCCAGTATGCCAGCGCTCCAAGATACGAAGGGAGAAGCCCTCAGGGCTTTTACACCCCCTTCCTACCCCATCTCGCCCATGGGAAATAATTTCCGCGGATTTCATCACTGACCTACCACCTTCCTATGGATTCACCACGATCTTAGTGGTGGTGGACCTATTCACCAAGTTAGCCCATTTCATTCCCTGCGAAGGCCTCCCCACGGCCAAGGAAACTGCGGATCTATTTCTTCAACATGTTTTCAGACTACATGGATTGCCCAAGAGTTTAGTCACAGACCGTGGATCTCAATTCACCTCTCGTTTTTGGAAGGCACTACAAAAACTATTGGGCATAGACTCTCGCTTATCTTCAGCTCATCATCCCCAAACAGATGGGCAAACGGAGCGCACCAATGCCACTTTGGAGCAGTATCTTCGCTGTTATGTAAACTATCAACAGGACAATTGGGCTTCTCTGTTACCACTGTCTGAGTTTGCCTACAACAATGGAGTTCAAGCTTCTACAAAAGAAACGCCGTTCTTTGCAAACTACGGCTTCCATCCACGTTTCTTCCCCCCTGTCATTGAAACTTCAGAGGTTCCCGCAGCAGAGGATTGGCTGCAGGAACTCACAGCGGTGCAACAACTTTCGCTCCAGCAACTGGATCAAGCCAAGGAGGACTATAAACGCCACGCTGACAAACATCGCCAGCCGGGCCCCGAAATCAAGGTAGGAGATCGGGTTTTCCTGTCCACTCGCTTTCTGCCCTCCCACCGCCCTTGCCGGAAGTTAGATGCCCGTTTCATTGGTCCCTATCCAGTGGTGGCGCAATTAAACCCCGTGACTTTCAAACTCCAACTTCCGCGTTCAATGCGCATTCACCCAGTGTTTCACCGTTCCCTGCTCCTTCCGGCGGATGGTGTGCGACCTGATACAGACCAACCGGCCCCCCCTCCTGTTTTGATGAATGGGGAGGAGGAGTTCGAGGTTGAGGACATTTTGGATTCTCGCTTTCACCGCCGCCGCCTACAATATCTCATTGACTGGGTGGGTTTTGGCCCTGAGGAACGCTCTTGGGAAGACGCCTCCACAGTCCATGCTCCTGATCTAACCCGTCGCTTTCATCAGACCTATCCCACCAAACCACGACCTCGCGCCTCGGGGAGAGGGCCCCAGTTTGGGAGGGGCCTTGAGGAGGGGGATAGTGTGATGACCCATGGGCCTTGTAGTCCTGCTCAGGACATTGTAATTCCTGATGAAGATGAAAACTTGGGTTTTTTACCTTCCCAGTCTGAACTGGATTCCTCTCAGCCAGATCTTTCCCAGGCAGATCTGGGAACCTTGCACCTGCAAGAAAGTTGTCTCCCAGAAGTATGTCAAACAAGCCCAGAGCCTACTTCTCCCGTATTCTTGCGCCGGGAGTTTTGTAAACAACAGAGAAGTTTGGATTCAGCTTCGCGCAGGAGTGCGAGGATTGCAGCTAAGAATGTGGCCAATTAAGACTGCTTCTCGTGAGAATCTTTGGGGAGTCTCACATCTGGTCTCAGAGTTAGCTTTCGGTTCTGATTCCCAGAGAACTGCTTCGGCGGGAAAGCTAGACTCTATTTAGGTGTTTTACCCGCGTAGTAACTTCGCGGAGTCAATTCGTCAGCCTTCGGAGCGAGTTGTGTCTGGACAGCGCGCTCCGATTCAAGCCTCGCTCCTGCTCAAGCCTTGCCTTGCTATCCAGCCTTCGCCTTGCTTCCCAGCCTTGTTTATCTACGGACTTTGCCTTGTTTCCCAGGATCAATCCTTGCCTTGTTCCACGGATTTATCAAGTTATTCCACGGACCTTGTTCTTGTTCTTAGTTACCTTGTTCCACGTTCAAGCCTTGTTTCAAGTATCAAGTTATTTCCTAGCCTCGCTCAAGTTTCATGGACTAAAGGACCTTGTCATCTCCCCTCACTTTGCTTGGCAAAGTGAGTGTTTCGGTTATTGGATTACAACTTTGGACCTTAATATTTCTTATTGGACATTGCTTTTTTGGACTAATTCTGACCTTTCCTGAAAGGTCTAATTCTGAACTATTTTCTACACTTGTTTTTATTAACTTTATATATTCCTTCAATAAAGATATTAGATAGATTCTGGCCTCTGTGTATGGTTATTGGTGCTCTGCAGCCTGGGTCGTGACAGTAGCAAAGGTGAAACTTAACTTGATACATCCCAATGATTACTTGGTCCTCTGTTTTCTTCCTCTGCAATGGAGACACCAAAGTCTCAGGTCAGATGCCACAAGACCCTGAATTATTTGACCCTTTATGACCTTGAAGTCTTTAGGTAATAAGAAATGTAACTCAAGCATTAGTACACAGCTTGAGGAAAGTGGTGAGTGTTTTAAATGCAGCACCATATCTCTTGAATACCCAATGGGCATCAATCTCTTATGCCTTCTCTGTCAAAAATACAAGTAGAAAGCTAAATGTTTATTGAAAATCATTGATACCCCCCCCACACACACACACACACAGTTTAACCAGTCAGATTAGCTGCTGTGCCCAGTTGAATATAACTTTTTATATCCAAAACACAGTACTTAGCAGCTAAAATTTATAAAACTGGAATTTCTATGGGTTAAAGAAAATTCCACATTTCTGCATCGGCCTTAAAGTTGGTGGCAACAGGGCAGCTGGAACTCTCTATGGCAATGTATCAGTTGCATATTAAATAAACAGCATTAGTGTGTGTGATTATCTGGTAGAAAAGTGCCAACTCCCAGTATAACTGATGTTCAATTTGGATTCAGATTATTACAGTTCTTCCAGCTCTCATGCCTAACTATCCCTAACAGTGATATTAATGTCCCAGGAATAGTAATGTGAACATTAATGAGAACTATTCACACACATCAAAGGAAGAATTAAATCCACACGTTTGCAAGCAGAGCTCAGTTAAGGGACAAAGCCTTGTATCCAAGAGGAATATTCGGTTAAGTACTTGTTCTCCATATCCTTTAAACAGGAAAGATATATCTGACAGTTGCCATGAAGTTTTACTCCCCCAGAAACTGTTCTCTGACTAGATGGATGTGGGTAGTTTGGCACATTTCCGTAGCATTACTCAAATCTGCTTTAATTTTATTTTCTCCTCCTTGCATTACTCTTACCATCTTGAATACTTCCCATAGTTTAAATTCACTTATATTCTAAAATTAGACCTGTCAAAAAGTGAAACCGGGATCAGAGTGGAGAGGATGCTTCAAAACCAACTTAATTAAAACTGCAAATACTGATGTACATTTTCTTAGCAATTTATTAAACACCATAAACAGCAACACAGCCATTGGTGTAACTTCAAAAGCCTTACATCAGTGACTGGTTCAAATGTCTGGCATAAATGATTTATCCCTAGCTTTGGAATCTGGTTGTTAAGAAGAGAAGAGTATTAAAATGGGGGAAGGCCTAGCTCCACTCATTTTGGATTTGCCTGCCCACTATCAACATTCAGCCTCTGTCTAATAGATTATCTCTAGACAGAAAATACAGTTCTCTACTCCTGTCTTATATGGAAGTATAGGACAATAGGACTTCAGGTTTATTTATTTATTTATTTACAGTATTTATATTCCGCCCTTCTCAACCCGAAGGGGACTCAGGGTGGATCACATTACACATATAAGGCAAACATTCAATGCCTTAACATAGAACAAAGACAAAGACAAACGCAGGCTCCGAGCTGCGTGATTGTTGCAGCTGGCTGCAGCTGGCTGCAGCCGGCTGCTCACCAGCCTGCACCACAGCCCGGACCTGTGGCTTAAGGCAGAATGGGTGATTTTGCAAGAACACAGAGGGACGGATATATTCATATAGGAAGTTAACATAGTGCAACGTCTACTGTGCCAACATCACTGTCCATCACAAGACAAACCTATGTGCAATTGTTAATTTCAATGAGCATTGCTAATAACAAGGCAGCAGGAGAGGACGGGTTCCCAGCTGAACTGTTGAAAATCTTGAAGGATGATGCTGTCAAGATGATGCATGCCATATGCCATCAAATATAGAAAACACAAGAATGGCCATCAGATTGGAAAAAATCAACTTATACCCAAAATTCAATAACGTGGAACGCATTTACACTGTATAGTTAATGTTTGACTTTACTTTAACTGCCATGGATCAATGCTGTGGAGTCATAGGAATTGTAGTTTGGGCAGGCACCAGTACACTTTGGCCAAGAAAGCTAAAGACCTTGTAAAACTACCACTCTCTCTCATGCACCATGGCAGTTAAAGTGGTGTCAAATTGCATTAATTCCACAGTGCAGATGCAGCCTTAGCGGGGTGACTCCAGAAGATTTACTTTGACCTTTGTACATCTCTTACTTTGTAAAGACTTCCCTTCCTTTTTCAGAGGAGATGGGAATCCCATATACATGCACACACATACACCAACAAAGAAGTGGAATGAAGGAGATCTTTTTTAGAAAAGTTTTTAATTCAAAACAAGCAAATCTTAAATTATATGTACATGAAGGTACTTTCCTCCAGGGATTACTTCAGAACAGTTGCAAAACAATCTTAAATCATATTCAGCCAAAATTAGATAGAAACACAGTCCCTAATGCAACCAGCTAATATCCCTATTCTATTCGTTCAAGATACAATGGGCATTCTGGGTGTTATGATGCTCATGGGGAAGATAGGAAGCAGCAGCCCTCCTATTCCTCCAAAAGTCTCTCTCAGTGTTAGGAATGCTGTGTTTTATAAGTTCTCATTTTCAAAATATCTGGAAGCGTTCACATCTTTCATAATCAGGTCATCCCTGCTGAGTGATTGTCTCTTGCAGTTTCTGTATATCCTTTTTGATGCTGACCCTGTTAAATGTAATCTAGCCCTCATTTCATTATTGTTTACCTGGAGACAAGTTCACACCCCTTAATTTTGTTGCATTATAGTTATTATTGCCTTTAAGGCAATTGAAAGGGGGAATACAAAAAGCTTTGTAAAAAATATAACAAATCTCAACATGTGACAACAACTGAAAAAGGCACAAAACTTCCATGAACGTATCTAATGTGAAAAAAACTTTTTCAAAGGTTATGTTTCTGCAAGTGAAAGTGAAATAAAGGAAATGTTTATACAGCACCTGGAAGGCTACATGTAACATTTCTGCTGGGTTTCAGATGGCCTTACCCTCCAATCCTATCTGGAGGAACCAGAAATTGGACCTGGGGTTTCCTCAGGCAAAGTACAGAACTATCTATCCTTTTTGGAAATTATTACCACCTCAAAATTATATATTTTATGTACAGTATCTATTTATTTTTATCCTTCCTTTTGCCCAATATGGGGGTTCCAGGCAACTAGATAAAATGTTCTATGAGATGATTTTTTTTCTGTCTGAAGGTTATAAACTGTTTCTCATTTTTCCCCACAAATTTATTTTCCGTGTTCATCCAATGTGCAGAAGGGCATCTAAATAGGACTTAAATGAGATTTATTGAAGCTTATGACAGTGTTCATTTCATCCACAATTGGAATTTTATTTCCCAAAGGACCACTGACATCTTACATCTTTTGCAAGAAGATTGCCCCATAGGTTTGCCCAAGGAGAGGCTTCTTACAACTTTCCCTGCACTGACAGTACAAAAGTTGTCAATTAAACATGCAAGGATCAAACATGAAACCACTGGAAATCCCATTTGTTTTATCATGAACAGCAGCAGAAACAGAGTCAAGGAGGAAACAAAAGGAATATCTGGACCTATAAATGAGATGCAGGATTCATGCTATAAATCATCAAAAATTACATCTTGGGTATTTAGCTACTTGCAAATGATTTGGTCTGCGGGAAAAACTAAATCACTGCAATTTGTCACCTGAATGTGCAGCATTTTATAATGGTGAGCATTTTAAACAGCATATTTTAAACATTGAAAGTGGTGCATGCACCGATTATTTCAGTCACCTTTCAAACAATCTTCTTTGTTACATGGCCTCGTATGATTAATCTTCATATCTCAGAAAAGGGCCTAAAAGACAAAGCTAGAACAACAATTAAACAAACTGAGCAGCACATTTTGGATGTCTTCAAATGGCATTGAACTGTTAGTTATAGCAGGTAAAGGTAAAGGTTTTCCCGACATTAAGTCTAGTTGTGTCTGACTCTGGGGGTTGGTGCTCACCTCCATTTCTAAGCCGAAGAGCTGGCGTTGTCTGTAGACACCTCCAAGGTCATGTGGCTGGCATACCTAAATGGAGCACTGTTACCATCCTGCCCGAGTGGTATCTGTTGATCTACTCACATTTGCATGATTCTGAACTGCTAGTTTGGCAGAAGCTGGGGCTAACAGCAAGAGCTCACCCTGCTCCCTGGATTTGAACCACCTACATTTCGGTCAGCAGGTTCAGCAGCTCAGCAGTTTAACCCGCTGTGCCAACGGGGGCTCTGTTAGTTATAGTATTCAGTAAATACAATAAATTGAATTTGTATGCTCCCTGGCTTAAAGAAAGAGAGGTCCTTTGAGATTTTCTCACTTAGGTGCTGAAATAAATTGACTTTCTAAAGGACTTTCCAAATCCTGCCTCAGGTAGTAGGATTATTTGGGTCAGCTATGCCAAGAGTGTAAGTCCACTAATATGTACTTGAGACGAAATTTTGAAGTCTGTCTATGCCATGAGTAGTCAAATGTTTTAAGCAGAGGGCCGGTTCGTGGTCCCTCAGACTGTTGGGGAACCAAACTATACTTGAACATGGACAAATTCCTATGCACACTGCACATATCTTATTTGTAGTGCAAAAAACGTGAAAGAACAATACAATATTTTAAATGAAGAACAGTTTTAACCAGCATAGACATACCAGTAGTTCAATGGGATGTGTGGGCCTGCTTTTGACTGATAAGATAGTCAAGTTATTTAGGATTGTTGTTGTTGTGAGCCTTGAAGTTGTTTCAGACTTAGGTCAACCCTAAGCCAAAGGTTTAGGGCTGGGACCGGGTAAATGACCTTGGAGGGCCATATTCAGACTGTAGGCCTTAATTTGGTGACCTCTGGTCTATACAATACAAGCTCAGAAAATTTAAAATTCAAAAGTTGTAGAAGATAGCATATGTTCCACTGCCAGAACTAAACCCCAGGACTCATTACAATGATATGTTCTCCCTCTTAAGATGATTGCTAAACAGACAGACATGTTCCCTCATCAGCTACGGCTAAACATTGTCTGCACAGAGATAAAGTGATGCTCCTTCAGGCATCACAAATGTCTAACAAGTTGAATTTATATAAACAAGAAATCTAATTATGTAGAGTTGTGTTAAAAATGGTTTAAAGACCAAAACTCTCTAGCGTCTATGTTCTTTCTTTATAACAGTGGTTCTCAAACTTATTTGGCCTACCGCCCCCTTTCCAGAAAAAATATTACTCAGTGCCCTGGAAATTAATTTTTTAAAATTTTAATAGAAATTAAACAGAAAGATATATGTACTTGAGGCCATCACTGCTCCCCTGGTTTGCTGCAGCACCCACCAGGGGGCAGTAGCACCCACTTTGGCAATCACTGCTTTATAATAACTAATCAGAACAATCAGAAGTCAATCTTAGGCAGAATTGGCTTAAGCAGATAAAGAACAGAACAAAAGATGTAGCATTCTCAAAATATTTCCATCGCTATTTCAGGAATTCAGCTAAAGAAGCAGGATGCTGATGCCAAGCAAGAAAGACAGAATGCTAAAAATGTATGGCTGATTCATATTTAACAATGCAGCTAGGTATGATGCTGTTGCATTAGCTAAATGCTTCAAAATGGCTCAACTTTTGAAGTCTATTCATTCGCTTAAAAAGAAATTAAACAGCACCACCATGTGGCAAACAAAAAACATGACCTGCAAAGACATGTGAGATTAATTCCATATATTTTGTGCATCTTGATACTACTAGTGCTTGCTCAGAGGCAATTTCATTAAGCTTACTCCCAAGAAATGGTATCAACATTTACAGCCTTAAGGCAGTTGGATCCTTCAGAAAGTTGCATCCATAGAGATCGTCCTATTACTGAAAGGAAAGGGACTTGCTTCTATTGAAGTGGCCGGGCCTGGTTTGGATTTGGGAGGAGCAACATAACCAACTTTCCTTAACCTGGCTGCCTTCTATAAGTGTTGGGACACCCAGCTAGGGAAATCTGGCCTGGTCAAATCATAATGCAGGCCATGTAGTCTAAATGCAATACTAAAAGTCAAGGAGTTCAAATATTGATTTTGCAATTAATCACACAGATTGAATATCCCTTATCTGGTCCTCTATTTATTTATGTATTGGGTCAGAAGCAAATTGAGAATACAGTTACAATGTATAGAAAAACCACAAGCAAAGTTAAAAACTTGGCATTATACTAAATTTCATTTGACCAAAAGCAGGCCACTTCGAGTGCCTCTGGTGTCATTGTAAGAAGGTCTTCCATGGTGAATGTGGCGGAGCTCAGACTACGTTGTTGTAAGTGGTCTGTGGTTTGCTCTTCTCCACACTCGCATGTCGTGGACTCCACTTTGTAGCCCCATTTCTTAAGGTTAGCTTTGCATCTTGTGGTGCCAGAGCACAGTCTGTTCAGCATCTTCCAAGTCACCCAGTCTTCTGTGTGCCCTGGAGGGAGTTTCTCATCTTGTATCAGCCACTGATTAAGGTTCTGGGCAAAGGTAAAGGTTTTCCCCTAACTTTAAGTCTAGTTCTGCCTGACTCTGGGGGTTGGTGCTCATCTCCATTTCTAAGCCAAAGAGCTGGCATTGTCCATAGACACCTCCAAGGTCATGTGGCCGGCATGACTGCATGGAGTGCCATTACCTTCCTGCTGGAGTGGTACCTATTGATCTACGCACATTTGCATGTTTTTGAACTGCTAGGTTTGCAGAAGCTGGTCTTAACAGCGGGAGCTCACCCTGCTCCCTGGATTCGAACCATCGACCTTTTGGTCAGTAAGTTCAGCAGCTCAGTGATTTAACCCGCTGCGCCACGAGGGAGTCCTGAGGTTCCAGGTATAACAGTATAATTTTTACAGTGGTGTATGGCGTAGACATTCTGTGATAATGGTCCTCTGATTTGCTTCCAAATTATCCACATGGCTGGCTAAGATAGTGACATCTTTGCTCTCTTATTTTTCAGTGTACACAACGCCTGGCTGCGTCCTCCATCCAGAGCTCATGGCGCATCAAAATGATGTGTTGAGAGGGGGGAAAGGGATTTCTAATAAATAGCATTACAAAATATCTAGCCCAGGCATTGTTAGATACCTAATCCAGTCAACCAATAAAACCTACTTCAGATTTCTGGGTCCTAACTCTTTGTCACTCTCTAGCACAGTGGTTCTCAACCTGTGGATCCCCAGATGTTTTGGCCTACATTTCCTGGAAACCCCAGCCAATCCCAGCTGTTAGGATTTCTGGGAGTTGAAGGCCAAAAACATCTGGGGAGCCCATATTAAGAACCACTGCGTAACATAACTAAAACTGGAGAAATGAAAGGCTTGGTTTATACAAATAGGTGGAAGCTCAGTTTCTTCTCATGGCATTACTAAGTAAATGATTCCTAGCTGGCATATGGATGTATGTTACTTTGTCCTCACCTAAGATACCCGGGCAAACTAAAGGCAAAGTAGAAGTTTTTCATCGAAATAACGGCATCTGGTTCAGAATCTTCATTTTAGCTACTTCAGGTACTTCTACACTGTAGAATTAATGTAATCTGATACTACTTTAGCTGCCATGTCTCAGTGCTACAGAATTGTGGACATTGTAGTTTTGTAAGGTCTTTATCCTTCTCTGACAAATTACAAACCCCAGAATCTCATAGCATCGAGCCATGGCAGTTTAAATGGTGTCAAACTGCATTAATTCTACAAGGTAGACATAGCCTTCTCTGATCATTTTGTAAGAACTGTATTACTGTTACCACAGATGAATTTCATTGGACTACATGAATTCATCTCAGTTTTCATTTATTCAGCTGTAGCTCTCCTTACAAAACAAATACTGTACTTAAAATGTTTGATCATCCAATGAGACCACCTGGAGCTAAACAAATAAAAGGGAAAACATTACTTCTACATTATTTTATTTCTACATTATTTTATTTGTGGAACTACTAACAAAACCATATATTATTTCGATCTAGTTAGAATGCTATGTTGAAGAGTTCTGAATCTTATATTCAATTCAATAGTAAGTGTTTAGCCTTAGGTTATTATCTCTTTTATTTTATTTATACCTCTTGGTTTTATACATAAGCCACAGCAAAGAACACAGTGTACTGTGAATTCAGAGAAAATAGCAGAGACAGACGCTGCAATCTTACCGAAGGCTACTTTAGAAATCACGGTCTATTGTATAAAGAAACATTTTATTTCTAAGCTTGTGAGCAATTTTCTTTAAGTCCTAAGATTAGATTTATGTAAGCGTGATTTCCGTTCGTTCTCGCAAATGTTTATTTGGGCAAATAACTCAGACTCGTGACAACTACAGTCCATTTCCAAGGGGCTTCCTGTGCACATGCAATACTTTTTTCCCTTTACTATAATTTTGTTTACTATAATTTTTAACTTACTATAATTTTTATAAGGAATAATAATAACAACAACAAAGCTGTGTTGTTGAAGGCTTTCATGCATTGCTTTGAGTTTTCACTGGGTTGTTGTGAGTGTTCCGGGCTGTATGGCCATGTTCCAGAAGCATTCTCTCCTGACTTTTCGCCCACATCAATAGCAGGCATCCTCAGAGGTTGTGAGTCTGTTGGAAACTAGGCAAGTGGGGTTTATATATCTGTGGAATGTCCAGAGTGGGAGAAAGAACTCTTGTCTGTTTGAGGAAAGTGTGAATGTTACCATCGGCCACCTTGATTAGCACTGAATAGCCTTGCAGCTTCAAAGCCTGGCTGTCTTCTGCCTGGGGGAATCCTTTTTTGTCAGAAGAAAGGCACAGGCGGTGAAAGGAGAGGCCAGGAGGTGGAAGGATAAGGATAACCTGAGTATCTTTGGGTCTCCGAATGTTCACAGTTTATCTATCTATACATACATATCTATCTATCTATACACATAATAAAACTGAAAATCTGTATGTGTGTATGTGGCAGAGGTGTCCACTTACACAGACAGCCTCCCGCCCCCACAAACAGGATGTAGTTCCAACTGCTGAGAAGCCTCCAAAGGCACTCCCTCCACTAACACTGCAGGTTATAGAGAGTATCATGAACATGTAGCCCAAACGTTGACAATATCTTCCCCAAACACTATGGCCCACCACCCAAGTGAAGGCTTTCATGTGGTGACAATTTCATCCTAGATTTTCTGTTTTTCCTCCACCACAGACATCCCAGTGTTTCTCTCTCCAATGGTGTGAAATTTTCATGACCCCACCCACTGCCTCTCCCATAACCCTTTCCTATTCTGTTCTATGGCACACAGCAAACAGAGGAATTGATCAGCAACTGAACATACTAGAGAGGCTGGGGAAAATTCACCATGATTTATAGGAGTTGTAGATATTGGGATGTATAGTTCACCTGCAAATCTAAGAGCACTCTGAACTCCACCAATGATGGACCTGGAATTAACTTGGCACACAGAACCCCAATGACCAATAAAAAAAAAATACTGGATGTCACTGGAGGAATTTATAGGAGTTGTAGTTCACCTACATCCAGAGCATGCTACGAACCTAAACAATGATGGATCTGAACCACACCTGACATGCATACCCGATATACTCAAATTTGTGTACTGGTGGGTTTTGAGGAGAATTGGCCTGGACATTTTGGAGTTGTAGGTACTGGGATTTATAGTTCACCTGCAATCAAGGTGCATTGTGAACTCCACCAAAGATGGATTTGGACCAAACTTGGCACACAGAGCTCCCATGACCAGCAAAAAATACTGGAGGTCTTTGTGGGAAATTCACCTTGATTTGAGGGAGTTGTAGTTCACCTACACCCAGAGAGCACTGTGAACCCAAACACCAATGAATCTGGACCAAACTTGGTATGTACGTATACCTGACATGCCAAAAATTGATTACTGGGGGGGGGGGGGGTTTGAGTGGAACTAACCTTCCTTTCTGGGAGTTGTAGTTCACCCACAACCAGAGATACTGTGGCCTCCACCGATGATGGACCTGGCACACAAAACCCCCATGACTAACTCAACCTACTGGAGGGGTTTGAGGGGACTGGCTCACCATGGTGGGAGTTGTAGTTTACTCTACAGCCAGAGAGCACACTGAACCCCACCGATGATGCATCCAGAGCAAACTTGTCCAACATAACAAACTTTAAGTACTGATGAAGGTTATTGGGGTTTTGTTCTGGAGAAGTAAAGCATATTATTGTCTTTCCCATCTCCTAAATTTTCTACCCAAACTACAACTCCCAGAATTTCATCACTGAGTGATGGCAGTTATAATGGTGTCAAACTAAATTAATTCTATGGTGTAGATCAGACATGGGCAAACTTAGGCCCTCCAGGTGTTTTGCACTTCAAATCCCACAATTCCTAACAGCCTACTGGAATTGTAGGAGTTGTACGGCGCTCCATGCAGTCATGCCGGCCACATGACCTTGGAGGTGTCTACGGACAACGCCTGCTCTTCGCTTAGAAATGGAGATGAGCACCCCACCAACCCCCAGAGTCGGACACGGCTAGACTTAACGTCAGGGAAAAACCTTTACTATATTTTGTTGGACTACAAGTCCCATGATGCTGCACAATTGGCCACACTGAGCAGGGCAGCTGGGAGTTGGAGTCTAATCGCAGCCCGCTTCTCATGACGTCACAAAGGGATGCACGCTGGCGTCTTGGCTTCACCGTGCCGCTCGCTCAGCGTTGGTCACGTGGCGTCCCGCGCGTGTCCAATCAGGAGCGGCGCGGCGCCGTTCAAACTGTCTGTCAGGACAGCAGTTGGCAGGGGCTGCCAGGCCGTCTTTCCTTTCCGTCGCCCATGGAGGGCCGGGTGGTGTCCCCAGGCCCTTATCGCGCCACGAAACTGGTAAGAAGGGCCGAGAAGCGGCGTGGGAGACGCCAAGAGTGCTGTCAGGAGTCTTTTGCCGTGGTGCTGCCTCTCTAGGTGTATGTGTATTTAAATCCCAGGCATTTCACTGGGTTTTCTTAGGCAAGGAATTCCCTGAGGTGGGTTTTGCTAGTCCATGTCTCTTAAATACAGCCTGGAGCAGCTGAGATTCATTGGCAGGGCCTTCTTTTTGGGTTGCCATTCCCAGAATCCCCTAGGCAACATAGTACAGCTGGCTGGGGATTCTGGGAATCCAAACTCTGGAATCGTCGAAGGCTTTCATGGCCAGAATCACTGGGTTGCCGTAAGTTTTCCTGGCTGTGAGGCCATGTTCCAGAAGCATTCTCTCCTGACGTTTCGGCCACATCTGTGGAAGGCATCCTCAGAGGTTGTGAGGTGTTGAAAACTAGGCAAGTGGGATTTATATATCTGTGGAAGGTCCAGGGTGGGAGAAAGAATTCTTGTCTGCTAGAGGCAAGTGTGACAAGAAATCAGGGCCAGCAAACACATCCCAAGAAAGGATTCCCCCAGGCAGGAAGCAGCCAAGCTTTGAAGCTGCAAGGTTATTCAAAGCTAACCAAGGCGACCTATTGCAACATTCACATATGCCTCAAACAGACAAAAGTTCTTTCTCCCACCCTGGACATTACACAGATATATAAATCCCACTTACCTAGTTCCCCATGCTTCTGGAACATGGCCATTCAGTCCAGAAAACTCACAGCAACCCAAACTCTGGAAGTTCTAGCCATAAGTTCCCAAGGTGTCAAGTCTGTGCTTTCGATTTATATCCATTTTTAGCCAAGGGTTTTTTTAGCCAAAGAATCCTCAAAGGTTTTGCCAGTCACTTCCTCTGAAGTAGAGCCTAACAGCAGCTGGTCTTACTTAGTGATCTCCCATCCAAATACCAGCCAGTGCTGATCTGGCTTAGCTCTCAAGGTCTACATCACTAATAATAATAATAATAATTAATAACTTTATTTTTATACCCCGCCCCATCTCCCCAAAGGGACTCGGGGCGGCTTACATGGGGCCTTGCCCGATAAAACTATCAGATATCAAAACACAGCAATGAAACAGTTATCCAATAAAAACATCAATTACTGTAAAAACAATTGTTAAAATCAACATAAAACATACAATATTAACACTGGAGACTAATCATTGTGATGATAGGCCCTGCACAAGCAGTTGCTTCATTTACTGATAGCAGTGTCTGTGTGAGTATGCATGCGTGCGTGCTTATCTGTCACACATTTTTTTCAGACACACAGTGTAATGCCTTGACTAGATATCCCAGAGTTGAAAGTCATGTTGGTGATGCAGATATGACACAATCGAGGGGTACATCTAGACCAAGCATGGGTAAATTTGGGCCCTCCAGGTGTTTTGGACTTCAACTCCCACAAATCCTAACAGCCGGTTTAAGACAACCTGGCAAAATGGCACTGCCTAGAATCATCCTCCACCTTGGGCGACTGTGGAGCAGAAAAAACATCTCAGCATCTGTAGGCTTGCCCACAATGCCCAGACTCATGTACAGAGGAAGAACTGTTTAAAGCTACAGACAGTGCAGTTGCTGTTACCTATTTTTGGTCTAAATCTATTTAGCAGCTTGTAATCCCTTTAATTTATTAATTTTAAACTTACAGTAGAGTCTCACTTATCCAACACTTGCTTATCCAACGTTCTGGATTATCCAACACATTTTTGTAGTCAATGTTTTCAATATATCATGATATTTTGGTGCTAAATTCATAAATACAGTAATTACTACATAGCATTACTGCATATTGAACTACTTTTTCTGTCAAATTTGTTGTATAACATGATGTTCTGGTGCTTAATTTGTAAAATCATAACCTAATTTGATGTTTAATAGGCTTTTCCTTAATCTCTCCTTATTATCCAACATATTCACTTATCCAATGTTTTGTCGGCCCATTTACGTTGGATAAGTGAGACTCTACTGTATTTATTATGCAATGCTTTTGACACAAAATAAATAAAGGTCAGGAAGTAGCTCTTAATAAGTTTGTGTTCTCCCTAAATGGCAAGTGAAAATATGAGTTCTAATTTAGCCATAGATTTATCTGCAAAATTAACGGTTTTGTCTACGTTCATAAATCACACACTGCACAGATTTGACTCTGCAGAAATGTAGATTCTGCTTTGCTTTAGGAATTCAGTGGTGCACAGTACAGAGGTTATCTGTATGGTGGAGAACAGTCACGTGAACAATTATAAATGTGAATTCTACTGAATTTTCTTTGATTTTGCAATGTTTTTAAAACATATGTATCCTTTTCCCCCCAATCCTCCAGTGGAATGAAGTGACTAAATATTTTCGAGCAGAGATGCCACGAAGGAAACACAGGCAACACTTCAAAAAATATGGGAATTGTTTTACAGCAGCAGAAGCAATCAGCTGGCTTCATGAATTGCTCAGGAATAACAATAATTTTGGTCCCGAAGTTACCAGGCAGCAAACGACTCAGCTGTTAAGGAAATTTCTCAAAAACCATGTGATTGAGGATGTAAAAGGAAGATGGGGCTCAGAAAATCTGGATGACAACCATAACTTATATAGGTAAGATATCGTTACAGTAGAGTCTCACTTATCCAACATAAACGGGCCGGCAGAATGTTGGATAAGTGAATATGTTGGATAATAAGGAGGGGTTAAGGAAAAGCCTATTAAACATCAAATTAGGTTATGATTTTACAAATTAAGCATCAAAACATCATGTTATACAACAAATTTGACAGAAAAGGTAGTTCAATACTCAGTAATGCTATGTAGTAATTACTGTATTTACTAATTTAGCACCAAAATATCACGATGTATTGAAAACATTGACTACAGAAATGCGTTGGATAATCCAGAATGTTGGATAAGCGAGTGTTGGATAAGTGAGACTCTACTGTATATGGGGGGGGGGGGGGGGAATTGGAAAATAGATTGAATTCTTTGGCTGATCCCATACTCCCCCAGCTGCCCTTTTGTGAGGTACTATTAAGAATGGTGTCATGAATGTATTCATAATGTTAGCTCTTAAATAACATATGGGCTTCAAAATTAGCCACATTTGACCAGAGCCAGTTTCAAGGAATAAACTCAAGGTATTGGATTTATACTGTAGAGGTTTTATGGGACAGAATTGGTAGTTGCAGTTCATGAATATCTGTATGGCCACAAGTTACCTATCTCTGGCCTACATTTCAGCCTACAATTCTTATGTACAACAGATGTCTCCTCTTGGTACAGTAAAAATTACTGATTTTCATGACTTCAAATATTTTCACTTTCTCAAATATTTTTTTACCTTGAAATGTAAACCTTAGTTCAATATAGAGACAGCCCCAGAAGCTGTAAAAGTTTGATTAAACTAATCCCCATATCTATATTTAATAGTGAGTTTTTCTGTGTTAAATTATAGATTTCCTTCAGCGTCTCCAGTTAAAATTGTGCCACGACGATGTCCACTGAGAGAAAGCACAGAGAATGCACCTAAAGAGTCAGGAAGTGTGTTTAAGTTACCACACCATTCCAGGAGGACTCCCAAAAAATATAATTCCCAGGAATGTCAGGTATTAGGGGTTTTTTTTATTGATTATGAATTTGTTTGCGCTTGGACACCTAGGAGTAAGGCCCAGAGAATAAAATAGGACTTACTCATGTGTAAACATATAGATTCCAGTGCACACATTAACTATTTTATTCCTGTCTCCAAAGAAAGGTGTTACTTATATTATATAACCTCAATGAAAAACGCACCCTACTATTTGTTAAGAGAAAAACTGCATACTAATATATACATACAATATAGTAAGTAATCTCAATTATATACATGACAAATTACTAGTATGGGAGGCTTGCAGAAGGTTGCTATTTTCAACATTTACAGTGGGCTCTTCAGAAAACTGGTTCTCAGGATAGAGGAGTTCATAATTTGAAGACGCTTCTGCATTCCAGGATCCATCGTGACTGAGAATAACTATTTATGGTCAGTATTTGGAGATGACAGATATCAGCACATTAAGTTAATATTTTAACCAGTTGCCTTCTTGTCTCACAGTAATGTGATTATAGTATGTTTACATAAAGCCAGGATGGAAATCATTCAGTATTCCAGAAGTTGTTGGGCCACAGTTTCCATAATTCTTCACACTATTCTTAAAAACTATCTATGGTGGCTAGGAGTTGTGGGCTTTGTGATTCCCACCCCTATTTTAAGTAAACTGGTAATAAACAAGACTTACAAAACAAGAAGGCAACTCATTACAAGGGGGAGATGGTCATAACAAGTCATCTGCTGTTTGGATAGGAAGAGGAACACGACACGGGTGTCCCCTCTCTCCGTTACTCTTTATTACAATAATGGAAACATTAGTAAGATCTATAAACAATGATAAGAATTTGGAGGGGCTAAAATCAGAAAGTTAAATTACAAATTAAGGGTCTACGCAGACGACGTTGTATGTATTATTGAAAACCCAAAGGACAGCATAGAGAGATGGATAGACGAAATAGAAGCATTTGGGAAATTGGCTGGCTTCAAACTGAACAAACAAAAAACAAAAATTCTAACAAAGAATATAGATGGAATCACTAAAGAATCTATACAACAAAAAACTGGAATAAAAATTGAAAATAAAATAAAATACGTAGGTGTACTTCTAACACAGAGTAATGCACAATTACTAAAAAACAACTAAGCAATTATGGCTGAAAATCAGAAAAGATTTGGAGAAATGGAAACACCAAAAATTCTCAATATTAGGTCGGATCGCCATTATTAAAATGTCAATTTTACCGCGTTTACTCTTCTTATTCCAGACAATACCAATAATCAGAAATAATTATCTTTTCAAAAAATGGAATGGAGAATTATCAAAATTTATATGGCAAAACAAAAAATCAAGAGTTAAGATGAAAATACTAATGGATGATAAAAAAAGAGGAGGTCTAGGATTACCTGACTTAAAAATATACTATGAGGCTTGTAATCTGGTTTGGGTCAAAGAATGGGCTACATTGAAAAACAGGAAATTATTGGAACTCGAAGGACATGAATTACGTTCAGGCTGGCATAATTATTTGTGGTATGAAAAGAGGAAGACAGAGAAAAAATTTGGTAATCACTACATCCAGGCATCTCTAATTAGAGTATGGGAAAAGTACAAAATCAGATATACAAAAACCCCACAATGGATCTCGCCAATTGAAGCCAAACACAAGAGGGAACTAGCAATAGAGAACTGGCTTACTTATAATAATATATTGAAGAAATCAGATAACCAAGAATACATAATTAAGACCCAGGAGGAGCTTAAAGAAGAATACAGAACAATAACGTGGTTTCAATACTACCAAATAAGTCAATGTTACAAAGAAGATGTAAAAATAGGATTCGCACAAAGTCAAGGCCCCTGGGAAATCATAAGGCAAAAAGGGAAAAAAATCATAAAAATACTATATCAGATTCTATTACAATGGTCCATGGAAGAGGAACAAATTAAAAATTGTCAGATAGAATGGGCTAGGGATATTGGGCACAGTATATATATTAATCAATAGGAGGAAATATGGAATAAAAAATTAAAATTTACCACAGCTACTGAAATCCAAGAAAACTGGTACAAATTATTCTACAGATGGTATTACACCCCAACAAAGACACCTCCAATAAATGTTGGAAGTGCAACAAAGAAATAGGAACCTTTATCCATCAATGGTGGAAATGCAAAAGAATTAAAAAGTACTGGAACAACATACACAATGCGACACAAAAAATTATCGGAAAAAATCTCCCCTTACTGCCAGAAACATACCTGCTGGGAATATCTAGCACAAAGTTGAACAAAAATCAAGACAAAGTACTCTTCTTAATAGGGACTGCAGGAAGACTCATTCTAGCAAGAGTTTAGAAACAAAAAAATATTCCCACTATAGAAGATTGGATCTTAAAGCTTTTTGATATAATCCAAATGGACAGCCTAACACAAAAGTTACAAGATAAAAAGGAAAAAACAGTCTGGTCAGGTTTTAAAGACTTTATTCGAAAAGAAGGATACACATTAATAATAGACATATCCAACGTTTGAAATACCTCTATGATATTAAGATGGCAAGACTGGGAAAGACTACCAAAAAAGAAAATTACGACTGTAGATCCCAAGACGACAATGGGAAGTCTTTTTTTTTCTCCTTTTTTTCTTATTATTTTTTCTGGTTTTTTTAAAAAAAATATTATTATTATTATTTTGTTGAACTATCTCTATTACTTATTCAATCCTTGGTTTTCATCTTGTACTTTAATCTCTCTAATCTTTCACCAATGTTTTCCTCGCTTTCACTGTATACATTACTTATATATTACAATAAAAATCACTATTAAAAAAAAAGTCATCTGCTGTTTGGAGTGACTGCTTGTGTGGTGGGTTGAATTTTAGAATAGCCACCTTCCTGAGGAGTGTGGAAAAAACTGCTACGAATGAGGTGATATTTTTAGCCCATTACCCTTCCCCTTCTCTGGATTGGAAGTTTGTAGGTATACATGTTTGTAACACACTTGTTACTACTGCTTTGTAGGAGAACATAGAAAATGTACAAAGTGAAACTGTGGGAGAGGAGAAGAGAAAGACAGCACATAGGAGGCAGATAACCCAAGCAGACATTGAAGAAGTCTGGAAAAACATCATTCTGATACAGTGAGTGATATATAGTTTTCACTTCCCAAGAAAGCCTCAAAATGAAATTGTTGTTTACTGAGTCAATATGTTCTGATAAGGTCTTCAACATATTCTGTTACTGTCAACTTCATTTATTATGATGGTCTTACCCTAATAAATGATTTTGAGCTTTATAACTAAGCAAGCATGTCAGCTTTACTGGTTAAAAATATTCCTATTTATACAAGCTCAGTGAGCCATTATTAATCAATGATGTTTTTCAAAAGCTTGTGCTATTAAACCAAGAAAGGTTTTTGATGTTTTATTGGGATTCTGTAGTGGAACACGGCTTGGACTCACAGGCTGTGGCATGAACAATATGTTGAAGAGATCATTTTTATCCTTTTTTGGATAACTTGAACCCTGAATTATGTTGAAAGTTTCCCAGATATTGTTTTACTCAGTTTTGGAATCATCTTCTCTGTTCTCCCACAGTTTGCAAACTATTTTAGGAATATCGTCCTTGGAAGACATCTTGAACCCAGCACAAGTTGTTCCTCAGTATATAGTATACAACATGACTAATACAAGTAAACGTGGTGTTGTTCTTCTTCAAAATCAATCAGGCAAGTCTTATAACATAATTTTCACAGGATCTTTTATAATCCTAACTGCCAATAATCTAAATTCTGTTTGAGGGTGCTTCCAACTGATGTTTTCGTCAAAGTCTCACTTAGTCTTGTTTTCAGAGGAGCCTTTACTGTTTCCCATTGTTTCTATCTTTTTTCCTGTCCTGGTACAAGCTGGTACAATGTATCTTGACTGTCAGTAATAGGAACCTTCCATATGGAAGCACCCTGGGAATATAACATTAGCATTAAAAACTGGATCCCACAGGGAAATTCTATTAATAACAGTAGAATGACAAAGTAAATATGCTTTAGCATTGCAACCAAACAAATAGAGGAAAAGAATCTAAGTTCATGATGGCATGAAATTATTTTAAAAAGCAGTCTAGAAACTGAAAAAATGAAATGAAGTCTGAACAGTATGTTAATTCTGCATATTTTAAACCTGCTAATCAGCAGCTTCAAGCACTGCAGGAAGTAGATTCAAATCCTCATACTCAGCTATGAAGCTTATTAAGGGAGTGAGTTTGGGCAGTTGGAGAGTTGTTGGCATAAATCTCAGTTTAACATTTATTGAATGATTATAGTGAGGTTTAGAAATGAGACACTGCTTGAATTCCATGGTGAAATATGAACTCTAGATATGACTGACATTTGTAACAATCATGAAAACTTATTTTTTAACAATTGCCTTTTTTACTTCTTACAGAAGACCTCCCTCACTGGGTACTGTCAGCTATGAAATGTTTGGCAAATTGTAAGTTAGGGGAAAAAAGTTTTAATATCAAATGCTCAAGCAAAAGTAAAAGTTGAAATAGCTAAAATAGTAGACTGTGGTAATCTCTTAGGATCTGTTCTGAATTCTGTATAACCCAACTTTAGAAGATATGGCAAGCAGAAGAAAGGAAGAAAAGCCAGCTAGTTTGATTTCAAAACATTTACTCCATCCTGGTGACATACTTGATCATATGACAATTCTGAAGACTTGCCATGCCATTGTATATGAAGGATCCACCTGCCCAAAAATTAATAATTCTGTCATGCAACTAGCTTGTTTTTCAATCTTCAATGCATTTAGGAAGTTAATTCTATTAGTGCTATATAATTAATGGTGAAAATAAGAGTTTTACCAAAGAAACCTTCAGTTACATCCAGATTGGATTATTGCAACATGCTCTACGTGGAGCTGCCTTTGAAGACGGTCCAGAAATTTCAACTGGTACAAAGGTCCGCAGCCAGGCTTTTAAGTGGGGCTAATTATAGGGAATGTACAACACCCCTATTAAAACACCTCCACTGGTTGCCAATACGTTTCCAGGCCCAATTTAAAGTGCAGGTTATGACCTATAAAGCCCTAAACAGTTCGGGCCCCGCCTATCTCTGCGATCGTATCTCCCCCATGTACCAGCGCAGACTCTCAGATCCTCCGGGGAGGCCCTCCTCTCACTCCCACCATCGTCCCAAGCACAGTTGGTTGGGACGAGGGAGAGGGCCTTCTTGGTGGTGCCCCCCCCCCCCCGCCTTTGGAACACCCTCCCCAAAGAGATAAGGGAAGCCCCATCACTATCCTCCTTCCTCAGGGACCTGAAAACCTGGTGGTTCCACCAGGCCTTTGAAAATGATTAGTTCCAGATCCTACCCTGGCCACTGGCTAGGACCCTGCTTGCACTTTACCCACTCCCCCGGACCCAATACATCATCTAATCCTTCTTATAGCTGCTCAATCAAGTCTTGAAATCGAGTAACCCAGGCTCTATCCTGGCCACCAGTTTGCACTTTATCCACCCCCCATTTCTATGTCACGTTGCTGCACTAGCCCGGCCCAGCCTCTCATAGTTGTCTAGGCCCACCCTAGAATCTTGTCCATTGGTAGTTGAATTTCACCCAATGGATTAGTGCTGAATCTGGTTTTTAACTCTAATGAGTATGCTGTGTTAATAATAATTATGTTGATGTTTTAGTATGGTTGTTGCTGTGTGCTTTTGTGCTGGTAATTGAATGCTTTACCTATGTTGGAAACCATCCTGAGTCCAAATAAGGTTTGGCGGTATCCAAATAAGGTTTTATTATTATATTATTATTGTTTCTAGTGTGGTTTCCTGTTGTAATTTATGAATAATTGCAATCCATATTTGTGACATTTTTTTCTTTTTACACTTTAGGGCCTAGATGTAATGACATGGGCCATCCAACATATGTGGGTTTTGAACGGGACGTCTTCAAAACAGTTGCAGACTATTTTCTTAGTCTCCCTGAGCCTTTGCTTTCTTTTCAGTACTATGAATTATTTGTCAATATCTTGGGTATGTATACACCTAGATTGGGATGCCACATAATTTCAATTGAGGGCTCGGAATTTGGAGTAAAAAGTTATGAATCTGAGAAAATTACTCCAATCTGTTCTAGTTGCAGAGTGAAAATAGCTTCTAATAATGAGTAATCTGCTATAATTTTGGATGACTTTGTTCTGTGCAGCAATATCATTCCTACACTCTGAATGGAATACTGGAAAAATATTATCCGTCCTTCATCTTATATATGCGCTAACTGTTGCATGTATGTTTTTTCTTGTATGTATCTTAAGAATGAGCAAGTGTTCTTTCAGTCTCACTAACACTGAATTTTTGTCTTTACCTTAACTCTTCTAGTCATGTTACCCATCTTGTCTTGTTAAACTGCCTGCATCTGAACTTGTATTTCATTTTCTAATAGTTTTGTGTGGCTACATCACAATTCCAAATAATTCCTATGGAAAATCAGGTCCCCGGAATGACTTGGAGATTTCGAAAACTCCCCACTTAAACTCTTTCAAGTCAACTGAATGTCTTCTACTAAGTTTGCTCCGCCGTGAGACTGACCAAAAAGATAGAACTGAGACTTCTGAAGCAGCTTCAAGAAGCTGTAGAACTGCAAAAGGATGTAGTATAAAGTTCCAGCACTATCCTGTGGCTTGTAAACGTGCCTCTATTCATGAGCTGGCAGGTGGCAGTTGTCAGAATATTTCCAGATTGCAAAATCAACATGCTCCACACCTCAACCTGAAGGCAAGGTGTCGATCTTTGGAGGGAATTGTAGAAACCATCTCAAGCAAGTGTAGTAAAGATGGATTAAAAACACTTTCTCATATAAGGCCGTTCACAAGCAATGAAAACCAATTCTTGCATAAACCAAACTCTTTATTGGATCTTTATCCAAATAACATTAGCCAAAAGCAAACCAATGGCTTTAGGAGAATGTCTGCATCAGATTTTCCTGACCAAGTGCTTCATGGTGCAGAGTACAGACCAAGGCAACTTCATCGGTCTCGGAGTTTACGTGGAAATGGCAGATGCAGTTGGTACGACATACATGCTCCTGTGGCAGAGATCACAATGAAACCACATCCAGTATTTTCTCTTGGTCAAAAAACTGCAAGTAATTCCAAAGTGAATGCTCAAATAGGAAGCAAACCAGGGGATTCTGATATGGCCATCAACAAAAGACTCTGCAAAAGTTCAACACAACTTTTGGAAAGCACATTTTCCCACCGCTCCTTTATGTTGACTGGCACATCACGTAAGATTGCTTTCCAGAGCATGTTACTTGTTATGGCTTTGTTTTTGTTTTTTGTTTTTTTAACTAACTAGTTTGCTTTTCCTTTTTTTGCCAACCCAGGGTTTTTAAATTACTAAACAGGTTCAACCAGGCTTGTCTAGAGATCCTATGGCCTGTGAAGTTAAGTAATATTTAACTGAATGTTTTGTAACACCAGCATCTGTTTTTCAGTAGAGTATGGTACCGCAGAGTGTTTCCCTGCCAAATTCCTTAGAATTACCAGCATGTGTAACTGGTAGACAACTTTAAGGCTTCATATCAAAGAAATGTTTAAGGAAAAACAAAAACTGGATGGTGATAAATCATTAGACTAGTCTCTCAGAATTTCATTCCTCATGCAATTAGGTTATAGAGTCCATTTCAATTGGTCTTCATTTGCTTTATTGGAGCATTATGTTTGTTGAGAATGATAGTTCTTCCTGATGCTTTTTCCCCTAGACCTATTACAACCTCATTTAGAAAGAGTTGCAATTGAAGCACTGCAGATCTGCTGCCTGTTGCTTCCACCACCAAATCGCAGGAAACTTCAGCTTTTAATGCGCATGATCTCTCGAATGAGCGAAAATGTTGATATGCCACGACTTCATGATGTCATGGGCAATAGATCTTTGGTAAGATTGCATGCTCCCCAGAAGAGTATCTATCTACTACATTTAAATTCTGTTTTATAAACCATATTGCAGGTAATTCTCCTTTTTTGAGTGCTGTCATCACTGCAGTTAAAGTAATCTCTTTTTTTGTTTGATTTTAAAAAATCAAAACTCAAACACAGCAAGAATTTTGGAAACTTTCTGTGTAATTGGAAGGATGGAAGACCAGAGCCTTCCCGGAGCAGTCTGCTTTGTTCGGGAACATAAGAAAAATTCTGTCAAATCAAATATCTGATTCCCACATAGCCCGCCTGATGTCCACTAGTAGCCCACTAGCTAGAGGTGTGGGCCATATACCATTCCCACTGTTGTTTCCAAATATCGTAGATTATATACAGAGACACATTCAAGACATGTATGTGGCCATTACAACTAGATATTGGTAGCCTTGTCCTTAATGAATCAGTCTGATTTTTCAAAAAAAAATTCTTTAGTATCATTGAGGGAAAGGGTAGAAAGTGAAAGTTGTCGACTCTATGCTACCTATTTTCCAAATGGCTGTCTTTCATGAGATAATCTGTCCTCTGGCACAAGCTTCCCACCCAAAATAACTTGAAATGCCAAGAAACGCCTTGAAATTCAGGAGTTCAAGAAATGGGCAGTACAGAACCAGTAGCCTGCTTATGATAATGATTACCACTCCAAGGGCTAGGAAAGTGCACTTACATGCTTAATGAGCAGGTCTATTTTATACTTGCCAACCTATTCATCTGCGTGAATAAGTTGGCAGGTAAATAATACATACCTGCATGGAATTCCATGTAACCTGCCACTACTTGAAAGCACTTAAATACAGATTTGATCTAAGGAGTTGAAGAAATGTGGAATAAGAATGTTACAACTATCCTTGGTCCCCTTTGATTCATAACTGCTCATTTAAATATTTCCAGATGATACAGACTTTTTCTCGATGTGTCTTGTGCTGTGCAGAAGAAGTAGACCTTGATGAGTTGCTTGCCATAAGATTGGTTTCCTTTCTAATGGATCATCATCAAGAAATTCTAGAAGTCCCAGCCTATTTGCAGATTGCAGTACAAGATCATATAGAGACAATAAAAACGATTCAGGTAAGGAAAAAAATCTGTAGTTGTTCAAACAAAAGTTATGTCCAGAGATACTACTGAAATTGAAGGGTTTTTGTGCCGTCGCGCCTGGGGCTGTACTCTTAGTGAAAGAGGCATGGACGTGACATCTTTCCCCAGGGGATTGCTTCTTGCCCTCCTTTAGGGAAACTGGAACTCCCAAGGACCAAAACACTGTAGTTAACTCAAAAACTGGGTTTATTCTTCACAAAGGGGGTAAAAGAAAATATAAATTACAGTCTTTGGTTGTTTAAGTCCATGAAGCTTGTCCAGATCCCTCTTTCTCTGGCTGTGAATGCCGGAGCAAACTCAGCCTCAGTCCAATGACCTATATCTGAAGACAAGAGTCTTCCTCTGTTGCCAAAGGACTGATGTGAAGGCGCTTGAGACTCCTCAACATTGTTCAGGTTGGCCCTGAACATGAAGTGTGAGTCCCAAGGGTAAGAACCTCAGAATTGGTGCTGAGAGGTAACTTTTGAAGGGCTTTTTGAGCCAAGCCTCTCTTTCACGTCCATCCGATAGAGAACTTGCTGATGGAATGAAAAGGAGGAAACACAGTCCTACTCCAGGAAGAGGTGGAGCCAAACAGTTTTGCTGAGTGAGCGATATAACAGGTACAAACAACATTGATTGACAGATATAAATAACCAATCCAACTACATTTACAGGGTAAGGGCAAAATCAGGCATGATACAGCAATTCAAATCTTGAAACTTATAGTTTGACATATAAATGGCGCCACTCGCGCCGTCACACTCCCGGCCTAGATTTCCGGACTTTCGGAAATCTAAACAAAAGGAGTTAAATACCTTTAACTCTAATAACTTTAAGACTGTATGTCTTCTGAAAATAACACAACCATGTCGCTGATAGGCCTGTCAAACAAAGAAACCTTTTCGTTGGAGACGACCTTAACCTGGGCCTTGCGCACTCTATTGTCAGAGCTAGGATATAATTTTGACACAATACCCTTAGCCCATTGGTATCTAGGAGCATCTTTTGTTTAAGTAACACCAAATCCCCAACCTTTACGTTGGCACCTAACAATCCAAAACCCATAGTTTCTTAGGGCAGACTCAGTAAATGACCTTCCTTGGTGTTTGACCTTTGTGTGGAAATGCTGTGTCAACAGCAGAGCTATGTGGCTATGGTGTGGCAAAATAACAGGATTTTTAACACAGGATCTAATCTTTGCTCCTTTTAGTCTACCTCCAACCCTAAGGAGACCCTCATTGTCCAGAAAGGGGTTCAAGTCCTTTAAACAACTATTTTTGGGCAAGGATGCTTTTCTTTCTAGACAAGCTATTTCTTCTAAAAAACACTGTCTTTGAGTGGATCTCAGGATGACTGTTGAGGCTTTCGAAAGATCTTGGGGCTGAATTGCACCACTGTTTTTTGTAGTGATGTAATGTATGAGCCTGGCAATGGCTGCCTGAAGTCTAGTCCGTTTTGAAAATCTTTCAAACTTGGCTGGATTTAAACCTTGCCTTGATAAGTCTTGGCCATCGATGGTAGATTTGCAGGACTGAATTTCTGGCAACTCAGTGTCTTTGAGCACGGAAATGCTTTCTGGAAAGGAAGGATTTTGAAGACATTTGGGTCCAGTGATCCAGGATGACTTGGACAACTTTGCGGCTGATGTTCCTCGGGATGTCACATCTGCCGGATTTTCTGAAGTGGATATGTAATGCCACTGCTCTTCTCCCTCCGCACACACGCTGGCTGGTTCAGCGTAGTTGCTTCTGAAGAGGTCTTCCACAAACTGGGTGATCTGGGTCTTTACCTTCGGATCTTTTAGCATCCTTCTTCTTAAGGACAGGAGACGATGAAGGGCAACATCTCTGTTGTTGGGTAGAGATGGTCTTTCCGGCTTGAAAGGTAAAGGTGCTATCCAATTACCTTCAGAGACTTGAGTGACTTGGCTGTTCATCATCTCAAGGAACTTCTGTTCATTTTTAGAGAAAGCTGTTTGCTCATCTCTCTCTGTGACTTCGATGATGGAAGAGTAATCGGGCATTACTCCCTGGCAGCAAACTGAGATGTGGCTGGCACATCCTTGCATTAGTGAAGGCCTTTTAGTGACAGGCTGGAACATCTTGTTCAGGCAGACTGGGCCTAACACCGTCCATCCTAAAGGCAACTGCTGGGCCATGGGTGATCCCTTAGGACCTTCAATCTGGTTGCTAACACGGAACAGTGTGGGACAATCTGCACCGATAAGCATGACGATGTCTGTTTCCAAGTCCAAAGCTGGAATTAGATCTTGAATACCTTTGAGATGAGGATGGGCTTGTACCACCTCCTTCGTGGCTATCTGTTCTTTGTTCCTGGGAATCAGGCTGCATTCTATAAGGTCAGGAAGATCGTACCTGACCTTTTGTCCGACAGGCGAGATTTTGAACTTTGTTGCAACTCTGCCATTCGTCTTATTCTTTCCAGAACAAGTGGATATGGTGTAATCTATTGTCTCGGTATGAAGATCGAACATGTCGAAGAACTCTGGGGTTGCAAGAGATGCATCACTTTGGGCATCCAAGGCGACGTAGACCCTTTTCTTATTCCACGGCTGCTTGTCTGGATACACCTCTGCCAGGCAGATTGGGTGGCAAATCCTGGGCTTGTGGCTATTTTGACAAAGCTTGGTGCAGGCAACCGCAGGAGCCTTGAGAGCTACCTGAGGTTCTGTAGGCTTTTGTTCTTCTTTGGTTTCTTCTTTGGCAGGAGAATTTGACTTTGCTTTGAATTGAGGGGAATCGAAGTTGTGCATTGCAGAGCAATGCTTGATGCTGTTGCAGTGTTGGCATTTAACCTTTTCTTTGCAGTCTTTGGAGAAATGAATAGTGGCGCCGCAGCATCTAAAGCACACCTTGGCCTTTTGAACTATTTGGAGTCGTTCTTTGTAAGGCTTCTTTGCGAACTCTCTGCATTCAGCTAGGCTGTGTGGCCTTTGATGAATGGGACAGGATATGGTGTTGTTGCTGACTGGTTGAGCAGAAGTTGCAGGAGTTGCATCTGTCATCTTGACACTCAAGTTCCTTCTAAGATCTTTGCCCTGGGCTTTGTCTTCTTTGGAGGTCTTTTCAGGTTTTAGGTCTTGGTACAAAGCGAGAAGACCTGTCTGAGGGTCATTCCTCTCACGGGCTGCTCTAGTGACGAAATCCACCAAAAAGGTAAAGGGCGGGTATACATTTGCATTCTCCTCTTTGTACTTGAACACCTGTTTCCCCCAAGCTTCTCGAAGAGGAAAAGGAAGTTTGCAGAGAATGGCACTCTGCGACGTGTGCTGGTCCAGACATGCTAAACCTGGCAGCTCTGGATTTCCTTTGGTTGAAGCTAGCTCTAGTAAAAGATCACTAAAGTCCCAAAGCTGTTTGCAATCTTTCATCTTCAGTGATGGGAACCTGTTGAGTCGATCCATGAGGGACGCTTCTATGTCAGTGCTCGCACCGAAGCGCTGGTCCAAGCGAGACCACGCTGTGGACAAAGCTCTTTGGGGGTCTGCTACATGAGCAGCATAAAGTCTTTTTACTTGCTCGGCTGAGCTGGGTCCAAGCCACGCCATGAGAAGGGACAGTTCTTCATCTGCTTCTAGCTTGAAATCTCGAATGGCCCTCATGAAGGTGATTTTCCACAGAAGGTAGTCATCCGGTCGGTCAGTGAATTTCTGGACGCCTTTGTCTCTGATGTCTCTTCTTGGATTTCTCAAGAGGGAACCCAATTGAGACTCCAGTGTGTAAGGGTACATCTGAGTAGTGTGATGTGGCGTGACAAACTCAATGTTCTTCGGTTGAACACATCTTGTCGTGATGGTAGGCGATGCTGGGTTCAGCAGATTGCTGGCAGGCAGCACCTCTGAAGCCTTCATCTTCAGCGATGGGAGAATTGACTTGGTATGCAAGGATGAATGTGGTGGTTCACTCCCGGCCATGCCTTGCCAATCTGAATGGGCATCTGGATGTTGTTGAAAGACGTCATCCTTTCGTTCCCAAGTAGACAGGTGGTATCTCTGAGGCCTAAGTAGAGGGATGGACTCTGACAGAGATGATGGCACTCTCCCGGCCGTGCTTTGCTGTACTTCTGAGGAATGGGCAGGCGAACACTGGAACAGGTGAGCAATCTTCAAGGTGGCGAAAGGAGATATGACTCTGCACTACAGGTGATTTCAGTTGCAGATGTGCTGAAACCTTTGCTGTAGGCTCTTGTGTTGGCAGGAAACTAAGGTTTTCTTGGGTTAGTTCCTGTGATAGGGCTTTGGCTAGAACGTTAGCTCTGACTATCTTTTGTGCTGTGTCTCTTTTTACTTGAAGCAGATCTAGATCCCGTTGCAGCTCATCTTGCTTGGCTTCAGCCATTGCAAGCTCTATTTCTCTCTGGGCCCTGGCCTGTGCTAGGCCAGCTTCTTGTTGGGCCCTAGCCTGAGCTAGAAGCAGTTTCTGCTTGGCTTTAGCCTGTTGAAGGAGGAGTTCCTCTTCATTGAAGGCAAGGTCTTGCCTAGCCATTTCTGCAGACGCCTCTGCTTCTAAAACCTCTTTTCTAATTTTCAAACGGACAGCCTCTCTGTTGTAGTGGGCTGCTTTGGAAGAAGTACTGATGAATGAATGTGTGGATTGGGAGGAACTGCTACGCCTAGATGAATGCTTGGATTTAAGGCTAGCATCATTAGATGGAATCTTGAGCAGACTGGATCTAAGGCTTACACATGGGGAGCCTTGAACCCTTTCTTCTGCACCTTTGAATAAGGAACTGGGCTCTGGTTCAAATAGAACTGCGCTGTAGCGCCTCCTCTCTTCTTGTAGGCTAAAAGAAATTTCCTTAGCCCTATCTAAAGACTCTGGAGTGTTAATTTTGTTCAGTACATAGATTATTTCTTCTGCAATAGCACTCCCATTATTGAAGGCCTTTAAAAATTCTTGCCTAAGAATTTCCTTTTCCTTTGGGCAAAGGGATGCCTTTATTGCATCAGCTATGGTTGGCAGGTTTTGCCAAGCTCTGTTAAACCTCTACCTAAGCTGGCCTTCCTGCTGCAAAAGACAGAGCATTGTTTTCTCTGTGGGGTGCCTTTCTCTGACTGGGCGGGGGGATTTGACCCTTGTTTGCAAAATCTCATTGCTATGACTTGACATTCTGTAATTCAAAAGGAAACTTATCCCAAGTTTCAAACAGTACAAAATGCAATACTATATAACTATACAATTAAAGGCACACAAAAGGGCAATGCAATATTTTAAACAAGACAATTAAAACAGCTGCTTAACTGAGAAGTTAAGCTTGGGCTTTCATAAACTTGCAGCAGGCTCTGAAGAAATGGCAGGAACTGCAGAAGGTTGGAATTTATTGCTTTGCAAACTGGGTTCTGGAAGAGGCTTGGTTGGTCTGCAAAGGCTGGCTTCTGGAGAAATGTATCTACTTTGCAGAAACCTGGATTTTGCTGCAGTTGCAAGAGCTGAATGTAGCGATTTGCTGGCTTGAGAAACAGAAAAGGCGGGAAACTTAGCAAATGTATCAATTTTGCAAAGGCTAGGCTTCTAGCAAATGTATCCACTTTGCAGAAGGCTTCAACTTGCTGCAGCTACAAGAGCTGAATGTAGCAATTTGCTGGTGGCTTGAGATGCAAAAGAGCGGGAAAGCTTGTAAATGTCTCAATTTTGCAAAGGCTAGGCTTCTAGCAAATGTATCCACTTTGCAGAAGGCTTGAACTTGCTGCAGCTACAAGAGCTGAATGTAGCAATTTGCTGGTGGCTTGAGATGCAAAAAGAGCGGGAAAGCTTGCAAATGTCTCAATTTTGTGAAGGCTGGGCTTCCCTCTGGAGGCAAAGGCAGGCTTCTTTTGACTTCTTTATCTTTAGGAGACTATGGGCTTGGCAAATTCAAGGCCCTTCCTGGCTCCTTCTTTTCCCTTCTTAGCACTTCTGGAAGGCTTCTTTCAGCAGTTCTGGAAAAGAAGGCTTCTCTCTCAGTACTTCTGGAAAAGAAGGCTTCTCTCAGCACTGCTGGAAAAGAAGGGTAAGAACCTCAGAATTGGTGCTGAGAGGTAACTTTTGAAGGGCTTTCAGAGCCAAGCCTCTCTTTCACGTCCATCCGATAGAGTGGAATGAAAAGGAGGAAACACAGTCCTACTCCAGGAAGAGGTGGAGCCAAACAGTTTTGCTGAGTGAGCAATATAACAGGTACAAACAACATTGATTGACAGATATAAATAACCAATCCAACTACATTTACAGGGTAAGGGCAAAATCAGGCATGATACAGCAATTCAAATCTTGAAACTTATAGTTTGACATATAAATGGCGCCACTCGCGCCGTCACAGTTTTCATCAGCATTAATGGGCTTTGCATTCATGCAGTTTCATTTGGATACAGGCCTAAGGCTTTTGTTTAAAGTGCATAGTCTTATGGTTCTTTATGCTTGACTAAGTTCAACCAAACATGTTGGATTAATGTGTTATTCCTGTTCTGTATCCCAGGCAATGTTCTTCCCTGTATGTAAGGAAGAGCAATAATCCAAAGAGGTACATATATGTGCAAGCTCACCTAGGTTTGAAGATCTTCAGGAGAGGCTCTTTTGTTAGCTCCACCACTTTCAGGTGTACCTTTCAGAGGCCACTTCTAGACTATAGAATACCTTTCCCATGTTGATTAGGCTGACTCATTTTTTGACATAGCAGGCAAAGATCATTTTATTCAGGCAGGCCGAACTGTGCCTAAGAGGAGGTGCTGGAATGCTTTATTTCTTTATTACAGTGCTATGTTCAAAGTATTTCAACAGATGTTTATAAATATTGCTGTGTTTTACTGAAATTTTGTAAACTATAGCAAGCATCCCAGCATGAGAGAAAGGTGGGATGTTAAATAAATAAATGTGTGACTAGATATGGTACTAGTGTTTTTTAAACCAGTATAGGAGGGTTGCTGTTTGTTACAGTCGTTGTGTATCAGATGAATGACCACATGTGCAGACATACACATCCTCAAGAAATAATGCTTTTTCAGCAGGGTGATTCTACTATAGCCACTGCTGCAATTTTACTGATTTTCCTGATAAATGACTTTTTTTAGCTTACATTTTATTATAATTCATCTCTGGAACTCCCTCCCCAGGGAGATTAGATTAACCCCCACTCTGTCCACCTTCCGCAAAGACTTGAAAAGCTGGTTGTTCCAGTGCGCAATTGAATGATAGTTCAGTCCCTGATCATGACTGCCCAGCATTAATTTACTGATTAGGTTTTTTTCAGCACTTTACCTCTAGCCCTGGCCCTATATATGGGTTTTGCACAAGTCCTTGCCCTGTCCTCTTGAATCTGATCATGCCCAACATTTCCTGGTTACTGGTTGTTGATGTTGGTTGATGCATGTTTTTATGTTGTCTGCTGGTTTTAATTGTTTTAATTAGATTGTTTATATGTTATGTTTTTAATTGTGTCTTAACTTGTAATCTTTTTTTATGTTGTGCGTGGTCCCCCTGTAAGCCGCCTTGAGTCCCTTTGGGGAGATGGTGGTGGGATAAAAAAATAATGTTGTTGTTGTTGTTGTTATTTGAAACACAACAAGATGAGTCCACAGCAGATACTCTGCTGGCTGTTGTATTGGATCACACATTGGACTGTGTGATGTATCGGCGAATAATGCAGATCCCAGTAAGGTGGCCTTCTGCAGCTGGCAGGTGGTAATTTTGTTAGCACCAATTGTGTTTAAGTGCAGGCCAAGGTCTTTAGGCACTGCACCCAGTGTGCCAATCATCACTGGGATCACCTTGACTGGCTTGTGCCAGAGTCTTTGTAATTCGATCTTTAAATCCTCATATCGTGTCAGCTTTTCCAGTTGTTTCTCCTCTATCTTGCTGTCACCTGGGACTGCAACATCAACAATCCATACTTTGTTTTTTAACATGATCGTGAGGTCTGGAGTATTGTGCTCCAAAACTCTGTCTTGTCTAATTTCAGAAGTCCCAGAGTAGCTTGACATGTTCATTCTCTGTAACTTTTTCCGGCTTGGGAAGCCCACCAGTTCTTTGTTGCAGGCAGATGGTATTTGTGGCACAAGTTCCAATGAATCATCTGAGCAACAGTGTTATGCCTCTGGTTGTAATCTGTCTCTACAATCTTCTTGCAGCAGCTGAGGATGTAATCTGTTGTTTCATCTGCTTTCTTGAAGAGTCTACATTTGGGATCTATCATCGACTTTTCAATTTTGGCTTTGATGGCATTGGTTCTAATGGCTTGTTCTTGGGCTGCCAGAATCAGGCCCTTATTATTATTATTATTATTATTATTATTATTATTATTATTATTATTATTATTATATTATGACACAGCAAACAAGATATATATGCTGGATTTCGTATCACAAAATCACAAGTCGAACACTTCCCAAGTGTCTAGGACTGTGTGATGTATTTTTGGATGATGCGTGCAGATCCCAGTAGGGTGGCCTTTTGCAGTTGGCAGATCGTAATTTTGTCAATGTCTATTGTTTCCAAATGCCAGCTGAGATCTTTCGGCACGGCACCCAGTGTACCCATCACCACTGGGACCACCTGCACTGGTTTCTGCCAGAGTCTTTGAAGTTCAATCTTGAGGTCCTGACAGTGGCTGAGTTTTTCCTGTTGTTTTGCGTCAATGTGACTGTCACTTGGCATGGCAACATCAATGATCCAAACCTTTTTCCTTTCCACAACTGTGATGTCTGGTGTGTTGTGTTCCAGAACTTTGTGAGTCTGGATTCGGAAGTCCCACAGTATCTTTGCGTGCTCATTCTCTGATACTTTTGCAGGTTTGTGATCCCACCAGTTCTTTACTGCAGGGAGGTGGTACTTGAGGCATAGGTTCCAATGGATCATTTGGGCCACATAGTTGTGCCTTTGTTTGTAGCCTGTCTGTGCGATTTTCTTACAGCAGCTGAAGATATGATCAATGGTTTCGTCAGCTTCCTTGCACAGTCTGTATTTTGGGTCATCAGCTGATTTTTCGATCTTGGCCTTAATTTGTTCTGATGGCTTACTCCTGGGCTGCAAGGATTAGGCCTTCTGTCTCCTTCTTCAGGGTCCCATTTGTGAGCCATAGCCAGGTCTTCTTATCAGCTTTTCCTTCAATTTTGTGAAGGAACTTTCCATGCAGTGTTTTGTTGTGCCAGCTGTCAGCTCTAGTTTGTAGTGTGGTTTTCTTGTACTGATTCTTTGTCTGCTGTGTTTTGAGGTGTTTCTGATTTTTGACTTCAATCAAAGCAGGTTCTTCACTTTGCTTTACATATTCTGCCAGGGCATGTTCTTCTTTGACTGCTTGTTTTACTTGTAAGAGTCCTCTGCCCCCTGATCTTCTAGGCAGATATAGCCGGTCAACATCACTGCGGGGGTGCAGTGAATGATGAATGGTCATGAGTTTTCTTGTTTTTCTGTCCAAATTGTCCAGTTCCACCTGTGTCCAGTTTATGATGCCAGCAGTATATCTTATGACAGGTATGGCCCAGGTGTTTATGGCCTTGATGGTGTTGCCTCCATTGAGCTTGCTTTTGAGAATTTTTCTGACCCTTTGTGTGTATTCTTTGCTGACCACAGTTTTCACATGTTCATGCATGATGTTGTCCAGCTGTAATATGCCCAGATATTTATAGGCCTCTGGTTGGTGACACTTTATTGTTTGGCCATTAGGCATATTTATGCCCTCACTTTCAATGATTTTTCCCTTCTTCAATATTATTATTATTATTATTATTGCATAGAAGAAAAAAATCCTAAACAATGGGGAAGGTTAAAACATCAAAAAGAGGAAAATTTATAATATTTTACAATATCAAAACTAAAATACCACGTTCTATTTTCACTGACTTATTTGTTTTACAGGTGGAAAATTTAGGTGATGAACTGAGCACCATATTCCCGACTTACTCCTTTTGCAAGAGAATAACATCTCAGGAATTTGATGAGCAAAAAATCTATACCTCTCAAGCAGCAGTTGCTGAACTTTTGGAAAACATTATTAAGGACAAGCATTTATCTCTGAAAGACAAAAAGAAAAAACTTAAGCAGGTAATGCGATGTGTCTCTAGTAAAACTTGCTTGTGTTTTAAGAGGTCCTTAACATCTTATGCTTGGCAAGAAATAAATGTGGCTCTGTCTCTCAGTTGCCTTTCTCATTTCATGTTAGTAATTTGGTATTCTACTGAGATGGGGCTGCAGCTGTGCTAAGGAATTAGAACACCAGATCTATTGGTGACAAGTCATATGTTGCTTTCTGCCCCCAAATGTCCCTTGCACAGGTATAGCATGCAGTACTTCTTTAGGGCCGTAGTGCTGAAGGTATGAATAGGATTGCTTCCCAATCTTCTAACAGAAAACAATAGCATCCTAGAACCCCTGGCAGTGACATATACTCTTGGACTTAGTGTCAGGTTGATGGTCCCAGATGTGCTGGGTCCTTCTTTTAAAATGATGGTGTTTTAGCATAATAGAAAGCCTAAATGTATATTTAGATGTATAATTATGCACGTTTTTAATTTATATTTTAATTTTCATTGTAATTTTTAATCTTGTGAAGACTTTTAATCTGATGTCAACTGTGTTTCTGATGTATATTGTAAGCCGCCCTGAGTCCCCTGATGGGTGAGAAGGGCGGGGTAGAAATGATGTAATAAATAAATAAATAAATAAAGTAGATATTACCCAATTTTTTCCACAGCCTGCTAGCCCGATCCTTATGCACATTAATTTGTAAATCTCAGTTCAATGAGGTTTAATTCTAAATTGCTGTTCACATGACTGCAGCCTTGAAGGGGGTCAAAGCCTAGTATAGTGGTTTTGCAATTGCCTCTACTTTTATATTCCTGCCAAAATGTGTGCCCCTTGTTATGCAAACACCCATACTATTCTGAATAAGTATTCTCTTTTTTTGAGTGCTGAAGTTGGTTTATTCAAGGTCATCTGACCCCACACTTTATGGTAATCTGCTTTGTAGCAAAGTGCCACAACTTTGGCAGAGCTTAATACAAAGGATTTCTAGTCTTCTGCAGAAAACTTTGGGGAAATTTCTCAGAACAAAATACAAAATTGTACTTGTCCCAGAATCTGCTAAGCAAATCTTGTGACTGGAGCCCAGCTCTAAACAAATAGCTTTTAAATTGCCACCTTATTGTCAAGTGTTCCCTGTCCTCTCTCTTGCAGGAATGGAGCCTGGGGGCTTAGAAATGTTTTGTAAATTCAGCCAAATCATTGAATAGATTCTTTATTTTATTCCAGATAGCACACGATCTTCAGCCAGTATTTTGTAGCAAAGTTAGGCTAAACCATAATATCGTGATCCATCCTAGCCACAGAATATCACAGCCACCCAGTTAAATCTTGGGGTAGTTATCCCATATATACTAGCATGTGTTTCCATCTTCAGTCATACAAGTACAATTTAAGCATGGACATAGTTAAATACGTTTAGAAATTAATAGGAAATGCTGGTTTCTTAGGTACGTACTGGGCTGAACATTGTTTTGGAAGCTATGACACATGACACTAAGCTACAGTGAAGGCTCTCTTCATCCATGCAATCTTATGAGTCTACATGCAGGCATTCTGACTGTATGTTGTTGTTTTATGCCTTCACGTCATTTCTGACTTACGGTGATCCTATCTGAATTTACTTGGCAGAATTTTTTCAGAATAGCTTTGCTATTCCCCCCTTCCTCTGAGACGGAGAGAGTATGAGTTGCCCAAGGTCACCCAGTGGATTCTCAAGTGGCCATTTGAACCCTGGTTTCCCAGTGTCCGAATCCAACACTCAAACCACTAAAGCACTGGCTCTCTGCTGTACACAAAAAAGGATAACAAATATAGTATCAATCTCATCTGAATGCACACAAACATAAATACACAAGATACAGATGTACAGGCGCTGTTCTGTGTACAAAGAGATGAACACAAGACCTTGTATAGCCTGGTAGCCATGGAATGAAGTAGAAGACCAACCATTGTTTCTTTTCCAAGTGCAGACAAAACCTTTCGTTCCTTAGCCCTTGGCAGCTTCCTACTTGGAGTTGCTTGAATAAGCATTCACCAGATGCTGAACTATGGTCTGGCAATACAGTAGTTCTCACACATGCCCAGTAGTTCCCAATTCCAGTTTTTCTATCCTTGGAAACCCTGCCCCGTTTTAATTTTGATGGCTGATGGTGATGGAGAGTGAGTCAACCTGCCCAAAATGGCACAGCCAAATCAATGAGGTGCTTGAGATAATCTGCTAGAAACCAGGAAGGTTATGCCTTATCACATGGGCCTAAAAGGGGCTGTTTAGTAAAAGGAGCTAAAGTTTAGCCTTTTTTTTGTAGGCATGCCTCACCATTCTCCTTATTCTGATTGTTATCTTCTGCCTTTGATAAAAATGACCAGAATTGCACACAGTATTCCAGATATGGCTACATGTTATATTTATTCATGAAGCTGTATCACACTGAGGTCTTTTCATTATTATATTCATCCTTTTCCCTAATGATCTCCAACACCTAATGTGTTGTTTTCATTACTGAAGCATAGTAAACTGACATATTCACTGATCTGTCCAGTAGAACCCCAAAATCTCTGGTTAGGCACTTCTACCTTGGGCCCAGCAATGTATTGCTCCACTGAAGACTGATTTCCATTTTATTCCTCATTTGCCCCATTTGTAGGGATTCTTTCAGAGCTCTTCACAGTCTGTCTCGTTTTTCATCATCCTAAGTAATTTGGCATTGTCCATAAACCCCAACTTCTTGCTCATTCTTCATTCTAAAATGATGTCAATATTTACAAGATTTGTGTCCTATAAAGTATCTATTGCAATAAGTAGATTAGTACAGTGTTTGCTCACTTTATTATAGTTGTATTATGGTTTTTCTTTTCTATAAAAATAAATAGCAAAAAGTATATATTAAACTTACTAGTTTTTTCCTAGTATAGGTGCATAGCTAGGTTCATTATAAGTAATATGGTATTGTGCATTTCAGTTCCAGAAAGAATATCCACAGATCTACCAGGACAGATTTCCAACAACAGAAAGTGAAGCCATTTTGTTTGAAGACAAGCCCAAAATTAAGCAACCAATGCTCAGCCTACGAAAGCCAAAGTTTCGCACCTTGAGAAATTAGTGTGTCGCTTTACATGAGTGATGACAAAATTCAGTCTGCTACACAATGTTTAAGTGAGCCAGTGTACACAAATGTGAATTTTTATTATGATAAAATAAGGTGTTTCTTCCTGCCATATCCAGAAACAAAGATATCACTGTTTACAAAATAATCCAAAACTGTAAATAGATTTTTGTTTTTGTTTTTATGAATTGTACGTGGATTGACTGAAATTTAGGAAAGGTGACAATATATAACCAAAGCAAAAAAGAACAATACTGATGAAAAAAATTAAAAATGTTGGTGCTCTGTTTTGGGGAAGGTCATAGTTTTTTAGGTACCATAATAGGCTGGTATTTGTGTTCATTTTCAGTATGTACCATTTATTCACTTCAGTCAAAATGTAAGACACTCCCAACAAGTTGTTTATGTAGACAGCTGTGTTTGTGTATGAATGTGTTTGATTTGGTGTTATTTTGCATTTTGTACTTACTGTACTCCAGAGTATAAGATGTAGAGGAACCATGGAGGATAGCCACAATATCCCAAATGATGATAATCACAGAACTGACTGATGTTGCAAATCAAGCCTTTTATGGGAAGAAAACGTATTGCTTAAAGGAGTAATCAATTCATTGCTTTTATGGGTATCCGTGAAATATGTGGCACTGTAATCTTTTCACATAATTGGGAATGTACAGCTAACGGCTGCTTAGATGTACAATGACTTTGCCCTTTTTCTTTCAATTCATATTAATGGGTATAATTGAAACTTAAAATCAGTCCAGCTGCTTGACAAGTACAGCACAGTTTTCTTCTGTTTCTATCCACATGGCCATGTAGTTGTTTGGTTTTTTGTGGAGGTGTTTGATGAGGACCTACAGTAGATCATCCTCTACTGCACTGGTTCTCAACTTGTGGGTCCCCAGATGTTTTGGCCTTCAACTCCCAGAAATCTTAATAGCAGGTAAACTGGCTGGGATTTCTGGGAGTTGTAGGCCAAAACACCTGGGGACCCACAGATTTAGAACCACTGTTTTACTGGATCCTATTGTTCTATCCTTCAAGGTTTACTGAGTTTAAGTTATGGCTAAGTGTGTTCTGTAATTAAATTAAACATTTCTTATATCTCTTTACATGTATCTGTTCCAGGACCTTTGTGTTCACAACATGTATTTGTCAGTATTTAAGTTAATTTGATTTTATAAATCTGTGATAAGATTGTTCAATAAAACCTGTTTTCAACTTGATAACGCAGATAGATGAACGTTACAGGAACTGTGTTAAAGTGCTGGAATCAAATTTTAGCTGATTTCAAAAGCCTGCACTTTATTTATTGTTGTTCATCTTTTTAAGCTCTTTTATTTTCATACTATTAGATACTCTATACATTCAGCACTGAACTCTCTGCCCTCTAGTAATATTGAATTGGGGGGGGGGGGTCATCTGCCATTCACTGTAAATTTTTAAACCTAGTCCACCAGACAGCTCTCAAAACTATCAGCAACCAATGGTAGCTTTCATGTCAGCAGGATAGCAAATCACTCTGGATTTTATTCTCAATATTGTCAAAGTTTCCCATGGTCCTGAGCCTTGGTGGAAATGCTTCAGCACCTTGGTACCTTCTCTAAAGTTCAGAAGAAAATCCAGAATAACTTCAGTGCTTTACTGACATGAAAGCCATTAGGCAATGTTCATCCCAAAGGCTATGGCACTGGCTCAGGAAGCACAGCAATGTGAATGTTCTAAGCCATATCAGTTCACTCAAGCAGGAGGTTAACCCACAAGCACTGCTGAAGTCAGAGTAGTCCTTCAGTTAGAGTATATCCACGGATTCAATTATCTTTACCTGTATGCTAACTGGACTATTCAATAGATCATCTCTAGTCGATAGAATTCAAGCCCATGTACTCTGAGATACACAATACAATGGAAAAACAAATGAAATAATCACTAAGCAGTGCTAAGAATTGCATTCCTCTGTACTTACCTTCCCAATTGGCAGATTGGGAATTACCCCCAGTCTAACCCTTCCCTTGCAATATTGCTTAATTGTAGCATCATAGGGATTAAAAAGGTGGGTGGATTTCTTTAATGTGGATTTCTTTAATGTAACTTTTAAAGACTTGTCCTATAAAAGTCTACATAACTAAGAGATTAAATCCTGATAAATTAGCAATTGCTCAAAGTATCTGCTGCAAATGTCTCTTTGTTATCCATTGCAAAGAACAGCATGAGTGGATGCTGCTTTGGAAACCACTGCATGTTTTCTTGACTCTTGGAAATGACAGTATTCCTAGGGCCAATTCACCTAAACTGGACATTTGGATAAGGGGGCAAAGAGTTGTTGCCAAGGCAAGAGCACGTTACAGGCTGTGTGACTAGTCTGCTTTCTTTTCCCTTGTTTCCTTGTAATCCACTTCTGCATGGAGATTTAAGTCTGGAAAAACATTCAAAGACCTTTGAACAGCAGGACCAAAATCTCATAAAGCTTCAGGAGGATTTGAGTAGTGAAAGACACTTCTGTTTGCATGGCCAAGCTAATTGGTTCATAGGTTTCCTTAAAGCCAGTGTTCTCGCCAGTAAAAGCCAACATTCATATAAATAGGCTGTGAACATCTCAGCTCTATATTCAGTGCTGAATTCGGGAAAGTTCAAATCCTTTCTTCTGAAGAAAATGTCCAGCCAGTAAGTATCTTTTAAGATTTTCTCAGCATACAAATTAAATAAACAAGGGAGTGGAGTTGTGGTTGCCGTTTTTGTCAGGTGTAAAGACGTGCTGCCATTTATTATCCTTTTTCAATATTGCTAAAATTATCTGCAGGAGGATACTGAATATAAAAGCCAATAGGCAGCGCTGAAAGTTGGACATTCCTAAGAGAAACGAATTCCACTCCCCTTGGTTTTTTAAACCTAAATCTTTTACACAGAAGTGCATCAAATGAGCCTTCTATGTAATGGACAGAAAACTACTTCAGGTGTTCTCAAATGTTTTGCTGTCATTTGAGAGATGTAATTGTCCCCACAGAGTGGTACAGATCCGTATTTGAATCTTCAGTTTTCAAAGGTACAGTACTATGGAGCACAGAAGATTACTATTCCTCCCCTACTTCCCCCAAAAGTGGTCAATGCTCAACTGAGCAAGCATAGTTGGATACTGGGCAGGATGACCTGATATATACTTGTAAACCGCCCTGAGTCCCCTTCGGGGTGAGAGGGCAGGATATAAATGTCGCAAATAAATAAATAATTGCAATCATCCTTTGAATCAAATAGAGGAGAGGAGGGTATGCAAGAAAATTAAATTTGCTTTGAGGATCAAGATTGTCATGTTTCTGGAGTATCATGATTGGCACATGTAAGAAGAATCATTTACGCATTTAATCCTTATTTAATGTAATTTGGTCACAAGGAGGCAGACCACGTTTGGCTGAAGAAGAGTTATGAGATGCTAAATATAGTCAGTTTCTTTCTTGGCTGCCTTCCCTTCTTGTAAGTTAAAATCACACTGTTCCAGAAATTCACCAGTCCATCTGTACTCAAGAGGACTGACTAGTAGTGGTTATCTGGAAATTGCTACAAGATCATATGCTCTCCCCACAATTACTTGGACTTCCATTCATTGAAGTCAAATGAATTCTAGCCCAACTAAAAGTTATTCTTGCTCTCAAAAACATAGGGAATACAGAGTTGCTCACACTTGGCTTTCTTAACACTTTTTCAGAGTTGAACACCCAGCTGGTGGATACAAGAAACTCTTTGAGACCGTGGAGGAATTGGCCACACCAATAACTACACATGTCACAGGTCTGTTTCTGTCCTTTTCTATGCCAGTAGAAAGACTATATCAATTACCAGAGATACTATCCTAGAAAAATATTGAATTTCAACTTTATCACAATTTTCTGGTTATCAGCTTTTCACCTGAGCCATTTTGACAGCAAGTATTTTCAACAAGTGAATCAAACTACCATATTTTCTCTGAGTTGCTTCTGATTTCAGAGGCAACGCCTTTTCAATGGTGAATGAACCAATCAGTCAATTATTCATTTCCTTGTGAAATGAGTGTTTTCCCATAAGTGGAAGGGTATACATAACTTATCCTTAAACAACTGATGGAGAAAATGACCACTCATGTTTATGGACAAATTAACATCAAATTAGACACTCAAAAAAACTTCCTTACTTATTGGTTTGTGTTTATTATGTATGCCAATCCAAACAAAGATAATAAGACATATTAATGTTCTCAGGTTAGTTTTTGGAATGGTATTATCTTGAGCCATTATTATGTGGTTAGATACAATGTTTTCAAGCAAGCATGGGTTTTGTATAGAGTTCTTATATGGTACACAGCATATTATCATTCCTAACAATTTTTATTACTTGGGTGTATTTGCTATTTTTAAATCAAAGTTTGATTTAAGAAAAAAGTATTATTTTCCCAAGGTTTTTTTTTATATGGCAACAAGCCACATTCAAGGATAAGAATACCTTCCAAGGTTCCTTCCAGAAATCCATATAAATGTAAATAATGATAAGATTAGACTACCATGAAAAAGAATCAAGACTCGTTATTTTTAAAAATCAGTCCAACAGAATATTCAGTCCAGTAAAATGCTTCAGTGTAATAATAGTTTATAAAAGCATCAAACACAATAAATGGGGACAGAAATGTCACAGAGAACAAACAAGTCTTTAGGACTCTTCTAAAGACCCCTTGATGGAGCCTGGAGTGTATAAAATGTATATACACTGGAGTGTATAAAATGGAAATATCCTTCAGGCATCAGATTATTATATAAAGAGGAAGAGAGCTGTTTGTGGGGGTTTTGCCTTAGATGCCAAAAAACTTGGCTGACTTGATGTGTTGCATAACTTTATTAGGAAAGCTTCAAACAGCCAACTGAACTGGGTCACCCTGGTAAACTTCTACAAATGTAGTAGCACTGACCAATTTAAAAGAAAGAAAAAGAAAGCAAACACGTGTCCTGTTGAAAAACCATTTAAAAGCACACAGCTCCAAGTCTCAGGCTCTTCAGCATTTGACAACCCTGTTTTCTGTCTTTTCAACAGGCAGGATTCCAGTCTGGCTTAGAGGCAGTCTGCTCCGATGTGGGCCTGGTCTATTTGAAGTTGGTTCAGAGCCATTTTATCATTTGTTTGATGGACAAGCCCTTCTTCACAAGTTTGAAATTAAAGAGGGGCATGTCACTTATTACAGGAGGTAAGTACATGCTTACTGTTGTCAATAAAATTTGGTGCAACATCTCAGCTTCAACAACTCAGCTAATGCTAACTTTCTGTTTATAACAAAAATTATATGAAGTGTAAGTGAGAAATGAGATGTAGAGCTTGTATATCATTCACATAATGGATATTGGATGTGTCAGTGTCACACATATTACTATTATGTGATCCAGCTTAACGACATGAGTGACTATTGCATATAACCTTGAAAGAGCAAAGAATAACATTTGGATTGGTAACTTGCATGTGGGATCCATGCAGACCTTCTACAGTATGCCTTATTTTGAATTCTTTATAGGTTTATCCGCACTGATTGCTATGTAAGAGCAATTACTGAGAAAAGGATAGTCATAACAGAATTTGGAACATATGCTTATCCCGATCCATGCAAGAATATATTTTCCAGGTAAAAATTAAATTAAAATATATTACTGGCAGCTTAATTAATTGTTTACTTCATATGGTGGAAGAAATAATCTTTGTGCGCTCTATTTGGCAGATTTTTTACCTACTTCCAAGGCGTGGAAGTCACTGATAATGCTCTGGTTAATGTATATCCAGTGGGAGAAGATTTTTATGCCTGCACTGAGACAAACTTCTTAACAAAAATCAATCCGGATAATTTGGAAACACTCAAAAAGGTAATATATTGATGGATAAAAAACAAGAGATGAACAGGACTGGCGTATGGTGATATGAATCCTTTAAAATGAAAATTATTTTTCATCTCATACCTCAAACAATGAGCAATTGCAATAAATATTTTACAAAGTTCATGCTATCAGAATACATTAGTAAAAATGCCAAAAATGATGCTCTTGGAGTTGACAACAGAACCAAATGTCATTGAAAGGACAATTTTATGGTTATTAGCACTTCTGCATTCAGAGCTGCTTTTGTGATTTAGGGGGCCGGGCTGTGGCGCAGCTGTTGAGCAGCTGCCTTAAATCACTCTGACCATGAGGTCATGAGTTCGAGGCCAGCCCGTGGCGGGGTGAGCACCCGTCAATTAAAAATAAAAAATAGCCCCTGCTCGTTGCTGACCTAGCAACCCGAAAGATAGTTGCATCTATCAAGTAGGAGATAAGGTACCACTTATAAAGTGGGGAGGCAAGATTAACTAATTTACGATGTTGGAATGAGGAAGTGCCGTCAGTGTGGATGATGAAGCAGCTGCTCCCCCCTGTGGCCAGAATCGAACATCCCCTCAGAAGAACGTTAACTTGCCTCTGCGTGTGTCTCTCAGTCTCTGTTTGATGTGTTTATGGGCATTGAATGTTTGCCCTATCTGTGTTATAATGTGATCCGCCCTGAGTCCCCTTCGGGGTGAGAAGGGCGGAATATAAATACTGTAAATAAATAAATAAATTGACCATGTTAGGTTTATAGCTGAGGAAGTGCTATGGAGATCCACTAAATTGCCAAGAGTTTCCTATAAATATATCATAGTTGGTACTCCATTAGAGACCTTTCACAGGTGACATTTTAATAATAGCAACTTCCTTAGCAGAAACTTCCATAGCAACATAGGAAGCTGAATTATACTATGCCATCTAACCCAGAACTGTTAACAGAGACTAGCAGTGGGACTCCAGAATTTTAGATAGCAATTTTCCAGCTTGACTTGAAAAAGTGGGCTCTCTGTCACTGGACTGAGAGACTAAGGACTAAGACGGGTAGGGGAAATCGAAAAGAACCGTCTTACACCATTCCCTACCATCTTCCCCATCTTCTGCGATGGCCAGCCATCCCACGTCCTTTCAGCGCCTTTCCCCCTCTTCGCCCTACTTTCCCCTGCTTTCTCCAGTTTGGAGTTGGTTAGCACCCAACTCCTGAAGATGGTCTCTGAGCTGTTTTCATGTACTTAGGAAACAAAGCGCCTCGGAGTCCAACCAGAAGTACCCTTACATCATACGGCTCCATTTCCTAAGTGCAGGAAAATGGAGCCCAAAGACCATCTGATGAAGTCCTAAGATCTCTTTCGTCTTCAACTGCAACATCCACTATTCCAACCAAGGATATAGGAATTACCCACTGTCAAATCATTAAGTATTAATTTCTATTAGTAAATAACTATGAAACTAATTACTAGCATACCATTTGTTAATATTACATACACTGTTCAACAGTTTGTTGCATTACTTCTCACTTAATTGGTAAGAGAGCATAAAACTTGCACAATTCTACTTAAAATGCCTCTAAAACTCCTTTTAGAAATCAAAAACTAAAATTGTCATTAACTCATGCTTATAAATGTAACTTTGCTCCCCGTGTTTTGTTACTTTTGAAATTGCATTATTTTGATCTTGTCATTCAAACTGTACCTCAATACAAAATGTGTTTAGCTCATTACTTCCAGGTTCTGCCCATACTCATTCAGAATTAAGCCTCATGTTCTTATTCATCACTTCCATCATTTGGAAGTGACTTACATAAATATCTTCCTTTGACTTTTGGAAAAATACGTAAAAAATCCAAGGTTCTTGCCCCTGTCCGGGATAATTTATTCTTTTTTCTTTATTCCATGGAATTCCCACTACACGCCAAAGAATAAATCTTTGTTTCCAGCTGTGCGTGTATAGACTCCTTGAGTTTCCTCCTTCATTGCCAAAAACATTTTGTAAATATGGAAACTTTGGGGTTCCCAACATAGCCCGACATCCCACTGTTCTAGTGGTATGGTGCCATTTTGTTTTAACTCAGGAGAGTGAATAATGTATAGGTTATCACCAAGTGTGTTTTTACATACATGATACGTATAAAATGTCCCAAACAAATTAATGCCCTCCCTCAATTACACCTCTGTTATGTTCTTCAGGTGGACATCAGCAAAATTGTTTCAGTCAATGGAGTAACAGCACACCCCCACATTGAAAATGATGGAACAGTTTATAATATTGGCAACTGCTTTGGAAAGAATTTTTCTATTGCCTACAATATTGTACGAATTCCTCCCCTGCAAGCAGGTCTGTGCATTTCCAACCATGATCAGCAAACATTTGCATATTACAACATGGTCACTCTCCATGATTAAATTTGCCAACATTGTTTGTATTTGTTTTATTTGTCATAGGATTTCTACAACTTTTTTGTATCTCTGTTGTTGTGCGCCTTCAAATCATTTCAAATGTATGGTGATAATCAAAATGATTTTCTTTCTTATAATAACCCCAACTTTCAGAAATATGTTTGTGTCCAAAGACAGAACACTTATTTACATTTTTCTAGCTCAGTGGTTCTCAATCTGGGGTCCTCAGGTGTTTTTGGCCTATAACTCCCAGAAATCCCAGCCAGTTTACCAGCTGTTAGTATTTCTGGGAGTTGAAAGCCAAAAACATCTGGGGAACCGCTGATCTAGCTGCTGTCGAACTGCAACTCCCAGCAGCCCTAGCCATCATACTCAGTGATATGAAATGCTGGGAGTTGAAACCAACAATTTCTAAAGAGCTGGAATACACACTGAAATACAACACCCAGTTTCTTGTTTTTTAGTGTATCTACATAGTAACATTAATGTAATTTGACACCTCTTTTACTGCCATGGCTGAATGCTATGGAATCCTGGACATTGAAGTTTTATAAGATCTTTAGCTTTTCCTGCCAAAGAGTGCTGGTGTCTCACCAAACTACAACTCCCATGACTCCAAAGCATTGGGCCCTGGCAGATAAAGTGATGTCAAACTGCATTAATTCTACAACGTAGATGCACCCCTTGTCCGCAATGCTAAGCAATTAGCTTGGGTAAGAAAAATTGGTAGATGACATCTGCTCTCAAATGCTTTTTCAGACAGGAAAGATCCAATGACCAAGTGTGAGGTGGTGGTTCAGTTTCCTTGCAGTGACAGATTTAAGCCATCTTATGTACACAGGTAAATGTCAACTTCTTATAAAAATGAATTATTTTGCTTTTTGCAAAGCTTCCTAAAATGGGGGTATGTCATAAAATGAATCCACACTGAGAAATAGCAATTTCTAGAGATAGTTTCATCAGAGCAGGACAAGCCCAGTAAAACATATAGGATCCCAAAATGCAGCAGCACTAATATGCAGCAAAACATTATGCTTTAAATATTGGGTTCCCATAGGACTATTCTAGTTTTTAAAACATACCCATTTCTAGAAGAAATTTATTTTTTCCTAAATAAAAAGGCTTGTTGAGCTTTCATGTGATATTGACAAATTAACCATAATATACTAACTTAATCAGAAAGGGCATGTTAATTTTCCAAATAATTATAGCATACAGTTTTATAATGAGCCCCCAGATGGTGTAGTGGACTAAGTGACTTGAAGGTTGGGTTGCTGACCTGAAAGCTGCCAGGTTCGAATCCCACCTGGGGAGAGTGTGGATGAGCTCCCTCTATCAGCTCCAGCTCCATGCGGGGACATGAGAGAAGCCTCCCACAAGGATGGTAAAAACATCAAAACATCCGGGCGTCCCCTGGGCAACGTCCTTGCAGACGGCCAATTCTCTCACTCCAGAAGCAACTCCGGTTGCTCCTGACACGAAAAAAAAAAGTTTTATAATGTCATTTACATCTATGCAAATAACAAACAACACTCAACCATGTTTCCTAACAGTTTTGGACTGACTCCAAACTACTTGGTGTTTGTGGAAACTCCAGTAAAAATTAACTTGCTCAAGTTCCTTTCTTCCTGGAGTCTTTGGGGAGCCAATTACATGGACTGTTTTGAATCCAATGAAAGCATGGGGGTAAGTGATGCTGTGCCGTGATCTCACTCTCTTGCTTTCTCTGCAAATTATGCAGGAGATACAATTTTATTGTTTGAAACTGTTCAAAGATGCTTTTTTAAAAAAGGTCTGGATGCATGTAGCTGACAAGAAAAAGGGGAAATACCTCAACATCAAATACAGGACTTCACCCTTCAACCTCTTCCATCATATTAATACCTATGAAGAGAATGGATTTCTGATTGTAGATCTCTGCACTTGGAAGGGGTAAGTTCTGACACAGAAAATTACACCCTAAGGTCCTCCATGTCAGGAGTTTGAGAGGTACTGAACTGCGTCTTATGTTTTTTTATTCTGTTATTCTTCTCATGTGTGTTGTTGTTCTTGTTGTGTGCCTTAAAATTGTTTTTAATTTATGGCGATTCAAAGGTGAACTTTGCATGAGGTTTTCTGAGGCTGAGAGTGAGGTTACTCACTAGTTTCCCATGGCCAAGCGGAGAATCAAACTTTGGCTTCCAGAGTCATAGCACAATTATTATACCATGCAGCTTCAGAAATTACCAGTTCAAATGCACAAACCAGTTCATATGAACAATCATGGAGTAATTCTGCTCCACACAAAAGGAAGTAAGTATGGGACCACACAAGCAAAGGGCAGCTTTTTAAAAATTTGTACAATTAAATATCCCACTTTTCCCAATGAGTTTAAGGTCTGTGGTACTCCTCCTCCTGTGAATTTCAAAAGGGCTGAGCAAGGGACTGAACAAATATCTCCCAACTTCCAGTCCAACATTCAAACCATTCAAGTGTGGTGTAGAAGGCTGAACTGGATTCAAATATAGAACTATGTTACATCCCACTAGCTGCTTATTTTCAACACACTGTGGTGTTTTTGTCTTTGTGCAGGTATGAGTTCATTTATAACTACTTATATTTAGCCAATTTACGAGATAACTGGGAGGAAGTGAAGAAACATGCACAAAAAGCTCCTCAACCTGAAGTTCGGCGATATGTCCTTCCTCTAAATATAGAAAAGGTAACCTATTCATCTATGGCATATTTTAACAAGGATATTTTTGAAGTGGAATTTAATTTCTTCACACTGAACTTCAACATTAGCTGACAGTGTAGGTAAGATACATTTTAGTCAACTCCTGCAGGTCTATAAACTATCTGGTCAGTTTGAACTTTCATAGAGTCAAATATGAACACTAGTGCTATTTTGCTATTTCTGCGTTGAAAGTTATGGCTTTCTCATTTTCCACTTCCAGAATCAATAATAATAATAATAATAACAACAACAACAACAACAACAACAACAACTTTATTTTTATATCCCGCCCCATCTCCCCGGAGGGACTCGGGGCGGCTTACATGGGGCCTAGCCCGATAAAACAATCAAATATCAATGATACAACAATAAAACAATTATACCAATAAAACCTCAATTATCAGTAAAACAATCAATAAAATCGACATGAAGCATACAATATTAAAACAGGAGACTAATTCATAAAACCCAGTACAGAATGTGCCGGAATGGGGAAGGTATTTCACGGTTGAAATGGACAATAAAGTGCAAAATAACATTGGCAACACCTCAAGAATGGGGCTATTATAAAATGGGCAGATAGATCAGTCCAACAACAAATTAAGTGTCAAAGGCCTTTTGGAAGAGCCAGGTTTTTAACCTCCTTCGGAAGGAGAGGAGGGTAGGGGCCTGCCTGATCTCTCTAGGAAGCGAGTTCCAAAGCCGGGGGGGCACGACAGAGAAGGCCCTCTCTCTCGTCCCCACCAACCGTGACTGCGAGGGTGGTGGGAGCGAGAGGAGGGCCTCCCCCAACAAGCGAAGAGAACATGACATTACTATACTGCATGTACATGGTGTACATTTTTACCCATAAAGTGTACGCAAAGATACATTACACTATTAAGTTCTTGTTGATGGGTGAACAAATCAGGCTATAAGTTGGTGAATTCTATCACATTATCCTTTCATAGGAATGTTGAACCTTTCCAAGGAAAAAGAGCCACAGATGAATTCATCCCGGAGAAAGCAGATTTTGAAATGAGCCTATTCAAACTTGATCCTAAATGTATAAATAGACCCTTAATTCTGTTCCTAAGTCACACTGTTAGGATCAAGGGTGAAACACATGAGAATAGCTTCATTCTCTCCTTGTTCATTTACAGAAATATAAAGCTGCTATTTTCCTCATTAGCTTACCTTTCTTTCATGTAGGCTGATACAGGCAAAAACCTAATCACACTGCCCAATACCACAGCTACTGCCACTCTGAACAGTGACGAAACCATTTGGCTAGAGCCAGAAGTCATTTTTTCAGGGCCCCGTCAAGGTAAGACCAACCTCCGTCAAAAACAACCAAAGCAGCTTGGTGAGGAAATGCAAATAATTCACTAATATTTGTTTTGTTTTATAGCTTTTGAGTTCCCACAAATAAACTATACAAAGTATTCTGGGAAACCATACACATTTGCATACGGCTTAGGATTGAATCACTTTGTTCCAGACAGGGTAAGCATTATATGGATGTTCATCAAACCATTTCAAATGGACATATGTAAAATAAGCTAACACTTGCTAAAAAGCAAACATGGATACAAATCTGATCAGGGCTAACAGTAGTATGAAAATGTGAAGTCGCACTGCAGTGCCCAATCTGAACACTATTTTTGATACTTGTTTTGTTGTTTTATCAAAGTGCCCAGAAGAAACTTGAATACATTATAAGATCCAATTATCTGTTTAACTCAAACATGAAGTATATCTTAATCCCTCCACTTCCTACATGAAAATATTATGTATATGCCCAAGTTGACAAATGCAAATATGCTTTACATAAAAATGTATCAACAATTGGTACCTTCTGATACTATAACATAATAAGCAATATATAAGCCATGCAAAAAAGAGAATAAATTTTATCACCGGTAATGGATCAAATCCAAACCCTATCAAGTTCTTCTTCTTGTTGTTCACTAGAACAAACTATACTCGGTAATGCCAATTTATATTTATTCTAAGGCCCAAATCTTTATTTCTGAATCAATTAAATCACATCAGAACCCTTGTCCTCTACCATTATATTACCATGCCTTTGGAACAGTTATTACCATATTCCAAGAGTGAGCCAAATATTTGAATATGGATAAACATTTTGCATGAATTTAAGGTATTAATAATGATAATGACTCTTATTTGTCTAAACAGTTTACATATGTGAATAATAAATTAACAAAAGTTAATGTTTCACCTATAATCTCTTTCTAGCTTTGCAAGATAAATATTAAAACTAGAGAAACTTGGGTATGGCAAGAACCAGATGCATACCCCTCGGAACCAATTTTTGTTTCTCACCCCGATGCCCTAGAAGAGGATGATGGTAATCTATTTTCAGTTTTCAAAAAATTTTCACAAGGGAAGTTTTTGATGGCCAGCCAATGTGGTGCAGTGGTTTTGATTGTTGGACTAGAACTGCTTAAGACCCAAAGTTAAATGCCTACTCAACAATGGAAACCACTGGGTGACCTTGGACATCTCATACTGTTTTGACCTTTGCAGAAGGCAGTGACAAACCTCCCCTCCTCCTTTCCAACAAAACTTCATGATAGTTCAGTGGTTATTTAATAGGGGCATGCAGGCTTTACAGTAAGCCCCTAATAAAAATTTCAACTGCAGTCTCTCTACAGAGAAGCGTATGAAGAAAGCCATTATTAAAAATGGCTGCCACCACTGTGCTCCACCTCAGGCACCCCAAATGGCTCCCCTACATTGCTATTCAGGTCAAAAAAGGCAATGAGGGAGGGAGAACTGCCTTTCTTTCTCTGGTTTTAGCAAGAGATGGGCAATATGATGGGAGTGCTTCTTACCTCTGCTTCGCATCATTGCCTTCATGCTGGGTCCCTATTTCAGCACTGCTGCACGTATAAGTCGATTTTTTTGTCAAAGATTTTCAACTTATCCAAAAGTATATAAGGCAGTGATTTATTCTTAGTGTTTATCAAAACTTGAGGTAACACATATTCCATTCCTTCCTTTCCTTTCCTTTCCTTTATTTTTTTAGGTGTTGTTCTGAGCATTATCGTTAGCCCTGGCAATGGACCAAAACCTGCCTATCTTTTGATCTTGAGCGCAAAGGACATGAGTGAAGTCGCCCGGGCAGAAGTGGACATAAATATCCCAGTTACTTTCCATGGCTTTTTCAAAAAAGCATGATGGCTTTTCATTAGGCCTATGATGAGAGTCTCCCTTTCTGGATAAAAAAAGCCCACCCCTGAATCCTAAACTCTGCCTAAGGTTTCTAAAATTAGTTCACATTTCAATATACATTTACAGAATGCAGGCATACTTTTGTAAACCATGTTAATGTAGTCTAAATAAATGTATATGCAAATTGACAGTATTTTATTACTAATCTGAAAGATGGAAAATCGTATAAAACAGAGCATCAATATTACACTGTCAAAATACTTTCACTGATTATTCTATGACCTAGGGGTTTGATTCATTAGTAAGATACAGACATGATCCTTCAGGTTTTAAAACCAAGGGACTGGGGAAGGGAGACACATTCTTTTCAGCAGATAACATTCTCATATAAACGGAGGATTAGGAAGTTGCAATTTACCATTTATCAAAATAATCAGCTCAGATACAAATTGAGAATTCTAATTCTGCTAAGCATGATGAATTCATACACTTTAAGACAATAGGGCTAATACATAAAATCATTACATTACAGTACGTTTGAAAAACCTTCCCTCAATTCTGAGGGGAAAATATCCATTTATTCTTATTGGCAATAAGGATTAACTCAAGAATCTTTCTTGCATAAAAGGCAATCTTCATCTTCAAGATAGATGCAAAATTCTGTCAGAATTACAAAAATCAATGAAAACTGTTTGTCGTATCCTTGAAAACAGCTCTCCATTTCCTGCCTTATCCACAGCTTCAATCACCTAAGCTACCCATATTTCCTCTATCAGTTGTCACAGTTGGAAATACTGTTTTACTTCAGTTAGTCAAGAGTAATCTCTTCATGATGAATTCAGCACCCTTTTCTGGGTCTTTCAGAGGTCTAACAATTTTTGTTTTGGCTGATTAGTCTACTTGCTCATATTTTTACACTGTCCTTCTGTATTTATTTTTATTCCCCAACCCAAAATATTAATGTAAACTGCCTTCAATCTTGGGAAAGCATCTAACAAATAATTGAGTAAGAATTTCATGATCACGTTTCATATACGATTGAGATATCTTGCCAATGAAGTACAAAGCACAATGAAGAACTGACACATCTCTTGAAACCAGCTACTTTTAAATACTTCAATATCATAATGATATTGTGTTGCATTAAAATACAACTTCTGAGCATTTGGTATCAATGTAGTCAAATGTTCACATTCTATTAGTTAAATGTAGGCATTCCTGCTCACATTCTTAAGACAGACATAGGTAGCCACTGCGGGGACATGACTTGGTGTTTCTGCTGTTTTATAATTCTTAAACACTGTGCAATAACCTGCCAAAATACAAAAATACATCGGTAAGAATATTATAGATAAGTACTTTGAGCACAGTGCTGTCATTAAACTATTTAAAACAATTGTCATTGCTCAAATCAATACAAAACTATGTTTTAAGTTAGCCTGTGAAGACAACGTGAGATGGGAAATCTTCACAAGCATCTTCACTCCCAAAGTTCTTTAGTATAAATGATAAATTGCCTTTGAAAAGAAATATGAAAAAGCCTTACATAAGCTTCTTGTTCCTCCAACTAAGAAGTAAAACCTTATCTCTTTGCTACTTCTCCATTACCATCTTGAAGCTACAAGTTATTGTACTCCCAACTAAGAATTAAAATTGTTTGCCTTTGCTACTTCTCCATTTACTTCTTGAAGCTACAGCCTAGTTGTCATCATTACAGAGAGAACATAAGATCAAAAGGAAGGGACAATAATCTAAACATCCTTGGTGGAAAAAATAAGGAATTTCAAAAGTTATAGTAGGTTATACATTTCTAGGCAAGTCACCAGTTTAGACATTCATAAAGGAAATAAAAACAAAGGCACAAAAGAAACTTCATACTGTTGGTAATGGTAGATCAGAAAATAGGACAGATTAGACAACACTATTTAATATACAAGATATATGGAATAAAACTAATTAGTATTAAAATTATTCAACATAAGAATGGGAGAGATGAATTATGTGATCATAACAAAAAAGAGCAAGTGCTGTGAAAAATCATGAACAAAATTTTGGGGCTAGGAAGGCATGGGCAAAAGGAAATATTTATACAAGCATACACAAATAATAGAGCATACCTTCCTTGAATTCTGAGGCAGGATTACACCATCATCCCAAATCCTGGCTGTAGAGTAAAATGCATTGCTTTCTTTCTTTAGCCTGGGAAGAAACAAATTTTAGTAAGAATATTTTTAAAAGAGAAGGTAGCATTTTAATCTCTACGTAAAATTACAAATAACTCTTTAGAGATTCTTTCTCCTAAAGGGAAGTGATACAAATTACACATCGCCTCAGGAGAACTGTACTTTCCACCTACATAACCGTGAAGCCAACAGGAAACTGAAAGTTACTTGGGAAGGCCAAGAGCCCGAACACTGTTTCCATCCTAAATATCTTGGTATCACCTTAGACCGAACACTAACATATAGGAAACACTGTATGAACACCAAGCACAAAGTAGCTGCATGCAATAACATCCTGTGGAAACTGACTGGCAGTGCATGGGGTGCAGACCCACAAGTAATAAGAACATCAGCCCTGGCCTTGTCTTTCTCAACTGCAGAGTACGCCTGTCCTGTTTGGCACAAGTCTGCCCATGCGAAGCAGGCGGACATAGCACCGAACGAAACATGTAGAATAATCACAGGATGCCTTAAACCTATACCTGTAGCTAAACTCTATAAGCTAGCTGGCATTGCCCCCCCTGATGTGCGACAGGAAGTTGCTGCTAACTGTGAGAGAAATAAGGTCGAACATTGTGAAAGCCACCCACTGCATGACTATCAGCCTACTCCCACCAGACTCAAATCAAGGAAGGGCTTCATGAGAATCACCACTCCTCTTGATGTTTCCCCAGCAACAGCGAGGGTGTCCCTCTGGGCAGCTAAACCTGGCAATTCCAACTGGATGGCCCCCCATGAGGGTCTGCCTCCAGGGGCAAACCAAGAATGGGCAACTTGGAAGTCCCTAAATAGACTAAGAAGCGGAGTGGGCAGATCAAAAGACAACCTGGCAAGATGGCACTATCTGGAGGAATCCTCCACCTTGTATGACTGTGGAGCTGAACAAACAACTCCTCATATATATGCTTGCCCACAATGCCCTGCCTCATGCACGGAGGAGGAGTTGTTTAAAGCTACGGATAATGCGATTGCTGTTGCCCGCTTTTGGTCCAAAACTATTTAGCTGTTTGTGATTCCTTTATTTTTATTACTTTTAAACTTATTTATTATGCAATGCTTTTGACACAAAATAAATAAATAAGGAGAACAACAAAAACACACAAAGACTTAATATATGTAAACACCTGGATTTTGAATTTAAACAAAAGACATACATTTTATTTTGAAAAGATAACATAATAGGCACTTGAAGCAAAGAGGATCCAAACAGAAATTTCAGTACTATTAATACTGAAGGATTTGGAAGTTTTTAAAATCTACATACTTTTCCTTTAAAAGATGATTTTCTGTTTCTGAACTGTCATCATCCCAAGTTGCTGAGAATGTGGGCAAATGTCTTGAATCCACAAGGGCAATTTTTGCATTAGGCCAAAGGAACAGGAAGTTTGGATCAAATGATCTCCCACACTGAATACAAACAACACAAAACCAACGGAATTAAGAAATTAGATAATCCTCTTTAAAACAGCTGAACTATTTCTTCAAAAGAAGACAATAAAAAGCCTGTCTGTTTAAGTTTAAAAACACAGCTTTCCTGACTCAGCAGCCACAACAACTAAAATATTAGAAGTAATGACGTAAGCCTTTGCGGGTTTCACAGTATTGTATTCTGACAGGTATGGATCTAAATTATATACTGAGGAATACCCACATTGAGAACACAATATTTTGTCACACTTTTATGCAGTTATTTCCTGCAAACCAGTGAGAGTGACCCACTAGAAAATATATATGAAATTATTTAATATATATAATCCAACTAAGAACCATACTTCCAGCGTCAGAGGTCCACAGAAATTTCCCATGTGTACCATTTTAAAGTTACACTACGATTCCAATAGCCACTTTTACTTTTTTTTTATTTATTACATTTATACCCAATTGTTTTCCCCACATAAAACAAACTCAAGATAGTTACATATTCTTAGCATTGATAAATCCCATTGATAGTCCCAATCAGAGGAGGCTGAAACACTGGATTATAGAGAAGGGTCGACTGATCGTTCAACAACTGATTCAATGATCCTGTTCTAATTGGAATATATTCTAATGTTTCCAAGGTGGACATCTAAAATAATTTTAACATCTCCATTTTCTAGCACAAAGCAGTGTGTAGCATAGACACAAAAACGTGCCAAAATAATTGCCTAATGAGGTAATAAGTGCAAGTAATCATATCAACACTTGTCTGAATTCTGTGTAATACAACTTTACTTACATTAATGCAATGAAACTTTAGTCAAATGTAAACATTGGTTCCTCATTTAATGCATTTCAAAGACTGCTCACCAGCAAAGTGTCAAAGAACAGTTGTATGTTATAAGCTGCAAGTTGATTATCTCCAGTTATGACCTAATGAGTGATCATACTGAAAGATCTCACCATAGCATAGGAGTCATTTCCATAGCAGCCACCAACGACAAGGGTGATCTTGGGAACAGCAGCACAAGCAACTGCAGACATCATGGAGGCATGTGCCTTTAATCTGTTAGCATGGTCCACTGCCTAAATTAAAATGCAAAGTGTTGCCATAGAATCACAGAATTGGAAGAGATTGCAAAGGCTATCCAGTCCAACCCAATTCCACCATGCAGGAACACACAATCAAAGCACTTCCCAAAGATGGCCATCCATCCTCTTTAAAAAAAAAAAGCTCAAGCAAAGATTCCACCACATTCCAAGGCAGTGTATCCTGCTGTGAAATAACTCTTAGCCATCAAAAATGCCATAGATTTATATTTACATATCAAAGTTATCTCATGTTCTTTGTGGTCTCAAAATGTAATAGTCAGAATATCCTTTAAAATGAGACTGTTTTACCAATGCAAGGTGAAAAAGAAATAGATGGGATGAGTTTGGAGGAACTAAGGGTCTCTACCAGATATATAAATCTTTTTACCACAGGTTCTTGCCCAGATGGGTGGCCATAGAAGTCAACCCATTCATGGCACTCTCCATCAGACAGATAATGTTGCTTTTCTGGATAAACTATCTCCTGATGATCCAAACCTTTCCCAGAACTCCATTTAAAAGGCTATTGCCATCCTAGTTGGTAGTCTTTCTTTACTACGGTCCATGACCAGCACAAAGTGGGGCACAAATGCCCTGGGAAGGGGAAACGCAGTTCCCTATTAAGAAGTTATAAAAGAACAAATTAGAAAAAAGTTTGAAATCAGAGTTTAAAAACGCAGATTAATGTAGCATAGTTGTTCCTTGCATGGTGCTCACTAGCCTTTTGTAAGGAGAAGGTCAGGAACAACTTTAGACTTTGCCTATGTGTACTGCAGAGCCCAGGCTCTTGAAAGAGCAGACTTAGAACCACTAGAATGTGCTTTCCATTGGCTATCTTACCTGGTTTGGACTGCTTGGAGCTGCTGCACCTGGAGCTGTATTGACCACAAACAAGATTGGAATGTTTCTTTGGTTACAAAGTTGTACAAAGTGAGATCCCTTTAGAGAAGCATTGTGCGTCAGTTCACCATTGTTAGCCACTATTCCAACCAGCTGTCTAACAAGAACAGAAAACTGTGTAGGTTAAGTAAGTTCTCCTCTAGGCATTTAGTACTGCAAATTTATAATACCATCTCTAAGAGGCACTCACTAAAGCGTTGCGAAGTGCCAGGACAAGATATCTGGGTGAGATATAGAAAGAGATCAGACTGACCAAACAGAAGATGGGAGGGGAGGGAGGGAGAAAACGAGTAGAAATTGTTTTCAGAAACACAGGGTTGCTTGGCAACACGGGACTGTTATAGAACACAAAAGAGACAACAGAGGTGCTAAGCTGAGAGGGAAAATTACACACAGAAAAGGGATGTTTGATTTCGTGTGTACGTACGCGTGTTTGTGTCAATTTGAGACTATAAAACCCTGATTCAGAGACAGAAAAAAGTGGCACTCTCCTTGATGTTATCTTGGATTGGCCTGATTGTAAGACTCACCCCTTAGTTGTTCTGCAGAATTAAACTATCAAATTTCAATTTCTTCTATTTCTAGTCTTTAATTAGGAAGTAAAAAGGAGATATAGAGGGCTCTGTGCATCAACATTACAAACAAAATGGGTTCTGAGATATATCTATATATATATAAAAGGACTAGCTGTGCCCGGCCACGCGTTGCTGTGGCGAAGTCTGGTGGTATGGGAGATAAAGTATTGAGGAATTGGTGGTAGTTAAGGTAAAGGGTAACCGTTTTCCCCTGACGTTAAGTCCAGTCATGTCTGACTCTGGGGGTTGGTGCTCATCATTTGTAAGCCGAAGAGCCGGCGTTGTCCATACACTCCTCCAAGGTCATGTGGGATGACTGCATGGAGTGGCGTTACCTTCCCGCTGGAGCAGTACCTATTGATGCACTCACATTTGCATGTTTTTGAACTTCTGGGTTGGCAGAAGCTGGGGCTAACAGTGGGGGCTCTCTCCGCTCCCCCAATTCAAACCTGCGGCCTTTCGGTCCAGAAGTTCAGCAGCTCAGCGCTTTAACACACTGCGCCATCAGGGGATATTGTTTCCTAAAGGTTGTGAATATACAATATTTCTGATTGGTTTTTTTTGTCTGTTGGAGGCAAGTATGAATGCTGCAATTAGGCAAAATGATTAGGATGTAATGGCCTTGCAGCTTTAAAGCCTGGCTGTTTCCTCCCTGAGTGATTTTTTTGTTGGGAGGTGTTAGCTGGCCCTCATTGTTTCCTGTCTGGAATTCCCTTGTTTTCAGAGTGGTGTTGTTTGCGATATTTTATGTGCTTCTACTGTCTGTGGCCCTGAGAAAACAGAGGATTTGCCAGACTTTGATGATGGGAATACTTTGTTGGGAGGTGTTAGCTGGCCCTGATTGTTTCCTGTGTGGAATTCCCCTGTTTATTTGCTGTCCTGGTTTTAGAGATTATATGGTTCTGCATTATTCTATCCAAGTAATTATTTCATATTAAAGTAGAATCTCACTTATCCAAGATTCGCTTATACAATGTTCTGGATTATCCAACGCAGTCTGCCTTTTCATAATCAATGTTTTTGTAGTCAGTGTTCTAAATTCATTGTGATATTTTAGTGGTAAATTTGTAAATACAGTACAGTAGAGTCTCATTTATCCAACATAAACGGGCCGGCAGAACGTTGGATAAGCAAATATGTTGGATAATAAGGAGGGATTAAGGATAGCCCTATTAAACATCAAATTAAGTTATGATTTTACAAATTAAGCACAAAACATCATGTTAGACAACAAATTTGGCAGAAAAAGTAGTTCAATACACAGTAATGCTATGTAGTAATTATTGTATTTATGAATTTAGCACCAAAATATCAATGAAAGCATTGACTACAAAAATGCATTGGATAATCCAGATCGTTGGATAAGTGAGACTCTACTGTAATTACTACATAGCATTACTGTGCATGGAACTACTTTTTCTGTCAAATTTGTTGTATAATATGATGTTTTGGTGCTTAATTTGTTTAATCGACTTTTCCTGAATCCCTTATTTTTATCCAACATATTCACTTATCCTGCCGGCCTGTTTATGTTGGATAAGTGAGACTGTACTGTATATTGATAATCTTATATTATCTGCTTAGAAGTGGATTATATGAGGCCCCTTCTTCACAGCTGTATAAAATGCACACTGAAATGGATTATATGGCAGTGTGGAGTCAAGATAATCCAGTGCAAAGCAGATAATATAAGATTCTAAATGGGTACTATAGCTGTGTGGAAGGGCCTTGAGTCTACACTGCCATATAATCCAGTGCAAATTAGATAATCTGTGGAAGAAGCCTAAATGAGGCCTAAATCTGCCTGTCCCCTAACTGAACCCTGGCTGTCCCTTTGCTGACAGGCTGGTTGCTAGGCGACCAAGTGGGCAGAGATTAGCTCTCTAAACTGGCAGCAATTGGATAAAAAACAATTATTGCTCTCCCTCTAATTAGGACTTTATTTTTCTTTTCTTTTAGTTGTATCAACCTGGAGGCATGGATGATGGGTTGTGTTGTCAAATTTTGAGGTTGGGGGGCCTGTACTTTTGTTGTTTTGTGAGTCGCCGTGATGCCATCACTCTTTTATATATATAGATAGATAAAGTTGCGGGAGCAGTGACTATAACAACAAAACTAAACGCCCCAGAAATACGAAACTTGGCAACACAACACAAAAGCCTTCCCTCCCGGTTGTAACAACACAACTACACCACAAAACCACAATCTGGACCCAAAAAACTCACAACAACGCATTGTGACTATAACAACACAACTAACACCCCAGAAATACGAAACTTGGCACACAACTAAACGCCCCAGAAATACAAAACTTGACAACACAACGCAAAAGCCTTGCCTCCTGGTTGTAACAACACAACCACACCACAAAACCACAATCCAGACCCACAAAACTCACAACAACACATCATGACTATAACAACACAACTAAACCGGATGGCCATCTGTCTGAGGGGTTTGGGTGGGGTCTTCCTACATGACAAAAATAAAGGGGTTGGACTGGATGCAAACTACAAATTCCAGCACCCCATGGCATGGAGTCCATGCATTTCAATTAGAGGCCTCTTCCTTCTCCCTTTCCCCGCCATCCAACCCACTGACCCAGTTCCATGGCTCAGCAGGCAGGAAAGGCTGGGACGGATAGAACAAAGGAAGGAGGGAGGGAGGGAGGGGAAGCGAAGGAATGCCAAGGACAAGAGCCCTCCCTCTCTGCCCGGAAGGCCAAGAGCAAAAGGGAGAGAAAGGCCATTGATCCGGTTATATTTACCCTCCTTTCTGACCAGTGTGTTCTTATCAGCGAGCTCAGGATCGGAGCAGAGAAAGGGAATAGCATAGGAATAAAGGAAACAAGGAGAGCACCCACTCTATCTATCCATCCACTCACCCACTAATAATAAACACCTACACAGGCAAGAATCAGCCATGCACTGAGTCTACAAGGCCATTCAGTGCTCATCCACCTCCCCAATCCCTACATTCACACTTGGCCTCCAAAAAAACAATTACAATAATAACAATGACAACAACAACAATAAGAATCAACACCATCACAGGCAAGAAACAGCCAGGCACTGAGGCTGAGAGGCCAGTCAGTGCTACACTGGGCCTCCAAAAAACAACAACACATTAGCATCTAACTTATCTAACCTTCATGACCACAACAACAACAATAATAATAAACACCTACACAGACAAAACAAAAAAAAGACTATTGTACCAAAATAAAAATATAAACCGCACTCAGCAGAATCAGACATCACAATTAACAACAAACCAAAGACAACAGGGATCTCAAGCAATTATCAATCAACACAAAAATTTAAGAAGGTAACAGACTTCAAATACTACTACTAATGTGAGTATAAAGAAGGGTGGAGGTCACGGCATAAATACAACCTAATGTAGACTGACCAACACCACAAGACTAAGCCACAGCAACGCGTGGCCGGGCACAGCTAGTCTATATCTATATATATAAAAGAGTGATGGCATCACGGCGATGGACAAAACAACAAATCTACAGCCCCCCCAAACTCGAAAATTGGCAACGCAATCCATCATCCCCGCCTCCAGTAAGATACAACAAATTTACACATAAAACACTATCACAACACCAAAAAATGCCAAAACTAAGTACGCATGCGCAAAAACACCATGCTTCAACCCTTTATGGCGCTCGCGCGGCTCCAGTAAGATACAACACATTTATATGACAAACACAATCACAGGGCCACAAACGGCCAAAAACTGCAACAGGCGATATGCGCCTGCGCGCACCCCCCCATCCCTTCCCGCGCGCGCACACACACACCTCGCCTCAGAGCTGAAGGAAGGAAGGCAGGAAGGCCGATTCCTTGCTGGGCGCGGGATGGAGGAGGCCGCGCTGGGAGGCGTGCGGGCCTCACGTCGCTCTCTGCCCTCTCCCCCTCAATGTCCTCCCCCCTCAGGGCCCATGGAGGGCCCCGGTTGCCGTTCAGGCCCCCTCCTCCCGCCCCTCTCCCCTCCCCCCAATGCGAGGAAGGCCCCGCGGAGCCCCCCGCCTCACCCTCTCTCCTCCTCCTCCCTTCTCGGTTCTTCTCGGAGGTCTTCAAGCTCTTCAAGGTGAGGGGGGAAGAGGAGGGCACGGCCCTCGAGCAGGCCTGGACCTCCCCTCGAGTTGTTTGGGGCGCCAACCCCCGCCCTTCCCGGCCTCAGGGCCCTTCCTTTTCCCCCTCACCCGGTTAAACGGCTGATGGGGAAAAGGAAAGAGCCTCAGGCCAGGAAGGGTGGAAGTTGGCGCCCAAAACAAGTCAAGGGAAGGCCCAAGTTGGCCCAGGCTGAGCTTCCCCCTTTTCTGTTGTTGTTATTGTTGTTGTTGTTCTCACCCACAAATTACAACCCCTCCAATGCCTCAGAAGCCCCCCTTTTTCCCCTCTCAAACCCTATCGCCCTCACCTTTCCCTTCCCTGTAATAATTATTAATATAATAACTGATCATCAGTTAAGAATGTAATAATCACCAATAATAATACTAATTTATTATTAGTATAATACTGATAATCATTCGAGAACATAATAATTCATAATAAGTCAGTTCTTATTATTATAACACTGACAATCATTCAACAATGTATTAACAAATCGTAATAATAGAAAATTATTATTATTATAGTAATAATCATTCACAAATTAATAATTATTATTATAACATTGATAATCATTCAACAATATAATAACAACTAATAATAAGTAGTTATTATTTTTATCACAATGATAATCATTCAAGACTATAATAATTATTATTGTTATAACAGAAGGCGCCTCATATAATCCACTTCTAAACAAATAATATCACATTATAAATATACACTAGAATCTCACTTATCCAACATAAACAAGCCGGCAGAACGTTGCATAAATAAATATGTTGGATAATAAGAAGGGATTCAGGAAAACCAATTACACATCGAATTAGGTCATCATTATACAAATTAAACACCAAAACATCATGTTATACAACAAATTTGACACAAAAAGTAGTTCCATGCGCAGTAATGCTATGTAGTAATTACTGTATTTGCAAATTTACCACCAAAATATCACAATACATTAAAAACACTCACTCCAAAAACATTGACTATTAAAAGGCAGACTCCATTGCATAATCCAGAACATTGCATAAACGAATGTTGGGTGAGATTCTACTGTAATATGAAATAATTACTGTGGTACAATAATACACAACAATATCATCTCAGGACAGTAAATAAAGATCAACACTCTAAAAACACAGCTATTCCATCCAGGAAACAATCAGGGCCATCTAACACCTCCCACCAAAGGATTCCCCCCTTCACACAGGAAACCACCCACACTTTGAACCTACAAGGCCATTCCGTACTCATCACTCTCTCATCTCAGCACAGTAAATAAACAACAACAGTCTGAAAACACACAAATTCCATCCAGGAAACAATCAGGACCACCTAGCACCTCCCAACAAAGCATTCCCCCCCTCTAACACACGGAACCACCCAAGCTTTGAAACTACAAGGCCATTCCGTACTCTGGGGCCAATTTGCAATATATTAATATATATAATAATACAATACATATATAATACAATACATTGTATATACATATAATACTGCTAATAATATTATAATACACTACAATATAATACTAATAACAAAACAAAACAATATATATATATATATATATATATATATATATATATATATATATATATATTACTACTAATATTGTGAAATAGTCGTATATGTTATAGCGTAATATCCTATCATATGTCTTTAATGTAATAAATGAATAAATAATACTGTATAATTTTTGTTGACGGTCACAACAAAAATAAAACCCAATGTAGATTGACCAACATCACTAAAAAAAAGCCACAGCAACGCGTGGCCGGGCACAGCTAGTATATATATATAAGGATAAAGTTACTGGCACAGTGACTATAACAACAAAACTAAACGTCCCAGAAATACGAAACTTGGCAACACAAAGCAAAAGCCTTGCCTCCTGGTTATAACAACACAACCACACCACAAAATCACAATCCGGACCCACAAAACTCACAACAACACATCATGACTATAACAACACAACTAAACGCCCCAGAAATACAAAACTTGGCAACACAAAGCAAAAGCCTTGCCTCCCAGTTGTAACAACACAACCACACCACAAAACCACAATCCGGACCCACAAAACTCACAACAACGCATCATGACTATAAGAACACAACTAAACGCCCCAGAAATACGAAACTTGGCAGCACAACGCAAAAGCCTTCCCTCTCGGTTGTAACAACACAACCACACCACAAAACCACAATCCAGACCCACAAAACTCACAACAACGCATTGTGACTATAACAACACAACTAACGCCCCAGAAATACGAAACTTGGCACACAACTAAACGCCCCAGAAATACAAAACTTGACAACACAATGCAAAAGCCTTGCCTTCTGGTTGTAACAACACACCACACCACAAAACCACAATCCGGACCCACAAAACTCACAACAATGCATTGTGACTATAACAACACAACTAAACGCCCCAGAAATATGAAACTTGGCAACACAACACAAAAGCCTTCCCTCCCGGTTGTAACAACACAACCACACCACAAACCACAATCCAGACCCACAAAACTCACAACAACACATCATGACTATAACAACACAACTAAACCGGATGGCCATCTGTCTGAGGGGTTTGGGTGGGGTCTTCCTCCATGACAAAAATAAAGGGGTTGGACTGGATGCAAACTACAAATTCCAGCACCCCATGGCATTGAGTCCATGCATTTCAATTAGAGGCCTCTTCCTTCTCCCTTTCCCCGCCATCCAACCCACTGACCCAGTTCCATGGGTCCACAGGCAGGAAAGGCTGGGACGGATAGAACAAAGGAAGGAAGGAGGGAAGGGAAGCGAAGGAACGCCAAGGACAAGAGCCCTCCCTCTCTGCAAGGAAGGCCAAGAGCAAAAGGGAGAGAAAGACCATTGATCCGGTTATATTTACCCTCCTTTCTTACCAGTGTGTTCTTATCAGCGAGCTCAGGATCAGAGCAGAGAAAGGGAACAGCATAGGAATAAAGAAAACAAGGAGAGCACCCACTCTATCTATCCATCCACTCACCCACGAATAATAAACACCTACACAGGCAAGAATCAGCCATTCACTGAGGCTACAAGGCCATTCAGTGCTCATCCACCTCCCCGATCCACTTGGCCTCCAAAAAAACAATTACAATAATAACAATGACAATAACAACAATAAGAATCAACACCATCACAGGCAAGAAGCAGCCAGGCACTGAGGCTGAGAGGCCAGGCAGTGCTACACTGGGCCTCCAAAAAACAACAACACAGTAGCATCTAACTTATCTAACCTTCATGACCACAACAACAACAATAATAATAAACACCTACACAGACAAAAAAAAAAAAAGACTATTGTACCAAAATAAAAATATAAACCGCACTCAGCAGAATCAGACATCACGATTAACAACAAACCAAAGACAACAGGGATCTCAAGCAATTATCAATCAACACAAAAATTGAAGAAGGTAACAGACTTCAAATACTACTACTAATGTAAGTATAAAGAAGGGTGGAGGTCACGGCATAAATGCAACCTAATGCAGACTGACCAACACCACCAGACTAAGCCACAGCAACGCGTGGCTGGGCACAGCTAGTATATATATATATACTAGCTGTGCCCGGCCACGCGTTGCTGTGGCGAAGTATGGTGGCATGGGAAATAAAGTATTGAGGAATTGGTGGTAGTTAAGGTAAAGGGTAAACGTTTTCCCCTGACGTTAAGTCCAGTCATGTCTGACTCTGGGGGTTGGTGCTCATCTCCATTTCTAAGCCGAAGAGCCGGCGTTGTCCGTAGACTCCTCCAAGGTCATGTGGGATGACTGCATGGAGCGGCGTTACCTTCCCACCAGAGCAGTACCTATTGATGCACTCACATTTGCATGTTTTTGAACCTCTGGGTTGGCAGAAGCTGGGGCTAACAGTGGGGGCTCGCTCCGCTCCCCCAATTCAAACCTGCGGCCTTTCGGTCCAGAAGTTCAGCAGCTCAGCGCTTTAACACACTGCGCCATCAGGGGATATTATTTCCTAAAGATTGTGAATATACAATATTTCTGATTGGTTTTTTTGTCTGTTGGAGGCAAGTATGAATGCTGCAATTAGGAAAAATGATTAGGATGTAATGGCCTTGCAGCTTTAAAGCCTGGCTTTTTCCTCCCTGAGTGATTTTTTTGTTGGGAGGTGTTAGCTGGCCCTGATTGTTTCCTGTCTGGAATTCCCTTGTTTTCAGAGTGGTGTTGCTTGCGATATTTTATGTGCTTCTACTGTCTGTGGCCCTGAGAAAACAGAGGATTTTCCAGACTTTGATGATGGGAATACTTTGTTGGGAGGTGTTAGCTGGCCCTGATTGTTTCCTGTCTGGAATTCCCCTGTTTATTTACTGTCCTGGTTTTAGAGATTATATTGTTCTGCATTATTCTATCCCATAATTATTTCATATTAAAGTAGAATCTCACTTATCCAACATTTGCTTATACAATGTTCTGGATTATCCAACGCAGTCTGCCTTTTCATAATCAATGTTTTTGTATTCATTGTGATATTTTAGTGGTAAATTTGTAAATACAGTACAGTAGAGTCTCACTTATCCAACATAAACAGGCCAGCCGAACGTTGGATAAGCAAATATGTTGGATAATAAGGAGGGATTAAGGATAAGCCTATTAAACATCAAATTAAGTTATGATTTTACAAATTAAGCACCAAAACATCATGTTAGACAACAAATTTAGCAGAAAAAGTAGTTCAGTACACAGTAATTCTATGTAGAAATTACTGTATTTATGAATTTAGCACCAAAGTATCACAATATATTGAAAGCATTAACTACAAAAATGCGTTGGATAATCCAGAACGTTGGATAAGCGAGTGTTGGATAAGTGAGACTCTACTGTAATTACTACATAGCATTACTGCGCATGGAACTACTTTTTCTGTCAAATTTGTTGTATAATATGATGTTTTGGTGCTTAATTTGTATAACGATTATCTAATTTGATGTTTAATCGGCTTTTCCTGAATCCCTTCTTATTATCCAACATATTCACTTATCCTGCCGGCCTGTTTATGTTGGATAAGTGAGAGTCTACTGCATATTGACAATCTTATATTCTCTGCTTAGAACTGGATTATATGAGGCCCCTTCTTCACAGCTATATAAAATGCACACTGAAGTGGATGATATGGTAGTGTGGAGTCAAGATAATCCAGTGCAAAGCAGATAATATAAGATTATAAATGGGTTATATAGCTGTGTGGAAGGGCCTTGAGTCTACACTGCCATATAATCCAGTGCAAATTAGATAATCTGTGGAAGAAACCTAAGTAAGGCCTAAATCTGCCTGTCCCCTAACTGCACCCTGGCTGTCCCTTGGTTGCTAGGAGACGAAGTAGGCAGAGATTAGCCCTCTAAACTGGCAGCAATTGGATAAAAAAAATTATTGCTCTCCCTCTAATTAGGACTTTATTTTTCTTTTCTTTTTGTTGTATCAACCTTGAGGCGTGGATGATGGGTTGTGTTGTCAAATTTCGAGGTTGGGGGGCCTGTACTTTTGTTGTTTTGTGAGTCGCCATGATGCCATCACTCTTTTATATATATAGATACTAGCTGTGCCCGGCCACGCGTTGCTGTAGCTTAGTCTGGTGGTGCTGGTCAGTCTACATTAGGTTGTATTTATGCTGTGACCTCCACCCTTCTTTATACTCACATTAGTAGTAGTATTTGAAGTCTGTTACCTTCTTCAATTTTTTTGTTGATTGATAATTGCTTGAGATCCCTGTTGTCTTTGGTTTGTTGTTAATCGTGATGTCTGATTCTGCTGAGTGCGGTTTATATATTTATTGTGGTACAATAGTCTTTTTTTTGTTTTGCCTGTGTGTTTATTATTGTTGTTGTTGTAGTGGTCATGAAGGTTAGATAAGTTAGATGCTACTGTGTTGTTGTTTTTTGGAGGCCCAGTGTAGCACTGACTGGCCTCTCAGCCTCAGTGCCTGGCTGCTTCTTGCCTGTGATGGTGTAGATTCTTATTGTTGTTGTTGTCATTGTTATTATTGTAATTGTTTTTTTGGAGGCCAAGTGTGAATGTAGGGATTGGGGAGGTGGATGAGCACTGAATGGCCTTGTAGACTCAGTGCATGTCTGATTCTTGCCTGTGTAGGTGTTTATTATTAGTGGGTGAATGGGTGGATAGATGAGTGGATGGATAGATAGAGTGGGTGCTCTCCTTGTTTCCTTTATTCCTATGCTGTTCCCTTTCTCTGCTCCGGTCCTGAGCTCGTGGATAAGAACACACTGGTCAGAAAGGAGGGTAAATATAACCGGATCAATGGTCTTTCTCTCCCTTTTGCTCTTGGCCTTCCGGGCAGAGAGGGAGGGCTCTTGTACTTGGCGTTCCTTCGCTTCCCTTCCCTCCCTCCTTCCTTCGTTCTATCCATCCCAGCCTTTCCTGCCTGTGGAGCCATGGAACTGGGTCAGTAGGTTGGATGGTGGGGAAAGGGAGAAGGAAGAGGCCTCTAATTGAAATGCATGGACTCCATGCCCCACCCAAACCTCTCAGACAGATGGCCATCCGGTTTAGTTGTGTTGTTATAGTCACAATGCGTTGTTGTGAGTTTTTTGGGTCCAGATTGTGGTTTTGTGGTGTGGTTGTGTTGTTACAACCGGGAGGGAAGGCTTTTGTGTTGTGTTGTCAAATTTTGTATTTCTGGAGCGTTTAGTTGTGTTGTTATAGTCACGATGCGTTGTTGTGAGTTTTGTGGGTCCAGATTGTGGTTTTGTGGTTTGGTTGTGTTGTTACAACCGGGAGGCAAGGCTTTTGCATTGTGTTGTCAAGTTTTGTATTTCTGGGGCATTTAGTTGTGTGCCAAGTTTCGTATTTCTGGGGCGTTTAGTTGTGATGTTATAGTCACAATGTATTGTTATGAGTTTTGTGGATCTAGATTGTGTTTTGTGGTGTGATTGTGTTGTTACAACCGGGAGGTAAGGCTTTTGCATTGTTTTGCCAAGTTTCGTATTTCTGGGGCGTTTAGTTGTGTTGTTATAGTCATGATGCGTTGTGAATTTTGTGGGTCTGGATTGTGGTTTTGTGCTGTGATTGTGTTGTTACAACTGGGAGGCAAGGCTTTTGCATTGTGTTGTCAAGTTTTGTATTTCTGGGGCATTTAGTTGTGTGCAAAGTTTCGTATTTCTGGGGCATTTAGTTGTGTTGTTATAGTCACGATGCATTGTTGTGAATTTTATGGGTCCGGATTGTGGTTTTGTGGTGTGGTTGTGTTGTTACAACCTGGAGGGAAGGCGTTTGCGTTGTGTCGCCAAGTTTCGTATTTCTGGGGTGTTTAGTTGTGTTGTTATAGTCACGATGCGTTGTTGTGAGTTTTGTGGGTCCAGTGTGGTTTTGTGGTGATTGTGTTGTTACAACCAAGAGGCAAGGCTTTTGCGTTGTGTTGCCAAGTTTTGTATTTCTAGGGCGTTTAGTTGTGTTGTTATAGTCATGATGTGTTGTTGTGAGTTTTGTGGGTCCGGATTGGGGTTTTGTGGTGTGGTTGTGTTGTTGTAACCGGGAGGCAAGGCTTTTGCATTGTGTTGCCAAGTTTCGTATTTCTGGGATGTTTAGTTTTGTTGTTATAGTCACTGCGCCCGCAACTTTATCCTTTTATATATATAGACTAGCTGTGCCCAGCCACGCGTTGCTGTGGCGAAGTCTGGTGTTCTGGGAAATAAAGTATTGAGGAATTGGTGGTAGTTAAGGTCAAGGGTAAAGGTTTTCCCCTGACATTAAGTCCAGTCGTGTCTGACTCTGGGGGTTGGTGCTCATCTCCATTTCTAAGCCGAAGAGCCGGCGTTGTCCGTAGACTCCTCCAAGGTCATGTGGGATGACTACATGGAGCGGCGTTACCTTCCCGCCGGAGCAGTACCTATTGATGCACTCACATTTGCATGTTTTCGAACTTCTGGGTTGGCAGAAGCTGGGGCTAACAGTGGGGGCTCACGATATATTGAAAGCATTGACTACAAAAATGCATTAGATAATCCAGAACGTTGGATAAGCGAGTGTTGGATAAGTGAGACTCTACTGTAAATACTACATAGCATTACTGCGCATGGAACTACCTTTTCTGTCAAATTTGTTGTATAATATGATGTTTTGGTGCTTAATTTGTATAACGATTACCTAATTTGATGTTTAATTGGCTTTTCCTGAATCCCTTCTTATTATCCAACATATTCACTTATCCTGCCGGCCTGTTTACGTTGGATAAGTGAGACTCTACTGTATATTTCTAATCTTATATTATCTGCTCAGAACTGGATTATATGAGGCTCCTTCTTCACAGCTGTATAAAATGCACACTGAAGTGGATTATATGGCAGTGTGGAGTCAAGATAATCCAGTACAAAGCAGAAAATATAAGATTATAAATGGGTTATATAGCTGTGTGGAAGGGCCTTGAGTCTACACTGCCATATAATCCAGTGCAAATTAGATAATCTGTGGAAGAAGCCTAAGTGAGGCCTAAATCTGCCTGTCCCCTAACTGAAACCTGGCTGTCCGTTGGTTGCTAGGCAACCAAGTGGGCAGAGATTAGCCCTCTAAACTGGCAGCAATTGGATAAAAAAAATTATTGCTCTCCCTCTAATTAGGACTTTATTTTTCTTTTCTTTTTGTTGTATCAACCTTGAGGCGTGGATGATGGGTTGTGTTGTCAAATTTTGAGGTTGGGGGGCCTGTACTTTTGTTGTTTTGTGAATCGCCGTGATGCCATCACTCTTTTATATATATAGATGTGTGTGTGTGTGTGTGTGTGTGTGTGTAATGTGGCACTTTATTATGGAGTAAACAGCAAAACTGCTGGACCCAATCACACCAAATTTCACCACAAAAGTCATAGTCATCCAAGGTATGTTTTTCAATCAAAAATTCTAGAAAAATAAAGTCCAAATTAGAGGACAAGGAAGAGCCATTGTCATGCCACCAGAAGGCTCTCACCTGCTGCCCTGTCCTTTTAAGGTTCTAAGGGGGCGGAGCTTAACTTCAGCTCCTGCCAGCTTCAAAATGGCAGTTATTTTTGCCAGTTAGGATTTTTCAATTAGCGTAGCCCTGGAAGGAAGCATAGGAAGCTAGAAGGTGCACAGAAATTCACGTCATGTCGGATCTGTATTAACTGAAGTCATGTCTGAACTGTATTCAAGTCACATCAGAATCGTATTCAAATTAGATTAAAAACCATACAAGACAGTGTCATGCCAACATTGTATTAAAGTTAGTACAAAGATATGTAGAATCCAGTCATGTCGGGACTTTATACTGTGTGGCAATAACCATCCAGAACTGAAATAGACTTCAAAGACTTCCTTTCCTCACAGAGACTTTTGATTTCCCAAATACAGTCTCCGATCTGTCCTTTATGCTAGGGTGCCTTCCAGTTCATTTAGTTAAGCCCCTTTAAGTCCCGCCCCCACACTGCCTAGAAAATACAGATTTTCTGATTTGAACTAGATTATATGGCAGCGTAGACTCAAGGCCCTTCGACACAGCTATATAACCTTGAATGCCAAGGCACATAATCCACAGTATTGGATATGAACTGGATTATCTTGAGTCCACACTGCCATATAACCCAGTTCAGTGTGGATTTTATATAGTTGTGTAGAAGGGGCTCATGTAATCCAGTTCTAAGCAGATAATATAAGATTATAAATATAATATATAAAATTACTGTGGTATAATAAAACAGAACATTAAAAAAACTCTAAAATCAAGACAGTAAATAAAGAACAACACTCAGAAGACAGGGGAATTCCAGATAGGAAACAATCAGGGCCAGCTAACACCTTCCAACAAAGGATTCCCCCAGGCAGGAAGCAGCCAGGCTTTGAAGCTGCAAGGCCATTAAATGATAATCAAGGTGACTAACTGCAGCATTCATACTTACAGCACCGAGACTATTAATTGCCATTCAACCTGGGCAACCAAAGATTCCACAAGGTAGAAAGCGGCCAGGCTTGCAAGCAGCAAGGCTATTTTTTTATAATGATTTTTATTGAGTTTTTGCAATGTTACAATTAAGGGAGATAATCTAAAGGGAAGCTGTGTGGGGAAAAGGGGAATTAGCGAGGGGGGGGAGGAGATGTAGGCAGGAAGGATGAGTACTCAGGGAAGGGGGCCCTAACCGGGAGGGGGGGAGGGGGGGGAAAGGGGGAGAAGGTAGACTTCCAATCTTCTAACTTCCATTCTTGATCTTGATTGTTTCAACAAGTCATCTTTTCTTGTAGTTATTCCGCTAATGGTGACCAGTTCGTTTCTCTGATAGGTCTTCCAGTGGCTTTTCTTGTTAGGAAGGTCAATCTATCCATATTTTTGATGTCCATTAATTTCTCCAGCCACTGCTCTTTAGTAAGTTCATTCCCGCCTTTCCAATTTCTTACTAGTACCATTCTGGCTGCAGTGATAGCATAGGTGAATATTTTCTCTTTATTGTCTTTTTCTGTTACCAAATTTGTTTCACTATCATTCTTAAAGCTATATAGTCCTAATAAATAATAGTCTGGTTTACAGTCAAATTCCTCTTTAAACATTTTTTTACATTCCTTATGTATTGTCCTCCAATATTTATTAATTATCTTACAGTTCCACCACATGTGGAAGTATGATCCAACCTGCTTCTTACAGTGCCAGCAAATATTATTTCTGTCTTTATACATATGCCCTAGCTTTTTTGGAGTCAGGTACCACCTATGTACCGTTTTTAGCCAATTTTCTTTTAGCTCGATTGAGTAGCACATTTTTGTCTTTTTGTTCCAAATAATATTCCATTCATCCATTGTTATGGGTCTGCCCATATTTCTGGACCATTTTGTCATTGATTCTTTTATAACGTCAGTCTCCGTATTCCATTCTAACAATTTATTATATAATACTGTTATAATTTTCTTTTCTCTTTTAAGAAGGTTATCCCAGAAGTTAGATGTTATATTAAAGCTTATTACTTTATCTTTTTTATAACATTCTTTTAATTGATAATAATGAAGCCATGTAATATTCTTATATTCTTTTTGGATTTCCTCCCATTCTTTTATGGGGGGTATGTCCCCCGTCCTATTTCCTTTCTTAATAATATCCTTATATGTCAGCCACTTTTGCCATCCAAGTAGTCTGCGTTGGGATGCTTCCAGTGGGGAAAACCAGAGGGGAGTTTTTTCATATAGGTATCGTTTATATTTTTGCCAGGTTGCATTTAAAGCCGATCTAATGGAGTGGTTACCAAATTGTTTATCAATTCTTACTTTATCTTGCCATAGGTACCCATGCCATCCTCACCGCAAATCATGTCCCTCTAAAATTAATGTTCTATTTTTTTCCAATTTGACCCAATCAATTATCCATTCCAGGGCACACGCGTCGTGATATAGTTGTAAATTCGGTAGGTCGAAGCCTCCTCTTTCTTTCGGGGTAGTCATTGTTGTGAATTTAATTCTGGGCTTTTTATTCTGCCATATAAATTTATTTATTTCCCGATTCCAATCATTAAATAGTTTTTTGCCTCTAATTATGGGGATGTTACGGAATAAATATAATAGTTTGGGTAGGAGATTCATCTTGATTATGGCTATTCTCCCCAAGAGTGATAAATTTAAATGCTTCCATCCCTACAGATCTTTTTTTATCACCCGCCATTTTGCCCCATAATTTAGCTCTAGTAACTGATTGTTTTTGTTTGCAATCCAGATTCCTAGATATTTAATTTTATTGATGATATTGAGGCCTGAGATGTCCTTTGTCTCTTCTTGCTTTTTTTTTAGTCATATTTTTTGTGAGGATTACTGTTTTTTCCTTATTTATTTTAAAGCCGGCCACTGCACCGTATTCTTCGATCTTATTTAACCAGTCTCTAATGCTGTCCTTTCGGTTTTCCAAAATGCAAATCACGTCATCTGCAAAGGCACGTACTTTAATCTCCTGTTTATCTATTTTCACACCCTTTAAATTTTCCGCTGTTTTTATGGACCTCATTAAAATTTCTAATATGAATATGAAAATTAGGGGGGACAGTGGGCATCCCTGTCTTGTTCCTTTTTGTATTTCAAATTTATCTGTAAGTAAACCATTTATTTTAATTCTTGCAAATTGATTTGAATAAATTGACTGTATTCCATTTAAAAATTGGTTTCCAATGTCTAATTCTTTAAATAATATTTTTTTTTAAATCCCAATTGACGTTGTCAAATGCTTTCTCCGCATCTAAGGCTAGAAAGCCGACTTCTTTTTGATGATTTTGATCATAGTACTCTATCGCGTCAAGAATAATCCTAATATTGTTCTTTGTACTACGGGTGGGTAGGAAACCTGCCTGATCCTCTGAGATCCAGTCTCTTAAGAAATTTGTAAATCTTTCCGCTAATATTTTTGCATAAATTTTATAATCATTGTTTAATAACGAGATCAGGCGGTAATTCCTTACATTGCTGGGATCCAGTCCCTCTTTGTGTATTAGAATTATTTCTGCTTGCTTCCAAGAGTCGGGGATTTTTCCTTCACTAAGAGCCTTATTCATCAGTTTTTTCAAAAATTGGATTATTTCTTGTACAATTTTATAAAAGCCGGCTGTGAAGCCGTCTGGGCCTGGGGCTTTGTCTGACTTTAATTTTTGAATAGCATTTTTAATTTCCTCTATAGTAATTTCTTTGTTTAGATCTAATCTTTGATCATCTGTTATTTTTGGTAGTTTTTGATTACATATATAATTTGTTATTTCTTCTAAATTAACTTTATCTTTTTCGTACAGTTTCTTATAGAATTTTTCAAATTCCCTCTTTATCTCATCATCCAGGAATAAATCCTTTCCATCTGATTTGATTTTTATAATCTGTTGTTTATTTTTCTTTTTTCTTATTATTCTGGCTAACCACTTCCCCGGCTTATTCGCATTTTCAAAAGAATTCTGTCGTGCCCATCTTAATTTATTGGCGAGTGTTTCTAACTGTAAATTTGGCTTTTCCTTATGTAAATTTTTTTTAATTTTTTCAACGAGGTCTCCTCACAGGGGTTTGTTTTTTGTTATTTTTCTAATTTTTTCTTCACTTTTTATCCAGATTTTCTCCTCCTTGTATGTCAGCATTGATTCCTCTTGCCTTTCCCATCTAAATTTAACTTGCAGACGTTTTAATTCATCTGTCAAGAAAAAATATTTTCTCCTATTGTTTAGGGTAGACTGGGGGAACTCTTTATAAATCATGATTTTCTTTTCTTTATACATCGTTGGATTGAGTCTGGACTTTTTTAAAACTTCATCTCTTGTAGCTCTTTTGACAAAATGGACAATCGTGTCTCTCGCTACCTTATTTTTTTGGCATAGTTTGTATGGATTCTATGAGCAATATCAATTTGCTCTGTGGCGTCCTGCTCTGTACACTTTTAAGATTTTTGCTATTATTTGAACCGTGACTTGTTTGATGTTCTCTTTTGGATCTTCTAGTATATTTTTCAGTCTTAATTGGTAATCTGTTACATTTTGTTCCAGCTTTTCTTGGATCTTCTCTAATTTGTTGTTTTTTGAATCAATTGAGTCTATTTTTCTCTGTAATTTCATCTGAGACTTCTCCACTTTAATATTTTGTAGCTTTAGCTCTGAAATCTCTTGAGCATTTTTTAGTACTTCTGATTTAATCATCTTTATGTCTTCTTTAATTTCTCTCTTTAAATCAGCCATGTCGTCTTGTATTTGCTTTTGATAAGTATCATGTTTTATAGCCATTTCATGTATTTCCTTTTGGGGAAGGTCTTGTTTGGCTGAGATGGATTGTATTTCCCTAAATAGATCTCTCCAGTTAGGGTCTTCTGGAATTGAATTTCTTCTTGCTATTACTTTAAAATCTTTATCAAACTTTCCTCTTGGTGTGGCCATTTTGCCTGCTTTTAGATAGTATTTATTTGATTACAGGATTAGTAGCTTCCTTGACGTTTAATAAGAAAGTGTTTATCTTTCACCCGAATGTGGTTATGAGTCCACGGATGCCTTGCCTCCCCTTCTCTTACTGTGCGTCTCACCAGCACCAATACAACTCAGGGATGACCACTTCCTTGAATGGTTCTTTAATTCCTTTCTGTCTGGACCTCTTCCGAGTGATACACAACTCTTTGGTGTGTGCTACTTAGTTAGCATTCCCCTCCGTTTCCTGTTTCCAGGAGTTACTTCCGCAACCAGCTAGAGGTGGAGACTACTCTCCAGCTCTCGCGCAGGCGGGCGTGGGATGAGCTTCGTAGACACAACACCTTATCTATCTCACCAGACCAAGGTCAGTATTGGTTGTTGCAGACTTCTTCTTTTTTTTTGTTAAGTTAGATCTTGCAGTATTTGTGGTCCCCCTTTTCTGTATATTCTGTGATGATAAAGAGCCAAAGCACTTTCTTTATATATTTTATATTATGGGGCTTAAGGAGGCAGCGGGGTACGACATCTATTGCGTGGTCCAAATAATTTATCTCAGGTGACTTCTATCTCAGTTCCAATCCGATCTCTAAAAAAACTGTTATAATGCGAGATGCCTTATTTTCAACAATACTTTCCACACCTTTAGTGACCACCGTCATTCACCTTTTGGCTGATTTATAAAGGCTTGGTTAGCCCCTTTGTTATCATTGGAACGAACCCGAAAGTGGATGGTCGTATATTCCACTGGTTATATTTGTTTGTTATCTCTATTATTTGCCTGGAGTACTTTTCATGAAAGTTAGCGATCCAAAAATATCTACTTACATTCCTATCCAGGCCCCCCTTCAGTCCGGATACTTCATTTTCTTTCCATCTTCATTGTGTTGAAATGAGCGCGGTGTCCGGCTTGTGCCGAGTCTCCTCCGCTTCACGAAGCACGCCTTGCTAACCAGCCCCCGGACCCGCTCGTTCCCTCACTCTTGAGGAGTGAAGAAGCTTTGGGGTCATCGGGGGTTCTACTGGTTTGGCAACCCCTTCTCGTTTCAATCCACGATGGAGGGTAGTGCCGATGGCACTAACTGGCGCAACATCGAGTGATTTTCTAGAGCCCTAGAAAATCGTGTCCGTCGCCATCAGCGCTCACCCGGAAGTCCAGCAGCAAGGCTATTTAGTGCAATACAAGTTGGCCAAACAATGATTCCCCTACAAAGCAAGTAGCCAGGCTTCAAAGCGGCTCTCTAATTGAAGGAGCTACTCCAGCTTGCGAAACAGGATTCCCCTAGCTATAACACAGCCAGGCATTGAAGCTGCAAGGCTATTCAGTGCAATTCAACCAGACCAACAAAGGATTAACCTTGGTAGAAGGTGGCCAGGCACTGAAGCAGCAATACTGTTCTGTACTATTGAAGCTGACCAACGAAAGATTCCCCTAGGTAACAAGCAGTAAGGCTTTGAAGTAGTGAGGCTATTCATTGCAATTCTAGCAGCCCAAAAAACCATTCCCCTAGAACGCAAGCACCCAGCCTCCCAAGCAGCAAGCCTATTCCATTGGATTCCAGCTCACCAAAAAAAGAAAACAGCCAGGCTTTGAGGCTGCAAGGCTATTCACTGCTATTCCATCTGGCCAACAAATGATTTCCAAAAGCCGCAGCAACGCGTGGCCAGGCACAGCTAGTGTGTGTGTGTGTGTGTGTGTGTGTGTGTGTATACACATACAGTAGAGCCCCTGTTATCCGAGATAAAGGGGCGGGCCCCATCTTGGATAACTGAATGGCTCGGATAGGGCGAGGAGACCTCACCTCTTGGGAAGCCCCTCGCCATCGCTGCTATCTAGGCCAGAGCGATGGCGAGGGGCTTGCCTGGGCCGAAGTCTCACCCAGGGACATCCCTCCGCAAGACTTCGCCCCTTGGAAAGCCTCTCGCCATTGCTCCTGTCTAGGCTGGAGCGATGGCGAGGGGCTTGCCAGGGCTTCGCCCCTTGGGAAGTGCTTCACCATGGCTGCTAGGCAGCAGCGATTGCCGGGCGCTTCCTCCTCCCTCTCCCTCTCCTTCTTTCAAACTTGAGAGAAGGAGAGGGAGAGGGAGGGGCACCCCCGGTGGTGCCTTGGATAACCCAGAGACTCGGTTAACTGGGGCTCAGTTAACCGGGGCTTTCTTGTATATATGATCATCTTTTGATAGCATAGGGAAGGGTTAACACCCTTCGGTGTTTGTTTTTGCTGTCTATGTCCCTGGTTAAAAGATTTCACCTCACTTTCTATCTCTGTGACAATTGGAGTTTTAAAAAATTGTCCTATGGTGGAAACAAGGATTGATGAGAAAGCTTGAGCAGAGACACACACATCCCTCCCCATCTCGTGAATTTCCCTTCCTGGGGATATATTTCTCTCACTTCCTGTTATCTCACCCCCGTTCTTAACTAGGAGTCATTTGTAAGCTGGATGTTTATAACCTGGGGGCTGCCTGCAGTTATAAATGTTTAGATGAAATAAAATTTTCTACCACGTGTAGCATGAACAAAGAGAGCAGAGCACTCCTGGAAAATCACTTGACCAAATCCCTTGAAGATGTAAGTTGGAAAAGTATGATTACTTTGTGCATGACATGTTGAATGCTAATAACGCAGATAAAAAACACCCTTTACATAAGGGAAGCTAACTCAAGAAGTTCCCCAATTTTCTTCTGTTTTCAGCTAGCTCTGTAAAATTCTGCACACTTTTGAAACCTTCAGAAGCAGTTTTACTGGAGATGCAAGGGACATCTTCCATTTGAGTATGATTCAACTTCTGTTAATGATCATTACTTACCATTATGTTTTTGAAGGTATTTAATTCAGCTTCATAAAATTAAGCAGTTGCTTAGGCAATCCCTCGTAGTTCGAGGATGATGGTCTTCCAGTCGTGGGGTCTTGAAGATGGGTTCTTAGGTGGCTGAAGAGACCTATTCTTGATCTGCATGTTCTCCCGCAGTGAGGACATCGGTTTCCAGGTGGAAGGCGGTCTCGGTCAGGGTTGGCTTGACGGGCCTTCCTCTTGGGACGTTTACCCCTTAAGCCCTCCATTTGTGCCTCTTCGAACTCCACAGCACTGCTGGTCACAGCTGACCTCCAATTAGAGCACTCAAGGACCAGGGCTTCCCAGTTCTCAGTGTCTATGCCACAGTTTTTAAGGTTGGCTTTAAGCCCATATTTAAATCTCTTTTCCTGCCCACCAACATTACGTTTCCCGTTCTTGAGTCCAGAGTAGAGGAGTTGCTTTGGGAGACGGTGATCGGGCATTTGGACAACGTGGCCAGTCCAGCGGAATTGATGGCATAGGAGATCGCTTCAATGCTGGTGGTCTTTGCTTCATCAAGCACGCTGACATTTGTCCGCTTGTCTTCCCAAGAGATTTGCAGGATTTTTCTGAGGCAACGCTGATGGAATCACTCCAGGAGTTGAGTGTGACATCTGTAGACCATCCACGTTTCGCAGGGTTGGGAGGACAATGGCTTTATAAACAAGCACCTTGGTATCTCTACGGATGTCCCGATTATCAAACACTCTCTGCTTCATACGGAAAAATGCTGCACTCTCAGAGCTCAGGCGGTGTTGTATTTCAGTGTCGATGTTGACTTTTGTGGAGAGGTGGCTGCCAAGGTAGCAGAAACGGTCAACATTTTCTAATGTTACATCATTAAGCTGTATTCTTGGCATTGCAGAGGGAGTAGCTAGTGCCTGTTGGAAGAGCACTTTGGTTTTCCCGATGTTCAGTGAGAGGCCGAGCTTCTCGTATGCTTCTGCGAAGGTGTTTAGAGTGACCTGTAGGTCTTCTTCTGAATGTGCACAGACTATGTTGTCATCAGCATATTGGAGTTCTATAATAGATGTTGTGGTGACCTTGGTTTTGGCTTTCAGTCTGCTGAGGTTAAATAGCTTGCCATCTGTCCGATAGATAATTTCCACTCTGGTGGGAAGCTTCCCATCAACAAGGTGAAATATCATAGCAATGAAGATGGAAAATAAGGTAGGGGCAATAACACATCCCTGCTTGACACCTGATTCCACCTTAAATGGGTCACTTTGGGAGCCGTTGCTGTCCAAGACTGTTGCCATCATGTCATCATGGAGGAGCCGCAGGATGTTCACAAATTTGTCAGGGCACCCGATTTTTTGGAGGATGGTCCAGAGACCACTGTGATTTACTGTGTCAAATGCCTTTGCAAGGTCAATGAATGCCATGTACAGAGGTTGATTTTGTTCCCTGCATTTTTCTTGGAGCTATCGAGCAGTGAAGATCATGTCCACTGTTCCTCTGGAGAGGCGGAAGCTATTCTGGGTTTCTGGGAGGGTGTCTTCTGAGAGAGGAAGAAGGCGGTTTGCAAGGATTCTTGCGAGGATTTTCCCAGCAGAGGTTAGAAGGGAGATACCGCAATAGTTTCCGCAGTCTGCTCTATCCCCTTTCTTGAAAAGGGTGATGATGGTGACATCCTTGAAGTCTGCTGGGATTTTCTCGGTCACCCACACCTTTTCAATGAGCTGGTAGAGTTGTTGTATCAGCTCAGGTCCACCCTCTTTGAAGATTTCAGCAGGGATCCCATCAGGTCCGCTGGCTTTGTTTTTGTTTTTTTGTTGGCTGATTGCATTGCTAACTTCTTCCAAACTAGGCAGTGCTACAAGCTCATCCCTGGTTTGTTGTTCGGCCACATTGGAGCTGCGATTCAGCAGGTTCTGGTAGTGCTCTTTCCAACGTAGTGAAATTGATGTTTTGTCCTTCAGAATTTTGGTTCCATCTGATGAGCGTAGAGGCTGTATGCCATGGTTTCTTGGTCTGTAGATTATCTTTGTGGCTTTGAAAAATCCCTGAGCATCATGGGTATCTGCAAAGTGTTGGATTTCTTCAGCCTTCTTTGTCCACCAGATCTTCTTGAGTTCTCTGGTCCTTCTTTGGACCTCAGCTTTTGCACTAGCATTGATCTTTTTCTTAGCAGCACAGTTGGTGTCTCTCTGCCATGTTTGGAAGGCTTTCCTTTTGTTATCAATTAGCTGTTGGATCTTTTGGTCGTTATCGTCAAACCAGTCTTGATGTTTCTTAGTTTGGTATCCAATGGTTTCTTCACAGGCTGTGATGATGGAGGTCTTCAGTTTGTTCCAATGTTCCTCAACATTTTCGGGGTGTTCTGTGAGTAGATGATCCTTGAGTGTTGTTTGGAGGGCTCCTGAAGGGCTTGGGTGTTCATTTTGCGCCTTATGTTTCTTCCTTGGAGTCTGCGTTTGGGGCGATCTTGATAGCCATCATGGATCGGATTAACCTGTGGTCTGTCCAGCAGTCATCGGCACCTGTCATGGCCCTTGTGAGAAGCACTTCGCGGCAGTCTCTGGCACGTGTAATTACATAGTCCAAGAGGTGCCAATGCTTTGACCGGGGGTGATTCCATGATGTCTTGAGCTTGTTTTTCTGGCAAAACAGTGTGATGGTGATGACAAGGTTGTGCTCTCCGCATTTGGTGAGAAGCAAGAGGCCATTCGAGTTGCTATTTCTGACTCAGTCTTTCCCTATGATCCCTGGCCACAGGTCGGAGTCCCGTCCAACTCTTGCATTAAAATCCCCCAGGAGGATGATTTTGTCCTCCTTAGGTATCTCCGGTAGGATAGTGTCCAGCTGACAATAAAAATTTTCCTTGACGTCTTCGTCAGCATCTAGTATTGGTGCATAGGCACATATGATGGTTGCCTGTTGGTTTTTGGCAAGGTTAATTCGGAGGGTTGAGAGTCGTTCGTTAATGCCAGTGGGTGCTTCAGTCAGGTGCTTCACCAGGTCATTTCTGATAGCAAAGCCAACTCCATGTATTCTTCGCTCTTCTTCAGGCAGACCCTTCCAGAAGACGGTGTAGCCTCCTTTTTCTTCCTTCAGCTGTCCCTCTCCTGCTCTCCGGGGCTCCTGAAGGGCTGCTATGTCAATGTTAAAGCATCCCAGCTCCCTTGCAATTATAGCAGTCCTGCATTCGGGGCGTTCGCTGTCGGTGTTATACAACAGTGTCCGGATGTTCCACATTCTGAAGTTAATTTCTCTTTTTTGGCCGCAGAGTGGTGACCCCTCTGGACACGGCAGTCCAGTCAGGGTAAGAGAGGCAGACTATGTTTAGGGCACCTTTTCTAGCCCCTTTCCCATGTGGGGTGAGCAGAGCGGATCCTAAAAAGGGCTGCTCAGTCATGGATACAGCTGCCAGACTACTCAACTGCCTCGGACCTTGAGGTAGAACGACTGAGTCCATATCCACCGCCCATGTGCCAGTCTGTGACTAGGGGCTTCCGGATTTCACAGTCCTGCCCCCGTCGCCACTCGCTGATCGCCATGGGACTTTTGTTGGTTAGTTTTTATTTTTCTTGGAAGACGCCTGTGCATGATTTTTTTTAATGTGTGGAGGTTGATGCACGACCAGTCAACACACAGTCTTCACAGGGTGAGGTCCCAGCAATGGTGTGGTTAACACAACAGTGGCTTGTCAGTCTGTTGCAGCCTTCTTCTGCCTTCACAGCAACTGTAACATGTACCATGTTATCCTCCGCCTGCTCCGCCATTGAGAACTTAGGGTCTTCGGATTGTGCTTGGTCTAGATCCTCCCCTGTGGCCCCTCCTGGGAGTGCATGACTCCAGTGGTTGTGCCCACAGGTTCATTGGAACACGCAAGCCCCCTCACCACAGCAATGGATACAGTCTGAAATGTTTCAAGAGGAGGAAGTGCATATATACCCTATATACTCATATGCAAGTCCAAAAATCAAACCAAAATACTTGGGTCAACTTGTTCACAAATCAACATAAGTACTGCATCTTAACTCTTATTTTAAAAGGGGAACTACCCCCTTCTCTGAGTGGAATAGTGAAAAGTGAGACTTTAGTCCTTCTTGGGAGAACCTAAAGGAAGCAGGAGCCCTCTACTTTCTTCACCATGGTACCACTTGTGGCCTTTTGGGATGCCTGGATGGAAAAATTGTGATGGCAGCTAGGAGTGACTGGTTCCAAGGCAGCCTTGGTGCTTTCCCTTTTCTGCAGAATAACCCCCAACATCCATGGGCCATATCTAAATCTATACGTTTGGCTTCAAAACTCATCCTCGACTTACACATGAGGTCAACTTATACATGAGTATATATGGTAATTAAAAACCAAAGAGTATATGCTAAGTTAGAATAAACTGGAACAGAAATGTGTTGACAGGGAAGTGCTTGGAAGGACAATAATGTCACTATGAAGATTGGAAGTTAAGGTCATCTTCTGCTGCGTACCAGCAGGATAATGCTGGGGGAGAGCAGCAAACAGAACTGTGTGAGAAGTAGCTTTGCACAAGGAAGAGAAATAACTAATGAGCAGAACTGAACAAAAACTGAAAATGAGATAAGTATTGCCCTACCGCTTAGCTCAATCAGATCTGCTGTATTCCAGGAAAGGAGGAAAGGGAAAAAAAACCCTTCCAGAAGAATATATATATTCTCATTTTCAAACTCTATTTTTTCAGGGAGGGTCCTTTTATTGATTGAATTCAATATCAGATTGAATTACAAAAAAAGCAGTATAGTATAATTGTTAAAATATTGACCTGGGGCTTGGGAGATACAGATTCACCGTCCAGATTAGCTTTGAGTTTGGGATAATCACATTGTCTTATATTGACCTACCACAGAAATTAATTATAAGGATAAAGTAGGGAGGAATATAATTGCATACAATGCACTGAGGTTTAGTGGGAGAAAGGCAGGATGCACATTTAACCAATGAATAAAATAGAAAATGCTTGAAAAGGTCAATTGGTGAGTGGAGTTATTAATGGCTGTTGTACAACCACAGTGTTATCTTTTATACTGAATAAATCCTTTTGACCGAGCAATGACCAAACTATTGTTGCTAAAACATAGCCAAATATACACACACTGAAATCACAATGTAACATGTTTGTAATGTGGAGAGTAATACTTTGGCCTAGCAGACTTATCCCAATTCCTAATATACTACAAAGCTCACTGGATCACTGTTGTTTAGCCTTAGACCCCCAATGTGGTGCCTATGGACACCAGTCTGTCCAGACTCTTTTGTATCAGTGACACTACCTGATTTCTACAATATTCGTTTAATAAATACCTTGGGTATACATTGGTCTTTAATGAGTTGAGGCTTCTTTATCAATCTGAACATGTGAAAAAAACAGACGGACAGTAAAGGATAAAGCCCTACCTCTGTACCCATAATCTGTGTAACTGACTCAAAAGTCAGGCCCGGGCTGTGGCGCAGGCGGGAGAGCAAGCCAGCTGCAATTAACTGCAATGAATCACTCTGACCAGGAGGTCATGAGTTCGAGGCCCGCTCGGAGCCTATGTTTGTTTGTCTTTGTTCTATGTTAAAAGGCATTGAATGGTTGCCTATATGTGTAATGTGATCCGCCCTGAGTCCCCTTCGGGGTGAGAAGGGCAGAATATAAATGCTGTAAATAAATAAATAAATAAATAAATAAATAAATGTTGTTAATCTTGAATGCTGTAAAATCGTTTCTGATTAACGGCAATCCTATCTGGAAATCTACTTAATTGCTGAGAAAATGAATCCTAAATAAGGAACAAACATGGAACTTCATTAATTTTCATGCAAAATTTTTGCAAGCAAAATGTATCTATTCATATTCTCATTGGCACAGTTTGTCTTTTTGCCATAACAGAAAAAGTATTTCAATAAGCACACTTTCATCTCAGAGGAAATGAAGAGCCTGCGTTTGTAGCATGCTTTATCCATCTTAGCAAAATGATTCATTCTCTAACACTGCTCAGGGGGAAGCTTAACATTAAGGGAAAGGGTTAGGCTGCTATTGGCTTCTTTCACATACAAAATGGACTTTAAATATTTATTTGAGCTTTTTAAATGTTTTGAGTGATTCTAGGGGTGGTGAAAGCACTAGAGAATGAAACCTACTGCTGCTTAGCTAGTCTATTAACGGAAGCCAGAAGGTGGCAGTTCTTCAGGCTTTTCATTCTGTACTTCAATTATTTACTAGGCTCTTAATCCTAGACTAGGTTTAAAGAACTAACTGGCAAACTGGGATTTTCCAGTCAGTAGCTCACTACATACTGGGTAGGACTAAACTATTAAAGTACCATTATACCAAAGACACCTTCTGGCTTCTGTCAATTGTATCCTCCAACTCTATGATTATGTGATTATCACATAATCATAGAGTTGGAGGAGACCACAAGGACCATCCAGTGCAATGCCCTACCATGCAGGAAAACACAATTAAAGCACTGCTGACAGATGCCCATCCAGCCTCTTCTCAAAAACCTTCAGAGAAGGAGGCTCTTAGGTAGTGTATTTCACTACCAAACAGCTCTTACAGTCAGGAAGGTCTTCCTAATGTCTAGATGGAATCTCTTTTGCAATCTGAATCTATTGCTCTGTGTCTTAGTCTCCAGAGCAGCAAAAATAGGCTTGTCCCCTCCTCAAAGTGGTATTCTTTCAAATATTTAAGTATGGCTATCATGTCCCCGATTAGCCTTAACATACATACCAAGCTAAATATACCAAGCTCCTTAAGCCATTCCTCATAGGACTTGGTTTCCAAAAGTTGACTATTTTGGTTGCACTCCTCTGGACACATTCCATCTTGTCAATATCCTTCTTGAATTGTTTTGCCCAGAACTGGACACAGTATTCCAGGTAATATCTGACTAAAGAAGAATAGAGTGGGGCTATGACTTCCCTCGATACTGACACTAGAATTCCATTGGATCCTCATAGGGGAAGGGCAGCCAGCCACAGAAAGAAATAGCTACATATCTGGTGAAGCAACCTGTTCATCATTCTGATATATTGTTTTGTTTAAAGAAGTTGATTGTTTAAATATAATTTTATTGATAAACTGAAACCTGATATATCATGTTGTTGTTGTGTGCCTTCAAGTCTTTTACCAACATAGAGCAACCTAATGTAAATATCACATGATGTTTTGGCAATATTTGCATTTGTAGTTGCTTTCCTCTGAGGCCGACAGAATGTGATTTGACCTAGGTAAACCAGTGAGTTTCTGTGGCCAAATGGAGATTCAAATCCTGATCTCAGAAGTCACAGTCCAACACTGAAACGACCACATCACAGCTTGTATTATAACAACATATACAAAAGTATTTTTCACTGGATCTGCAGTTTTATGGTTCTCATCTTATGTTTGGTGTTGCATTAGGTAAAGGTAAAGTTTTCCCCTGACGTTAAGTCCAATCATGTCCGACTCTGGAGGTTGGTACTTATCTCCATTTCTAAGTCGAAGAGCTGGCGTTGTCCGTAAACACCTCCAAGGTCATGTGGCCGACATGACTACATGGAGCGCCGTTACCTTCCCGCTGGAGCGGTACCTATTAATCTACTCACATTTGCATGTTTTCGAACTGCTAGGTTGGCAGAAGCTGGAGCTAATAGCAGGCGCTCCCCGGATTCGAACCTGCGACCTTTTGGTCTGCAAGTTCAGCAGCTCAGCGCTTTAACACACTGCACCACCGGAGGTTCCTGGTATTACCAGAATACAAACTTATGTAAAGAAACTGAGTACAAGATACTATTGACGAGCACACTGTGTAGAACTAATGTTGATTTAAGCAAGTCTCACAAGAACATTGTTATAGAAGGGCTAAATTCTTGTTCTCTTAATACTTGGCAGATTTGCTCTTCATTCAATAGTTTAAGGCAGACCTCTTCAACCTGCGGACCCCCAGGTGTTTGGCCTCCAACTCCCAGCTAGCCAGCTTGTTCAATAGTCAGGAATTATGGAAGCTGAAGTCCAAAACACCTGGAGGACCACAGGTTGAAGAGCCATAGTTTAAGGCCTAGAAGAGTACTGTCAGTAGACTATACTACTACAAAATATTACAAGAACCAAAAAAAAAATGTCTTCTACAGGATAAGCAACATCATACTTTTGCTGATCAGCAGCCAAAATGAACACATATATTTCACAACTCACATCTGTAAAGGATATGTTTTTGGAAGGGTCACCTTAGGGTTGCTGTTATGTCAGAAATGGCTTGAAGGTGCACAATGTGTTATTTGATTGTGGTGATGGCAGATAAATAAAATTTTCCTAGCAACAATATGCTGCTGTTTATTAGGAAAATGTATTTCCCAAAACCTGACAGTTTACAGAATTGGATGCTCTGTAACTAGTTATTGGCTGGAAAGGTCCACCCCTCTTCCAATCACTTGGAATATATTTAAATTAGGCTTGAACCACACATTTTACAGCAAACCATAAAGGATTTTCATTTATAAAAGAGACTTGTATTTGGTCCATGCAATAAAGACAGAATGAAAGATAAAGCATAGTGAGAATTAGACAGCAACACAAGAATAAGTCACAAAACTGATCTCTTTCAGAAAAAGGTGTTTAAATTTCAGTCCAACCTGACAATCTCCAGTGATAGGGTCACTTGACATTACTTGAAGGCACAAAATAAAAACAACAATCACCAACCTTAAAGTTAGGCTATTGACAATTTCATTAATTTTCTCAAACAAATTGTTAATTCATGGATTGAAGTAATATCTTTGAGCTCTGCTGTTTGGAAAGTCACACAAAAGCTTTCCTGAGCACTGAAATATAACGAAATTTAATACACAAATAATAAAATGAAAACAGTTCTGACAAGTCTAAAAAAGGAAACACTGCCGAAGAAATTTGATTAATGTCTATTCTGGAGTAAGACCCACTGAATTTAGAAGACCTACTCTCAGGTACAGTATGTTTAACTAGGACTGCTTCCTAAGTAGTTCAAAATAAGCCTATAAACACTTGGCTCTGCATATACAATATCCAAGCAAGCTAGTCTGTTTGTTTTAAATTTTAGACTTACCCTTCTATGTAGGCAAATCCCGTTACTAACGTTGTTCCATAATTCGCTTTGAATTCGTGGAATCTACTACCATCGATCATACGACTCAGAATCTATAAAACAGTGCGAAGAGAAGTAAAAAAATAATACAAGCTATTTAAAAAGAGAGGGGGAAAGTGAGATGGATACATTCCTTCAGTCTGAAATGATTGCTCAATATTAAAATATTATGAAACTACAGAGTTTATACTCTCCAAACTACGGTCATGCAACATATATAAAAAAGAAAGCTTTTCTTACTAATTTTATATGTAGAGTGCAGCTGTAATTTTGTGGCGCAAGGCCCAAAAGTTCATCCGAATCATACAAGGGACTATCAAACTCCAGAGTCTCTTCTGCAGGAATATCATAATTCAGCATGGAAATAGTATTTCTAATACATTCATATGTCTCTTTTTCTGAAGATGCAAAATAATCAACACACCCACTGATCCTGAAAGACAGATTTCATTCATGTATGACAAAGGGTACAATGAACCACAGAAAAGACAAAAATAAATCAAAAGAGGGAAATTATAATGAGACATTAATGTGATTTGGGGTTTAAAAAAAAACCCTACTCATTTGTGCATCTGGCTAGATCATTTATTTCAAAAAACTATTTATTTTAACTACAGAAGAAGCAGAATTTATGGAGAGATGAGAAACTACCCTGGCAGGTTAAATTGATACCTATTCTGCTGTATGATAAAGAAATTCCTGTTTAAGCACACATTAATTAATTAATTAATTAATTTTATTGTTTTACTGACTTTTTAAATGTGCTGAATCTATATGTTTATATGATCATGATGTTTAGCAATTTTATTGTCTCTTACTGGTTTTATCAGCCTTTTTCCAGATTCTGGAACACAGCATATAGCAAATTAGTATGGCTTCTTTGAAAGGCTTTCAGACTTTCAAACAAGAACATAAATATGTCTAGAATTACATTTCTTAAATTTATATACTGTTTCCCCATAAAAGCAACTCACAGCCAGGCTGAAAACTCACATTTCAATATCACAACTCACATAATTTTTAAAAAGTTTTTAGAAACATAGTTTAAAGCACATTAATTAAGAAAAATCTTCCTGAATGAGGCATTTGCCTTCCAATTGAAAAGCAGGCTGGGTTCAACTTGGCATTCTTGGGATGGAAGAGAATGGAAGGGAATGGCAGAACCACATTCTTTTTTGTTGGATTCATTAGTCCTTCCCCCCTTTTCCATCAGTTTAAAATTTCCTAACTACCAATTAGAAATAGTTTCATCTGCTCCAGTTATTTTGAAGGATTTAAGGAAGTTCAGAGTATGGAAGAAAGGAGAAAACCAATAAAAATAAGAACATAAACCCTGTGGCGGCTGCCCATCTTACTGAGGAAAGAATAAAAATATGGGGACTCAGATGACTGTTGCACAGTGTGTCACTGAGGAAGAAGAATAAGTTCAGGTGGTTGCTGTCAAGTGTGTTACAGAGGCAGATAAAAATGAGGAAAATGTGTATCCCCTCCAGCAAAATAGAAGAAATAAGAGAGAAATTTAGTAATAAAAGTGACAAGAGAATAGAAATTAAATCAGTAGAGAAAAAAACCCAAGACCAAGAATAAAAAGAAACCTGTTTGCATAAGGAAACAGAGAAAGTTAGTGATGGAGAATAGAAGCCTTGAAGATACAGTACAATCAACATAAAGAGAAAAAGAAACCAATATCTACGTGGAATGCAGCATGGCTCCTCCCAGCTCCTCAGAATTAATGTCTTCTCCTATGGCAGCTTTAACTAAAGGGGGTCCAGCAAGGAACAGGGTGCCAATTTTATCTATCATAGCTGCTTCTTCTGACATTGTAGGAAGATAAGCACCTCCTGCTGTACAAGAACCGCACACCACTGCCACCTAGAGGACACACAGGTTAAGAAAGAGGAAACGGGAAGTAAAAGCTAATCTTTAGTTGTAGATTTTCAAAACATATAGTACTTCTTATGAAAACCATTGGTTTGTTCATCACTACAAGGAAACATCAAAAAAGTATATCAAAACTTTTATTTTAGGAAGGAATACATATCCTAAAAACACCAGATCCTTGGAAGCTAAGAAGGGTCAGAACTTGTTAGTCCCTGGATTAGGAGCATTACAGAGGAAGGTACTAGCCAAAGAACCTCTAAGTAGTCCTTGCTAAGAAAACCCTACAAAATTCATTGGGTCGTCATAACTTCCAGGCATATACACACAGATATATCAAAAGCATCAAGAGTACATTTCAAATTGTAAAGCAAGGATAGATCTCTAGGTAAGTTAGGTATACTGTGTACATTTCTTCTTTCCATATACGTAGGACTCATATATTGTGATTTATATCATCCCGCCTTGGATTCTAGGAGGTGGGCAAAGGCTCTTCTAGTGGCACTACCTGCTGTGAAGTGATAGCACTATCATGCCAGGGTAACATACTGTAAGAAAAAAATGTTAAATTTATAGAGAAACCAATGAAGGATAAACTGGAAATCCACTTTTTGTATATGTTGGTAGTTTTAGATTTATATGTAGAGATGCAGGTTTGTTAAGCAATCGTTGTCTAGTCTTTTTTAAAGTATTGTTTTGCGTGTTTTTATTGTCAAAACTTTTAATTAAAATATTGAAGGTAAAAAATGTCAGTGTAACATACTGAAAGTGGATAGGTGCCCAGCTCCAAACATGTAACAACCCTCTGAATGTGAATTGCATTTTGCTCTTTATATAGTGAGCCATCAGAAGGAAGAATTTCTGATATAACTGATTGACTATACTTCTGATGTGTGTTGCAGAGACTTATATAAAAGTATGTATACATGCTTACAACAAAGATCTAAATGAATAACTATAGTTTTATCAATCATACTGTTTCTAAATCATATCAGGTAAAAGGATTGTAGCAAAAAAAAGAATTCAAATGTAAGATGCTACATATTCCTTTGGAAATATTTTTAAATACTCGATTAAACAGTTATAAACTATTTTTCTAAATTCTACTGGAATAGACATTTTAAAACAGACCACTTATTATGCTGTTATACCTGAGGAATTCTTAATGAAGACATCATAGCCACATTGTAAAAAGTTCGACCTCCATGGGACTTGTCAGGAAATATTTCTGCCTAACAATACAGGAATAAGGAAGAACAAGAGTTTCAGTGTTACAGTTAATTCAAAACTCAACTCTGTATCAATAGTACAATATAATTAATCACACTTCATATTTACCCATTTTTCATATCACAACTAATCTAAGTAACACTTTGTCAACTAGGAGTTAGCCATAGGACTGTGCTGGAGGACCTAGACATTCCTGGAGAAGTATTCTTTCAGGTAAAAATAGTAAATTTTTATTTGCAGTTTTTCACTTCTGTAGGGTTCTATGCGCAGTAAATACAGAAGGCTGTACTCTGCTTTGTATTATTTTAACATTATTGCAATATTGTGTTTTTAATTGTTTAAAAACAATTAAATTTTTAAAAGAATTTTAAATTCTGTTGTTTAATTCTTTTTAAAATTGTGTACAATCCAGTTTTTAAATGCTTATAAGTCACCTTGGATCTTATACAATGAGAGGCAGGATATAACTTTAATAAATAAATGAAATAACATTAAATTGAATCATTTTGATGACTTAAGGTTTAGAATTTATTTCATAGAACATATTTTTACCTGAAGTGGCAAGAAGGCTCCTCCGCTATCCACAAGATAAATAGATGGAAGTCTGTTCTGCATTGCTATTTCCTGAGCTCTTAGTTGTTTCCTTACTGTAATTGGGAAAAGGGTCCCACCTTTCACTGTTGCATCACTTGCTGAGAAAACACACCAAATCCCACATATTCTGCCAATTCCTGAAATGAAGTTCAGGATGAATGTTGCAAAGATCTTCCAGTGAGGAAAAAAAATCACAATTTATCATATTCATAATAAATGATTTACATGGAAACATTCTGTAATTGTCTTATCAGGTTTTCTGCAGTTTAGAACTTTCTATATGCTGCAAAAGACTTGGGATGTAATCAGCTGTGGACATGAGTGTGTCACTCTGTTTCTAGTCTACAGCACATCACTTAAACCATTAATTATACTAAGAAATATCATCTGCCCCAAAGAAATAATTAGTTCTGCTTATTGTAACAAAAATTACATTTTAAATATGCAATGAACTTTACAAGTACTATTCTTATCTTGAAGGATGATTACCATAAACACATTTATGAGATTTAAGGTCTAACAGAAATGATTCATTTAATATTTAACGTCAAGTCAAGCTTGGTCTACAATAGTCTTTCTGGGTTTCAAATTGTTGCACTTGAGATCTAGTCCACTGTGTTTTCAATTCAGTATTCCAGTGCATACAGTAACAGAAAACAAATAATATTCTTCTGGCTTGGTGTTTTAAATTTGTGCTTTTAATAGACTTGTTTACTGTTTTTAACTTTTATATAATATAGCCTTTAGCTTTATTTCGTTTTAATTTGCTGTAGTTGTTTAAGTTCCTTGACAGAAAAAGTAGGATATAAATTAAATAACATAATTATCAATGGCAGGCTAAAACTGATTTATCCCCATTAAGTAAGAATGAAGCAGCTGTGACGTTGGCAGTATTGTTAATAACCATATTTATCATTAATTCCCCTTATGTAAACATACCAGTGAGACAGCCTCCAGCTGGAACATCCCCATAAGGCATACCTAGGCCTGCAAAAGGGGAAAGCTCAAGGAAATGTTCATCATCAAGCAGCATCCTTAAGCGTTCACGAACAAGCAACTTTTTGTTCTTCTGGGTGTGACGATATATTGCATTTTCCCCTCCTCCTTTACTGAACTTCTCAAGCAATTCTGAGTACCTGATATTAAAATGAAAGGCTCAATAAAGCTCAGTTCCAACATATAAGGAGCTTAAAACCTAACACAGTGCATATATCAATGACCCTACATCTACTGAGAAAATAGTGAGGTTAAGCTACTAACCTAAAGAGATGCAAGATATTCATCAACCTTGCTGAGTTAATTACATTACATTGGCCAACACATACTTTGGTGCTTTAAATGTGAGACCTGTTTTGGGAAATATTTGACCTTCTGATTCCAAAAATGTTACCAGTTTTCTCTATTAACTCTAGTTTTAGAGATACAGAACATATGTCATATACCAGCCTTCATTTCCTTCATCATAGAAAATCACAATAACCATATCTGATATGGTCTATCCAATGCAATTTTCTGAATCAATACTTCAAATAACCCCGAGAACAAGCCTAAAAACCAAGACACCAAAATTTTACTTTTGGTAGGGATATGTAATTAAAGACCAGGAAGAAAGCAATAATAAAATGTTTGCTTAAACTGGAGATGTAAGTGTAAGTATGAACTACAGATTTTTTTTTCCAAATTTGGGAAAATATTATACAGTGTAGATATAAATGCTGTAAAAGCATGAAAATATTTCTTTACTGATACTATGAGCAGAAGTGTTTCTTTTCTGCCAGACTTAAAATAATTTTCTGCTACTTCAATATTCATTTGACAAATAAAAGAAAATGACACATTTGGAATCACTCGCTGATGAAAAGTAGAACTGCTTGATCACTTTCTTTGTCTGTGCCCTAAGATCTGTTGCTATCATGGGAGTCCACCTGAAAACAGGATTAATATACCATTACTAGCTGTGCTCGGCCACACGTTGCTGCAGCTTATGGGAATCATTTGTTGGCCAGGTGGAATACCAGTGAATAGCCTTGCAGCCTCAAAGCCTGGCTGTTTTCTGGAGTAGCTGGAGTAGCACCCTCAATCAAAGACCCGCTTTGAAGCCTGGCTACTTCCTTTGTAGGGGAATGATTTTTTGGCCAATTTGAATTGCACTGAATAGTCTTGCAGATTAAAAGTCTGGCCGCTTTCTACATAGGGCATCCTTGCCAGGTTGAATGCGACTCAGTAGCCTCATGGCTTCTAAGCCTGGGGATTTTTCACCTAGGAGAAATCTTGGTTGATCAGGTTGGAAAGCACTGAATAGCCTTGTTGCTTGCAAGCCTGGCCGCTTTCTACCTTGCAGAATCCTTGGTTGGCCAGTTTGAAGAGCAATTAATAGTCTCGGTGTGGCAAGTATGAATGCTGCAATTAGGCACCTTGATTAGCATTTAATGGCCTTGCAGCTTCAAAGCCTGGCTGCTTCCTGCCTGGGGGAATCCTTTGTTGGGAAGTGTTAGCAGGCCCTGATTGTTTCCTTTCTGGAATTCCCAATTTTCCTGCTTTCAGAGTGTTGCTCTTTCTTTACTGTCCTGGTTTTAGTGATTATATTGTTCTGTATTATTATACCACAGTAATTATTACATATTATATTTATAATCTTATATTATCTGCTTAGAACTGGATTATATGAGGCCCCTCCTACACAGCTGTATAAAATCCACACTGAACTGGATTATATGACAGTGTGAACTTGAGATAATCCAGTTCAAAGGAGATACTGCGGATTATCCTGCCTTGGCATTCTGGGTAATATAGCTGTGTGGAAGGGCCTTGAGTCTACACTGCCATATAATCCAGTTCAAATCAGATAATCTGTATTTTATAGGCTGTGTTGAAGAGGCCTAACTGCCTGTGTCCTGGGCGCCATCTTGGCTGAGGGAGTTGCTAGGACAAAAGGGGGCGGGGCCTAAAGGCTGCGCGGGGGGGGGGGGGGAGCTAAAGGCAGCAGAGTCAACTTTTCTAACTAACAGTTAAGGGGAGAAAAGCTCTTCCTCATAGTAATTTTGACTATATTTCTAGGGTTTTTTTGATTGAAAGACATATTTTGGATGACTATGTCTTTTGTGACCAAATTTGGTGTGATTCGGTTCAGTAGCTTTGTTGTTTACTCCATAGTAAAACGAACATTACATTTTTATGTATATAGATTGCATTATGTGATGTTTGGAGTTTAGTTTCCTCAAAAGACATTGTGGAAATTATTAAACTAAAAAAAAGCTCTAACATGCAGTCATGACTTCATCTTTAATACCTTTCTTTCAGATTATGCTAATAGTTTTGCATAAAGCCTTTTGGACTGTTGCCATATGGTTCTCCAGCAGTAATCCATAAAATTGGTGAGTCATTGCCTTACCAATTAACCAAAAGTGTCAACAATTTTAGAAAGGCATGAGTCACCATATATAATTGCATTCAAAATTAAAAGGGGGAATACGCTTTAGGAAGTTCTCAAATACAGTATATGCAAAATATATTGCAGTTAAACTTTGAAAGAAATAATCAAACTAGATGCCTTTACAGTATGTTAAGGTAAAGGTAAAGGTTTCCCCTGACGTTAAGTCTAGTCATGTCCGACTCTGGGGGTTGGTGTTCATCTCCATTTCTACGTTATCCGTAGACGCCTCCAAGGTCATGTGGCCGGCATGACTGCATGGAGCACTGTTACCTTCCCTCTGGAGCGGTACCTATTGATCTACTCACATTTGCATGTTTTCGAACTGCTAGGTTGGCAGGAGCTGGAGCTAACAGCGGGTGCTCACTCCGCTCCCTGGATTCGAACCTGTGACCTTTCAGTCTGCAAGTTTAGCAGCTCAGCGCTTTAACACACTGTCCCACAGGGGGCTCCTGTTTGTTACAGTATGTTACCTATATCTAATGTTGCTCTAAATACCATTCCCTCCTCTACAAAATAAATATCAACTATACATAAGCTGATAAATCATTCTAACCCTTTCTGGAGATATGATAAAGTTTAATAAATGTCAAATATGCAGAGTGAAAATTTGCAGAGTGATTACACTTGAAATCAGCAAAGCTCACTTAAAACCAACAGAATAAGCCATGGGTTAAGATCTGGGATAACTACTTTACAGAATCTTAACATGAATACACTATTCCTAAAGAACTGGATAAACAAAAGACTAATTTGGGGTTCATCTACACTGCAGAAATAATGCAGTTTAACACCACAACTACCATAACTTAATGCTATGGAATCCTAGGAGTTGTAGTTTGGTGAGGTACCAGCACTCTATGGCAGAGAATGCTAAAAACCTTATAAAACTACAGCCTCACGGATTCCACAGCCATGGCAATTAAGGTGGTGTCAAACTACATTATTTCTAAAGTGTAGATGTACCCCTGGTTGTAATTTTTAATAAATATTTTACCTTTGAATGCAGACCTTGCTGTTCCTTGAATTGCTTTCAAATACATGTCTATAAAGGGAAGGGATGTCCCCATTTAATACTGGGATTTTTGTTTGCTGTTGTTCATTTTTTGTTTTGAAGTTCACAGAGGAGCAGTGTATCATGTTGCTTGGAGGCATGTTGGCAGTTTTTACTCCATCCTCACAGTTCAGTAAGTTCCATGTTTTCTGTCTTCTCATGTAAAGTTCCTGGTATTTGTTCTTGGAAGCCCAAAATAAAGGGGCACAACATGTAGATAAAGGACACTGTAGATATCGGAAGAGTGGGGTATAAGCAATATGCTTCCACATGACCCTGAAATGGTATAAACATGTGGATGATTTATTTTTAAAATCCCTATTCCATGTACACCCTGAATTTGTAAAGGATAAGCCAGTACATATCAAAAGTTCAACTATCTAGCAGCTAACTCTTCAAATACAGTAGTCAACCTTCGCTTATCCAACCTTCGCTTATCCAACTTTCTGTATTATCCAATGCAATCTGCCTTTTCTTAGTCAATGTTTTTGTAGTCAATGTTTTCAATACATTGTGATGTTTTGGTGCTAAATTCATAAATACAGTAATTACTACATAACATTGCCATGTACTGAACTGCTTTTTCTGTCTATTTGTTGTAAAACATAATGTTTTGGTGCTTAATTTGTAAAATTATAACATAATTTGATGTTTAATAGGCTTTTCCTTAATCCTTCATTATCCAACATTTTCACTTGTCCAACATTCTGCCGGCCCGTTTATGTTGGATAAGCGAGACTCTACTGAACATGAATATTTGTAAACATAAACTGGTAAATTTGGAGATATTCTGTCTTGATTTGTTTTCCTTTTTATTACTAGACCCATGAAAAGGAGCAGACATTGACTGCATTTCATATAACGTCATAAATTTATTTATTTATTTCTTGTGTCAGAGCAAACCGAGGGTACAAGTTGTAATGGATTTAAGAAAAAAAACCTTGCCATTAATACTAAATGTCTTTTGCCCAGTAGCTGGCCACTTGGAATGCCTCTTGTGTTGCTGTTAGAAGGTCCTCCATTGTGCATGTAGCAGAGCTCAGCATGCATTGCAGTAGGTGGTCTGTGGTTTGCTCTTTTCCACAGTTGCATGTTGCGGACTCCACTTTGTAGCCCCATTCCTTAAGGTTGGCTCTGCATCTCATGGTGCCAGAGCGCAGTCTGTTCAGTGCCTTCCAAGTTGCCCAGTCTTCTGTGTGCCCAGAGGGGAGTCTCTCATCTGGCGTCAGCCACTGATTAAGATTCCAGGCTTTAACCTGCCACTTTTGGACTCTCGCTTGCTGAGGTGTGTCTGCAAGTATCTCTGTAGGGCTAAGAAAGCTATTTCTTGATTTAAGGCATTGGCGTACTGGCTGATATCGGAACAGGGGGTGGGCCGGAGATGTCAATGCCTTGGTCCTTTCATTGTTGGCTGCTACTTCCAGGCGGATGTCAGGTGGTGCAATGCCGGCTAAGTAGTATAATTTCTCCAGTGGTGTAGGACGTAGATATCCTGTGATAATGCGGCATGTCTCATTAACGTCATAAAACAGATTAAAGATTACAGACTTAAGTGGAAAAGTCTGACTCCCAGTTAACACAGAGGACTGTGTTTTCCCATAAAAGACTGTCCAAGTTGTGGTTTCTTTTGGGGAAAAGTCCTTCTTTCATTTCAGTGATGGAGAACTTTCTTAGTAAAAGCTCTGGAATTCCCTACTAGGGACAACTACCCCTTCATAAGGTTATGTGAGTCCACGGGACAAATCAACTCTGCCATGTCATTTTATGGAGCCCTCCAGATGCTGGATACAACTCCTATATTCCTCCTCATTAGACATCACAACTAGAGTTGAGTTGCTGTGAGCTTTCCGGGCTGTATGGTCATGTTCCAGAAGCATTCTTTCCATTTTGCCTGTATCTATGGCAGGCATTCTCAGAGGTTGTGAGGTCTGTTGGAAACTAGGCAATTGGAGTTTATATATCTGTGGAATGTTCAGAAGTGCTACAAGGCCAAGAACAAGCCATGAGAGTAAAGACAAAGATCCACCCAAAGGAAAACTGTTCTTATCATACATCAAGGGAACAACTGACCATATAGGGAATCCAATGAAGAAACACAGCCTACAAACTACCTTCAGACCCACTAAGAAAATCCAACAAACACTACATTCAGCAAAGGATAAGAAGGATCCTCTCACCTCTGCAGGAGTCTACTGTATACCATGCATCTATGGACAACTCTACACAGGGACCACCAAATGCAGTGCCCAAACACGAATCAAGGAACATGAAAAGCACTGCAGACTAATTCAACCAGAGAGGTCAGCCGTAGAAGAGCACTTGAGGAGCAACCTGGACACAGCATATTAGCTGAGAACACAGAACTGCTGGACTACTCTAACAACTACCACGTCAGACTTCAAAGAGAAGCCACTGAAATCCACAACTATGTGGACAATTTCAACAGAAAGGAGGAAACCATGAAAATGAACAAAATCTGGCTACCAGTATTTTAAAAATCTCTTAAATCAGGACAGTAAATAAAGAACACCACTCAGAAAACAGATATGAATCAACCAGAGCCAGCTAACACCTCCCAACAAAGGATTCTCCCATGCAGGACGCAGCCAGGATTTGAAGCTGCAAGGCTATTCAATGCTAATCAAGGTGGCCAATTGCAACATTCGCACTTGCCTCAAACAAACAAGACTTCTTTCTCCCACCCTGAACATTCCACAGATATACATACCCCAATAGCCTAGTTTCCAACAGACCTCACAACCTCTGAAGATGCCTGCTATAGATGCAGGCGAAACGTCAGGAAAGAATGATTCTGGAACATTGCCAGACAACCCAGAAAACTCACAGCAACCCAGTGATTTCAGCCATGAAAGCCTTCGACAACACATACAACTAGAGTTGGTGGAGTTGTGATACAGTAACATCTGGAAGCTGCATTTTGTTCTGTTAATTCAGGAGAGTGGGGTATGAATTTAGATATAAGGCTTGTGGAAATGATGTCTGACTTCAAAATGTTTAACATCCCCCAACGTCAGTGCTACAGGTGCTATTGGGTTGCAATTCCCACCATCCCCTCTTTGCATGACAGCTAATCAAAGGTGATGGGAGCTGTCATTTAATAACATGCAGGGACCAAAACTGGATTAACACTGAGCACCGAACACTATGTAACAAGAAAATAGTTGGCCCTCTGTATCCACTGATTCTCCGCCGGTGGATTCAATGCTCCTTTGAAGGTAACCATAAGGCTGATTTGGCCCTCTATGAAAAGGAGTTGGACACCCATCCAGGCACTAGGTAGTCTACCAGTTACCAAAGGACATTTTTATTCAGACAATTTGGGAATGTTTCAGGTAAAACTCTGAAGCAACCTTGCACTTCAAGGTGAGTGTAGTCAATATGGCTGGCTCTAATTTGAACTGGTCTGCTGTCCACACATCTGTTTTTCCTGTATTCACCAATTCAGGGGAAAGGGGATAGATCAGGCCTGGGTCACTCTCCTGTCACTATGGCAGACAACCATGGAGCATTTGGATTTGGACAGTTGTTTCTATATGTACAGAAGTTTATGTGTGGGAAAGTTGCGAAAGAGCACTTAAGCAAGAATCTTATCACTTACAATTTGACAATACAGAACAAAAATACCTCAACATTTTGGTTTTTTCCGAATGTGTACACAACCTCTAAGAGATAGAAGTCTTCGAATGTATTCGTTCAAATTAGTCTTTTGCAAATTTAGAATTCTCAGACAGAATGCTTCAGAAAAGTGATAAACCATGAGATTAGTTTAAAAAAGAGATTCCTAAACTCTGTCAGTCATTCACATTTTTATTTTCAAGCTGTGGATGGTTCAATCTGTGGGTCCAGAATCTATTGATACAGAGGGCCAATTGTAAATAGAGGCACCTTTGACACCGCTGAATAAAATCCCACATGATCTGCTTTGAACTGGATTACATGGCAGTGTGGATTCTGATAACCCAGAGCCCGTACACACAGCCATATAGGCAGAAAATCCCAGAATATCTCCTTTGAAGTAGGTTATCTGAATAAAATCCCACATTATCTGTTTTGAACTGGAATCTATGGCAGTGTGGACTCAGATAATCCAGTTCAAAGCAGATATTGTGTGATTTGCTGCCTTAATATTCTGGGTTATATGGCTGTGTGGAAGGGCCCTGGATCTAAAGGCATTTGATCCTGTTTGTTCTTGGAAGCTTAGCAGGGTCATTGTTGGTTAGTACTTAGATGGTCTGTATTTCTGAGGATTCCTTGTGTAAGAAAACCTTGTGAAATTGATACGGTCAACAGGTGACTTGAAGACAGAAATATCTGACCTTTGTCCCTTCTCAACCCCTAATGCTAGACCGGTTCCAGTGCATGGGGGGAAGGTGACCTTTTGGACTTTCACTCTGAGAAATCCCTAGCCAGGATATCTGAGGGCCCTTCCACACAGCTGAATAAAATCCCATATTTTCTGCTTTGGACTGGAATATATGGCAGTGTGGACTCAAATAACTCAGTTCAAAGCATATAGTGTGGGATTTTCTGCCTAGATATTCTGGGTTATATGACTGTGTAGAAGGGCCCTGGGTGTAGCAGCCCTGAAAGAAGCAATGTACTTTTAGGAAGAAGAATCTTCTGTAACGCCAGAAAGACGGCCAAGAAATAGTCACTGCTGTAGGCTGTAAGACCACCTCTGAGGATCCCTTGCCTAAGAAAACCCTAAGCAATTAGTGAGGTTGCCGTAAGTCCACAGGAAACTGGAAGTCTGACACACATGGATGGATATACTGTCAAAGAAACCAGGGCCATAAATTGCAAGACCTGAGTCCCAGGGCAGGGAGGGAACGACAGGGGATATGGAACTCCATCTAAAATATCTACAATATATACATTTAATGCAGTTTGATGTGAACTTCAAACTGTGGTGTCGCCAGACAACAAACTCCCACAAAAGCACACCAAAGAAAGTCCTTAAAGTGCATCAGTCGTCTGTGGTTTGTGAATCACCACCTGGGTCTCAAACTGGTTCCAGGATGTCCTATGTAATCATCTGCACTGCAAAACCACTTTCTTGAAAATGCATTAAATGATCATGGTAGATGGGGCCATGGTTACTATAAACTGAAGTAGTAATTCCTTTCTTGGGCTGTATCTACACTCTAGAATTAATGCAGTTTGAAACCAGTGTAATTACCATTAATTCTACCGCGTTGAGCAGGCAGGGGCAAACTTGGGCCTTCCAAGGGTTTTGGACTGCAACTCCCACAATTCCTAACAGCCTCAGGCCCTTTCCTTTCCCCCCTCAGCCGCTTAAGCAGGGCCTGAGGATGTTAGGAATGGTGGGAGTTGCAGTCCAAAACACCTGGAGGGCCCAGGTTTGCCCATGCCTGCAGTAGAGCCAAGAGAAACCCACGCAAATATCCCGAAATGAGGGGGGGAAGGGCCTCCCTCAGGAACGCGAGGCCTTTGCCCTCAGCCCTACACTTTCCCCCCGAGTTTCTCCGCCTCAAGGGAAGCTCCGAAGTTTACCGTTTGCGAGGCCTTGACTTTCCCAGAAGGGCTATGCCGCGCCAGACTCGAGTGACAACTTCTCCAGGCAGAAGAGGAGGCTTTTCCCGCCCCTCAGCTCAACTCCGACGGGCCTGGAACTCCCGCCCATGGAGCCAGCCAGCCAGCCAGCCAGCCTCCCACTGAGGAGGAGGGTGTGGGCGCCATCTCCAGGCGAAGGGCAGGAAAGGCCCCGAAGAGCGGAGGCCCGCCTCGGCCTAGTTCTCTCCTCCAGGCCCCAGTCCAGCGGACAGAGTGGGATTCATAGGCCTCGCTTTCCCCCCTCAAGGAGTGAAGAAGCCTCCCATGTTCACACCAGGCTGGCCAACGTACAGTAGAGTCTCACTTATCCAACATAAACGGGTCAGCAGAATGTTGGATAAGCGAATATGTTGGATAATAAGGAGGCATTAAGGAAAAGCCTATTAAACATCAAATTAGGTTATGATTTTACAAATGAAGCACCAAAACATCATGTTAGACAGCAAATTTGGCAGAAAAAGTAGTTCAATACGCAGTAATGCTATGTAGTAATTACTGTATTTATGAATTTAGCACCAAAATATCATGATATATTGAAAACATTGATTACAAAAATGTGTTGGATAATCCAGAATATTGGATAAGCGAGTGTTGGATAAGTGAGACTCCACTGTATTATGCTTTCCTCAGCCCCTTATATCCAGATTATCTATATCCAGATTATCTGCTTTGAACTGGATTTTATAGCAGTGTGGACTCCGATATCCCAAAGCCCTTCCACACAGCCATATAGCCCAGAATATCAAGGCAGAAAATCCCAGAATATCTGCTTTAAACTGGGTTATCTGAGGCCTCTTCCACACAGCGGAATAAAATCCCACATAATCTGTTTTGAACTGGAATATATGTTGGTGTGGACTCAGATAATCCAGTTCAAAGCAGATATTGTGTGATTTTCTGCCTTGATATTCTGAGCTATATGGCTGTGTGTGAAGGCCGAGTCCACACTGCCATATATTCCAGCTCAAAGCAGATATTGTGGGATTTTCTGCCTTGATATTCTGAGTTATGTGGCGGTGTGAAAGGGCCCCTAGACTCATGTAACCCTATGTAACATGATTTGTGTTCCAGAGCCACAAATGTCATTTCCTAATTGGTTCTGTCATTTTAAAAAATGGGGAAAATTTATTAAATGGCCAAAATTTTGTTTTGTCTGGGACATCCTGCAGCACGTTTTGCTATCGTTTGTCCATGAGTGTTACTATTATTATATTTATACCCCGCCTTATCTTCCCAAAGGGGACTCAAAGCGGCTTGACATCAAAACATTGGTATCCAATTTAAAATATACAGACATTAAAACAGAATTAATCGCAAGCAGTATTCCAAAAACTCAGTTAAAATCCATCAAACATATCCAAAGTTAAAAACCACTGCATCCCCTGACTCATCTTTAAAAGCATGCCTGAATAAAAAGGTTTTAGCCTGCCGTGGGAAGGACATCAGGGAGGAAGCCATTCTGGGTTCCCTGGGCAGGGAGTTCCAGAGTCGAGGGACAGCCACCAAGAAGGAGGGCCCGCTCTTACGTTCCCACCAACCAAGCGTGAGATGGAGGTGGGACTGAGAGAAGGGCCTCTCCTGAAGATCTCAGGGCCCAGGCAGGTTCGTACAAGGAGGTGCAGTCAGCCAAATTGCCAGGACCCGAATTAGCCAAATAGCCTGGACCTGAATATCTCATGGAGTGTCAGCCAAGTCAACATACTTTGTGGCAGCCACAAGAACAAAGTTTATTAAGTACAGTAGAGTCTCACTTATCCAAGCCTCTGGATAATCCAAGCCATTTTTGTAGTCAATGTTTTCAATATATCGTGATATTTTGGTGCTAAATTCGTAAATACAGTAATTACAACATAACATTACTGTGTATTGAACTACTTTTTCTGTCAAATTTGTTGTATAACATGAAGTTTTGGTGCTTAATTTGTAAAATCATAATCTAATTTGATGTTTAATAGGCTTTTCCTTAATCCCTCCTTATTATCCAAGATATTCGCTTATCCAAGCTTCTGCCGGCCCATTTAGCTTGGATAAGTGAAACTCTACTGTATAACAACTACTTTCAAAGTAAGTACCCACAATTGAACAGGAAATCGCTTTCAAGCCAGAAAGAGATTTTTTTCCCCCGGTTTGTGTAACAGTGTAATTAAAGCAGATAGTCTGGATTCAGAAACTAGATGATATGGTAGTGCATATCCAGCCTCAGAGGACACATCCTATACTATAGCAGGAACAGGCAAACTTCGGCCCTTCAGGTGTTTTGGACTTCAACTTCCGCAAGTCCTAACAGCCTACTGGACTCATTCAGCACTTTAAGTATTACACCTGCTGTATAATTATCCCTCCTTGATAACTTGATATTGCTTTGCACCTTGGCCTGGATCTTTTGACCCAAATCGGGATTTTAATATTATTGTGTATATTGACTTTTATGACTGTTTTTAATCATGTTGAAGTTTTACTGCTCGGTTTAATGTTTTATCTGATTTGTGCTGTCGTGTCTGGGCATGGCCCCATGTAAGCCGCCCCGAGTCCCTCCGGGGAGATGGGGCGGGATATAAGAATAAAATTATTATTATTATTATTATTATTAAGTCTAAAACACCTAGAGGGCCGGAGTTTGCCCGTGCCTGCTCTATAGAGGTAATGCAGTTTGACACCAGTGTTCCTCTGAGCTTCAAAACCAAACAAAAATCCCAGTATTAAATGGAGACATCCCTTCGCTTTTGATAGACATGTAATTGAAAGAAATACAAAGGAATAGTGAGGTCTTCCTGCAGAAGTAATATACTTCTTAAGATTATGAACAGGGGTACAGTTTCCTGTCTAAGCACTCTAAAAGCCTGTAACAAGTTACAGATAACTACGGCTCAGCTATAGTACATCAATCAGGGGCCTACTTTTGCCTTGTCAAGAAGTCCGCTCTCCCTCTAATGGAATGTACGTATAGATAACAGCCCCCCTTCTCCCTATCCTGCCAGCTTGTACATTCACACAGACCCCTTGCACATTCTTTGTGTCTGGTACAGAGAGAGCATGATTTTTCTACATTTCACTGCTTCTAATGTGCATACAATATATGTCTAAAATCTATATTTTCCAGTTCCTCATCATTGGGAGTCATCATTTTACAATGTGTTGAGCATTCTCTGCCAAGGAGAGCTGATGCCTCAGCAAACCACTATTGCCACTATTTCATAGATTTGAGTCATAGTGGTTAATATAGGGCCAAACTGCAATCATTCTACGGTGTATATCAGGGGTTCTCACATTTTTCAAGCAAAGGTCTGATTCACATTTCGTCAGACTCTTGCAGGGACCAGACTATAGCTTGAAAAAAACATGAATGAATTCCTATGTGCACTGCACATATCTAATTTTAGTGCAAAAAAAAAACCCATGAAAGAACAATACAATATTTAAAATTAAGAACAATTTCAGTATTCCAATGGAATGTGTAGGCCTGCTTTTGTCTGATGAGATAGTCAAGTTAATTAGGATTGTTGTCATTGTGTGCCTTCAAGTTGTTTAGGGCAGGGGTAGGGTAAATGACCTTGGAGGGCCGCATCCGGCCTGCAGGCCTTAGTTTGGGGACATCTCATGTAGATGCACCCAGAGTTCCCAAAACTAGCCCTTTGTCATGATTCTTTCACCTGCTACAGCACTCAGTTTTTTTGCTATGTGAATTTAATCTTTCAAAAACGTGAGCACCCTTTGAAAAACAACTCTCCTAGGCTTCAGGAAAGCCTTAAAGACATGGTTGTGCACGCAAGCTTTTAATGAATGAGAACATGGAGTTTACATGACCTGTACGAAGACTTGAGGATTCTGGATGAATGGATTTTAATCTTGGACATTCTTAAAATTTTATATAATGTGATTTTATTTTGTAATGGTATCTGTTTTATATGAACTGTTGTTTTGTAGATTGTTTTATATGAATTGTTGTTTTTACATTGTTTTTGGGCATTGAATTTTTGCCTATTTACTGTAAGCCGCTTTGAGTCTCCTCGGAGAGAAAGGCAGGGTAGAAGTGATGTAAATAAATAAATAAATAAATAAAAACATTATGTATCGTCCGCCTCCTACATTTGCAGGTTTAACTTTTGTGGATTTAATTTGTTCTCTCTGGGTACACTTAAACTGTAGAATCATTGCAGTTTGAAATAATTTTAACTGCCATGGCTCAATACTGTGGAATCATGGAAGTTGTAGTTTTGCAAGATCTTTTGCCTGCTCTGCCAAAGAGTGCTGATGCTTCACCAAACCACGCCTCCCAGGATTGCATAACATTGAGCCTTAGCAGTTCAAGTGGGGTCAAAACACATTAAAACCACAATGGATGTGCATCCTAGGTTCTCCAGGGTGACACTTTGATCAGCTTCTTCCAGAAATTGTGAATTTGATTAATATGTTCTCTGAGGGCCCTTCCACACAGCCATATAACCCAGAATATCATGGCGGATAATCCACAATATCTGCTTTGAACTGGATTATCTGAGTCCACACTGCCATATAATCCCGTTCAATCTGGATTTTATACAGGAGCCGAAGGCTCATTCTACACTACTCTATATCCCAGGATTTGATCCCAGATTACCTGGCAGTGGAGACTCATATAATTCAATTCAAAGCAGATAATCTGGGATCAGATCCTGTAGATTCAATCTTAGAATCTCTAGATCCTCCAGCATGCCTCTATGATCATTTTCTGCCAGAACACATCTAGTCCTCCAGAGCCAATCTCTGATCATTTTCAACCATAGAGTCATGCTGGAGGGTATAGAGATCCCTATAGAAGAATTATCTCAAGTAACAAAAGCTTTTATTACAATATTTGCAGAGCCTACTGCACTCAAAAGTAAGACCCATTGCTTTCAGCATTGCATATAGGGAGTTCATTAAACCTGAAGACAGAAAGGTATGGCAGCTCAAAAATAGGGAACAATATATGAGTATTCCCTCCACTTTCCCCCACTTTCTCCCCCTCCATAGGTTCTAAGGTTCTAAGAAGACAATTCCACCTCTCTTTAGACATGGTCCTTTGTTAAAACAGAAAAAGAGCTTTGTGACACTCTAAAGACTACTATTTATTCATGTTACTACTACCAATACATTGATATATTGTCTTTGATTATCTTATAGCATGGGTTACTTAAAGTGATGAACTTTGGATGGTCCCTGGCTGTTGGTCTGTGGTAATTTCCAAGCAAGGAAGCAAGCAAGCAAGCAAGCAAGCGGAAGGAAGGAAGGAAGGAAGGAAGGAAGGAAGGAAGGAAGGAAGGGTGGGTGGGTGGGTGGGTGGGTGGATGGATGGATGGATGGATGGATGGATGGATGGATGGATGGATGGATGGATGGATGTATTGGACCCTGGCACCATAGGAAAAAACATGCTGTTCCCACATCTGATAGCCCAAGTAGGCCAAATAAAGATATTGCTACTTGTGGGTTTGGGAATTCATTATATTTTGTTGGACAGCCAACAGTTCTACCTCTAAATATGTTTCTTAGGCACAATGGAAAAATCCAGCAATCCAACATGCATTTTCTTAACTGTCCTGCAGAGGTCTCCAGATTAGCTCCTAATTAAGGAAAACTTCCTGACAATTTTTCTTGGTCTTCCTTTTGTTGTCCAGTTGATGGCACTTCTGTAAACAATGTTCCCCTCTCTTGAGACAGAAAAATAAATTAAAACATCACCACAAATTATTTCCTGTACAGAATCAAAAGAAATCTCAATCATTGGTGAATATGCTCAGAGTTATAACCTGGATTGCTCAATTGTTTGGTAAAACTGGCGTCACTTAAAAGCAAGAGCTAAATACAGTAATTAGAACCATATGGATAGCTGTAGTCGGTATTTTAAAAATGCATTTCTTTCTCAATTTCAGTCACTAGTAATTAATACTGTTGTATGCTTTCAAGTTGTTTCCAAGAAATGACAACTCTAAAGCAAACTGTATTATGGAGTTTTCTGGTATGGAGAATGTGTGACTTGCCCAAGATTGCCCCAAGGGGTTCAATTGCTAAGGAGGGAATTAAACCCTAGTCTCCAAAGATAAAGGTAAAGATTTGCCCCTTTACCTTTACCGAGTCTAGTCAAATCCGACTCTGGGGATTGGTGCTCATCTCTATTTCTAAGCCGAAGAGCTGGCGTTGTCCATAGACACCTCCAAGGTCATGTGGCCGGCATGACTGCATGGAGCGCCGTTACCTTCCCGCCAGAGCAATACTTATTGATCTACTTACATGTGCATGTTTTCAAACTGCTAGGTTTGCAGAAGCTAGGGCTAACAGTGAGAGTTCACCTCACTCCCTGGATTCAAACCACCAACTTTTCACTCTGCAAGTTCAGCAGCTCAGCAGTTTAATCTGCTGCGCCACTGGGGGGCTCCTGGTTATGGGTGTGTATTGTCAGAAATATTAAAAATTAACTAAGTATTTTTAATTACAGAAATGTGAGTCAAGCACTGAAAGGGTTAAATAAGCTAGCATCGCTCTGAGAAAAGTGAGTAGGCCGAAGTCTGTTGCCGTTAAAGCTAATGTCATCCTGAGGAGTGAAAGAATGCCTCAGTATGAGGTAGACCACAGTGTTAGTCAGTCACAGCGGCAGGAGGCCTCTGTGTGAAGTAGGCCGCTATGTGTAAAGACGCAGCATATGAAAGCTGCTGTGTGTAAAGCTACTGTGTGAAACTCCTGTGTAAGTTTGTTGTAAGAGGACTCTGTAAGAGTGAAGTTAGAAGCTGTTTATCTGCATGAGAAAGAAGCCCATCGTGGAAGCAAAGAAAGAAGTGTATAAATAACTTCATGTTTTAGAAACCTTGTTCTTGTAAATAGTGCAACCATATTATTTTTCTATAAAGAAAAGCCTTCTAACGAACATTGTTCTGTGTATTTTTGTTCTTTTTATCACTTTTGGCTACTGGTGCTGGGTCACACTGCTGCTAATAATTTGCTATACATTTATGAGGAGGGTCTTTTGTTAAAAAGCTCACTTGCCCAACATGTATATTGATTCTGGGACACCCAATGTATGTGTTGTTGTTAGCTGATAAGATGACACTATTAATGAGAGATCTCCAAATCACTCTCTCATTTACCACTCTGTTCAGGTATTTCAGATTCAAGTATATAGCTTCTTTGATTGAGTCTCTCTAATGTAGTGTATCTTACTGCCTCATTTATTAACAAGCATTGCCTTTTCTCATGAGTCATGTCTTCCAATATGTTGAAAGTACAACAGTCTCAATTTAGTCATTTTAGCTTTCAGGGAAAGTTCAGGTTTGACTTGTTCTTTTACACTATTTGTCTTTTTTAGCAGTCCATTCTTCTCCAGCACTACATTTCAAATCAGTTGGTTTTCTTCCTATCAGCTTTCTTCACTATACAGCTTTCACAACCATCATAGAAATGGGAAATCTGATGACCTAATGTGTCGAAAGGACCTATATTACTAGTTCTGTAATACAATCTACTTCTGGTCTCATTTTTGCAGACAGAATGGGCCTTATCCATTTGTTGCTTCCAATTTTCTTGGGCACATCTGCATTGGCAGTTTGGAGGCATCTTCAAAGTGCAGCAGCTATACAGCACACACCATGAAAGCACTCTGTGGCACACTTTAAGCCCTTTAAACAAAGATAAAAAGTTGATGGATACTTTGAAATAGAGTCCAAAATGTATCATCAGCATGATCTAACATACATCATATTGCATGGTGAAATCAGCTCTGCAGAATGCAAATCGCTGTGCAGATACCTGCAGCATGTGACTGATGCACACGTGCATTATGGAGGGGATCTTGGAACTGGTTTGAGAACAACCTCTGCGGTGAGTGTAATTACCATCTGAGTCTCAAAGCAGATCCAGGATTATCAAACTAATCACCTATACACTGAATTCACTTCGTTCTATGCCACTTTGAAAATAGCATAGATATGCCTGTAGAGTTTTTTTCCTGATTTATATATTTGTTCAGAATAGTAATCTTCCTGTATGGTTCTGTAAGTGTCTGCTGAAGCTGAAGCAGCTTCAAGAGGATTTAGTGCCCAGGAAGGTGTGTGTGTGATTATATTTTTTTAATGTTATCCTAACACCAGCATGCATGTGCTGCCAATCAAACAAGTCAACAAAGAAGATTTAGAAGACATGACACAAAGAGTGACAGGGAAACAGAGTTGCACATATTTAAGTTCAAATGACCATCTGGAACAGAATCTGTTCAGGGAGAGTAAAATGGAACTACTCTTACAGACATTCGCTTCCAGATGTAGGTTAAACCTGTTTCAGAGTGGGTTAAAGAAACTCGCTCCAAAGTGAGTTTAAGTTCCCACACCCTTCCATCCTTGGGAGCATGGTATGGAGAGGTATGGAATGTAGCCTTAAATTATAAATTATCAGTGGAAATGAGGGTGTTCAGAGGAGAAACTAACAGATCCGATTTTGATTTATACTGGTCAGTTTTTATTAAATATGTTCTAAAAAGTGAAAAAGGAAAACAATACAACCTTGTTAGTCAGGAATTTTGGATATGACATTTGTTCAGTGCTTGACTTATAAATCTTATGGTAAAGGAAATGATACTTGTTCAGGCCTTGGTGGTGGGGTTATGTGCTTGTAAAATTCTTTTGTGTTCTGCTTAACTGTAAGTTGTTAATATATGTAAATAAAAATTAATTAATAAAAAATTCCCCACACCCCAGGGAAAAAATGGGCTTTGCCCCCATGCCATTCCGAAAACTTTTGGGCTGGCATCGAGCCACCCAACCCCTCTCCCCCAAAAAGCCTTAAAAATAAAGGAAAATGAACCGGGTCACCATGATGCCCCTGGGCAGGCCTCCTAGAATGTACCAATGACATGCCGGGAGGTGCGAGGGAGGGGAACCAGGAGCGACTTTCCCCTGCCTCCTGGTGCATCATTGGTACATACCAAGAGGGCTCCAGAGAAACCTAATGGTGACCCAGTAAGTTTTCCTTTATTTTTTAGGCTTTGGGGGTGCCCTCCTTGGTTCTCTGGGCTTTTGGAAGCTTGAAGAACCGAGGTGGGCTGTGGGGATGGACACCTGGGTAGTCCCAGGACTATCCGGGAGTGAGTTCCTACAGGGTCCATACCCCATTAGAACCGGGCCTTTCAAGAATTCGGGGCAATAATTCGCTTTTGTAAAAATACAACAGGGCTGGTATATGGGCCCTATCTGGAAGAGCCCTCAGACAGTTTCTCCCTTCTCTTTCCAAATGTGCCATGGTGCTTTCTCATGCCAGTACAAGTAAGTAATAATTTGTATGTATTGGGTGTAGTTGCATAGGTGAAGTAGCTGACTTTATTATGTATCTTTGTTATGTACACCATAGTCTCCTCTTAATTATTTTTTTTCAAGATGTAACTACTGGTTTAATTCTCACTTTTAATTCTTTGAACCTGGTAGAGAAAGGCAACATTTAATTAGTGGTGTATAATTGGTGCTTTCATTATGGAACAGTTTCATGTTGGATAACACTTACAAGCAGGCATTGAAAGGGTAATATTCCATTTACTCCTACTTGTTTTAGCTTAGTATAACTTGTAAAAGTATTCGATATTTTCTGTAAGTACTGTATGAAATATTGCAAAATTACAATGCATTAGTTACATATGGAAATGCCTAAATCTAATTATGAGTTTTCATAAAGTTTTTGTTCCATGATTCATTAATTCTGGATGAAGGTTCTGAATACAACTCCATAAACAATAACTGCCAGGATGGAACCATCACAATTAAAGAGGAATCATAGTGCCGTAATTCTGTAGTTTAAAGGGGCCAGCTATCAGCTAGACAAAACAAGTCATGCTTTGTATTGAGAGTTGAAAGTTAGTAAGTAGGTGGATTATAACCTCTAAATAATTTTTTTAAAGTTATTTATATTTGGTTAGCCAGAACATGTGTATCAAAGTTGCTCTTGCTTTTAGACAACAAATTTCCATAAACTCCATTTATAAGAACTGTTTTATTAGCCTCAGGAAAAAAATGAACAGACAAAGCTCCACCTCATATTTTGTCTCCTGGAAAACACCCATATCAGGTATCCAAGGATATCTCATGTTTTATTTGTTCTTCTTTCCTTTAAGGAACTGTGCACATCCTCTGTAAAGGAAGATTGCTGAAACGGTTACAACAGGCCGCCCAACGTGTGCCCCGGGTGCGGATGCAGCCTTCACAATGCTTTGTTGAGGTTCACAGAGGCTCTGAGCCTAAGCCTTAGAGAGGAAGCTCTCATTCAGCTCTACAGCAGATAAGCAATTGGAATTGGCCATTACCTCCTCCAGGTGTTTTATCCCTACATGTTTCCTTTCTGTATGCACCAAACTTACCAAACTAACTAATTTTAATTGATTGAATGTTCTGTATTATTTTATATATGTGCTTTTATTGTAAGCCACCCTGAGTCCCCTGTTGGGTGAGAAGGGTGGGATACAAGTACTGTAACTAATAAATAAATAAATAAATAAACTAGTGACAAAGGGGACACCACCAATAGATCCAATGAAGATGCTGGAAGTGCTGGTATCAGTTAGAAACGTGGCCCTGGGGATGCTGTTGAAGTAGTGGGGATCGGAGATTACATTTTAAGGAATGATGGACTTTTAATTAGGAAAGTTGGTATCTTGGGCTCCAAATTATGTTAAAGTTTAACATTAGACTAGCCCAGAGATCCCCAAACTATGGCCCGCGGGCCACATGTGGCCCATCAAAGCCATTTATCCGGCCCCCATGGCAGCAGCTCCCTCGTCCCGTATGCACCTTTCCTGCTGCCTCTGCCACCGAGGAAGGCACGTACAGGGCGAGGGAGGAGGGAAAGGTGCATACCTTTCCCCCCTCCTTACTTGTGCCGCACGCACCTTTCCCACCTCCACCCAGTGCGTGCCTTCCAAAGCTTTGCTTGTGGTTATAACTGTATTTTAATTATTATTTAATTAATTATTAAGGGTTGCTTTGCTAGTGTATTTGGTGCACAAAGGCAGAAGGAGGTGGGACTAAATTGCCCAAGGGGTCTCTTCCAATCCTCTTTATTATTTTGATGATGATGATTATGATGATGATTATTATTATTATTAACATTGAGGCTGTATTTGTTCCCGTTTGTTTTTTTACTTAAAAATAAGATATGTGCAGTGCGCACAGGATTTTTTTCATAGTTTTATAAAAAAAAACTATTGTCAGGCCCTCCAATGGTCTGAGGGACCATGAACTGCCCCCTGTTTAAAAAGTTTGGGGACCCCTGGATTAGCCATTTTAGAGGGAGAAGGAGAGAGTAAAGAAGAAGAGCCTCAATTTTTGCTTCTGTCACTCATCCTTTCTCTTTGCCTTTGTTGTCTCCTTCCCATTTGCTGGCCATACCGCCAACTCGGAAAAGTTTGCTTGTGAGGGAGAAACTTGGCTATGCCACTCTTATTTTTTTCTTTGTCTCTGGGTTGCTTCTTATCTTCTCTGCCGGTGGGAAAAATCCTCAGCTTTCTACTATTCATTTCCCTCTCTAGTAAAGGAGAAGTGCAGCTTCACCATGAAATTGTTGTGGGGTTTTCATAGCGAAGCTTAATTTTCTCTTCACAAATGAGGGAAAGGAATGGCGTTTTTCCCTCTGTAAGAGAAGGAGACAACAGAGGAAACCCAGGGGCAAAGAGAAAGGAAGAGCAGTGGAGGCAAGAGCTGAGACACTTCTTTCCCTCAGTAAAGTATTGCAACCTGCCGCCATTCTCAGGGGAGGTGGGGAAATGGAGCCTAATCTGCTTTGCTGCTTGCTCTGAGGTAAAGACAACCTCTCACAAACTCAGAGTAAGGCACTAAAAATCTATTTGTGGCCCAAACAAAATTGCAGATAGTTCTTTGCCTATTTATGAACTCTAGAAGAGGATTTCATTTTTAAAAAAAACTACTGGCAGCACAAAGGAAGCAGGATATTGTCTAGCAATATCCTACCTATAGTATCTTAAATGAGATTTCCATAGAAATGTTCTCTTTATGGGGTGTGGGGGGTTGTTTCTGTGTATTTATATGTGTTTAAATAATACCCAAAGGCACTTCACCACCCTTCTGAAAAATAATTGCTTAGAAAGCTCATGTCTTAATTAGTTCTGTACGATTATCTTGAGAAAAACCAAAACTCTTCTAAAACAACAACAGCTCTTATTTGTTGTAAGTCAAAAGTACTCTACTTATCGTAATTAACATTCAAACGAAACTGCTTCCTTTGTGCACTCAAATGCTTGACAGAGTTGAAAGAAATATGTTATAGATCAGAAAATTGGGGTAGTTGAAGGAAAATGACAAGGGGAATATATTGTACCACATGTACAGGCAGTCCCCAGGTTACAAACAAAATAGGTTCTGTAAGTTTCTTCTTAAGATGAAGTCGGGTCAGGTACATTTTTAAGTGTAACTCTAGCCTAATACATATATCTATGTATTAGCTTTGGATAGCATAGCATAGGGAAGGGTTAACACCCCTGCAGTGTTTGTTTTGCTGGCTCTGCCCCTGTTCAGAAGATTTCACCCCACTTTCTGTCCCTGTGATAATTGGATTTTGAAAAATTTGGCTTGTTGTAGAAACAAAGATTGGTGAAGACCTTCTGTCAAGACACCTTTTCCCCATGATAACTTTCGGGAGTGAATTTCCCTTTTGAGGGGTAGATTTCTCTCACTTCCTGTGGTCTAACCCACATTCTTAATTATTAGTCATTTCTAAGTTGGATATTTGTAACTCGGTGACTGCCTGTATTCTGGAAATGAGAAGTAATTGATTTTATTTTAAATAAACATCAACACAGAAATGGCAAGGATAGGTGCCTTAGAATCTTGCAGACTGTGTAGAGTAAACCTGATATTAGATATATGTAAGTTTATGCAATTATCTCCAGTCCAACTCAAGGCTGAAAATATGATGCCTGGACAAGGAGTTACATGCTTTACTTATTTATTACTATTTGTTCACTGTGCCAGCCCTATGCTCCAGGCTCATTTCCAACATTTATATAAAACAATTTTAATAAAATATTAAAGAGGAGTACTTACCCAAGTCCATAAATCATAAAAGAAGCATAAAAGAAGCATAGCATATTACCAGTCTCAAGATACTTCCCTTAGTTTACTTTTCCTATTTCTGCTATTAATCCTAAAATTTTCACATGTGCCAACAGCAGTGGTTCTCAACCTGTGGGTCCCCAGATGTTTTGGCCTTCAACTCCCAGAAATTCTAACAGCTGGTAAAATGGCTGGGATTTCTGGGAGTTGTAGGCCAAAACACCTGGGGACCCACAGGTTGAGAACCACTGGCCTACAGGGAGAAAATTAGCACATTCAAGAAATATATCTATGGTAGAACATTCAGATGATTGCATAGCTGACAATGTTTAAGGAGGTTATCCTTTCACTTCGCTTCATAATGGCATTAGGGGGAGATATATATATATATATATATATATATATATATATATATATATATATATATACACACACACACACACACACACACACACACACACACACACACATATATATATATATATATATATATATATATATATATATTCCTCTCATCCCTTTCTTTTTGGTGAACACCTTACACTTCTTCCTAATCCTGTCAGAAACTGCTATTTTAGTATCTGTTTTACTAACTTCTTTGCCTATCAATAACAGTCTCAATTTGTATGCTACAGTTCTACAACTGCATCCTAGTCCAGGTGCAGTGAGACCTTGGTATCTGCTGGGATTTGGTTTAACAACCCTCTGCGGATACCAAAAATATTAGATGCTTAAGTTCCATTATGTACTATGGCATCCCTTATATGAAATGGCAAACACACACACACACACACACACACACACACACACACCTCTGAATGCCAGAATGAGCCTGAAGATGTGTGAAATAGCAGGAGTCTACAGAGAGGCATGCCTACACATCTGCATGATGCTTGACATATGGCAAAATTAAATATGCTTTTTGAATTATTATTTTTTTGTGGGGAGGAGGTATTTTAAAGCTGTGTTGGCTGAATTCGTAGATATAGAGGGCCAATTGTACCATTTCATATGAATACTCTTAGATTGGTACACAAAATGTGAACAACACTGAATGTGGCAATCTGACTTTCCAGTATATAATCAGCATTGACAGATGTGGTTGGCCTGTTAACATAAATACAAATACTGAATCTTAGGAATGGAGGGTGGCAGGTTGCAAATCAAGTCAATGGAAATGGTTCTTGCTCTTTCTTTATGAGTTAAAACAATTAATACAATAAATGAAACTGATTAACACAAATACGCAATATCCAATCCCAAGTCACTATCTTTTACATGAAAGCTGAAAAGCTGTATTTTTACAGTTCCTTTTTAGTGCAGCAATATCCACTATTCTGAATTCTGATGATGTCTGGTTTTTCTTTCTCTTCCATTTCTCTCTTTGTTTTCCTTTGAGTGTTTGACTTTTGCATATTTGATGATTCACACGTTTGATTAATATGTTCTCTATAGGAATCTCTAGGTCCTCTGGCAGATGTTAATCACAGAGTTGTGTAGGAGGACCTACAGATTCCTGGAGATGACATTCTCTAGGCATTTGTAGGTTCTCCAGTGGATGAAGTTCTTCTGGAGGATCTAGAAATTCCTACAGAGAGTTTCTCTCTGATTTTTATTTGTGGCTTTTCCATTTTTGTGGGGACCTTGCACCCTAATCCCAGAAAATGTGAAGTGTTCATTATATACATATATTGAACAAAGTGGCATCATCATGTGGTTTATTATCCATGCTGATTTTTTCATGTATTGGCTTTCTTTAATGTGATACAGTATTTGGAGAGAGGTATGATTGCCTGGACCACTGTGTACATGACCAATGAGATGTTTTCCTACCTGCAAGGCATTCTTATGTTTGTAAAGAATAGGGAAAATGAACACTGTTTTAACAATTTCCTAATTTTGGAAATGACTATTTAATGCCATGGTTTATAACTTTGTGTTCTGCATGTTTCCTTTCTGTATTCTATGCTCTTCAGTATTTATATGAAATTGTTGAATGAGTTCATAAATGTTTACGGTATTATTTCTATTAATGTTTCTTCATATTATGGTCTCCAGGTCTCAGACTAGTGCCTGAGATCAGTAAAGGAGCCAGGCTGTGGTGCAGCTGGTTAGTAGCCAGCTGCAATAAATCACTACTGACCAAGAGGTCATGGGATTGAAGTCCAGGTTGGATTGAGCTCCCGACCGTTAATAGCCTAGCTCACTGCCCACCTAAGCAGCTTGAAAAACAGTTGCATCTCTTGAGTAGAAAATTCTAGGTACCGCTTTATGCGGGAAGACTAATTTAACTAATTTACGACATATAAGGACTCAGTGTCACAAATGGATGATGAAGCGGCAGCTACCCCTGTGGCTGGAATCTAGCATACTCTCATGAAGCTGGAAAATGTTAAATTGCCTCTGTGTCTCTCTCTATATTGCATGTCTAATGGCATTGAATGTTTGCCATGTATATGTGAATTGTAATCCGCCCTAAGTCCCCTTCAGGGTGAGAACTGCGGAATATAAATACTGTAAATAGATAAATAAATAAATAAATAAATAAAGTCATGGGGGGATCAACTGAATTTCACCAATGTTCTAATTTATAAACTTCCCGTTTCATGGCCATTTTTTTCTCCTTAAGTATATTCTTCTATTTATATTCTTCTTTGAGATTGTGGTCCAGTTATCTTTACATTGTTAGACGTACAGTCTCCTTACCATCACCCCAATTTCATGGTAAAAGATATGGAATTGCAAACATATTACTTTTGTGAGATTTGAAATCCTGAGTCTTCTGTTTTTGTTCAGATGTAGCATGTTTGCTGTTAAAATTCTGATCCATAATGTGTTATCATTCCATTATATTTCTGATATCTAGTAGATGTGCTCATAATTTCTGTGTAGGGCATAATTTCTGCTAATAGTCTCCAAATTCATCTATCTCTTTCATACCTGAAGCACAATATGATTATGAACTTGGAATAAAAAGTGGCTGGCCTCTGACCCACACAATAACAATCATCTTATGATTTGAAGGGGAAAAACATGACATTAATGGATTTCTCTTGTTCTAGTTTAGTGGCTAAAGCATCTTCGACTTCGAAGCATCTAGCCTGAATTCCTTTTGTTCTTGTAAGAAAATAGCTTTCTTAGTCTAAAGTAATACCTTTTGCTAGCTACAGTTTGCTCTCACCTGATGTCTGCTAGATGTGTTGGATTACGACTCCCATCTTTCTTGGGGCAATCAAGGCAGCTAACACTTCCCAACAAAGGACTCCCCCAGGCAGGAAGCAGCTAGGCCTTGAAGCTGCAAGGCTATTCAATGCTAATCAAGATGGCCAATTACAACATTCAATTTGCCTCAATCAGACAAGTGTTCTTTCTCCCAACCTAGGCCTTCTACAGATATATAAACTTCCCTTGTCTAGTTTCCAACAGATCTCAGAACCTCTGAGGATGTGTGCCATAGATGTCAGGAGAGAATGCTTCTGGAACATGGCCATACAGCCTGGAAAACTCACAGCAACCCAGTAATTCTGGCCATGAAGCTTTCGACAACACAAAATGGCCAATGTTCACCCATGACTGAAAAATCTGTTGTGCTCATTCATGGCTGATTTTCCATGAGATTTTTTCAAAGTTAACATCAGATTGTTTTCAATTTTTGATGCAGCCTGAAGAAGTTTAATCTTTGAGTTCATGAGCAGTTGATTAGACAGGAAAGGGGTAAATACCATGCCATTAATGCCTCATTTCTGATACATCTTAGCTGCAGTTATCCTTTAACAGTTTTATCTGGGATTATGCAGTACTTGTAGCACCTTTTAGCTTGAGAGAAAGAAGTTGGCATCATACGCTTATTAAGAAGTAATGCATGGAGTGAAGTGCCTAAAATCTGACTGAGCAGGTTATATGTGTGAATAGCAATAGAAAGGCAAATCGTATGGGCATGGATCAGTTTTAAGATTGGTTGATGGTCCTGGAGGGACAAAAGTAGGGAAAAAAGACATTGTCTAAAGCAGGGGTCCCCAAACTTTTTAAACAGAGGGCCGGACTATGTTTGGCCACTGAGCAATAATAATAATAACAACAACAACAACAACAACAACAACAACAACAAAAAGAGGGTTGGCAGAGACCCTTTGGGCCATTGAGTCCAATCCCCTTCTGCCTTTGTGCACCAAAAGCACAAGCACAGCACCCCTGACAGATGGCCACCCAGCCTCAATGTTAATAATAATAATAATAATAATAATAATAATAATAATAATAATAATGAGGGTAATGGCTAACAACTGGAAGAACATACCTGATACAAAAGGATCCAGAAAAAGGAGCAGCACCAGGAAACTACAGGCCAATAACATGTCTGCCCACTATGTTTAAACTACTGACTGGCATCATAGCTGACAGAATTCAAGACTATCTTGAAGAAAAAAACATCTTGCCAGATGAACAGAAAGGCAACAAATGGAAAAGCAGGGGCACAAAAGACCAGTTATTGATTGACAAAATGATTCTGGAGAACTGTAAGAGCCGAAAAGCTAATCTTCACATGACGTGGATTGACTACAAAAAGGCCTTTGACTCACTCCCACACAGCTGGATCATCAAGTGCCTGGACGCCATCGGGATTAGTAAAAACGTTGGCACCTTCACTGAAAACATGATGGAGCACTGGAAAAATGAACTGTTCGTTGGAAATGAAAGCTATGGACTTGTCAACATCAGAAGAGGAATTTTCCAGGGAGATTCATTGTCCCCTCTGCTTTTCATTATTGCCATGATCCCTCTGTCAACAATCTTACAAAAAACAAATCTCGGCTATCAAACATCTAAGAATTCTCACAAAATTTCGCATCTGATGTACATGGATGACCTGAAGCTGTATGGGAAAGCGGAAACTGAAATCCAGTCTCTGACCAACACTGTCCGAATTTTTAGCACTGATATCAACATGGAGTTTGGTTTGGACAAATGTTCGACAGTGGCTTTGAAGAAGGGAAAAATAATTGAAAGTGAGGGCATAAATATGCCCAATGGCCAAAAAATAAGGTGTCACCAGCCAGAGGCCTATAAATATCTGGGCATATTACAGCTGGACAACAAGCATGAACATGTGAAAACTGTGGTCAGCAAAGAATACACACAAAGGGTCAGAAAAATTCTCAAAAGCAAGCTCAATGGAGGCAACACCATCAAGGCCATAAACACCTGGGCCATACCTGTCATAAGATATACTGCTGGCATCATAAACTGGACACAGATGGAACTGGACAATTTGGACAGAAAAACAAGAAAACTCATGACCATTCATCATTCACTGCACCCTCGCAGTGATGTTGACCGGCTATATCTGCCTAGAAGATCAGGGGGCAGAGGACTCTTGCAAGTAAAACAAGCAGTCAAAGAAGAAGAACATGCCCTGGCAGAATATGTAAAGCAAAGTGAAGAACCTGCTTTGATTGAAGTCAAAAATCAGAAACTCCTCAAAGCACAGCAGACAAAAAACCAGTACAAGAAAGCCACACTACAAACTAGAGCTGACAGCTGGCACAACAAAACACTGCATGGAAAGTTCCTTGACAAAATTGAAGGAAAAGCTGATAAGGAGAAGACCTGGCTCTGGCTCACGAATGGGACCCTGAAGAAGGAGACAGAAGGCCTGATCCTTGCAGCCCAGGAGCAAGCCATCAGGACAAATGCAATTAAGGCCAAGATTGAAAAATCAGCTGATGACCCAAAATGCAGACTGTGCAAGGAAACCGACGAAACCATTGATCATATCCTCAGCTGCTGTAAGAAAATTGCACAGACAGACTACAAACAGAGGCATAACTCTGTGGCCCAAATGATTCATTGGAACTTATGCCTCAAGTACCACCTCCCTGCAGTAAAGAACTGGTGGGATCACAAACCTGCAAAGGTTGTGGAAAATGAACACGCAAAGATACTGTGGGACTTCCGAATCCAGACTGACAAAGTTCTGGAACACAACACACCAGACATCACAGTTGTAGAAAAGAACAAGGTTTGGATCATTGATGTTGCCATCCCAGGTGACAGTCGCATTGATGAAAAACAACAGGAAAAACTCAGCCGCTATCAGGACCTCAAGATTTAACTTCAAAGACTCTGGCAGAAACCAGTGCAGGTGGTCCCGGTGGTGATGGGCACACTGGGTGCCGTGCCAAAAGATCTCAGCCGGCATTTGGAAACAATAGACATTGACAAAATTACGATCTGCCAATTGCAAAAGGCCACCCTACTGGGATCTGCGTGCATCATCCGAAAATTCATCACACAGTCCTAGACACTTGGGAAGTGTTCGACTTGTGATTTTGTGAAACGAAATCCAGCATATCTATCTTGTTTGCTGTGTCATACAACGTCGTTGTGTCAATAATAATAATAAAGAGGGTTCGAAGAGACCCCTTGGGCCATTTAGTCCAACCCCCTTCTGCCTCTGTGCACCAAAAGCACAAGCAAAGCATCCCTGACAGATGGCCACCCAGCCTCAATGTTAATAATAATAATAATAATAATAATAATAATAATAATAATAATAATAATAATAATACAGGGTTTTGGAACACAATACTCCTGACCTCACAATCGTGTTAAAAAACAAAGTATAGATTGTCGATGTTGCAATCCCGGGTGACAGCAGGATTGAGGAGAAACAACTGGAAAAGCTGACACGATATGAGGATTTAAAGATCGAATTACAAAGACTCTGGCACAAGCCAGTCAAGGTGGTCCCAGTGGTGATCAGCACACTGGGCGCAGTGCCTAAAGGTCTTGGCCTGCACTTAAACACAATTGGTGCTGACAAAATTACCATCTGCCAGCTGCAGAAAGCCACCTTACTGGGATCTGCACGCATTATTCGCCGATACATCACACAGTCCTAGACACTTGGGAAGTGTCCGACGTGTGATCCAGTACAACAGCCAGCAGAGTGTCTGCTGTAGACTCATCTTGTTGTGTTTCTAATAATAATAATAATAATAATAATAATAATAATAATAATAATAATAATAATAATAATAATAATGGGTTGTAAGAGAAGAAGAGACCTCTTGGGTCATTTAGCCCAACCCCCTTCTGCCCTTGTGCCGTGGGGGCCGGATAAATGGCTTTGATGGGCCGCATCCAGCCCCCGGGCCTTAGTTTGGGGACCCCTGGTCTAAAGTAAAGGTGAGTAGATTAACCATATAAATAGTGGACGATGTTATTGGAATATAGTGTGATGCTGTGGATCTATTCCAATTCTGCTGTTCCTTTCCAATCTGATGTTGCATCTTTGAATTCTAAGAAGCAGGCTGTTAAGTTTTTAAGGCATTTTTATTTATCTAAGAAATGATCTCAGTGATTTTCCTCTTCTTCTGGTTATGTGTAATGTGCTCATTTGTGCATTACTTGAATCGTCCTCAGGTAAGCTTAACACTATGAACTCATAGCAAGAGAAGCATTTGTTCACCAGGAATTGCCAGAGGCAACTCTGCAGGGATCTTGCCAATTGAAGTGGAATGTAATGGAATACAAGAATTGTGAGAACTCTGCAAGATAGCTCTTAAAATGTAGCTGTTGCTTTACTGAAGCATATAAGATACATTATATAGAAATGTAGGCTTGAACTATTTCTGAACAAGGGTCACCTGTGGTTTCTTTGCAGCACTTAGAAATCTTCCTTCAGTAAAGTGGGTCAGAAGGCTTTCCCCCAATTTGATGTGGAAGATTCTTCCTCTTTTGTCTGCCTTTCTGTATGGTTTTGTACTTTTTCAGAATACCAGCCAGGCTCAGCAGAGAGCCTCTAGTTTAGGAAAAGAACATTTTGAACCTCTGAAAAAAGAGGATAATGCGACAAAATGAAATCATCTGTACAGTTTTAACCTTTGCTCTTATACCTAGTGATACCAGCAGTTTTCTTTTCAGTATGCTACACAGCTCTATTTTGCTGTATCCAAAAAGCCCATGGACCATTCAAAATATCAAATTCTTTAGTCTGTAACAACAGGAGTCTTTTAAATGGGACTATTTTGCTCGAACATTTTTATCATAAAATATGACTTATTCATTCTTCAGGCTGGCTGATAAAACTATTTTAAAAGTACAGTCTGAACATACATACAGTACGGAAGGAGCATAAACAAACCGGAATCCCCAGCTGCATTACACAGAAAGAAATCTGATCCACAGGGGGAAAAAACGTGAATCCCAGAAGATATAAACGTGTAGTATTTCTGCTGGTATGTACATGGTTACTGTAGTTCTCAAGTTTATCTCAAACATCCAAATAACACTTGTGTTAACTGGAACTGTTTTCTGATAGTTTTCAGCGATAGCTGCAACAGTTTATTCCCAGCCTTATGTGAATTTCTTTTTCATTCTGTCATATATGAGAACAAAAAAAATCTTTCACTTCTCTTTTTAAAAAGAATATTTATAGTGCATCAGTAAAATAGCACTTTTGCACCAGATCTGGCAAAACCTAAAGGGTATAATGAGAGTCCCAGGCCAGTCACCATCTTGGACATTAATTACTATAGGAAAACTCCGGGTGCAGACTTTTCTGAGATGTTTAATGTAACACCTGGAACTTACTTTAATGCATAGAACAAAGAACAAGTGAGTTCCTCAAGACACTTCATGCGTCTGGACATTTTGCAGCCAAATCAGAGTTTACTTTTATTGCTACTCAGTGTACTTTTCACCCCTTCAATAAGTAAAAAAAATAAAATAAAATAAATCAAATCTCCCTTATTATTATAAAACCAGAAAGATTTCAAGAACAGAAGACTGGCTATACACAGGTTCAAATTTAATCTAGTTTTCTGTCGACTTCTGGTGACCCTATGCATTTCATAAGGTTTTCTTAGGCAAGGAATACTCGGATGTGTTTTTTGCAGTTCCTTTCTCTGAAATATATATACAGCAGCTGGTATTTGTGGGGGCTAGCTCATCCAAGGACTAATCAGAATTGACCCTGATAAAATAAGATGAAACATGTACTTTTAGGGTATTTCAACTCTTCTCTTTAAAATTGTGATGACTAAAATCTTCATCTAGGGGCCGGGCTGTGGTGCAGGCTGGTTAGCATCCAGCTGCAATAAATCACTCTGACCAAGAGGTCATGAGTTCGAGGCCAGCCCCTGTCGGTGTGAGCACCCGACAATTAAAAATAAAATATAGCCCCTGCTCGTTGCTAACCTAAGCAACCTGAAAGATAGTTGCATCTATCAAGTAGAAAATTTAGGCACCACTTATATGTGAGGAGGCTAATTTATGACACCATAAAAAAAATCATCTAGCCGCCGTTGGAATAAGGAAGTTGCCGTAGCAGTGGATGATGAAGCAGCTGCTCCCCCTGTGGCCGGAATCAAGCATACCCTCAGGAAACTGGAAACTGGGAGCTGGAAAAGGTTTAAATTGCCTCTGCGTCTTTCTCTGTCTCTGTTCTATGTTATATGGCATTGAATGTTTGCCTTATATGTGTACAATGTGATCCGCTCCGAGTCCCCTTCAGGGTGAGAAGGGCGGAATATAAATACTGCAAATAAATAAATAAATAAAATCTAATGGAGGACAATAATTAAATGTAAAGAATTTTATAACTGTATTAAAACTAGAAGATCCTATTGGATTTTCTTTTTGATATCTGCAGATGACATAATTATATAAATGGTTTGCTGTTACAGTGCAATAGCTGTTCAGTTGTGACCTGTTAAGATTTTGAAGTCGCTTTACAGTTGTATTCCTGCATGGCGATTGTGTCCAAAGGTTTCTCCTCTACTTTCTTGTAGTATACAATAAATGAACTAACTCTTCAAAATAAACTGACAGCTTATTAAATTTCCCACCACACAAAAAGCCAACCAGCAGTGACGTCCTATGGAGTCCTGAGTCACTCAGGACCTGGTCCTAGCCAGACAGTTTCTGAACCAGTCAGGAGCTGGCACGGGTTTCTTGAATAGCTGTCAAACGAAATTAAAATTATTTGCAATTGTGGTATTCCAGTACTTTGGAGTTTTTTCTCTGTTGACATCCTCTCTGGCAATTGAGAATAAACTCTAACTTAGTCTTCTGACTGAGACATGCTGGGGGCCCCGAACCCATGATTTAATCAGAGTTCAAATCACTCAACAGTAGCACTGTGATATTGTGCCATAATAGGATACATATAATGATGGAGAAGGAAGGGCAAATGAATCATCAAAATGTAATATAAATGTGTAAATATAATAATATACATATAGCCTAACAGTAGTGTGAAAATTTAGCAATTTCACCACTGTAGTTTTATTTATATGGGTACAGTACCGAGACGGTCGCCTTGGTGGATATCCTCCGCAGAGAACTGGACCGGGGAAGTGTGACCCTGCTGGTTCTCTTGGACATCTCAGCTGCTTTTGATACCATCGACCATGGTATCCTTCTGGGACAGCTCTCTGGAATGGGCCTTGGGGGCATGGATTTGCTGTGGCTCCAGTCCTTCCTGGAAGGCCGTTCCCAGTTGGTGAAGCTGGGAGACACCTGCTCAGACCCCTGGCCATTGACCTGTGGGGTCCCACAAGGTTCTATTTTGTCCCCCATGCTCTATAACATCTACATGAAACCGCTGGGTGAGATCATCCAGAGTTTTGGAGTTTGGTGCCATCTCTATGCGGATGACACCCAACTCTACTACTCTTTTCCATCGAAATCCAAGGAAGCCCCTCGGATACTGGACCAGTGCTTGGCCGCTGTGTTGACCTGGATGAGGGCGAACAGCTGAGGCTCAATCCTAACAAGACAAAAGTTCTCCAGGTCAGTCGAATGTCTGATCGGGACATAGGGTGGCTACCTGTGCTCGACAGGGTCGCACTCCCCCTGAAGACACAGGTCTGCAGCTTGAGAGTCCTCCTGGACTCAGCGCTAATGCTTGAAGCTCAGATCTTGGCAGTGGCTGGGAGGGCCTTTGCACAGCTAAAACTCATGCGCCAGCTGCGACTGTACTTTGTGAAATCAGATCTGGCAATGGTGGTCCATGCCTTGGTTGCCTCTGGACTGGATTATTGCAACAGTCTCTACGTGGGGCTGCCCTTGAAGACGGCCCAGAAACTACAGCATTCAGCAGCCAGATTATTAACTGGAGCGAATTCCAGGGAGCGGTGAACCCCCACTGTTCAAGGAGCTCCATTGGCTGCCGTTTATTTTCTGAACCCAATTCAAGGTGCAGGTAATCACCTACAAAGCAATGGTTTGGGACCCACCTACCTTCGTGACCGCATTTCCCCCTATGAACCTGCACGGCCTCTCCTATTGTCAGGGGAGGCTCTTCTCTTACTCCCACCACCTTCACAATCGTGGTTGGTGAGGACGGAGAGGGCCTTCTCCTTGGTGGCCCCCTGGCTCTGGAACTCTCTCCCCAGGGAGATCAGGCAAGCCTTACCCTCCTAACTTTTAGAAAGAGCCTAAAAACTTGGCTCTTCGAACAGGCCTTTGATGAATGATCCTTGCCCTCATGTAAGGGTTCATCCTGGTGATTGATAACATCTCTTTTGCACTTTATTTTACCCCTTTAGTTGGAAATAGTTCCTATGTTTACCTCATCCCAAGCCCCTTACCAATAATAATATCCCTGGGTTACTTACTTCTTTCTCTAGTTTACATTCTTCACTATACACTTTCTTTGGCCCAGGTCATTTTTTATGAACTTCTTCGGGTTTTTTATTAAACCAGGTTTTATCTTAATGTGATTTTATTATGTTTATTGATCTGTTTTTAAATTGATGTGTTTTTATTACTATGTCTGTGACCACTTGGGCTTGGCCCCATGTAAGCCACCCCAAGTCCCTTTGGGGAGAAGGAGGCGGGGTATAAAAATAAAGTTGTTATATTATGACACAGCAAACAAGATAGATATGCTGGATTTCGTTTCACAAAATCACACGTCGAACACTTCCCAAGTGTCTAGGACTGTGTTATGTATTTTCGGATGATGCGCGCAGATCCCAGCAGGGTGGCCTTTTGCAGTTGACAGATCGTAATTTTGTCAATGTCTATTGTTTCCAAATGCCAGCTGAGATCTTTTGGCACGGCATCCAGTGTGCCCATCACCACCGGGACCACCTGCACTGGTTTCTGGCAGAGTCTTTGAAGTTCAATCTTGAGGTCCTGATAGCGGCTGAGTTTTTCCTGTTGTTTTTCGTCAATGCGACTGTCACCTGGGATGGCAACATCAATGATCCAAACCTTTTTCTTTTCCACAACTGTGATGTCTGGTGTGTTGTGTTCCAGAACTTTGTCAGTCTGGATTCGGAAGTCCCACAATATCTTTGCGTGCTCATTTTCCAATACTTTTGTGATTTCACCAGTTCTTTACTGCTGGGAGGTGGTACTTGAGGCATAAGTTCCAATGAATCATTTGGGCCACATAGTTGTGCCTCTGTTTGTAGTCTGTCTGTGCAATTTTCTTACAGCAGCTGAGGATATGATCAATGGTTTCGTCGGTTTCCTTGCACAGTCTGCATTTTGGGTCATCAGCTGATTTTTCGATCTTGGCCTTAATTGCATTTATTCTGATGGCTTGCTCCTGGGCTGCAAGGATCAGGCCTTCTGTCTCCTTCTTCAGTGTCCCATTCGTGAGCCATAGCCAGGTCTTCTCCTTATCAGCTTTTCCTTCAATTTTGTCAAGGAACTTTCCATGCAATGTTTTGTTGTGCCAGCTGTCAGCTCTAGTTTGTAGTGCGGTTTTCTTTTTTTTGTCTACTGTGCTTTGAGAAGTTTCTGATTTTTGACTTCAATCAAAGCAGGTTCTTCACTTTGCTTTACATATTCTGCCAGGGCATGTTCTTCTTCTTTGACTGCTTGTTTTACTTGTAAGAGTCCTCTGCCACCTGATCTTCTAGGCAGATATAGCCAGTCAACATCACTGCGAGAGTGCAGTGAATGATGTATGGTCATGAGTTTTCTTGTTTTTCTGTCCAAATTGTCCAGTTCCGCCTGTGTCCAGTTTATAATGCCAGCAGTATATCTTATGACAAGTATGGCCCCCATAGGTGCCACCTTGTCCCCCCACCCCCCCCCCCCGTAGGTGCCACCTTGTCGTGGCGGGGGGGCTTAACTGCTCCCATGATGCTAAGAGCTGTGCTGGCGGTAGTGTAACTACCGGCAGGTCCAACCAAGCCAGAGAGGTCTCAGCTGAGGAACTAAGAGCACCTAACCCATTAGCATTATGGAGAATCAAACCAAAACGAAGTCTATACTGGCTCGGTCGTCGCCCAAGATAAAAAGGACTGCGGTGGATGCTGCTGATTCTGGACATCCATCGACAAGTGGGCTACGGAATCAAAATACAAATGAACAGTCACAGAAGTGGCAGAAATATACAATGCCAGAAAACCGCACTATTATTATTATTATTATTATTATTATTATTATTATTATTTGCAAGCAAAAGTTTATTAGGAAGATAATGGAATTAAAAGAGAGAACATAGAAAGCTGTGGGGCTTTAAGAGCAAAGAATAAAATATGGGTGAGATGTGAAGAGTTATAAACAGATTTGTTTAACACATTGGTTTTAGAGCTTGCTTTTGGCACAAAAAATAATAGATAACCAGAGGTGGGGGAGATGGGATGGAATATATGCAAAAATTATTGTTTGCTTCCCAAAAGGAGAAATTATTCATTGTTGCACATGGGAATTAAGTGAAGTTTTGTATCCTTACTTCATGCACTTGACTCTACTAATATGTAACCCTGTATAATCACAATCTATATTCTGCTTACCTAGATCTATTATTTTAGCACTGGTTGCTGGCTATTTACTCTCTGTATGTTTGGCCCCCAGGGGGTTGCAAAAAATCTGCAAATTCCTGCACCATCACACTGCCAATACTTAGCACTATTCATTTACTCACAGCAGGAAAAGGACGGAATAATTGGAATGGGGAAGTTGTGAATTCTGGAGAGCTCTTTCTTTCTGCTGCACAGCTGGTGGCAGATGATGGTGCGACATGAAAGCAGCCCTGTCACTATCAATCTTTGTTACTTATGCTGCTACATTCCAGAGAGGGAATTAGCTTCATTGAGTAACTCTACACCATTCTCCTGTCCTGGAGTATACGGTACTTGGGGAGAATTCAACTTGTCTTGAGTTCACAAGTTATCCTTTGAGTTCTGGGCCCTGTCAAATCTCTAACCCTAGTTGTGAGATGTATTTGTCTGCTCATAATAATACCACCAATGAAAATATACTTGAATTTAACGTAATTTTTGAGAGAGCAGTTTGGATGTAAGCCAATTAAATATAACAGGATTTTCTATGAGTAAATATGTGTGTGAAATTTTACAGAAGAAATAATTAGCAAGCAGTAAAGTACTTCTTAGTGAGATAGAAAACAAGTTCCTATGCTTTTTATTCATTATATTTGCCAATATGGGTAATTAAAAGAGTGTAATGTACTACAAGCTCACCCATATTGGCTTCATGGATGAGTCTGAAGATCTACAAAATATGTTTTCCATACCATAGTGTCAATTATTTCTTACCTCTACATTAATCCCATCAATTTAAATAATCAGGCAACTTAATATATGCATTTGATGGTCCACTTAGGGCTGTCACCCACAAGTAGTTTAAGTCCCACTTATTTTGATTGATCCAGATAGGAACTAGTCAAGAACTTGGAGTTTTATAAAGTGAAATATAACCATTAAGACTTGGGGAATGCAACTTCCGTCCTACGATCAGTTTGTTTATAGCATGGAGTGATGGAGGTTTTCCATCTACTAAAAGGCAACAGTTCACAGTATTAACATTTCTAAAACTGCCAAGCCCTTTACAAAAGTTTAATAGTTGCGAGTTCCCGCTATATAGAGTGCATCTGGTTCTTCCCACAGAGGTTCCTTTTCCTTTGATGAAACATTACTTATTTTTCAAATATTTGCAGTGGTGTTCCTTTTGCTCCTTTGTTTTTACTCTCACTGTCTTAAGCAAGAAATTGTTCTATAAATGGTAAAAATCTGAATATTTCTGTTAAGGTTTCATCAGGATTTACAACCCTTAATTAAACATTTCCAGTCTGTTTTTCTTATATGCAGCTATCTTATTTAGTGCATATAGGTGGGGTGAGGGAGGGAGGAACTCAGACACTCTAAATGTGCCTTTCATTACAACCAGTAATTTTTTTAGCCATGCAATTCAGCTGTGCATAATGCTGATGTTCTCCAGTCATATTATTTGCCCAGAGCCAGACTCCATAAGCCAGGCATCTTGCTTGATCAACTCCATTAGGGATTTATCATTATTATTATTTTTACTTTATGCATTAGCTTATTTCACAGGAGCATGCCATAGTCATGACAATAACCTCATACGTTTTGTAGTTAAATGCCTTTTTATAAAAACAACTTAGGCATTTTGTTTAATTTCCATGAAAGCTGTTTTGTTTGAAATAAAGAAAATCTCAAAAATTTGAATGTATTGTTCACTGTAGTAATTTAGCTGCATATTTTAATGGTCAAATTAATTTTTCTTTCATTTTATCAGAATAATATATCATTCAAGAATGGGTCATAGTTACATATGATTCAGATATTAATCTATTTAATGGCATTTATTTAACTTTAGACCACATTTTTCTAACTATAGCTGGATCTACACTGTCATATAATACAGTTTGAATTTGCATTATATGGTTACTTCAGACCCATATACTCTATGCTGGCCATAGAATGTAGATTCAAACTGTATTATATGGTAGTGTAGATCCAACCCATTTCAAAAGAGATTTGTCCCTTAATAAGGGGTCCGAAAGGTAACATGTTAGGTTTTTTAACAGGTTGTTGTGTTACGCTGATTAACGCTGAAGGATCTGCTGTTGAACAAGCACCAGAAACATGATCAGAAATAGTTTTACCATTGCATTGGAGATGGAATTTTTTCTAATGCAACGGTAGAACTATTCCTGATCATGTACCTGTATTTCAAGAGTAAATATGAAAGCTGTATCAATGATCCATGAGGCAGAATTCTCAGATGAAAATGAATTCAATAGGTGTTATTTCCAGTTAACATCTTGAATCAAAATCTATGAGTTGATCTGGAAGTAAACCTTATTGAGTTCTGTGTGACTCAAATATCTGTGTAAGAATGCAATTTGTGTCTCTCTGCAGAGTCATCACATCTATATACATAACCTATACACATAATAAAAGTGAAAAATATGTATGTGTGTATGTGGAGGAGGTGTCTACTTATACAGACAGCCTCCCACCTCTACAAACAGCTATAGTTCCCACTAAGCAGGATACACCAATGGCCCTCCCTCCTTTGACATGCAGGTTATAGTGGGCACTATGAACATGTAGCCTAAATCCTGCCCGTGTCCTCCACAAACACCATTCTGCCCCCCCCCCCCAAGTGAAGGCTTTCATGCTGGGACAATTTCATCCTAGATGTTCTGTTTTTCCTCCAGAATTGATACATCATGGTTCCTTAATTTGCATGACCCCCACCCACTACCTCTACCTTAACCCTTTCCTACTCTTTCTTTTGGCACACGGTTAACAGAGTAATTGATCAGCAACTGAACAAGCGGTTTAGGGAGAATTCACCATGATTTACGAGAGTTGTATTTGACCTACATCCAGAGAGCACTGGACCAACGATGGATCTGGACCAAACTTGCCATGGGTAATGGGACTTGCAGTACCTTCACTGATACTGTAACTGATACTGTAACCCCCACTGACAATGGACTGGGACCAAACTTGGCACAAAGAAGCCCCATGTCCAACTTCTCAGGTTGTCAGTGTAGGAGAAACAAGTCATATAAGGCTGAATGGAGGGGTCAAGTAGATTACTATGAAAACCTATTTGAAATAATAACCTGAAACTTTTTATTGGATTGAGAAAGTTATTTGAGAAGTGAATGTACGTTTATTGTGTCCTACTCAAAACAGTTAACAATCTGGCAGTATTTATAAGCAGCCTTTCTGGACCATGTCCTCATAACACGAAGATCAAAATATAAGCATAGAAAATGATAATATAATGAAGTAATACAATGCCAAAATACAAAAACCTTAAAGTATAATTCCGCCAATGTAAAAACTGTTTCCAGAACAACAATATTTTTTAAAGTTTTAGCAGTTTAGCAAATGTTATGAAGGAAGAAGTGGGGTATGACTCAAGGCTTTGCATGAATCACAAAGTTTTCTTAAACCCCTCCCAATTGCAAAATAATTTTTGTTTGCTTGATTTGGGCTATGTTGACATTTGTTGCAGACATCTTGAAATAAGAAATGGAGAACAACTCCCCAAGCTGTTTTGTAGTTTGCTGTCAGATGTCCATCCACGGGCAATTATATGTATTAGGTTTCTTCACTGGCCACTTTTGAGCATGCAATGAAGAGAGAATTTATTTATTTCTTTTTTAAATGTAATGTCATAGTTTCCACATCATCAACTAATGTGTGGGTGTGTATTATGTTTGGAGACACAAAGGATTTGTGGGAGGGAAGTGGGATGACTTGGGAATTAGTGTGGAACTAATATATTTCCTGGACATGAGTTTTCCAAGGTTTTAAGATGATGTTTTGGCTCTGCTCTCTAAAAATGTTTGAACTGTAGATATTCAAGACAATTATTAAGTAGCCATTTTCATTTGTATGTAATCCACCTCTCCTAACTATGAAAATCAGTTACTTGCTTCAGTCTTCTTATTATTTCATCTGCTTAATTGCAGACACATAATTTGATCCAGAAACTCCAGATATGGGAGTTTCAAGGGGCCTAGTTGAAGGGAACCAAGCGCTACAAAGTGAGCAAGGAACCATCATTCAAACTTCATTTTAGACATTAGAAGGTGCTCTTCAGCAAAAGCCTATGGTAAATTTTGAGAAAATGTGCAAATTAATTCCAATTATATTTATTTCTTCTTCATGGCCTCTATGGGCCACACAAACGGGTTTACCTGTGTCTGTGCAGTACATCATTCAGAACCATCTAGATTAGAGCTATTAGGTTTTGGCCAGCACATCACATCAGCATGCTTCCTATCTAAACCTTAGTTTCCTTTGATCTGCCTCAGCATTAAAAGGATCATTCCCTAGAGAAGTGGTTCCCAACTTTTTTTTTTTTTTTTTTGACCAGGGACCACTTTGACCAAAAGGGTTATGAATCAGTTTTTGGTCAACTTTTGGTTTGGTTTGGTTTGGTTTGGATAGACCACTTTAGCTCTCATTTCTGATACAGAACATGTGCCATCCAGTAGTCACCATCTGCTTGCCCACTGAAAACCATATTTAACAATCTAGAGTTGATGTGGTCTATCCAATGTAATTTTCTGAATCAACACCCTAAATAACCCCAGGAACAAGCCTAAAAACGAAAACACCAAGGCGCCCCCGCTTCCAAGCACCATATGGAACAGCTCCGCTCAGGGAGAGGGAGGAGGAGGAGAAGAAGCTTGTTGTCGTGCCTTTCGTGGGTAGTCAGCCTCTCCCTTCCTGACATCTCCATTACCTCGGCACTATAAGAGGGTTTTGTGAGACCAGTCGCTCTTGTTGCAACTGGTGTGGTAATGGTGAGGCCGCCGATCATATTTTAGTTCTTGGGGACCACTGGTGGTCCACGGACCACAGGTTGGGAACCACTGCCCTAGAGCTATTGGTCACTCTTTTTTATCCTATCTGGTTTTTTTACTTTGGCTTTGTTTACTTTGATTATCAGTATTTAAATCAAATTTGTCATTTCTGGTTTGACTGTTGTTGGTTTAACATGGGACCTCTTCATATTTACCTCTTTTTTTTTGGCGGTGCAATGGGGTTTTTCTTCTTCAGCCACAGAGCACAATAGCTGCCATCACACCTCAGAGAACTACTTTTGGGGTGGCTCTGTGACTGAACTGCCACTGCCTCCGAAAAAATTGTGGTGGCGGACAACAGCGGGCCCTCCGTCTTTCCATTAGAAGATATGGGTTGAGCTGCTGCAAACAGGCTTCCCCCCATGTGATGAGGCAGGGGGAAAGCTGCGACGAAGTGGGGTGTGGGGCAACAGGTTCTTACACCCCCTACATGAGCGCTGCCAGGACACGACAAGACTGCATCATTCAGACAGCTTGTGTGACAAGGTCACTTGTTTCAATTGCATTTAGGATAAAGTATTGTACACTCTGAGCTGGCCCAGAATAAAGGGTCAGTGTAGATGTGTCTGTAGTTCCATAACTGAGGCACTACTCTTGAGAACAGTCTGTCACTTGTGCTAGATTCCCTAGTGTACCAGTGGTAGGGAAGGTGGTTGTGCAAGTACTTGGTCTGTCTGTAAGTCATTTACACACAGTAACACTTGTAGTAATGCCTTGGATTGGGCCCAGCAGTTCATCAGCAGCCAGTGCTGAGATTTCAGAACCAGTGTAATATACGTCCTATGTGATCTGTAATATTTTTCCCTCTAGCATTGACTGTTCTGTCTTCACTACATTTCCATTTGGTCTGGCTCAGTCGAAGCAGTGATACAAATAATCCAGCATGTCTCTGTATTTGGAGCTTGGGTGAGATAACTGTCTGTGGCTTAATTGAGGCGAGAGTGAGATAACGTTAGTGTGCTGGAAGAATCCGCCAGAAGAGGTAAAGAGCAAAATTCATATTGGCAGCTGAGATAGAGCAAAATGCACAAAGCCCTGGAATGGATTGTTCATATTCTTAGCAGCAGGGGGTGTTCACATCATTATCCTTCAAGACCACCTCTTTCCTCACAGGGCATTTATTTCTGTCAGCAGAGAAATGCATTTCAAACCTTCCCAAACAAATGCATCCCCACACTGTGAAATCCCATAACACTTACTGATATGAGTTCTGTTAAGGCTATATTATTATGAAAGGTATCAATCTTGAAAAGGTGGAAGTGTCTGGAAACTCATTTTAGTCCTTTTTTACTGTACCAGAAAATTAGAGAGAATTTAAAAGATGAAAATGGCAATTTTTGCCTCACATACTTCATTCAGCCTGTTTAATAGAGGGATTAAGTGATGAGGTCTGTTTTCTGTTTTACTGTCGAATCCATTGATAATATTCAACCCAGCATCTAAAGGGGTTAAAGTTAGAATTTTTAATTAATACATGATTGAAAATGAGACTGTCTTACATCATCCTTTTGTATGTTAAATTACTATTCTTAAAGAGCCAATCCCAGGTTTCATTGTGAGTTTCACTATTAACTATAGCTGATAAGTAGATAGTTAGATTTTGTGAGTATCTCTCCCCTTGAACCCTGAAATCCATTTACAATGTTGTCGAACACGATACCCCTTCCTAGCAATTATTTATAGTTTCTCCAAGAGCATAAGAATAAAAATATAATTATTATATTATTGTTTATTCATTGAGTTGCTTCCGACTCTTTGTGACCTCATGGACCAGCCCACGCCAGAGCTCCCTGTCAGCTGTTGCCACCCCCAGCTCCTTCAAGGTCAAACCAGTCACTTCAAGGATAACATCCATCCATCTTGCCCTTGGTCGGGCCCTCTTTCTTTTTCCTTCCATTTTCCCCAGCATCATTCTCTTCTCCAAGCTTTCCTGTCTTCTCATGATGTGGCCAAAATACTCCATCTTTGCCTCTAATATCCTTCCCTCCAGTGAGCAGCTGGGCATTATTTCCTGGAGTATGGATATTATATAATTATATAATTCTTATATCTTTAAAAAATATTTTCTGGACTTCCACAAGAAGGATATCGAAAACAGACCACCAGCAGCAACTCCTCTACAAGTTATATTGTTTCAACGCTTCAATACACTGTATATTTTATTTCAACTTTCTGCCTACCTTGTATCCTTTAGTATGATTTCTATCCCATACAAACACACACAATGTGTATGATTTGTGTCAGAATATAACCAGACGAGTTTCAGAGGATTTCACCTTTCAGCCACCTCGCCCAGGCATTTCCCGGACAAGGGAGGCTGGGCTGGCCCCCTGGCAAAGATGATAATCAAGATCCATTGTGTAGACATTTTCCATGCCTGATCTGATAAAACCAGCCAACGTTTGTTCAGACAAGTATCTAACTTGGGCTGAGAGATTGCTGACTGCTGAAACAGAAACTTCAAATATATGGACTCCTTTATTTCAAATTGAAGGCTTTGTATTTATGGCTCAGGCAGGTTTATATATGCAGAGGCTCACAATAGTCTTAAGTATCCAATGACAGTATCTTAAGCATCCAATTTGGGTGGAAATCCAGGCAAGAAATACAGATACCCCTCTCTTACAATTCCTCAGGCCTTCAGATATCAGTACCATCACTGGGTGCAAGACAGATATGATCTAAGAATGTGTTTTAATTTTTTTTAGAGGAGCAAATTAAGTTTGAATTTCAGATTTTTAGGGTGGGGTGCATTTGATCTCTCATCCCTACAGCTTCTTGGAGTATGAATATGAGTCCTTTGCAATCATCAACTCGCAGTTAAAGGATTTCCTGCCCAGCCCATATTTGACTCACCAAAAATATTGCCATAAGACGCTCCAAGAATCTCTAGCAAACAATGTGAAGCAGTGGGCAGTGTTTTGAATAACTGTGAAACAGTGCATTTTAAAGTGAGAAGGGCATCTGGAAGTTTTCCTGCGTATGAATAAGAGTTGACATCTCATCACTGCCCACCTTTTTAACAATATAAACATTAGCAGTGATAGTATTTCCCTGATGTGAAAAATGTCTGCTGATTTTTTCAGCTCTAGTTGTAGTTAATTGAACAAAAGCAGAATCCAGCAATGTCCAGTTAGCAACTTAATGCAGGGATTTTAATGATATTTGCAGCACAAAACATATTGTCAATACTTTTCTTGGCAAGTACCAACAACATTTATGCAGACTGAATTTTTAAATGAACTAGATGAAAAAAAAAGAATAGCCTGTTTTTCTTTTTGTGTTTTTTAAAAGAATTATGGTCAACAACAACAACAAAACATGGCTGAGCAGTAGTAAAGGTAAAGGTTTTCCCTGACATTAGGTTTAGTCGTGCCCGACTCTGGGAGGTAGTGCTCATCTCCATTTCTAAGCCAAAGAACCTGCGTTGTCCATAGACACCTCCAAGGTCATGTGGCCGACATGACTGCATGGAGCGCCGCTACCTTCTTGACAGAGCGATACCTATTGATCTACTCATATTTGCATGTTTCTGAACTGCTAGGTTGGCAGAAGCTGGGGCTAACAGCGGGAGCTCACTCTACTCCCCGAATTTGAACTGCAATTTTCAGTCAGCAAGTTCAGCAGCTCAGCAGTTTAACCCGCTGCATCATCAGGAGCTCCAGCTGAGCTGTACCAATATCAAATCAACAAAAATGCCACAGGTTACAAAGTTTTGAGTTTTCCAAAGATTTTCATCATAAGTGGACCATATAAATAGGCAATGGGAGAGATAGAAAAGTCCAAACATTAGGTCGGATATTATAATCTTGAGGTATGGACTTCAATTGAACCTCAGGATGGAAAATACAGACTGAATTTCTCAGATTCAGTTTTCATTTTCTGCTTTGGGAGTGGGTTAGCCACAAATGTCTGACCAATGTTTTGGGTTTTTCTGCCTCCCTTCCCTCCATCTGAGTGTAAGAGGTTTATGGAATATTCTGGAGTATTTTGCTGTATTTGTATTGGTCCTGACTGGTATTTCCAAGTAAAAATAAAGCATAGCTGGGTTTCCAAACTGTAGTATTGGCAAAATCCATTAAAAGACCAAATTACTTGGAAAGATCAGTTTTAATCAGTCACTATTAACAATATCTCCAGACTTTCAATAAAATTAGACAAATGAAGAGGTGGGACTGGAAGGATCCTTTCTGATTTAATTTAGTCATGTTTTGAAAGAGTGCTGTGCCTCAAACATCCTTCCTCCTGAAGTGACTACTTTCCTCCATTGTTGCCCAAATGGAAACTTCACAGTAGAACAAAGAATGTGTTTTTTTAAATGTTTGGATGGCTAAGCCTAAAATGTCTGTGAGAGATGTAACATTAGTCTTGAGTTCTGAGAATCATAAACTTTCTATCAATTAGCTCTTCTGCTAAAAATGGTAAGTATGCGTGGCTCAGTTCCAAGCTCATTAATTCAGAACTTGATCCTATAGTGAGTAATCAGGTTTACTTCTTTATAAGACTGCTTTTTTTTCGTGTCAGGAGCAACCTGAGTTGCTTCTGGTGTGAGAGAATTGGCCGTCTGCAAGGACATTGCCCAGGGGACGCCCAGATGTTTTTTTGATGTTTTTACCATTCTTGTGGGAGGCTTCTCTCATGTCTCCGCATGGAGCTGGAGCTGATAGAGGGTATCCTTGAAGTGACTGGCTCGACCTTGAAGGAACTGGAGGCGATGACGGCCAACAGGGAGCTCTGGCGTGGACTGGTCCATGAGGTCACAAAGAGTCGAAAACGACTGAATGAGTGAGACAATGATGACAGTGTTATTTGGAGTAGATTTGCGAAGTTTCTGACTACAGTTTCAAATTAGGCTTACACTTGGTGAGAGGGAGAATGAGTGAATATTTTTGTGTGTCCCTTTAAGTCACTTGTTTTCTTGGAACTGACCATAAATTCCTATGCTGAACATATGCTTACAGGGACCCTATTCTATAGCACAATATTTTACTGTATTTGCATCTGGTTTGATTGTATATGTTATAGCAAATGTTGGTATTAGTCTGTATGCAACCAGAACATTTTTGGATGGAAAAGTGCATAATAAATATACAGTAGAGTCTCACTTATCCAACACTCGCTTATCCAACATTCTGGATTATCCAACACATTTTTGTAGTCAATGTTTTCAATACATCGTGATATTTTGGTGCTAAATTCGTAAATACAGTAATTACTATATAGCATTACTGTGTATTGAACTACTTTTTCTATCAAATTTGTTGTATAACATGATGTTTTGGTGCTTAATTTGTAATATCGTAACCTGATTTGATGTTTAATAGGCTTTTCCTTAATCTCTCCTTATTATCCAACATATCTGCTTATCCAACATTTTGGCGGTCCGTTTACGTTGGATAAGTGAGACTCTACTGTATTGATAATAGTTCTGTACCTTGATGGGCAGCCTTTGCCAAGATTTTACATAGTTGTGATAGTGCTCATGATAATGTCAAGTATTGTAGTGCACTCCATGTCATTTTTACTTATAGATCATAAGGGGAATCTATCACAAGGATTTATTGTCCTGATTTGTTCAGAGGGGGATTGCCTTTTGCCTTCCTCTGAGGATGAGACATTGTACTCAAGTGAAGGGCTTCTTAAACATTTTTTCCACTTGGAACTCCTTTTGCCTAAGAAATTTTTATGTGACCCCGGATATATACGTACAGTATATAAAGTACTTACAAAAATCAAACATAGACTGATAAAAAAAATCAGTATTTGAAAAGCCTGCTAAACAAGATGGGTTTCCTTTTGGTGTGGTACAACTGAAGCATTTTCTGTAGGGTCCACTGTAAACACTGCACTTTGTTCCTAAAGCCTTCAGAAGCTTTTTACTATGGCCAATTTTTTTTTTAGATATTAAGCTAAGAGAATCTCAGTTGGGATCAGGATTCAGTTTAAGAAACAGTGATTTGGTGTATTGTTGGGTAGCTTTTACATACTTGAACGTCTTGCAACTTGGGGGGGGGCGGTGTGTGTGCAGAAACTCTGGAATAACTTTGTAATAAATTACATTATTTTCAAATCAGCTCACATTCTCAGTATATATAAGGGCCCAAATGAATTATTTTGGGGGCATTTTGTCTGGAGACAAGAGCAGGTGCTTCTTTTACTCCATGGTCTTCAAATCTGTAGATAGTGGGACCAAAGGAACAGAGTGTTTTAAAACAACAGACCCAATTTCAAAGCAGTGCATTTCACAATGGCAACAATTACACAATGACAACAAGCACACAAAAATGGTTTGGTGAGTTATCAGTTTTTATTAACCATTTTGAGCCATAAACAATTCTAAAACAGTAACATTGCAAAATGGAAAATATTTCATTACGTTTTTGGGTTCTCCATCTTGTGAATGACTGAGGCCAGGGGCTGTTTGCGCACTGGGGGAAGCATCTGGTTGCAATAATTTGAAACTCTTTTTGGTGGCAGCAGCAGTTCAGCCACAGAGCCGCCTCAGAAGTAGATCTCCAGGGTGTGATGGGAGCCATCAGGCTCCATGGTTGAAGTTACAAATTCCCATCGCTGCCGCCAAAAATAGGCAAGTGTGAAGAGGTCCTAAGAGTGCACTTTTAGTTGCTGTGTGTTGCATTAGTCAGCAAATACTTTTTTTGGTTTCAGGGTTTTGAAAATGGAGATGTGCATTAGATTCAATGATGCTTTCAACTCAAGCAAATACAAGTATTTTTTAAAAATATACGTGAACGATTTTCTTGAGAAATTTTGTGTCCTTATACATTCCCATATGTTTCTCTCTCTTAGAAAGGGTTGGTTTAGTCTCCAGTTTGCAAGTAAAACTGAATTACTTAGGCGATCCCTCATTGTCCAAGTATGATGGCCTTCTTGGCAGTGGATACATAGGTGATGGTAGAGCCCTATTCTTGATACACAGTGAGAACATCCGTTTGCAGCTGGAAGTTGGTCCTGGTCAGGGTTGGCTTGATGTGCCTTCCTCTTGGCACATTTCTTCCATTCGCTCTCCATTTGTGCCTTTTCTATGCCAGTTTTTGAGATTAGCTTTAAGCCCTTCTTTAAATCTCTGTTCCTGTCCACCAACATTCCATTTTCTGTTCTTAAATTGGGAGTATTGTAACTGCTTTGGGAGATGGTAGTCAGGTATTCGGACAACGTGGCCAGTCCAGCGGAGTTGATGGCATAGGAGCATCACTTCAGTGCTGGTGGTCTTTGCTTCTTCCAGCACACTATTATTTGTTCACCTGCCTTCCCAAGAGATTTGCAGGATTTTTCAGAGGCAATGCTAATGGAATCGTTCCAGGATTTGAGTGTGATATCTGTAGACCAGTGAGTCTCAACCTGTGGGTCTCCAGGTATTTTGGCCTACAACTCCCAGAAATCCCAGCCAGTTTACCAGCTGTTAGGATTTCTGGGAGTTTAAAGACAAAACACCTGGGGACCCACAGGTTGAGAACCACTGTTGTAGACAGTAAATGTTTTGCAGGCATATAGCAGGGTTGGGAGGACAATAGCTTTATAAACAAGCACCTTGATATCCCTATGGATGTCCTGATCCTCAAACACTCTTTGCTTGATTTGGAAAAATGCTGCACTTGCAGAGCTCAGGCAGTGTTGTATTTCAGTGTCAATGTTGACTTTTATGGAGAGGTGGCTGCCAAGGTAGTGGAAGTGGTCAACATTTTCTAACATTACACCATTAAGCTGTATTCCTGGCATTGCAGAGGAATTGGCTGGTGACTGCTGGAAGAGCACTTTGGTTTGGGCTGGGCTATGGCACAGCTGGTAAATCACCAGCAGTAACAAGATCTACCAACTGAAAGTGGCCAGTTCAAAGCCCAGTCAGGGTGAGCGCCCAACCTCAAGCCCAGCTCACTGTTTACCTAAGCAGTTCGAAAACAGCTTATAAGCTGTAAGTAGAGAAATTAGGTACCGCAAATTGCGGGGGAGGTATTTTACGACATCATAAAGAACAAGACCAGAAATGCGGTGACCAAGAGGAAGATGGAAGGAGGAAGTCCTGGTGGCTCTTTGTCATAGAGAATGAAGCAACAGCACCTCCTGTGACTGAATCTGAGCACAACCTCAACCTCCAGGGCACCAAAAAACTGGACTTCAAGACTACATACCTCCTTCTGTTTGTCTTACTCTTTTCTGTCCTGTCTCCAAATGGCATTGAATGTTTGTTGTGTACGTGTACTGTGATCTGAGTCCCCTTGGGGAGATAGGGCAGAATATAAATAAATAAATAAAGTGTTGTTATTATTATTATTATTATTATTTTCTCGATGTTTAATGGGAAGCCGAGCTTCTCCTATGCTTCTGCAAAGGTGTTTAGAGGGGCTTGAATTACTGTGTCACGAAAACGATACACCTCTAAAAAGTGTGCCACCAACATGAAGTTTCCTGCATGTCAGGAGGTTGGACTAGATGTGGTCTCTTCCAAATTTATTTTTTGTATATTGCTAATCTGTTTAACTGTTTTAGTTGCCCATGTTTTAATCCTTTGTATTGTATATTGGCATTGGATTCTGCCAGATTGTGAGCCGCCCTGAGTCCCTTTGGGTGAGAAGGGCGGGATAGAAATGATGGAAATAAATAAATAAATAAATAAAATGTGTGATAAAATGTTTGGAAAGCTCCGCCTTGGAGTTCCACAGCAGTCTTCAATCCCATGGATGGGAAGGCGAAGTACAATCCGAGGGGTTCCGTGGGCTCTTTTTCAAGGCATCCTTCTGTCCTCCTTCCTTCCTTTCAGGGCTCAAGTAGGAGCCCCCAGATGGCGTAGTGGACTAAGTGACTTGAAGGTTGGGTTGCTGACCTGAAAGCTGCCAGGTTCGAATCCCACCCGGGGAGAGTGCGGATGAGGTCCCTCTATCAGCTCCAGCTCCATGCGGGGACATGAGAGAAGCCTCCCACAAGGATGGTAAAGGTAAAGGTTTCCCCTGACGTTAAGTCCAGTCATGTCTGACTCTGGGGGTTGGTCTTCATCTCCATTTCTACGGTGTCTGTAGACGCCTCCAAGGTCATGTGGCCGGAGCGGTACTTATTATCTACTCACATTGGCATATTTTCGAACTGCTAGGTTGGCAGAAGCTGGAGCTAACAGCAGGCGCTCACTCCGCTCCCGGGATTTGAACCTGGGACCTTTCCTTCTGCAAGTTCAGCAGCTCAGTGCTTTAACACACTTCGCCACCGGGGCTCCTTTTACAAGGATAGTAAAAACATCAAAACATCTGGGCGTCTGCTGGGCAACGTCCTTGCAGACGGCCAATTCTCTCACTCCAGAAGCGACTCAAGTTGCTCCTGACACGAAAAAAAAGGGGGCTCAACTCTCCAAGGTCCCTGAGGCACCCTCCCGGAGTGGCGTCCTTTCCCAGTTGTTCTGCCAGAGCCTTTCCCTGGGCTTGGAGAGCGGGGCGCCGATTGCGGCTGCAGGGCTCAGTCGGAGAGGGAGAGGGAGGGGAGGGAGAGGGAGGGGAGGGGGGAGGGGGCGGGCCTCTCTCCTTGAGGCCCCTCCCTCCGCCTTGAAAGCGGCCACATGCGGCGCCGCTTGGCCACAATCTCAGCTCCGGGCCGAGGAGGGCTTTTCTGGGCAATCACTGCTGAGCCACGGCTGCCGCCGCTTCCTCCTCCTCCATCCCTTGCAGCCTCAACTTTTGCAGGAAGGGAGACTGAGAGCCGAGGCTACTGCTTCTTCTTCTGCCAACATGGCTGGGGCAATTATCGAGAACATGAGCACCAAGAAGCTCTGCATTGTCGGGGCGACCCTGCTGGTGTTCCAAGTCGTCGCCTTTCTGGTGGGAGGTCTGATCGGTAAGCCTTCCCCGGGGAACTTTCCCTTCCTCCTCTCCCTCTTGTTGGGCCACTCGCTTTCGTCTCCTTCCTCCGGTGATCTAATGAGCCTGGCTTTGTAGCTGCAGCGAGAGCCCTCTTTGTGCCGCCCCTGCTCCAGGGAAGGAGGAGAAAAGTTTGCGGGTGGCTCTCTTTTGCGGGGAAAAGAGAAAAGAGAGCCCTCGAAGCATGGCGACTTGGCTCCTGCGAGGAAGCTCGGCGTTGGAAAGTTGAGCTTCCTTGCCTTTCCTTCCCCCTCCTCCTTTCTTTCCAGTTCCAAGATCTACTCTCCTCCTTTCTCCCCCCCCCCCCCACTTTCTCCCAATAACAACAATAATAGGAACCGCTCCAGCCCACGAAAGGAATGTTTGTGTGCTTTGTGCCTCACTTCGCGGTGTTTTGCGGCTCTCTTTCTCTCTGGGTTTTTTGTTCGGCTGCCTCTCTTTAGGTTGCATTTCAGGCAGCAAAGGCGGGGAAAGGGTTGGAGCAGAAAGAAGGGAAGGAAGGAAAGGAAGAAAAAGAAAGAGAGGCAGCGAGGGAGGAGAGTTGGGCTGCAGAGTTTGGAACGCAATTTCCCCCTCTTCCCCTTCCTCCATTCTTCCCTCTCCCAACATTTTCGCCGCTGCTGTTTGTTAAACTTGGCATAGGTTTGCCTCCCAAGCTGAGCATTTTTTTAAACATTGGGAGGGGCCCTTATTTTTTGTTCTTTTTTAATGCTCTTCTCCTCCAATATACTCCCGTTCCATGGTTCTGGAAAGATCACTTGCAGAGATCCCTGGAAAAGGGTTTTTATTTGAAAGCCACTGAAATCCACAAGCATGGGGACAATTTCAGCAGAAAGGAGGAAACCATGAAAATGAACAAAATCTGGCTACCACTTTTTTTTAAAAAAAACCCTCTAAAATCAGGACAGTAAATAAAGAACAAATCTCTGAAAACAGGGGAATTCCTGACATGAAACAATCAGGGGCAGCTAACACCTCCCAACAAAGAATTGCCCCAGGCAGGAAGCAGACAGGCCTTGAAGCTGCAAGGTTTTTCAGTGCTAATCAAGAAGATTAATTGCAGCATTCAATTTTCCAAGGTCCAGTTACTGCAACAATTTCCCCAAACTTCTATTGTTTTGTGTTCAGGTAGAACTAAATAATACTGCACGCTGCTTTGCCTTTTATTTCCAAAGTTCCCAACCTTGAGGCTTACTCCTGCGTTAGCCTGCTCCTCCCTTGTTTCAAGCTTCTACAAGTGTCCTCCATCGGCTGTTCCAAAATGTGTGCCTATTGTTCTGCTATCTCTGTGCTCACCATCCTTGCTTGACACCTTATAAGCAAATGATAGGTCCCAGGAGCTACTCCTTGCTTTGCTTCACAAATGGGCAGATCTGTCCCTTGTTTTATTTATTAAGAAGCAGCACTTAAACTGCCAGTTGCATTCACATAATGTGCCCATTCAAAGCTGCTGCCAAACAGAGAGAACAAAAACCTTCCCAGATAAACCCTTCATGACTTTCTTTAGGACCAACCTTTTCAGAATGCAGTCGATCAAGTATGAGGGTTGTGTGGCCCTCCAGATGTTATTGTACTGCCACTTTTTTCTAGAGCTTCTGGGAATTATAGGGAGATTCTAAACCAGGGGTCCCCAAACTTTTTATATAGGGGGCCAGTTCACGGCCCCGCAGGCCATTGGAGGGCCAGACAATAGTTTTACAAAAATTGTGAACACATTCCTATGCACATTGCTCATACCTTATTTTGAAGTAAGCAAACAAAATGGGAACAAATACAGCCTCAATAATCATCATCATCATATCATCACCATTATCATAATAAAAATAATAAAGAAGGTTGGAAGAGACCCCTTGGGCCATTTAATCCAACCCCTTTCTGCCTTTGTGCTCCAAAAGCACAAGCAAAGCACCCCTGACAGATGGCCTCCCAGCTTCAATATTGTTAATAATAATAATAATATTACACAGTCCTAAACACTTGGGAGGTGTTCGACTTGTGATTTTGTGATATGAAATCCAGCATATCTATCTTGTTTGCTGTGTTATACTGTGTCAATAATAATAATAATAATAGTAATAAAGAGGGTTGGAAGCAACCCCTTGGCCCATTTAGTCCAACCCCCTTCTGCCTTTGTGCACCAAAAGCACTAGCAAAGCACCCCTTAATAATTAATTATTAAATAAATAATAATAATAATTAAAGTACCATTATAAACAAGCAAAGCTTTGGAAGGTACACACGCGCCTTCCTCAACAGAAGAGGAGGGAGCCGCCACTGTGGGGGCCGGATAAATGGCTTTGATGGGCCGCATGTGGCCCCCGGGCCTTAGTTTGGGGACCCCTATTCTAAACCATACCTGTTCTAACCCCTTCTGTAGAGAAGTGCTTCTTGGATTATCTGATGGAGAAGGTTGGCAGTTATTTTTTTCCACTGTGCTCGGGACAAAGGCCATATTTGTGCCCATTGGGTACAATCATTTCTTTCTTGGGAATTTTCTAGTAACCAGCAGTTACTTCTTCAGACAACACTTCAAGTAGCACTGCCTACAGTGAAAGAGAATAGGAGAAATTTCTAGAAAGCTAGTCTTCCAAAGTTTGCTGAGTACAGTGGCCCTTTGGTAGCAGTTGGAGGCTTCTACTAGGACCCCTGTAATACAAAAATCTGTGGGTACCTCTCCCCCTTGGCCTTCAGAAAGAAAACAAAGACACGGTTGTGGGACCAAGCTTTTGGCCAGTAAAGCAGTGCAGTGCAATAAATAAATAGGGAATATGTGCAATTGATAATTAAAATGGCCCCGGTCTACGATTTTGGATTATGTGATTTTAATGTTTATATTAGGTGTTTTTAATTCTATGTTTTCATGTCTAAATGTTGGTTTGCTTTGGTTTTACATGTATGTTAGGCATTGAATTTTGCCAATATGTTTTAAACCACTTTGAATCCCCATAGGGGTAAGAAAAGCGGTATATAAATACAGTAAATAAATAAATGAATAAATAAAATCTCATTATATACAGCAGGGGTCCTCAAACTACGGCCCGGGGGCCACATGCGGCCTATCATAGCCATTTATCCAGCCCCTGCGGTGGAAGTTCCCTCCTCTTCTGCCAATTATTATTTTATTAATTATTAAGGGGTGCTTTGCTCGTGCTTTTGGTGCACAAAGGCAGAAGGGGGTTGGACTAAATGGCCCAAAGGGTCTCTTCCAACCCCCTGTATTAATTTTATGATGATGATGATGATGATGATTATTAACATTGAAGCTGTATTTGTTCCCATTTGGGTTTTTTTTACATCAAAATAAGATATGTGCAATGTGCATAGGAATTTGTTCATAGTTTTTAAAAAAAATATAGTCCGGCCCTCCAACAGTCGGAGGGACCGTGAACTGGCCCCCTGTTTAAAAAGTTTGGGACCCCTGATATACAGTGTCAAATTGCCACCCCTTATATCTGTGGTTCCCAACATAGGGATATCAAGGTGCTTGTTTATAAAGCTATTGTCCTCCCAACCCTGCTATGTGCCTGCAAAACATGGACCGTCTACAGCAGTGGTTCTTAACCTGTGGGCCTCCAGGTGTTTTGGACTTCAACTCCCAGAAATCCCAGCCAGTTTACCAGCTGTTAGGAACTGTGGGAGTTGAAGTCTAAAACACCTGGAGGCCCAAAAGTTGGGAACCACTGTCTTATATAAAATGGCAAAATCAAAGTTTTTATTTTTTTAAAAAAACATTTCTCCATATTTTCAAGCTGTGAGTGACTGAACCTGTAACATCAAGGGCTAACTGTATTCGGAAAAATGTTCTAGGCATTTTTTCCTAAAAGGTAAATAGTAGCACTCTCAAGCTGGATTTACACTGTCATATAATCCAGTTTCTGAATCCAGTTTATCTGATTTGAACTGGGTTATATGAACCTACACTGCCATATAAATCCAAAGCAGATAATCTTAATTCAGAAACTGAATTATATGGCAATGTAGATGGGCCTCAAAAAGGATTCTCCAACCCTTCTGATTCACAGAAATAACTACTATCTTTGATGAGTCTGTCTGTAAGCCACTGATTCTGGTGATATTTCTGATTATGAAGGTGTTTTTCATATTGCAAATACTTTCTCCAAGACTAGACAAGCATGAGTCTGCCAGACACCACTAATAGGCTGTTATGGGCAAATGTGAGACATGTTATAACAAACTCTGCATACTTTTTATTTCAAGGATAAAACTAGTATGTTTATCTCACCTTATTTTAATGTGGCTGGCCTCTGTATGTAGATTTATTTATGTATGAAAATAGATTGCACATTTAGTAAGGAATACTAGTAGTTTGCTAAAATGTCTAAATTAAGGTGTCTTGATGGACCCTCTAGAGCACGACTCAAAAGCTGGCAATTTTCTGTATCATTGATTTGGAACCTCCATAATCCTAAACCATTGGCCATGCTAACTGGAACTTCTAGAAATGAAGTTCAAAACATCTGGTGAACCAAGGGTTCCTGCTTCCCGGATTTAAGCATAGTGATTATGTGACTTCACTGTTTTCTGCCGTAATATAATCCAGGCTTCCTGTTTCAGTATATCTGCACTGTGAACACATTCTTCAGAAATGTGTCTACAACTTGTGGGTTGCTTTGAATACAGTGTTCCCTCACTTATCGTGGGGGTTAGGTTCCAGGACCACCTGCAATAAGTGAAAATCCGCAAAGTAGGAATGCTATATATTGATACATTATTTCAGTCGTTATACACTATTTTAAGTCTTTATTAACCAACCGTGTGTTGGTAAATCGCCTCCTTCTCCTGTTGCCACTTGGGCTCCTTTTCTCTCCCTTCAGCTTCTTCTTCCTCCCTTTCTTAGGCTGTAAATTGTAACTTTTTATGATTTATAATATTCTTTGAGTTTATTGAAAAAACGCAAAACAGTGAATCCGCAAAAAGCGAACCGCGAAGTAGTGAGGGAACACTATACTGAGGTTTTCAGATAAAATTCTATTGACTATTATGTAGTGAACCACAGTATTCCCTTGGCTGGACAACAGAACATGGTTTGGTTCTGATTCTTTCACTACATTGTAATAATGTTCAACAAAATGATACGGCCGCCATTCTTTCCTGATGCTGTTCTGTCCTATCATTAATTGCAGTACTTATACTGACTGACCTCAGTAATGCACAGGGATAGTAGCTTGTAAAGAAAACAGCCATCTTCCCAGTGGTGGCTGGCATCATTCAGAGAGAAAGGAGAACATAGGACGTTACCTTTCGTTGAGATGGCCCATTATTGGCAACACTGACTGGGAGGATTTCAAGTAGCATTCTTTTCTTCAATGTTTGTGAAGATTAGAATTAAATCAGGCATGTTCTGCATGGAGGGAGTCCAGAAGATAACACTAAGCTACATTCTTTAGGGAGAGAATTTACCTTATTGAATTGAAGTTTCTGCATCAGTGAGGCATGTGGATAGTTAACTTATTGAGTTCATTAACATTCGAAATTTATTTTTTGTTGTTGGGTTTCAAACAAACTTGTTTTGAAGGCAAGGGGACTTTAAAGGCAATTAAAATAACAACAGCAACAAGGGGGAGGGGACAGTATAGATCACAATTCAGTTACCAGAGTTGGCAGATGATAAATGTACTTGTCTGTCCAGCCCCAGAGTTTGGCAGAATAAAATATAGTTTTGACTGGATTTTTAAATCTGAACAATTAGCAGGCTTGGCAAGTTTTCCTGATAAACAGCTCTGCAATAGCATTTCAGCTACTGAAAAGGCAATTTCTTGTAGCCTTCTGTGTGGCTACTGTTGATTCATACTGCTGATAGAGATTTATTCATCTTTCCAGTTATCTTTTGTAAATTGCAGTAATTTAGTAATTGATTTCTAAATATATCTTGTCAATGCTTAAGTTACTTGGATTTACTGCTTTGTTGGGAAGGCACTGCAGAAAAGGAAAGTGCCTTATGATTGCCTTAAGAGAGTGAAACGATAAGTTTCACTCTCTTAGCTTCAGTCACACTTTCTCAGCATCAGAGGAAGGGAAAGGCAGCTCCCCTCTGAATAAATTATTTCAAGAAAATCCTGTGATAGATTCACCTTAAGGTTTCTGTAAGTCAGAAACAACTTGAAGGCAGACAACAACAACAGATGCATTGCCTCCTGTTTTTGAAAAAATTGAGTTTGCAGTTATGGCATAGATCATCCCTTTCCAGCATTTGCATCTTCCAGATGTTTCAGACTACAGTTTCCATTGGTATGGCCAATGGAATGATGGCAGTTGAAGTCCAAAACATCTGAAGAGCATCATTTATTTACAAGTTGTTAAATGCCGATATAGGTCTTTGGATAGAGGAAATGGTAAAGAAAGTCAATATCTACTTCAGTTTTTCTGTAAAGGGCTTTTCTTGAAAATGAATAGGCAAATATATCAGGAAAAAGGAGTTTCTTGGGGACAAGCCTCTATTTTAAGTAGGTGAGGAATATATGATAAGATACTGTGTCTCATAGTAAAGCATATTAGATTCCTTGTGGCCTCTGATCAGTGGAGGTGGCTCTTCCCGCTACTGCATTCCCTCCATACCAGAAGCATAAATGGTTTTGAGCCCACGAAAATAGCATCATTCTTTGAATTGTTCACCTTCTGACAGTGTAGTCTATTGTAAAAATGTTACTTTTCCCAGCAAATAATGTTTTTGTTAAAACTTATTAATACCTTGATATTAACAAAGACTTACAAACTGCTTTTCACATTGAAAGCAAAAAGTTGCTTTCTTCATAAATCCTGTTATGAAGACGTTTATACTCCTTTAGGTGTATCATGAATCTGAACTATGGCAGATCCAGATTAAATCTTGTTTAGTCTCATGGCAAAATTCAAAAGCAAATCAGCATTCCAGTTTACCATCTCATTTTAAAATTAAAGGTTTTGACTGATATGAGCACTTGGAAGGCATTTGTCTTCTCCTATCTCACCTGAAACTAACTATTTTCTAACTATGGCAAGATAGAAATGCTTTCCTTGAGATGAAAAGGCTTTGGGTGCATACCAGAAATGCTTTAACATTCCTTCAGGCATTATGCAGTAGATGCACATAGATTATTATGCCTGAGAGACGGGAAATGTTTACCATCTCAATATACTAGTTTTATAGAGAGACAGTGGCCAGCTCATGATCAGAGACACTGTAAAATTCTGGTAAAACTACAGCTGGAACTCTTCTTGTAAATACCGTAACATTGGGTCATCCCCAGTGCTTGTATAAGACAGTAAGCAGCATGAGGGATAAAACAGTTTATCTAAACTAGTAATAAGTGTGTTGTTACCTAGAGTTAAATTTGACATATTTTCCTACTATCAACAAATTTTATCTATTTGGGAACTGGATGGGTTTAGAATGGGAAGGACAATATGTGGCTCTTATTTACGTTTGTGGTCCTCCGATTACTGTCCATATTTGTAAAAACTTTCTACTCTAAAGTCTTCCAGAAGGATCAAGTTTCCTTTCTGAACAAAAAAAATATTAATGTTCCTCCCAAACAAAAGGATTTGGGACTTGAATTCTACTTTTCACTGATCTTGGCTGTGATGTCCTTTCTCAAGTCACATAACCTGTCTAAGAAGGATGGTAAAATGTGAAAAAAATGTGGGTGGGTTGATTGTTGAGTAGAAGTAAACAGACAGTTACTGTTCCCTGAAGCTTTTTGCAATCTCAGTGTTTTTGTGACCACATTTTTTCATCTAGTTTGAATCAAAACATTTGGCCATGGTTTTGAAGTTGAACTATATGATAGACTGCACTAGATTTTTTTGTAAGTACATCTTGATGGTGAATCTGGAAACTCATATATTGTAACATATTCTCTTACCTTGTTCATTTCTTCTATTAATATTCCTGGTTCTCTCTGGAAAATGCTCATTTGTTTCTATTTATAGCCTGCTCCATTCACAGGAAGGCTGGCAGTGTGTGAAGAGGGAACAAAAAAGACCCAAAAGAATAAAATATAATCACATTTTACTTTGATTGCTGTTTCCCTCTTTCTGCAGTTTTGTCTCTGCATGATATAAGGTAGACCTTCCATAAACCAAATAGGTGGTGATTAATTTTGTTCTTCCTAGTGAAAAGTAGATTCAATTGTTGCTTGTGATCGGTGGTGCAATGGGTTAAACCGCTGTGCTGGCAGGACTGCTGACTTGAAGTTTGGGTTGCTGACGTGAAGGTTGCCAGTTCGAATCCGGGGAGAGTGCGAATGAGCTCTGTCTGTCAGCTCCAGCTCCTCATGTGAGGACATGAAAGGAGCCTCCCACAAGGATGGTAAAAACATCAAAAACATCTGGCTGTCCCCGGTCAACGTCCTTGCAGATGGCCAATTCTCTCACCTCAGAAGCGACTTGCAGTTTCTCAAGTCACTCCTGACATAAAAAAGAGAAAAAAATTAAATCATTAGTTTACTTAATTTAATTTGGGAAGATACCAATTAATTGATCTCCTTTAATAACTCACATATGTTGAAACACATTTGTTTTTTGCTATTTTGTGGCTTCAAACAATTTCCTGTGACCCTAAGGGGAATCAGTCATGGGTTTTCTTGGCAAAATTTGTTCAGAGGTGGTTTGTCCTTGCCTTTTTCTGAGGGCAGTTGGATTTCCATGAGTGTGGGTTCGAACACTGGTCTCCCAACGTCCGACCTTATTCAATATTAACACCATTGCACCATTCTGGATCTCAGTTAACACTGTAGTATATTAATTTTCAATTTAGTGAGCAATCTTCAACATCTGTGATGGTATAACTTTTATCCTGTTTAGATAAATTTCTTTCTAGATAGATTTGGGAGATATTACATTACATATGCATTACCTGCAGTAACCTCTGGTGCATTAGGAATTATACAAAATGTCTCACTCATTTGGTCCTAAATCAGAATTGGAAATTACATGACTCTTCAAATCTGTCCACTCATACTGCGCCATTTTCTTAAATTGGGAACTGAGGCAGTTTACAAAATAGAGAGAATTATAGTAAAAACAGATATAGTTAAAAATCACAAAAAATGAGACTAAAGTTAAAGGCAACATTAAAGCCGTTAAAACATTACTTTAAAACAAAGAATAAAAGCAATATGGAGCCATAAAATCATTTTATGTAAGTCACCTGCCACTGAAAAGAAACAAAGATGGAATAATCCTGGACTTCATTGAATGTGATTTCCAAAATATTTTCAGATGTTGGATTATATTCTTTCTCATTGGCTGGATAGCTAAAGCTGCTGAAATGTGCAATCTAACAATGTCTGGAAGATCCATAGTTCCATCCCTGGCTTAAATCTAGTCATTTAGGGTTTTGGAACTTGTTAAATTAACATTTCAGTAATTATATTTATTCAATGAATTAGCCTTTCAGGAGCTACCAAGTAGATTTAGAACGTAGTGTATTAAAATAGATACAAAATTTGCTACTGCATCTTTGCCTGCTCATGCCTTTCTGATATTGATTGATTGATATATATATACACACACACACACACACACATAGTACTTGCTTGCCCATATATAAACTTGCAAATGTTTGCATAACTGGAACAGGTACACCTCAATTATCAAAACTCCTAACGATGCTATAGTTCTATACGTGTTTATTCAGAAAATGCTTTCGGTAGATTCATAGGGGTTGTTCTTGTTGTAAGCTTTTTTGTGTAATAACTACCTTAAAGGTAAGTCACAATAGCTAGTAGCAACCTGGTTGAAGTGCTAAAATTTTATTGAGTTTCACATTAGCAGATTATTAAATTCTTTCCCAAACAAGAGAGTGGTTCTTGAGATCTAAGCCTGCGAGGAGAGGAGGTTAGGATGATAAATTAGCTTGTTTATTCCTATCCTGCTGTTGGTTAGTGTAATGAAGCAGAAGCCCATTGTATGCACTCATTTGTTGGCGATAACTCTGCACAGAAGGGAGTAATTGGACAGAAAAGCAGAATGCTCTTGGAGCATGGGAGTCGCTAACATCGCATGAGGTCATAGGCTTCAAGTTTTAATCAGTGTAGACACCATGCAATTGAGATTTTTCTAAAGAACCCACTGGGGTGTGAAACAAGGGTCAGGAAATAATCTGAAATACCAAAAGAGTTGTGGAAAATGAGGGCGGAAATTCTGGTTGCCACTGTTGAGTTAAAAAAAATCTGCGAGTTTGTATAAAGCTTAAAAATAGACCATTATGTTTTGTGTGTCACTAGTATACAGCAAGCACTAGTTCTCAAAATATGTGATGCATTATGACTTCTCAGCATTATTTTAAATCAGGAGGAAGCTATAACAATGGAGCTGTATAGCTGCTGTTGCATCGTAAGCTGTACTTTAGACATGGATCCCAGGAAAAGCTAAAGGGAACTAGTCAGAGGAACCTGCTTCTATTCTCATGATGACTGGTAAAAGATATTTGCTGCCTGAGGGATAATGACAAACTGTTCCCTCTGCTGTGTTAATGTATACAGCACATAACACAAACACCACTTATTTTGGCCCAGAGGTTATATGCCTAGATGTATGCATACACATAACATCTATCCCACAAGTACCTGTTCTCCTTGTTTTTTTGTACAATTTGACGGCTCTTGTGATAACACAGATGTTGACATCTCAAATCGACTACCTAATTCTGCTTGATCATAGGACCAACACTGGGATTTTGCAGTCTTCTGTCACAAGAAGGCTCACCCCTCCACTCCCAACCACAAAAAGGTTCTCTTCTCCCTATGATCACAACTATTCCAAGCTTAAACTTTGAGGTAGAAAAAGATCTGAGTCCCCCGTGGCTGTTGATGCAGCGTAAGTGGTCTTTATTTTTTGGAACCAAGTGGAGAATCTCAAACAGTGGAAAAAATAGATTTGGATGGAAGTTGAGAAGCAGCTGCTCTTGTCACAGCTTTCTTAAAGAAAGCCTGCTTCTTCCACATCTGTGGCCTGGGGGCTGTGAATCATTGCAGCCGGGTTTGGTTGAGGGGGATAAAGTGCTAGAGAGCTATAACATTCCAATTTGTGGCAGAGCTGCCTGCCGTATCCAAATGTATTGCTACAGGGCAAGTGTCTTCTTAACATTCAGGCTTCGATCTGAGTTAACTAATCTTGCAGGAACATACAGTAAGAAATAAGAATTCTGTTAGTATGCTTACAAGAGACCTAAGAAACTAACAGCAACCATGAGCATTTCTGAGTTGGGGCAAATGACTGAATCTCATGTCGTCCTTCAGCTCTTCCTAGTAAATACGGGCAAACATTTTGAGTTTTGTTTGCCATCCACAGAAGATGAGAAGTGGTCCCTTTACCCCTGCAGCCTTTTATCACATCTCAGATCTGGTCTGGAGGGTCTGGGGACCTTCTGAAACATTGTCTGTGTTTGTGGGAGAAGGGAATGAAACTGGGTTAATGTAAATCAACAAAGATCAAACACTTTCACACCTTTAGCCAAACACATACTGTACTTTGCTGGCTCTCAGTATAATCCATGAACAAAATAGGGCTTCTTTATTTATGGATGCTAATAAATATCCAGCCCATAGAAACTTTCAATTAGAAGAACATGGTTTTCATTCCAGAACCACTGTTTTCTGGCTAGTTGTGAACATAGTGAAAAATGCCAAGACTTATAATATTCTGGTTTTAGTCAAAATTCTGGCTTCCTTTTCATATGTAAGATCATACAGAATGAGGTTGCCTCCTATGAACAAGTCTCACTTCAAAATCTATTTTATTACAGAAAAGTAGCTAAGGTGGGCAGTTCTTAAAGTTCATTCACTAATTCTTTGCCTCTTTTACGTGGACTGATAAGGAGAGCTGGACATGTACATAGGCATCCTTTGCATTTTTTAAAAATCCAGTGCTTCTCTGGTCACACGGTTTTTGAAGTTTTCTACTTTGTATAAAGTGCTGTTTACATATTAATTAAATGAATGGAAGAGATTTCTCAGTTCATCTACAAAGAGAAAGAGCAATATTGAGTTCCAATTTTGGGAGAAAAGTGATATTAAAATAGTATTAATAATTACAAGAATAATAATTTAGCAAGAGCTTTTTATGTATTTTACCTATGTATGAGAGCCGCCATAGTGCCATGGTTTGAGACCAGGGTTTGATTCCCCACTCAACCATAGAAACCGGCTGGGTGACTTTCAGCAAGTTGCACTCTCTCAGCCTCATTGGAAGACAAAGGCAAACCCAAGTCCTCACCTAAAAAATCTTGCCAAGAAAAACCTATCATAGATTCACTTTAGAGTTGAAGACACACAGCAACAAATTTCACTTTTGTAAACTGTGTTTGGGTCCCAATATTGGGGGAAACGTGAGATATAAATGAATAAAGTCTAAAAATAACTAACAAAACCTGATGTGTGCTATCATGCCAATCAAATTATGCCTCCGTTCCCTCCAAGTAATATTATTTGCAGTTGAATTACAACTAAGGAAAGGTGAAATAACTTGACTATAATACCACTCTAGAACAGGGGCATCTTTCTGCAATGCAGTAGACTATATAACTCATGTTATGGTGGCTTCCCAGTGTAACCGTCTTAATGACCATCATTTACATGGAAAAGCGAGACTAGTGATGTGTGTTTGTGGTGTTCTTATTTTGCCAAAGAAAAGGGTATTTTAAGGATATATAAACGTGTATTAGTGGCAAAGTTCTTCTTCAATAAATTGCAGAGTTGTTTCTCAATGAATCACAGAGATTCCATTATTTAGCAAAATGGAGAACTCAGTAAGATTGTGAACAAAATACCTGAATTTGAACATTTTGGTTATGTTCAAATAACACTAACAGAAATATGGAACACCAGAGAGCAAGCAGTACTAAGAAAGGCAGCCTCTGTTATTTGGATCGTTGGAGACATTGTCTGTATTCAAAAGACATTTGGACTCTCCCTGCCCTCTACTTCCCTAGTCTTTTGTTCTGCCTACATTTGCTTTGAACTGTAATAAGCAGCTTTTAGTTTTATTGCCTAACAAACCATCCAACATCTAAAGGGGAAGGTTACCACCATCCCTGTGCATGAATGACTTGAATCCAGGCATTAAGAAGAGCCAGACATTCCAGAGATGCTCTTGAGATAAAACTCTGTGAGGTCTTTTGTTTTTGAAGCAGTTAAACAAATGGTGCCCTACAGAAAATGTTAACTCCTCCTGTCCCGCCACTCTGAATTCATGTCTTGTCTTAACTTTGTACTAGCAGCCCATAGTAACTTCCCAAGTAAAGTTACAGCTGTGAAAACCTGACCATTTATGTATGTTACTATTTGTCAGGGATTGTGTGCTAGGCAAGCACCGCTCCTTGGCTTGGCTCCAACCCCATTCAGTAGAAAAGAGTGCTGTACCAAGTGTGGGGAAATGTGGGGCTCTTTGGAACAACAACCAAGGGACTAAATGGAATTGCAGTGTTATGCTAAACAATGTTATTCAAATACAAGAATGTGGTGTTTAACTTGGGAGCCAGGCAGAATACAACCATTTCTTTTTACAGCTTGGAGAAATTACTATAGCTCTGGCATCTCTTTATCTGTTTGTCAGGTTGACTTGGAGATTTTGGGACTTGTAATCCAGAAGTAAACTTTCCAAAATCTGTGTTCTTTACATATAATGTTTGTGAAACGAGTTTTCCAAAATCAGTTGGATGAATATGGAACAAGAAGCATGGATTTCTGAATAGAGGCATAGACAGCAAAACAAATGCTTCAGTGGTGGACACCTTTCCCTACGCTATCCAAAACTAAATAAGAGTTTCACTTAAAAATGTACCTGTTCTGACTTAGGTACAAATTCAGCTTAATAACAAATGAAACTATCTTGTTCATAACCTGGGGACTACCTGTACTGACTTAGAGGTCTAATACCAAGTCTTGTGCTATGAAAGAATCAGAGGACTCAGTAAAAGGAAAATGTTCCAGGACAATTGGCTTCTAAGCCAAAATCTATGGACCATTGACTGTGTACATATGTTATATGTATGTTTTGGTGCATATAGGTGAGGTATGGAGTGATTTTGCTTCAATCAATAACTATTCCTTGGTTGAATGTCCTTCTGTCAACTGCAAGCAAAATAACCCTGTGGTGGGCTGGAGGCCCAGGAACATACTTTTGTTTGGTTCATTGGAGCAGGTCATTGCTTGATGTGCAGGATTAAGAGGCTCATGGGACCAGCTAATTGACCAGAGTTACTGATACAAGTACGTGCTCTGTGGGACAAAACAAAAAGCAGGATGTGTGGAGCCTGTCATTGCTACTGACCTTTTGAGAACCATGTGGCTGTTTTGTGTATCCAACTGTAGTAGAATCTCTCCTGTGTTTCCCTAATCCTGTTCTGATTATTCTGAATGGCACAGATTCAACAGCATCTTAAATTTATTTATATGGCCATGATTTTCATTACACCTGTTTGATTTTTAGAATTTATTTAATTGATTACATTTATTCCCTTCCTTTCTTCCAAAAATTAAAGAAATTGGCTTTCCAGCTTCATGGTAGTAAACAAATATAATTAAAATATGAAAATCAATGAAGTGGCCTTTATCTCTCTTGAGCTCCTTGTGAGGACTCATAACTATATTGGAGGCGAACTTCAGTCAATGAAGTAGATGTTCTCCTGGGCATTACTTCTTTTACAGAAACATTGGCAGAAATAATGCGGAAAGAGTAGAGCTAGGCTTCTGCACCACAAAATGAAGTGCAGCTTGAAACTGTTTCAGTGGACTTTTTATTTGGAACTAAATATATGTATGAAATGAAAGAATATTAAAAAATAAATGAATGAGCATTGTGTGAGTAAAGAAAAACATTTGGAATCTTTCAGACACCAATTCAACTCTTGTTCCAGAACTTATTCTAGAATGATTCCCCACCAATACCAGTCTCCACTTTTCTAGTAATTTCCATTTTGGTGTTAATAGTTCTGTACTTTATTTTCTGTACCCGCAGTGGCATAGCGAGTTAAACTGCTGAGCTGCTGCTGAACTTGCTGACCAAAAGGTTGGCAGTTCGAATCCAGGGAGTGGGGTGAGCTCCGGTTGTTAGCTCCAGCTTTTGCCAACCTAGAAGTTTGAAAAAAATGCAAATGTGAGTAGATCAGTAGGTACCGCTCTGGCAGGAAGGTAACGGCGCTCCGTGCAGTCATGCCAGCCACATGACCTATGGACAACGCCAGGTCTTCAGCTTAGAAATGGAGATGAACTTCACTCCCCAGAGTCAGACATGACTAGACTTACTGTCAAGGGGAAACCCTCACCTTTACCTTTTACCTTTTTAACACGATAGTGGTAGCTGATGAGGGTTCTCTGCCTCTCTGTTCACAAGTGCTCAGTAAATGATTCCATAGGCTGCTGTTTCTCTTGGGTGTTATAAAGGGGATATACATTGCTCCAACTGGATTGCTTATAGTAGACTCTTGCTTTCCCCCTGCACAACATTTATCCCATAGTTGACCCTAGACATGATTCTGCAACCCAGCTTACATTTCTCCATCTTCCCGGTACCAAGGCTATTTAAAAACTTCTTGCTAGACAGAGACATAAGACTTTGTAAAAATAAACTTCTTTCTATAAAGCTTTGTTAACTCTGATATGCCTGTAATCTGTATAGCCTTTGGTTTTTAAAATTAACGTTTAAATTTGTCCTTAAACATAGTTTGAACCATGTTTTCATTTTTATTGTACATAGTTTTGGGAGTGCTGGTGGACAGAAGAGCAACACATAAACACTTCTTATAGGGGGGACAGCCATAAAGCAGGAATAATGGCAATCTTGTAAGGGCAAGATGGATGTTATCCTTGAACCACGACTGACAGGGAGCTCTGGCGTGGGCTGGTCCATAGGTCACAAAAAGTTGGAAGCAACTGAACAAATAAACAATAGCAACCCATTTTCTATGCCAAGAGCTTGTTTAATTTAAAAGGCTTTGATCTTTGATAGAACAACAGCAGAAATGGTCGGCCAAGGAATTTCAGAGACTATTAAGATATGGTGCAAGGCATTTATGTGTGTTAGGGTTTAAAATACCTCCATACTGTCTGTCGACTGTGCAACAAGGTGTATTAATACAAAGTTGCGGATATGTTTGTGAAAGTCTGCAAATGTGAGAAGCAGGCACATACTCCAAATATATTATTATGCAAATACCTATTGTATGAACACCAGAGGAACTAAAATATGAAAAGGATGGTACTCTTCTAAGAAAGTGCACCTTGAATGCATAAGAACATTTGATCAGGAGTCTCTTAGTCAAAATGCAAAATGGGGTTGCCAGATATTTCCCCCCAGCTAGAGACAAGGAGCTTCATTCCAATCATTAACTGAATCATACGCTCTCATCCCTGCTTTCATCATGAGGAATGACTTTTAGAAGAGAGCTGCCACCATCTATGATTGTTCCTCATGTGATGTGAAAAATAATTCTAAATTCGGTGTCCTTAGAGAGTCCATGCTTGGAGGAAATGATTTTCTGTTGGGCATTTATAACTCTTCTAGAAAGCATTTGGATCTGTTTGTTGAGAGTTGGGTTTTTTTAACTGCAGAATTGGCAGCAACTTTAAAGATGAGGTTATGCTATTATTATAGACACAAGATTTTGCTTGACTATTTTTGTTTTGGGGTGATGAATTTTTAATGTATGTGGTGTGAGCTAATGTTCTCTTGTATAGCATTAGCAGCCTAAATATACTAAAGCATCAGATCCCATCTGATCTTGGAAGCTAAGCAGGGTCAGCCCTGATTAGTTCTTGGGTGGGAAACCACTAGTGGAAACTTATGTGCTGTAGACTATATTTCAGAGGAAGGAATGGGCAAAATCACCCTTGAGGATTGACTGTGTATATTTTTTTTCAGCTCCAAGTCCGACTACTGCTGTGCCCTATGTGGCAATAAAGTGCATAGATACGCGGAAAAACCACCACAAGAACAAATGGTTTATGCCCTGGGGACCAAACCAGTGTGAAAAAATCAGGGATCTGGATGAAGCGATGGGCAGACACATAGAAGCCAGCAACATTGTGTTTTCAGTTCACATGCCACTTCCCAACAAAGAGATGAGTCCTTGGTTCCAGTTCATGTTGTACATTTTGCATATGGACATTGCTTTCAAGACTGACAACCAGATTAGTAAGTATCTCAAAAAACTGCCCTTAATTGTATCACTATAGAAGATGGAAAGTATGCATGAATGTTAAAATGTTAATGAAAGTAAAGAACTCGCATGCCACTGTTTTGCACTATTTTACAATGATGAAACACTGTGGATCAAGACATCACTCCTGGAGCCACTTAGGGACTTTCCTGGGGAAGGAGACTGTTTGACTGCCCTGACTGAAAGCCTTTCTAGACTTCCTCTAATCCCCTTCCATATTGCCCAAGAAAGTCACTCTAAATTACAAGGTATGCACTTTTCCATAGTTTCTCCTGGTTGCTGAATTGAGGTGAATCTTTTTCTAATCCCTGAAAAACGTTGTAGACTCCCACAGCGCAGTTTATTCACACTCACTCTTCCAGTGTGTACAAAATGCATAGTTGCATCTCTGCTGTCATGGTGCTCTTCACCTGCCAACCTCTCTCTTGTTTGTCTCATTGTGTCTTCATTATGTTTTCAGTAGTTATCATCTCAAAAGTTGACAGGTGATAACTCCCCTCCAAAACACCTTTTGGTAGCCTGGACTGCATTGGGTATCCTTCTGCTGTCACAAACAAGGCAACACTAATGTGACTCCATGAAGAGGGTGTGAGAGAGAATATGAGAGCCAGAACTAAAACTGCATTTGAGGTGATTGGGGGTTGCTAGAGTACCTGCTCCTCATATTAAATTGTGCAGTCTTATTTATTCCTTCGATTAAATCTTAGATGCCTAAATTTATTTGGATATCTGTACTCACCCCATAATTTGAAGCAAGTCATCCTGGGGTTGTGAGTGGTAGGGCTGCTGCCATCTCATATTTATATTTCCCTTTGTTAGGCTCTGATCTGACTAGTGGAGCTAAAGTGGCCAGTGGGAGAGGCAGCTCATCTATTCTACAGAATAATCTCAGCGCCCTTGAGAAAGCTGATGGGTATAGTTTTGTTAGAGATCAAAGGACACATTTCCATTTGAAATAACAATATCCCATCTCAAGAATCAAAACTTTAAGAATGAAAATAACTGCCTCCATAATTGTGTAGTGGTTGGATTGTGTTTTGGGGGCTCAGATTGGGGAATGTTTGACTGTCCAGATGTTTTGGATATCATCTGTCATAAGCTCTAGCCAGCATAGATTGTGGACATGGTAGTCTAAAACAGTGAGGGAAGGGAAAGTTCTCATTTCTAGTTTACTTATGGTAATCTAACTCTTGTACTTAAATATGTGGCATGTTGCACATGCTTCGTGAATTGTAATCTATTATGCATGTGTTGATTCAGTTTTTTAAATCTTTTCATTTCATAAAATATGATGGTTTTGAGATGCTGCGTTTCTTCATTCCCAGGAGATATGAAGATAAATTTTAAAATAGTTTTTAAAATTTTATTTTGTTATCCCTGAATTGAAGTTTGCTGCTAATGGTGTCATCGTGGTAATAGACTCACTATTCATCTGATATCAGCAGTCCCAAATACAATTTCCCTTTCTGCCTTAAGGACTAAAAAACCCTATGTAACTTTCTCTTGTTGTCAAGGAGAAACATGAAGATGAAAATCATCTTTGAGATCATTCTTGGCTCGACTCTCTTACTCTAATTTGAGTGACTATAACACTGCCCTGCCTTTGCCATTTCTAGATGCTGAATGACAATACAGACTGGCTAGAATCCAAGCCTCGACTCACTCTGGCAGCTCTCTTGACTCTGCAGGCTTCATTAGTCACCCAGTGCGCCAACTATCTTTGTCCACATCCCTTCCTTAAATGATACTGTCATTTAAGCTGGTTATGCCTTTTAACTTCATGGAGCCATTCCTAGCATTTTATGTCAGTCATTGATACTTGCAATATTAGAATCTGTTGTTTTCCATCAGTGCATAAATATTTTCCAGTTAATTATTCTCTGCTTTACAATGTATAACGACACTATGTAACAAAATTAGAAAAAAATCTGTTCCTGGTTTGAAAGTGTTATTTCGTATTTAATTGTGTGATACTTACTTTGAAAGTACAGTAGAGTCTCACTTATCCAACACTCACTTATCCAACGTTCTGGATTATCCAACGCATTTTTGTAGTCAATGTTTTCAATATATCATGATATTTTGGTGCTAAATTCATAAATGCAGTAATTACTACATAGCATTACTGCATATTGAACTACTTTTTCTGTCAAATTTGTTGTATAACGTGATGTTTTGGTGCTTAATTTGTAAAATCATAACCTATTTTGATGTTTAATAGGCTTTTTCTTAATCTCTTCTTATTATCCAACATATTCGCTTATCCAACATTCTGCTGGCCCGTTTATGTTGGATAAGTGAGACTCTACTGTAGTTGTTATACTTCAGAAACTTTGTTTCTGTGGCTGCTACAAATTATGTTGAATTGGTTGAGACTCTATGAGATACATATCCATTGAAAAACTATACCAAAATGTGCTGCAGGATGTCCCTTAAAAACAAAGTTCTTCCAGGGTTGTTGTATGTCTTTCGGGCTGTGTGGCCATGTTCCAGAAGTATTCTCTCCTGACATTTCGCCCACATCTATGGCAGGCATCCTCAGAGGTTGTGAGTTCTTCCAGTTTAATAAACTTTTTTCATTGTTTATGATAGAACCAATTAGGAAATAACATTTGTAACCCAGGAACAAAAATCATGTTACATAATGTAAAGGATATTTTATTTGACCTTTGAAAGCCATGAAGACTGGAACACTGAAAAATAGTAACTTTCCTAAAGTCCCGCTGTGAAGGGACTTGGTGGGCAAGTCTGGTGGAAGGCAGACACATGAAAACCTTTAATCCACTGGTTTTCAACCTAGGGTCCCGAGATGTTTTTGGCCTACAACTCCTAGAAATCCCAACCAGTTTACCAGCTGTTAGGATTTCTGGGAATTGAAGGTCAAAAACATCTGGGGACCCGGATTGAGAACTACTGCTTTAATCAGAGACCACTGTGAAGTGGAGCTGTGGGTGAAAAGAAAGGAACCAACGCAGAGGCTTTTCTCTATGAGAACCAGTTAGGATTGGGTTTTGACAGAGATAGTGTGGATTTGAGAAAGACAGAGAAAAACTGGAATAGAGATAAGTTATTGAGAGGAAAGAGGGAGTTTGAGGGAGCTGTGATTGCTTCTGAGTTCAAGGGTTCCCAGATTTTGTGAGCGTACATGTTACCACAAATAATAGTCAACCCTATTTAAATTAAGGCTTTTAGTCCAAGAATACCAAAGAGTTGCTCTAGAGGACCTAGAAAACACTTAGAGAGGATGTGTTTTGTCACACATAGGTAAATGAAACTCAGGATACCAGTACCATGGATTTGTTTTTACCATTGCTTCTATCCATTCCTAATATGTTTAGTGGCTGGTTACACTAGCCCAAACGAACCCACCAAAGTGGATGTATTGACCAGTTGTATGGAATACTGCTTATATCTCTTTCTAGGTGCTTTAATTGTAATTGTCACGTGCCAGAAAGGCAAATCAGACTAGCAACGACATCAAGGTCAACAGCATTCATATGTGTGGAACAGAAAGACTTGGAGATCTGGTGAGATCTTCTTCTCATTCTGCAAAAGAATGATTTCTTTATTATTTATTAGTTATATATCTGACCTACTTTTCCTCTATTGCACTCTAGCAGCCAACTCTTTTCTCATTTCTTTGGGATGCATTGGGAGAAGTGGAAGCATAGAATCATAGAGTTGGAAGAGACCACAAGGGCCATACAGTCCAACTCCCTGCCATGCAGGAACAACCAGTCAAAGCACTCCCGACAGATAGCTATCCAAGCCTCTTTTTAAAAATCTCCAGAGAAAGACTTTTACACTCTGAGATAGCATATTCCATTCTTGGACATCTCTTTGGCAGTGGCTGGTCAAAGGACACCCAATGTGTTTCTTAGCTTGTAGAAAATTTGGATTTGATCTCCTAAATCCCAGTGCCATAATTACTATTTCACACTGCTCTGAATGACTTCATTTGTAACTTGTAAGTGATAATAGCTAATCTTACAGACTATACTTAGGAAATGACCTCTGTGTGTGAAATTTTGGCCCCTGACACAGTCTCTGTTTCTGGACAGGGGTGACTTTGCCATCCATTTTTATCGTATCTTTGATGTTCAGATACTTCACAACCTGCCACTCTGCATGAGTGGCATTAATTCCTCTTGTGCCTCTGCAATGAAGTTTGTGTTCATGCTTTATTTTTGTAATTTAGTGATCCTGTGTTTTCATAGGCCTTAAAGGATTTATAGCAAGAGGCAGATATGCTGTCCTTAATTATTTGAAAGATTGCAACTCCCAGAATCTCACATCATTAATTACGTTAGCATTGGGGAAAGGAATGGCACTTCAACAATGTCTGGAGGGGTGTGCATTTCTGACTTCTGGTCTACTTCAGCATGTTACTTGCATCCATTAGGATTCCTATAATCTATATTTTTAATATCAATTTCCAATGTATCACTTTCATTTCAATTAGCATTTCAATATTTTAGTAATAATCTCCTATTTTTATTCCAGGGGAGATCATACACAATCAGAAACCTAAACCTAAAATATGTGCAGCCACTTTTTTCACATTTGTTTCCTTGTGGGTGGAATTATTTTGGTGTTTGACATTAGAATTCAAAGAGTGAGTCTGCCGGCATATATAGAAAGCTTGGATTGGGGGACACCAATGGAATAAACATGGCCATAGTGACTCATATGCTTGACTCATTCCCATTGCTTCCTTTGACCAGCATCCCTTGGCTGCTTGAATCACCAAGCGAAGATAATGGGAGGCTTAAGTCACTGTTTCACCACAGTTTAATTACTGTTTACTATGCATAGTGCAGAAATCCAAGAACTAGGCAGTAATGCTGTTGAGTCTTTATAAATTCTTGCTTTAAAGAGCAGCAAAGGGTTTTCTAGCAGTGAAAGAATACTCCCAGTCTTGGCAGGATGCCTCCAAAAAAAATCTTTGCAGTGGTTTTCTTTTCCCTTCAAGATAAAGCAGATTGATTGTGATGCTCTAAAGCACATCTTGGAGACTGATGTTTTTAGCGACCTTGAAGGGTGCTGCGCTTTTCTTTCTGAAGGATGCATTTGTTATGCATACTTATGGAAATGAGGTCTTTCCAGTGACTTAATATTTTTGTAGTTGATCCAGTTATTGCTGCGAACAAAATTAATTAATATAATATTTATGTGCGTGAATAAATTATTTCTGTGCTAGTTGGTAGATTGACAGCAAGGAAAAAGTCTTTATTAGTTGGGCAGCATATTTATGTTGGTTCGAAGCATGAAGTGTGGGAGTGAGCAATTCCGCTTCTTTCTCCTAAATGCACCCAGCATTATCTTTGCTTTGTGAGATGGCTCATCACGAGGAACCATGTTAAAAATAAATTTAACTATTACTTGTAAATCACACTTTGAACAACAAAAGGCTACAGTAAAATGATGGAAACATTAAAATCATGGTCATTGTGGTCAAAATCCAGTTGCTTATTTCAGTTGACATAGGACTAGTGAGTTAGCTGCTAAAAGAGAAATTTACACATAGGCAAATTCCATTGATTCAGCAGGAATACTCTTGAAAGGACCAGCAGTCCTGTAAATGCCAATAAAACAACAGAGGAAATCAGTCAGCATCCTAGAATGCAGTAATGAGATCGTTATAGTGGCTTAAGATTAAAATGTCTTTTATTTAAGGGAGACTGGGAGAAAAAAAGGTCTTCGTCCGATGCTTAAAAGGGTATCATCATCAATATTGGGAAATAAATTCCAAAGGCAAAGTCCCCACTAGGCGTTGGTAACATGTGAAGTAGTGCTTCTGATTTCCAAGCAAACAGAAATGGAAAAGTACAGGGCAATAAGGAGGATTAAGCCAGTGCCCATGCCACCTGGAAGATTCTTGGAGTTTTATTTTATTTATTTTTTTAAAAACTATTCTAAATTATTTTTCAGCAGGTGATTATAGAAGACTCCTGCTTGAATCCTGGCCAATGGCTTATGATAATCCTTTGTTTGAAACATCTTGTATTTGCTAAACTGGTTTAATACCTTTCTTAGTGTCATTTTAAAGTAGTTGGCTTTTCATTTGCTTTTCAACAGTGAAATGTTGTGAATATTTCTTCCAATTGAATAAGTGTTCTATTTCTAAATGCATCTGCGGTTTTATATTGATGCAGCAACAAGTCACAGTTCACACAAGCCTCATGAAACAAATATCCTGTGAATAACTTTGACCGTCTTCCAGCAATAACACAGCTGTTGAAAAGGCTTAGTCACCCAGGCAATGGGTGCACTTTTCAAAGGGAATGTTTGTATACGGCAACCTGACATTTGACTAGATGGGACTGCAGTGAAGGAGAATGGAAGGGGGTGGAGCACAGGAGAGAGTATGAGAGAATCTCGATTGCAACGGAAAGACATGGAGCTGCACAAAAGGCTCTTTCTGAAACAAGGAAGGGTACTCCAGGATTTTGTAAGCAAGCTTATTCCTCTCAATGAGTCAGAACTCCAGCGATCTCCCTTTGTTCTTTTGTGTTCCTTATTTTATGAATAGCTCCTGCTATTCTTGTCTGAGGAACGTAGCCTGAATCAGAGTTGGGAAAGCATTACTTTTTCCAGACTACGTATCTAAGAATCTCGTTGCTGGTAATGAGATATTCTGAGAGTTGAAAAGTTTAAGTTTTCCAGGCTGCAGTTGAGTGCAAAGATCAGTCTGTGACTTCAAATTAGCAGGATGTGGGCATGGACACTCTCAGAGTTCTTGTCCAGATTGTAAATGCCAGGTGCTCACAAAATGCTCTCTATCTCTGGAAATAATCATAAAACTCCACCCAATGTCCTTTAAAATGAGGAGGAAATAGCCCCAGTATTGTGGAATCTTCACAAATGTAAGGGGTTTCTCATTTTCTTCGTAGAAGTACCGTGTTCAGATGGCAAGTAGTGATTCCACTCTATTTTGCTTTGGTCACACCTCACTTCAAATAAATACACTACAAGGCATTACAGTTTAAGGAAGATAACAGCAAACTCAGACATGCCATAACAGAGAGAAATTAGCCACTGCTTTTGTATAGGGTTAACAGGATCATTAAGTATAGAGTTGCGGTTCTCCTCTACGTTGTTAGGCCGCAGCTTCCATCATCTTTGATTGGGGCTGATGGTAATTGGGACTGGTCAGCAACATTTGGGGAACTAGAGCCTTTTTATTCTTAAGAGAATTAGAATCTTATATAAATATTTGGTGGGTTTTTTTTCATCTTTTCTACATGCAGTGCATTTTAACCTGCAGAAACAGTGCTGTGTCAGGAAAACTTGTCTAGGTGCTCTTTGGATATCTGAATTGAGCTATGATTCAGTCTGAATGAAGCATTTAAGTCCTCAGTCTAAATGTATTTAAAGCAGCAGCAAGTGTTACCTTTGTGCTGAACAGTTTTTCTGTTTTTAGATCATTGTGGTATAAACAAAGGTCTTTGAAATTGGATGTATCTGAGTCTAATCTGCAAGGAGAGAGTGAAGTATTTGTTAAATACAGAGCCAAGATTTTGCAGCTAAAAACAAAGCCAGTGTGAGAAATTGCAACACCTCAAGGGCATTTATAGATATAATAAAGGCAAAAGCGGTGTTTGCTTTTGTTTTAGAGGCAGGTGATGTGTATGTTTTTATAGTGCTGTATTCCAAAATACCAGGACTAACGTGTCTGACCAAAGATGAATGTTTCTGTGATAAACTATATTGCAGTGAGTTACCGAAGTGCCCAGAATAAAGAGCTATAATGGTTGAGAAGCAAAAATGTCTCCCAAGGAAGAGAAAAGAACATCACCCTTTTTATTTCTCTTTCTAGATTGAGAGTGAAGGATGAGCTTTATTATAGCTACATTGTTTGTGAAAGAAAAATAGTTCCTTGCCCTTGTCTTTTTGCCACCATGCTGTAGCTTTGTCTCTAGACATCAGTATTAAGAAAGGGCTTTGCAATAGAGCACCATACATTTAAGGAGATGTGAGCTCAGTGATTCTCAGTTTATAACTTAGCTCCGTTATTTTAAAACTACTAGTCCATCATTTAGAAAAGGGTCTGATTTCCAAGTAGAGTTGATGGGCTTGTCATGCAGCAAGGGGCACACGTTGCCTCTTTTTGAGTCAGGAATTTGAAACCTTCTACAAGATAATGTTTTAAAGCACTGAAATGTAAAATAAAACTAGCCAAAGTAACCAAATTGCAGTAGAACCATCATAAAGATATCAATAAATATTACTTTTAAGTTTTATAATAGCAAGAGTACACATTTTAAAAGGAGCAATTCGTCTGCCTGGAAAATCCAGTCATGAAAGTCTTGCTTAAAAATAATCAGGTGCATGTGCATCCATCCACTGAAGAGCATTTCATATGGCTGGGGGGAGGGGGAGGCACCAAAGAAAAGGTGCCAGTTTGTGAACCTTATAAATGGATCAAGGTAGTAACCAGAGCTTGGAAAATTATCTTCCCAATGAAGGATTGTGAGAGCTAGAACCCCCCCCCCTCCAAAAAAAATCCCAGAAAAAAACATTTTAGACTTTTAACTATTAGAAAGTTACGTTTTGTGTAGAGACATTGGGGGTGCATGGTTTCTCTCCTTTCCTAAAGATTGTGGAGGGAAAAGGAGTTGTAGAATTGTGCGTTCTGTTTGGAACTTTTAGCCAATAGAAGGAAAAATTTACCACTACAGTTGCCATTTTTAAGTTTTTCGGCAATCGGATTATAGCGATCATGACTTCATGCTGCATTCTCAGCATGAAGCATTTTAAGCATTTTCTAGATCCTCCAGCTATGGTGTACTTATGCCAGAATTAATCGTAGAATCAAGAGATGCAATTCTCTTTAGGCCTTAAGCCTACCAGAAGTCATTTATTTCACATTTCCATGGTAAGTCCAGAAATATATTACCCCATAGATAGGGAGGCTATCCTGCCAGATGAAAACACAGTGACTTTCATCTTGGGAACTTCCATTTTAAATGTGACATATGCAAGTTGTATATACTGAAAAGGGGAGAAACTGAACAACTTTGCTGTACTGCATAAGAAAGGAAACACCTCCAAGCATGATATAAATACCAAGCCAGAACCACAAAATCCTTCCACGCCTGTTCCCAGCACTCTTGATGAGCATCTCTCCACATAATCCCAATAAAATTACAACTTGGAAAACAATGTCAAATGTGTAGATCAGTAGAACTTCAAAGATGCCATCTTACTCGTCTACAGGATAGAAATATACAACAAAACAATGGGGAGTGGTTGTCTTCAGCAACCCATGGCACTCACACCTGCAACTAAAATATCAATAGGAAGCTGCTTGCTGCAGGGAGAAGTTGGATCTTGATGATGAGCTATATTTAGCTCCAGTGGAAGCGGTATTTGTGGCTTTGTATGAAAATTGCAGCCAAGGCCATAATTTTAAACCATTCACTGGTTTTCATATACACCAAGCATGTGCATTTGGGGACTCTTATAAAAAACAATCTGAAGAGTTGGGGGCTGGGAGTGTATATCCTTAGACATGCTGTCCAGAGTTGAATATGCGATCAAGAACACAGAGAGACTACTCAAAAATGTTCTTCTTGCTTTGCAGTCAGAAGAGGAAGAAATGTGTCGCTGTTGTCAGTTCAGAATATGAATTCAGCAAGAGTAACTTGTCATAGTTTTCTTCTGTCGAAAATATTTGAATTAGTGGAATGTTTATAGGAATAGAATATTTCTGAGAACTTGGGGATTTTTGTGCAAGAAGGGCTTAAATCTAAAATAACTCAAATGGAACCCACCCCCAAGAACAGATTTTATTCTGATGCATTGAAAAACTGGGGGGGGGGGGGGGGGATCCTTTCATACAAAGTGAATGTGTGTGTGTGTGTGGCTCTCTGGTATCACGTAGGGCACTTATTTTTAAAGCCTCTTTATTACAACTTTTAGAAATAGACAGATTGAGGGGGGAAATACATAGAAACAAAATTTAAAAATGAACAATTAAAATTAAACTCAATTGAACTCTGTACGTCAGTTCAGTATCAGCAAGTCCAAACATAATATTCATATGTCCCTTTTCCTATTGTGAACAGTTAACATGGGTTAGTTCAAATGCTGTTGTTCTGAAGGTTCATATGACGTGCTTTCCAAATTTTGTGTATATAATAAGTGGATCCCAAATTGAAGCAAATTTATCCCCATCTCCTTGTCCCTTTGATACTCTTATTTGATAGGTAAGTTTTCCCACAAGGTTGATGAACCAAACTCTTTAATCCAAGAAGAGAGACGGGCTCTTCTTCATCTGCAAAGAGTGTGTGTGTGTGTGGGGGGGGGGGGGGTGTCTAATTCACTTGGATATAATGTGATTTCAGTTCTCTAGACTACAGCATGGTTGCAAATTGTCAAGCATTACAAGGTTATGCTGCTCTAAAGACTTACTATATTTCCTTTAAAAGTTTGATGTTTTCTTCTGCAGAAGAAAATGCTGAAGTTACACTTGAGGTGTCTTTGGCATATCGTGATGTCATGGGTGGCCCTTGGGAAGAAATGTCTCATGCAACAGAAACCCGGAAGCTGAAATGTAGTTTTGGAGCTCCAAAAGTAGGTTCCTTGGTTATATTTGATATTGTCAGGATATCTTTTTAAAAATTGGCTCTAATAATGAATTGGTGTTATGTACATTTTTGCTTTTGAACATAGTTGAAGTACAAATGTGGGTTGGATGTTTAGAGTAAAGCTGTTTGGATGTCACCATATAAGAGCAAGGGAAATGCAAGGAGAAGGCAAGATTTTTCTTGAAATCAAGATGTGTTTGTTAGCTCATAAAAGGAGGCATATTCACTGTGCTCCTTCTGATAGAAGGTTATAGTTGGATTTTTCAGTAAGAGCTCTCCGACTGCAGTCAACAGTAGATTAAAGAGGTTTACAGAAATAGGTATTAGGGAGACTTCTCTCTCAAACATTGTATTGAAGAGATAATATGCTTCATTAATGTTTGTGAAATATATAGGGTTTTTTTGCTAGGTGCAAAGCAGTTGCAGAAATCTCATAACCTTATTCTACTCCAGCATTGCTTTCTTTCGGCCCTGGATTCCTCTTCTAGGTGACCTGTGGGTTTTCGTTATATAGTACTAGTTTGGGTACCCAGTGGGGCCCGGGTTTTTTTTGAAAAAGGCATTGTTTGTTTGGGGGTGTTAGATAATATCATTTAATTAATTAGTAACACTGTTTATTAGAAAAAAGACAGTATTTGATTTTGTTTGTTATAAATGCTCCCATTAGAAAATACATAACGATGTGGGTGAACTACAATACAAGTTAGTTCCAGGTCCATCGTTGGTGAGTTCAGAGTGTTCATAGAATGCAAGTGAATTATACACCCCAGTCCCTACAACTACTAGAAACCATGGTGAATTCTCCCCAAACACCTCCCCTCTCTCTCTGGTTGCTGTGTGCCATATGAAAGGGTAGGAAAGAGTTAAGGGAGAGGCAGTGGGCGGGGTGATGCCAATTTCACACCAGTGGAGAGAGAAAGGAACACTAGGATGTGGCTCGCTGTAACCTGCAATGTCCTTGAAGGAAGGGCTTTGGTTGCTCCTCAGCACTGTGGGTTAAAGCAGTTTATGAAGGAGGAGGCTGTCTGTTTAAATGGACACCTCTGCCACATACACATACAGATTTTTCACTTTTATTATGTGTATAGATAGATTTTCTCCTAGATGTTCATGGTTTATCTTCTTTTATGAGAATTGCAAGGGCATGTTTCTCCTAATTATTGTACCATATTGACAAAAGAGTAAAGATTTCCCTGCATGTGAAAGATAGACTGTAGAAGAGTAAGCATTAATTCCATGTGTTATATATTATTTCTCTTCTTTGTCTTTGTATCTCATTGCTGAACTAATAATGTTTGTTTTTTGTTTAGTTTAACTTAATTAATTAATTAATTAATTCACAGCGTTTATATTCCGCCCTTCTCACCCCGAAGGGGACTCAGGGCGGAGCACATTACACATATAGGCAAACATTCAATGCCTTTTAAACATAGAACAAAGACAAGACAAACATAGGCTCCGAGCGGGCCTCGAACTCATGACCTCCTGGTCAGAGTGATTCATTGCAGTGATTCATTGCAGCTGTTCTCCAGCCTGCGCCACAGCCCAAGCCCATTAACTACATTAACTACTTAAGTAGTTAATGAAGAGTAAGGGGGGGAAATTCTGCCATTTTGGAAAATGTAAGGTATTTTAAAAGATGTAAATCAGTTTTACACTTGAAAATTGATGTCAGCTACTATGACTTCCTGTTCTCTGATTTTCAATAGACGCACGAGCATGAAGGGAAGTTTTATGACTGCGATGTACTGCCATTCATGGAGATTGGAACTGTTGCTCATAAGTATTATCTTGTCAACATTCGTCTTCCAGTGAATGAGAAGAAGGGCATCAATGTGGGAATTGGTGAAATAAAAGATATCCGTCTAGTGGTAAATATGTATTCACTTTGTCTCTGGTCTCCTCCTTAAAACATGAAAATAGGTTACAGTTCCCAAACTTCATCTGGGTATGTGAAACTGCAAGATAATAGTGAACCTTATTGGAATGAAGGATTTCCAGCCCATGAATAACATAGAATCATACTATAGGACCTTGAAAATGCTGTAGATGTGGATAAATGAAACCATAAGTTCTGGTCCCATGGGTACAGGGATTATACAGTATTGTCTAACACAGTTAAATTCAAGTGTCCAAATTTTATTTCATGTGGAATAGGTGTTGGGAAGGGCGATTTAACTTTCATTTACTAAGTGTTTAATATTGTATATTAGCCTGGTCTGAACCTTTGTGATGGACTCTATTAGAAAATAGATACAAAGTCAAGAGTGTTTTGGATTTGTTTTAAAAAGTTGGCAGAAATTCTGTTCATGCAAAAAAGCACTGAAATGACTTTTCCATGCTTTATATTTTATTAACTAAGATCTCTAGAACTGATTCTGGGACACATGGGGGTTTGTAAGGGGGGAAGAAGGTTGCTCCTCCCTGTTCTACAGAAGTCCAACCAATACTACAGATACTACCCAAGTTTTTCAAAGAAAGGATATGTAGTAGTCCTTGTTATTACATGCTTGGTCTGCCCTTAAACAGATCCACCCATGTTCCCTGTGAATATTCTCATTGGTTATCTCTGCCATATATCTTTCTATATTGTTTTCATAGTCTGGACATTCTGGGAGTTGTAACTCAAAGAGGAACGTTTCAAACTTCAGAGTTTTATTTTTTTACCCTAAATTGCAATAGGGAGGAATAGTGTTCTCATTTTGATTCATACAATGGTCTTAAGGAATCCTCTTACTCATTTCATCTAATATTGAAATGGTACCCATTTTTCCTCCTCTCCCCAACACAGTTGTTGTTTAAATCTTGTAGGGTTGTTACAAGGTAGTATGAATAATAGGACAATTCTTTGCTGTCACTTGCAGGGTATCCATCAAAATGGTGGGTTTACAAAGGTATGGTTTGCAATGAAGACCTTCCTTACACCTAGTATCCTCATTATCATGATTTGGTACTGGAGACGGATCACGCAGATGACACGGCCACCTGTACTCCTGGAAAAGTGAGCAAAAATAATCCCAGATGTTTTGTAGACTTCAAAATCCATGAGATTCCCTATGTATTTGAAAAGAGGGGGGAAAGAAATGGTTGCATTTGGCTGGTGCTAGGATGACAAGAAGTTTAAATGACTTTTTAAAACCTTTGTTGTAAAAAAAAAGCTAGCCTCCTGTAAAATATCTACATGATAAATGTTCTAAATTATTAGTAGTCTCTTTCAAAAACTCCTAAAATAGGTATAGGCAGTCCCAGGGTTATGAACGAGATCAGTTCTGTTGGTTGTTCTTAAGCTGAATTTGTATGTTCGTTGGATCAGGCACATTTTGAAGTGTAACGCCATTTAGTTTTGGATAACATAGGGATGGTTTAACACCCATGTTTGTTTTGCTGTCTGTGCCCCTATTCAGAAGATGTTACCTCACTTTCTGTCCCTTTTTAAAAAATTGTGTCAGAAGCTAATTGAGGCAAGTCGCTTCTGGTGTGAGAGAATCGGCCGTCTTCAAAGACGTTGCCTAGGGGTCGCCCAGATGTGTTACCATCCTGCCAGGGGCTTCTCTCATGTCCCTGCGTGGGAAGCAAGGGCTGACAGACGGGAGCTTACCCTGTCTCGCGGATTCGAACCACCAGTCTTCAAGTCAGCAGTTCAGTCGGCACAAGGGTTTAACCCATTGTGCCACCATGGCTCCTACTTTCTGTCCCTGTGACAATTGGATTTCAAAGATTTTGGGTTGTTGAAACAAGGATTGGTGATAAAGCTTCAGTGGATACACTTTTTCCCTATGATAATTCTTCTAAGAGCGAACTTCCCTTCCTAGGAGTAGCTTTTTCTCACCTCCTGTTGCCTCACCCCTGTTTGTAACTATGAGTCGTTTGTAAGTCAGATATTTGTAACTTGGGGACTGCCTGTATAGGAAAATTGAGACCCTCTATGTTATTGGAATCTGTCTTCCAGCAATTCCAGCCAGTATGATGATGGTAAAAAATAGTGAAGGTTGTTGTCTTACAACATTTGGTTGTAGGCCCACTTCTCTGAGGTACAGTGGTCAGGTGCTAAGGGTTGGGAACTTTTACCAACCATCCTGAATAGGATCCTGTAGAGTCACACCACACCCCTTATTTTTACCCCTCACTCCCTCCTGGCTAATTTTGGGAACAATTCATTATTTTATGGTAGATTTCTTTTAATAGCTTTCCTCGCTTGTTTCAAGCCCAGACAGGCTTTATTTCAAATTGATTGGCTGCTCTCTGAATGCTAATGGCTAGTCCATCTCTCAGGAGAATCTCTATGATCCACTTGGAGGATCCTGTCCTCTTTTGATAATGGCCAGAGCATCTTATGCTATCTTTTGGAATCTAGCCTTTTCTGGGAGATCCCCTAATGAGAGATTATCAAAAAAGAACCCTAAGTGCAGTAAAATGGCAGTGGCACTTACTTCCATCATCATGAAGTGCCTTGAAAAACTGATCTGCAGACATATTATTTCTTGCCTTCCACACACATTGAACAAACATCAGCTTGCATATAGATCGATAGAGAACACCATAGGCATCACACTCCACATTGCTCTGACCCACCTGGAATGAAGGGGGAACTATGTGAGAATGCTTTTCACAGACTTTAGTTCCGTGTTTAACGCAATCCTCCCACATAGACTGGTGTCTAAATTTATGGATCTTGGATTGTCATATTCGATCTGTTCCTGGATTATGAACGTTTCCAGAGGATTAGATTAGGTAACCATACCTCTTCAGCTCTCACTCTCAACACTGGGATGCCACAGGGCTGTGTGTTGAGTCCGCTGCTTTATACTTTGTACACATATGAACAATATCATTACCAAATTCTCAGATGATATAACCATGGTAAGGCTTATCTCTGAAAGAGATGAGTTTGACTATCAGGATGAGGTGGATCAGCTGCTCTCATGGTGCAGGGATAATAATTTGGTTCTTAACATCAATAAGGCCAAAGAGATCATAGTGGACTATAGCAGGAACAGACCATAGTGGACTATAGGAAGAACACACCAGAAATTCAGCTCTTGGTCATAAATGGTGATGAAGTGGAGCAGTTGGCCAGTTTTAAGTCACTATTAAGGAGGATCTCACCTGGGGCATTCATAGGTAGCGTTGGTTAAGAGGTCCCAGCAGAGATTGTGTTACCTGAGACTTCTAAGGAACCAACTACTGAATAAAAAACTGCTTTCACTTTCTATCACTGTGCTACAGAGAATGTCCTAACCTACTGCATCTGTATATGGTTTGCTGATTGTACAGTGGCAGATAGAAGATGCTTCAAAGCAGGGGTCCCCAAACTAAGGCCCGGGGGCCAGATGCAGCCCATCGGACCATTTATCCGGCCCCCACAGCACAAGGGCAGAAGGGGGTTGGGCTAAATGACCCAAGGGGTCTCTTCTTCTCTTAAAATCCTTATTATTATTATTATTATTATTATTATTATTATTATTATTATTAACATTGAGGCTGGGTGGCCATCTGTCAGGGATGCTTTGCTTGTGTTTTCGGTGCACAAAGGCAGAAGGGGATTGGACTCAATGGCCCAAAAGGTCCCTTCCAACTCTCTTTTTTATTATTGTTGTTGTTATTATTATTATTATTGCTTGGTGGCAAACTATAGTCCAGCCCTCCAACAGTCCGAAGGATCGTGAACTGGCCCCCTGTTTAAAAAGTTTGGGGACCCCTGCTCCAGAGGGTCACCACTTCTGCATAGAGAATCATTGATTGCCCATTGATTCAAAGAACTTTGTAAGTCCTGCAGCCTTAAAAAAATCTGAGCATTCTTAAGGATCCATTTCACCAAGCATATTCATTTTTTGAATTATTAGCATCTGGCAGATGGTACAGGATGATAAAGATAAGGACAACCAGATTGAGAGATAGCTTTTATCCTAAAGCTGTAACTATATTAAACTCTACGACTTCGTATTGATGTGGCATTGGCGGCTGTGTGATGGTGATGGGAGTGTGGAGGGATGGATGTGTTGTTTTTTGATGTGTGCTAGGGAAAGCATTTAATTTTATAGTACAATGACAATAAAGTTATCCTATTTTAAATGGATAATATTGCCCTCAAAGACAGTTTGTGGGAAGCATTAGATATTGGGGAAACAATTTTTTAAAACAATTACATCTCTCCCTGACTGGGGGGGGGTCTTTGGGTAGACTCACAAATGGCATTGGAAGCCCCACATTATGCACAGGCTACATTTTCCACACCTTTTTCCCCCAATCCTTCAAGCATTCCAGAAATTTGACAGATCCTGGCTGGTCATCCCTTTTACTGATGGCTTGCAGTTTTAAGAGAGCAGTATCTTTTTAAAGTAGACCTTGCTGACCAATCTTGCATTGAATTTTGCATAAAAATTGGGGGAGGGGAGAGAAGAAACAGGCGTTAATTGGACCAACAATTAATTTGACATTTTAATTTGACTAGGAACAGCTGGTGTCTTTATCCTTTATCACATGAGCTTTTGCAATGGTTACTTATCTGAAAGGAAGAAATTTGAACATCTTACTCCTTTTCTAGAGTTATTTTTGCTCTTGGGATCTCCATGACCTTCATAAACATCCCAGTAGAGTGGTTTTCTATTGGATTTGACTGGACGTGGATGTTACTTTTTGGAGACATTCGCCAAGGAGTCTTTTATGCTATGCTTCTCTCCTTTTGGATCATCTTCTGTGGAGAGCATATGATGGTAAGTACAGTCATACCAAATGGTTGACATAATGTTGTTTGAGCAAGACTTTTCTTGTTCCTCAGAAACATGCTTTATTTGTCTTGGGGAAATTATTGTAGTATTTACACTCCAGTCTTCAGCCACAAAGGCTCCGAGCAACTTACAGGTTAGTAATTAGTGGATGTGCTTTGTTAACACTTATTCTACCTTGTTACTGCTTGTTTTACTGGCTCTCTCCTTATACACATGGAATACAGGTTGAGTATTCCTTATCCAAAATGCTTGTGGCCAGAAATATTTCGGATTTATGGATCCTTTTGAATGTTGGCATCCCTGTATTTGTATAATCTTGTAATTGAGGCCCAAGTCTACCTTATACATATTGCTTGAGGATAATTTTATGCAATATTTTAAAATATTTTTGAGAACAAAATAAAGTCTATGTATGAGGGTTGAATGAAAAGTAATGCCTCCGCCTTCGTTACTTGGGTTTAGATGGAAATCTTTTAATAAATCAAACACAGAAATAGTCCTTAGAATGTGCTCATTAACTACCACTATTCACATTTCCACATAATCATCAGACAATTGGATACATTTCTGTCAACGATTAACAAGTTTTCTGAAGCCGTCATGGAAGTAGTCGACATTGTTTCCGCAACCAACGTTTCACAGTACCCATCGTGCACAGATCTTCCGATAGCCAAGCAAAGCAATAATGTGACCCATACGTTCTTGTGAAATGCCAATTATGCTTGAAATTTCTCTCTGAGTGATGCAGCGATCGTCCTGAATCAATCTGTCAACCTTTTGCTTGTGAAACTCAGTGGTTACTGTCACGGGACCTCCGTGACAGCTGTGTTTTTCATGTGTTTTATAATTATTGTGATTTTTTTAATGCCTTTCAAATTTATTTGTGTGTTTTTGTATTTGATATGACTGTATGCTGGTTTTATATCTGCAAGCCGCCCCGAGTCCCTCTGGGGAGATGGTGGCAGGGTACAAAAATAAAATTATTATTATTATATTATTATTAACTCTTTGTTTGTCACACAAGTCAGATGTTCCCACCTCAACATCTTTAGACTTACTTGCCCAACAATGCACAGTACTCATATCAACACAATCACCATAAACAGCTTACATTTTCCGATGAATCTCCTTTGGGGTGACACCTCCTGCTGTCAAGAATTCAATGACTGCATGTTGCTTAAGTCGCATTGATTGACCCTCTGCGCAGAGTTCCATACTTTGCACTTTAACAACACAACCAACCGTTCAATGCTAAGGCTTCCCGCCAAATGGAACTGTAGAGGAGTCTACTGAACAAGCCAGTACCTGCAGCATACCAGTACTGCCATCTGTTGAGGAGTTACGAAGGTGGAGGCATTACTTTTCATTCAACCCTCATACATTAAACCATCAGAAAGCAAAGGCATCACTATCTCAGCCATGTGGACAATTTTGGATCATGAGGATTTTGTAATTCCAGATAAGGAAGGCTTATCCTGTAAAATGATGTTATTTTTGTGTGTTGTCACATATTTGCTAATCATCTTGATTTTTTCCCCGTTTTTAAATTTTTAGGACCAGAGTGAACGAAATCATTTTTCATCTTACTGGAAACAAGTTGGACCAATAGCTGTGGGATCTTTCTGTCTCTTTGTCTTTGATATGTGTGAGAGGTATCTTGCAGAGCTTCCTTTTTATAATCTTCTTTTAATTTTAATATGATTGGTTTTAAGAAGAAAATGAAGGGGCTTAAAATAATAAGAAAATACCAAGATTGTTTGTTGTTTGCATTACATACAATAACATTTAGATATTGGAGATTCTATATGAACCCAGCCATCCTGTTTCACAAGCCTGTTGCCTTTTACAGGGCATTATCCAATGCTAGATGTCTGCTGGTAACCCCCTTTTCCGACCAAATTGCCATGTACCCAAAAACTGCCATGTAAGGCTGGAGAACCTTCATGGGTGCAGGGGACAACGAGGAAAGAGAAGGGGAGTAACATCTCACTGTCAGTATAGTGCAACTCCCAGAAATCCTAACAGCTGGTAAACTGGGAGTTGTACACCAAAAATATCTGGGGACCCCAGGTTGGGAACCACTGGTATAGTGGCTGCACAACACTTGGTCTAGGCCTTTGTAATGACTTTCAAACACCTAAATTACAGAATCATGGCATCCTTGCTTTTCAATTTTGATATCAAATGGCTTCATTTTGATTCTTAACACCAGTCATTAAAATTTAAAAACTCCTTATTTAAAGTGAGAGAAGGTGGTATTCCTAGACTGTTTTAAAATTCAGTAAGAACTTTAAAACAGATGCAGTGGGTTAGACATCTGAGTTGCTGAATTTACTGACTGAAAGGTTGGAGATGTGAATCCGGGGACCAGAGTGATCTCCCACTGTTAGCTCCAGCTTCTTCCAACCTAGCAGTTTGAAAACATGCAAATGCGAGTAGATCAATAGGTACCACTCTGGCAGGAAGGTAACGGCACTCCATGCAGTCATGCCGGCCACATGACCTTGGAGATGTCTACGGACAACACCAGCTGTTCGGCTTAGAAATGGAGATGAGCACCAACCCCCAGAGTCGGACACGACTAGACTTAATGTCAGGTGAAAACCTTTACCTTTACCTTAAGATAAACAGGTAGCCTCTCTGTTTTAGATCAGGTCATACATTATAGTCTGGCCTTGAGAGCTGAAGTTGCACTGGATTTCCAATTAACACTTGTATAAAGGAAGAACTGGTTACTCAAGATGTGTGGCTGCCATCAAACTTATGGTGTCACATCTATAACTCCTTCCCTCTGTGCTTTAATGTGTCATAGTATTGCACCTTAACTCTAATAAAAAAGTAGCATTCCTCTTCTCTGAGTAGAATAGTGAAAGGTGAGAGCATAGCTCATCCCAGGAGAACCTAAAGGAACCCACCAACTTCCTCTTGTATACCACTTCTGGTTTTTATGAATGCCTGGATTGGGAAATGACACTAGCATCCAGGAATGGCTGGCCCTCTAAGTCGGCATTGGTACTTTGCCCTCTTTGCAGAATGACTTTTGACTTATCGACAGGTCATGTCAAAATCCATAATTTTGATTCCAAAACTTGCCCCCGACTTATGCATCAAGTGAACTTTCTGTGCCTTTTACTGTTCTTCAAAAACAGTGGACATATTGATTCTGTACATTGCAGTTCAAAAAGGATTTTCCCTGCAAGGTCTGTTATAACACGTTTTGTCTTTCATTACTACAATGTCCTCTTACTTTCTGGTGTCTGGTAGAAATTGATTCCTCACAAAGACTCCTCATAGGACCTGAAGCAGACATGGGCCAAGATCCAATGGAATGACTTCTGTCAGCAGAACCAAAAGGGTGCAATCTTGCCTTCTACCCCCTGTAAATGGAGCTACCTACGTATAAATGCTTAGACTTTGTTTAGATTGAATGGGCCACAGAGGCACTATACTGCCAAGTTGGAATATAATGAAAGTAGCATATTGTAACACCGAAAACATTTTCAAATAAAATCCATCAAAAGACTCAGATTGTAAAGGGAACTTCTGCTTTGTTTTATACTTTGGTTGTTAATAATTTTTTTCTCTTGTTTCTCTTCCATTTTCAGAGGGGTGCAATTAAAAAACCCTTTCTATAGTATTTGGGCTACAGATGTTGGCACAGAACTGGCTGTATCCTTTGCCTTTTGCATCAGAGAGGGCATTGATTTGTTTTTGTTTTTTTTGTAATGCGGGGAAGGGAAGGAGACTAGAAGCTAGGACTGCTTTCTGTGCAGGGGCTTGCTGAATTTATTTTAAAATTTTGGAGCATTTGGACCATCCTTTAATCATGATTTATGAATCCCTCAACAATAACATTTAAAGGTACTTTCCTACAGAATCTACCTTAAGGGAATTTAGAGGTATCATTATAGCAGAAAAAAATTATTTGGCATGCTTTTTACTTGATATTCTGTGTAGTACATTCACACACACACATAAGGATATGTGATTTTGCTTGTTGAGTAATGAGGATGAGAAGCATATCAGGGCCTAACTGGTGTCTAAACCTGGGTTGAGACATCTGTCTTGCATGTTTTCTCATTCGTCTGAAACCAGTTGCTGATCCCAACTAAAGTAAATTAAAATCCCATTTAATCTTTCATTCCATCTGAGGTTGTTGTTGTTGTTTTCAATTTGCGTAAACATTTTCAATATTTTATTGTACAACAATAGCATTTCAGGAACCGAAAGCCCAGGAGCACATGAGGTCTGGGGCATACACAAAACAGTGCCTTTTTAATGCTTTCATAGCCCACTTGCAAATATATTATAAATAGAAGCTTCTCATTAAAAACAGAACAGTTTTTCTTTGAGCAATGCCAAGTGACTTACCTGGTATTATTTGTGTCTCTTCTTACTGCAATAGCTGTTTTCTTAACAGTACTTCTCAGATGGCATTTATTATCGTTGCTGGAATCTGCCTCTGTCTCTATTTCTTGCTGCTGTGTTTTATGGTGTTTCAAGTTTTCAGAAACATTAGTGGCAAGCAATCCAGCCTCCCAGCGATGTCCAAAGCTCGAAGGCTTCATTATGAGGTGAGAGATCTTTCGGCTCCAGAGGCCAGGCCATCTCCAAGCTGGTTGGCTACCCAGTTTCAGTGCGAGGATGGATCTTTCCCCAGAACGTCTAGAGCTGTTAAAAAGATTCCTTCCAGGAGTCAACCTTTTTCCATTCAGTTAAAATAAACACTGCCACGGCTATTGAGGGGCTGGGTGAAAGTTTCAGGCAAGCTTTACAATGCATTTGAGGAAGGGAATTTATAGAACCATATTACTAAGTAGGAAGGAGTTTGGGGGCACCTGCAGATGGGTTAGCCACCGATGTCTCCATCAGAGAAGACATTAGCTAGAAGGTAAAGACTACTGTTTTATAAAGTAACTGAGTGGAAAATCAAGCATCTTCCTGTCTCTATGAAAGAGGATACATATGCTGTCACAAGGGTTGCTAGTTCTACAGTTGGCTAGAGAATCACCGCCCATCCCTCTTCTCTCTCAGATTTCCTTCACTTTCATTTAGAAATAAGTTTTGGGAATAGAAACAAAATGGTACAGGGTTCACCAACATAGTCTTGTGCTTTTGTATCTTTTACTCCAAGAATTGATGCCTATATAGGTATGACTTGTCAATACAATTTACTGAAAATTGTTAAACGGGAGCCATAAAATATGTGGCATTTCTTGCTAAAGTAATCAGCCCCAACAATGTTATTATGTAGGCCTCATGTACACTCCCATATAATGCAGTTTGAAACTGCATTATATGGCAGTGTAGATAGGGCCTGAGCTGGATTTAAGTATTTGAAAGATGCTTTTAGTTTGCGTTTTCCACACTTTTCTGCTTTTCTCCTCTTAGGGGCTGATTTTTAGGTTCAAGTTTTTGATGCTGATTACCTTAGCCTGTGCAGCCATGACGGTAATATTCTTCATTGTCAGTCAGGTGAGTAATCTTAAACTAGCTTGATGGGGCATTTCTTCAGTTGTTGCTACATGATGGTATGTGTGCTACTATGGTTTGGTGCCTCGCTGATGTCTTGGCAGGATCAACAAGAGGAGCCTCTTGATTTAAAATGTGGGGGTTTGCCTCCCCCCCTCCAAACGTGATGAGCACTTCTTGATGTCCATCTTGGATGGGAATGGGAAGAAGCTGCCTAAGAGTGTTACTTAAACTGCACATTTATTGTGACTGCTTGTCTTTATATCACTAAGGAAGCAATTTTAACTAATAAAGCCATGCATGTCAGAATAGGGATAAGAAATATAGGATGTATGATTTCCTGTATGGAAAGAAATAATAAATCATATGTATGTTTGGACTCTTGCTTGCCTTCTGATGTTTTCTGTTTAGTCTATGGATATATATTTCACACTTTTTGTACTTTTCCTCCTGGGTAGGTGACCGAAGGGCACTGGAAATGGGGCGACTTCACCGTTCAAGTGAACAGTGCCTTTTTCACAGGGATTTATGGGATGTGGAATCTTTATGTCTTTGCCTTGATGTTCCTGTATGCTCCTTCACACAAAAACTACGGTGAAGATCAATCAAATGGTGAGAAGATATTTGATACAGCTGTACCTTGGTTGGAGTCTCAAAACCAATAATTAGAGAATGAGGACTTCTCTGTGTTTAGGAGACATCTGTGATTACAGGCCTTGTATGGGATTGCTGGAGGATTGCTCAGTGTAGCTGGAGGAGACCCATATTGTGAGGACTTAGCGGCATGGATGTGATGGGGAATGGGAAAGAAATCTAGTTCCCATTCTAGTCATGCAAATTTATTACTCATCTGTATACTCTGATGTATTGTCCTGAGCCTGAACAAGTTTGTTCAAGTCATCTGTTGGGATTGTGTGTATAGTCTTGTTTGCAGTATTTGATGTGGTGCTTCCTTTAGACATTTTGGACTTGACGTCATATCATCTCTAGGCCGCTTGGGTCAGTGGCTTGGGATGATAGTCTTATAATCCTGGAGGAGCCTTAAGATGGGAAAGGCTGCTTTGTTTTATGGATCAGTACAGTTGTGCTCTGGATAACAAATCCAATTTCAATGCAGGAATTATCATTTAGAGTCTAACTCCTTGAATTGGGTATTTAATGTTTTTCCAACTTTGATAATACTTTTTTACCTTAACTTTATTGAACATTTGGTTAGCTCTTGTATAGGTACTAATAGTACATTGGATGTTTACATCATTTATGTACTTAAAAAATAGTCCAGCCAATAACAAGGAAAGGGAGAAAACAACAACAAAGAGAAAGAAAAGATTAACAGTAAACCTTGGTCTGTGAGGATGAAATGTTCCATAATCAAAGAGCTCTTTTTTAAATGATATCTGTGTTCTCTTATAGGAGACTTTTTAAAGAAGAAGCACTGTTGTGTAGTGTCCTTTCAGAACACTTTATGTTTTCCATGTAGATAGTGGTGTTGGATCTGATTTTGAATTGTGTAAATGTGATGTCTTGATCTAGCTTTTTTCCTCCTCTGCTTAATTTCCTTGTTTGGTTCTCCCTTTGGTATGGATTTTTCCATTTGTACTTAGTTTTAGGGGTGGAGTTTAAAAACCCCCTAGAGGCCTGGCTCAGTTGGTTTAGCCCTTTTTCCCTCAGAGCTTGCCTGAAAGGCTTTCCCCTCCTTTTCATTCTGTGTCAGAAGTTTAGTGGAGAAGGCTAGAAATTGTCTTGGTTCCTTGGCCTTGGCAATCCAGACAGGCATCCTTAGCACATATATTACCAATATAGCTTAGAGTATTTTACCATCAATAACCAGGTACCTTACCTTAATTTACCATAGCAAAGTCCAGTATTTTACCACCAAAATAGTACTTTACCAACATAGCTTAGATTATTTTACTCTATAGTTATTATAGCCTGTACTTACCATTATAGCTTGTACTTTATCTATAGCCTAGTACAGTAGAGTCTCACTTATCCAACTTTCTGGATTATCCAACGCATTTTTGTCGTCAATGTTTTCAATACATTGTGATATTTTGGTGCTAAATTCGTAAATACAGTAATTACTACATAGCATTACTGTGTATTGAACTACTTTTCTGTCAAATGTTTTGTATAATATGATGTTTTGGTGCTTAATTTGTAAAATCATAACCTAATTTGATGTTTAATAGGCTTTTCCTTAATCCCTCCTTATTATCCAACATATTCGCTTATCCAATATTCTGCCGGCCTGTTTATGTTGGATAAGTGAGACTCTACTGTATTCACTATTATAGCATAGTGTACTTCACCATAGTTCTGTACTTTACCATCTTAGTTCTGTATTATATCTATAACCGACTTACCACCATTATAGTCAAGTATTTTACCTCATATTATACAAATATAGTCAAGTATTTATTACCAATGTAACTAAGTTCAACCAACAAACTTTGTCTTTGTAATATATTACTTTGATTCACCTTTCAAGAACCCTGACTGAAGTTAACTTTGCCTTTTGTTTCCAGTAAACTTATTTTGGTTAACTTTATCCTGTCTCAAGAGTCTTTATTTTAAAGAACTGAAGTACATCAGAGGGTATACTGATAGCCACTGGGAATAGCCAGACATTATAGTTTCCCTTTAACCCCAGTGTGCCATCACAGTAAATTTTCCAGCATCTGAAAATGTCAGTGTAGGAGGAAAGTTCATATGGGGAGGGGTCAGGAACAAGAATGTGCTTCAGGTTTTGCCAGATAGATAAGGAGGTATATAAAAAGGGATTAGTAATCTTTTTCAATGTGTGCCTGGTAGTTTGTGACAACAGGAAGAGAGATTCAGCAGATACCATGTTCTGGATGTGATCCACCATATGGAGTGTTGTTCCTTAAGTATTTGTACAAATTGGCTTAGTTGGAAGGTGTGAAAATACAATATGGAATTGATATATGAAGTTGCCAAACTATCTTTATCAAAGTGGATGTGTCACATTGATTTTGGAAAATAGGATCTTTGCTTCTGGGCACCTGCCAATGCTTGAATCTGGGTGTTTTGAAATAGGAAAAATAATTTGGAGATTAGGAACATTTTGATTAAGAGATGAGACTAAGGATGGAGAATTTTGGGAGGTGCCAGGGTTTCATTTTTTTTGCCATCTGTGAGATAATGGGATTGTATTTCTGTGGGATGTGTTGATGGAGGTCTTTTAAAAGTTACCCTAAATAGCTGAAGCTAAAGAGGTAGCATTGTAAAATGGTTAATAGATTACCATTTGTGTAATCTATTGTGTGTGTGTGTATGTCTGCAATATGGTACATTTAATCATATCATGGTGAATTTGTTAGGAAACCAGAATATAGACCATTGATTATTTTAAGTCAGAGATTTTCTTTTAGTAGTTTATCAAAGAAGTAAGAACATCATCTGCATAGTCTTATAATGGTAAAGTACATTGACCCAGATTAGATTCGCGAAACGCTCAAGGGGAGATACTGGGCATCCTTGTCTTGTGCCACTAGAAATTATCTGAGTTTACCTGGACTATTGCTTTTGAGTGTTCCTAAATGCATTGGAGAACTGTAACAAAACTGCTCAAAGTTTATCTTTCTGAGCACTCCAAAGAAGAAGGTATACTTTCAATATACACTTGGAACTTCCTTCTTAAGGAGTTAAAGATGCCTCCCCCCCCCCCCCCCCGCCTTCAAGAACAGCTTTTTTCTTCTTCTTCGTGTCAGGAGCAACCAGAGTTGCTTCTGGAGTGAGAGAATTGGCCGTCTGCAAGGACATTGCCCAGGGGATGCCCGGATGTTTTTGATGTTTTTACCATCCTTGTGGGAGGCTTTTCTCATGTCCCCGCATGGAGCTAGAGCTGATAGAGGGAGCTCATCTGCGCTCTCCCCAGGTGGGATTCGAACCTGGCAGCCTTTAGGTCAGCAACCCAACCTTCAAGTCACCGGAGGCTCCATTTCAAGAACAGCTGAGGGCGTACCTTTGCTCACTGGCTTGCGAGGAGGAGGAGGAATAAATGGTACTACTACTATTATAACCTCTGATTAATCGCCACCATCCATATTTGTGCCCTGTTCGCCCCACCAGCTCAATAGACATCATGAGTAATGATCAACCTATTTGCCCCCAAGGAACTGGGAATGCTTCTGTTCGATGTTTGTTGACTTGAAGGTTGGGTTGCTGACCTGAAGGCTGCCAGGTTCGAGAGCGCGGATGAGCTCCCTCTATCAGCTCCAGCTCCATGCAGGGACATGAGAGAAGCCTCCCACAACGATGGTAAAACATCAAAACATCTGGGTGTCTCCTGAGCAATGTCCTTGCAGACAGCCAATTCTCTCACTTCAGAAGCAACTCCGGTTGCCCCTGACACGAAAAAAAAGTTTGTTGTTTTGTTTTATGTTTGAATATAACAGGTTGCATTTTTAATTTAATTTTAGCTATTAAGTCATAATTTGTTTTTATATGTTGGGTTGTCAATTTTCGTTATTATGGGTGTATTGTTGTTGTGTTTGGGCATTGAATGTTTGCCTTTAATGTTTGGAACCTGCCCTAATTACCTCTGGGGGGATAAGGCAGAATATAAATAAAGGTGATGATTATATTTTAATGAAACTTTTAAATTTCCTCCACTACTTCAAAACCTAATTTTTTCCTTGAAGCTTTGGAGTACTTGTCTTATTTCTACCCCAGGACTGTGTTTATATTTAAGACTTAGTTTTTTGTTTTCAGGTGATCTTGGAGTAAACAGCGGAGAAGAACTTCAGCTTACTACCACTATCACCCACGTGGATGGACCAACAGAGGTTTACAAACTGGCTCGTAAGGAAGCCCAGGAGTAACTAATTAAGCAGAACTAATTGGGCACAAAACTGCAAAAGCGCAACACAGAATAATGACGTTACTTTCCTGCAAGCATATGTTTGAAGTCATCTCTGAAGTTTCCAGCATTGAAGTACACTTCTACAAAATGGTAGTGATCGGGAAAGAGCAACTGGAAATACTCTTCACTAATGGTGTATCTTTATTTGGGGAAGGGGCTTGCATTAGATCTGATCTTTTTTTTCACAACACCCTTTACTTTATCTTGAGAACAATAAGAAAGTGATAACCTAGTGAAAGGATGAGTGAATGACCTTTGGGTCCAGCGCTCATTATCAACACATCTCTTGCTCCTGCTGCTATGGATATTCTTGGGAAACAGATCCGAATACTTCACATGCTTCCCAAGTCAAGGTTTTACCCCACAGTTCCAGTGCTTATAGAGCAGTTTTTGTTCTTGAAATTATACATAGCCAGTTCTGTTAGTATTTTCACACTTCAAACATGTTATTTCTTTTCTAATCTAGTGTAGCACTGCCTTTTGTAAAGTTTTGGTACAAAAAGGGCATTTCAGCGTTGAAGTTGAACTATATGTACATGTGTGTTTGTGTGTATGTGTGTGTGTGAGAGAGCGAAGCCCTGAACACTAACAAGTATTTTTGGTGTAGATAATCCTTTTATATATCCTACAAAACACTGTTTACTTGTGTGATGCATTAATCCATGGAACTGAAAGGTATAGCTGTGCGTACAGCTGTGCGTGTGTACTTTGATAACTTTTTTTCCTTTCCTTTTTAAATAAATGCTCCAACTAGCATGGGGAATCCTGTAGATCATCTCTTTCTTATGCTGTGACTAAAATACACCATCATTGTGGCTTTTGTTGACTTCCTTTTGCAAAGAAACATGTTGCTGCATTTCAGACTGACATCAAGTAGAAGAGAGAGTATGCTGGTAGTTGTGATAATACTGACATCTGCTGGAAAGCATATGCATTCCACTGCAGTGCTGTCACCATACTCGCTTCACAGATGTAAATCTGTTTCAGGGAAGTGAATGGTTCTAAGGTTTTATTATCTAGAGAAAATCTCAGATCCTCCCCCCACCACCACACACAGAACATTGTTTAAAACAGAGAAAGGGGAATGTCATGGTCCTTACCCTCGTTTGCTGCCCCATTCTATTCTACTTCTTTCTCTATTCAGTTTTTTTTCTTCTTTTCCCCCTCTCTCCTCCCAACCAGTGACCCATACCCATCTTCCCCCCACAGCTTTCCCCTTAGTTTACCCCCCCCCTTTTTTCTGTAACACTGCAAAAATTTAATAAAAAATATATTTAAAAAAACCATTGTTGGGTAATTTCAAAAGAAGGGAAAACATTTGAAATAGAAATCAACAGCAACTGTTTTAGCAAATAAGAAGCTTCTTGAGCATGGCAATTGGATGAATGAACTTCAGCAATACAGGAGCAGAGACAGACTTTAAAAATTACGAAATACTTTATTAAAAGGACTAAATTTCAATATAGGGGAGTTAAGGCCTAGTTATCTAACTATCTCTCTGGAGACATCTTGTGTCTCCATGTTTACAGGAGAAGAAAAAAATGCAGGACGCAGCCGCTAGATACTTGAAATAAAAATAGGTATGTCCCTGAGAAGTACCAATCTAACAAGCAGAAGAAATGGGGGGAGGCAGACATGGAGGCTAATCCTTGTTGAGGACTATAAACCTTTGCTGATTGTGATTGATTTCCAACAGCCATTTGCTATGTTGAAAAGGGATGATAGGAAGTTGAAGGCCATACATAGCCATCCCACCTATACACATAATAAAAGTGAAAATGTGTATATGGCAGAGGTGTACACTTACACAGATAGCTTCCTGCCTCCACAAACAGCTATAACCCACAGTGCAGAGGAGCCACCAAAAGCACTCCCTCCAGTGACATTGCAGGTTACAGCGAGCGCCATGAACACATAGCCCAAACCCTGCCAATGTCCTCCCCAAACACTACGGTCCACCAACCAAGAAGTGCTTTAATTTGAGGATAATTTCATCTTAGATTTTATGTGTTTCCTCCACCACAGGCAGGCATCTCAGTGTTCCTTACTCTCTTCATTGTTGTGGAATTTGCATATCCCCGCCCACATCCTCTCCCTTAACTCTTTCCTACTCTTTTCTATGGTGCACAGCAAACAGGAATTGATCAGCAACTGAACATACTGGAGGGGGTTGGGGGACTGACTCAACATGCTGGAAGTTGTAGTTCACCCTGCATCAAGACACAGCGCTGTGACCCCCACCAACAATGGACCTGGACCACATTTGGCACATAGAACCCCCATGACCAAGTTTGGGGGGAATTGACCTTGATATATAGTTGTTGTAGTTCACCTACATCCAGGGAGCATAGTGAACCCAACCAACAATAGATCTAGACCAAGGTTGCCACGGATGGTGGGATTTTCAGTACCTTCACTCACTTCCAGAAGCCACTGCTGCCCCCACGAATGATGGACCTGGACCAAAATTGGCACGCAGACTCCCCATCACCAGTAGAACATACTAGAGAAGTTTGGGGGAAAGGGAATTATAGTTCACCTGCATCCAGAGAAACTGACCCCCACCAACAATGGACCTGACCAAACGTGGCACAGAGAAGCCCCATGACCAGCTGAACATACTGCTGGGGTTTTTGAGAATTGACCTTAATTTTGGGAGTTGTAGTTCACCCTTATCCAGAGAGCACTGAACCCAGCCAACAATGATCTGGACCAAACTTGGCACACAGACCCAACATGCGGGATTTGGGGAAGATTGATCTGGGATCTGAGAATAATTCACCTTCATCCAAAGAGCAGGAAACATAACTGACAACAGATCTGGACCAAACTTGGCACACAGAAATCTTAGTGACTAACGTAACATACGTATGGGAGTTGTAGTTCACCCTACATTCAGAGATATTACTAAACTTCCCAAAACAAGCAATGTCTTTTTCAAATCACCTGGGCATTGCTGGATCCCCAAGATAGTTCTAAATCAAGTGTTTGACTAAGTTATATTTAAAATAAAACGCCCAGAAGGTTTGTATAGCATCCTAATTACAAGTTATCTTTCATTTGGTGCAAGTGGAGGATTTATTGTGAATAGAGGGGGGAAATCCATAAGGAAATAATGTCCTTCCTACTGCACTATAACCCATCTTTTTAAATCCAAATACACCTATCTTCCTTTCTTGTAAAGTGCATGCTGTTGTGTACTAGATAAAGGATCCTGAACAGGGTGGGATATGGCTCATTAAGGTATGCCTAGGAGCCCCCAGTGGCGCAGCATATTAAACCACTGAGCTGCTGAACTTGCTGATCAAAAGGTTAGTGGTTTAATTCGGGAAGCGGGATAAGCTCCCTGATTGAATTATATATGTGTGCACACATCATTTATTGTTTGCCTGCTTCTCCTTGTGGATTGTTACAATCATTATTACCCCCCCTCCATTAGAGTAGGCACATTGAATCAATGGAATTTATTTATATATTGGCTTACCATGGAACCATTGATTTAATAGATCTACTTTAATTTACAGTAAGCAACAGGAATCTACCCATAATGTAATTTTAAGGGTATTTTTTCAACTCCCTTTCTTCAAGCCACAGGAGGTGAAGTTGAACTTTGGGGAATGGCAGTTCAAGTGTTTCACATTGCAAAGCTGTCTTTGAAGTTCCATTCAGGAAGGACAACTCGAATGGCAGGGACAAAGTGCTCTGAGGGGTTGGATTTTTTTTTCAGATGCTTCTTTTGATGTCACATTTGTGTATCTATTCTTTTGTGCAGAGAGCAGCCTCTTAGTCTGTGTAAACTGCAATTGTAAATCTGACATTTTAGAAAAGCTGTTCTTTGAACCTCTTGTACAGTGTAGAATCTAGATGGTGTTATTAGTTGTATTATTAGAAGGCATGGGCACAGGGTTTCCCTTTGAGTCTTCCCAAGGGCAAAGCTATCTGGAACCAAACGTGCATTTAAAGCCCAACACATATGTTTTGTAGCTTTACTACCAGGAAAAACCAAGGTGGCCAGTTGCAAAATTCCTACTTGCCTCTGATAATAATGAGATAATGCTTCTGGAACAAAGGCACTAGAACTTAATTGAACTCAGTGAGCCTTATTTCCAAGGACTTCTATCTTGATGTGACAATTGCAACAATCCCACTTGCCTCTGAGGATGCCTGACACAGATGTGGGCAAAATGAAATCCAGCTTCTGAATCACAAAGATCTGGATACTTGCTTGAAAGCATTACTGCAGCCAGGTTTTGAACCTTACCGAGGTGGGTGGGTTAGCTCCTCCCACAACCCTCCCTCCCACATTTTCAACCTGGGACCAATGAAGGCCACTGCATTTCAGAAAAGACCGAACTTCCAGATGATTTCAAAAATCCAGTTCCCCAGCACCTTCTGAAACATTGAAAAAGACTGCTGGCCACCACACTTAAAAATACACAAGGAATGCTCTCTTCTACACTTGAAGCCAAACTAATGTGTTGGGAGCAGTGGCTTCCTGGATTTTAAGCGTAGCATTCAGTAGAATTTAGTACAGTAAAAACCCTTCGTCCGAGCCCTGCTCTTCTGAGCCTCTGTGCAATCTGAGCGGCTGAATGGGGAGGGCCGCAAAGGTCCTCCCCGTTCACCTGCTCACTGGCTGGCTAGGTGTGTGTGTTGCTAGGTACCTAGCAACACGCACGGGGCACCTCCCAAGGTTGGCTCCTTCGCCACGCTGGGCGCCGGTAATGCCGGCCCCTGACGTGACGAAGGAGCCGAGGCACGAGCGGGCGGGTGAACAGGGAGGGCTTTTGCGGCCCTCCCCCTTCACCCGCTCAATGGCTGGCCCAAATGCTGGCACGCTTCGTGCTTCCCTGGGTCCAGGCGGCTGCCAAAGGGAGAGGAACCCTCTCCGTTCAGCAGCTGCTTGAACCCATGGAATAAACCTCGTAATCCAATGATCCAGGTTGACTGAACTGAGGTGTGCCCGTTTAACTCGGACTACTGAGGTTCTACTGTACATGTGATGAAGTGGCAAGTCTCAATGAATGTGGTTAATTCTCTTTGAATGCCTTCTAAGCTAATGACCATTTCCATGTTCTGTTTCTGATGATTCCTTGAAAGAGTTACAGATTTTTGCATGGTGTGTATCCTGAAAAGAAAGAGCCCTGTAAAGTAGCTGAAGCTGAAAGTTAGTGATTTCCCAAAACTTAACTAGGGGTGATTTATTAAATATTACAACACTCCCTTTGAAATCTCACCTATGCAATATGCAGAACTTGGAAAAGTTACTCCCTTGTACTAAACATTGGTTGGGGATTCTAAGAGGCAGTGGTGGCTAGTGATTTCCATAGCAATACAATGGGCCCTTGGTGGAGGTTCAAAGACATAGTAAACAGTGTCTTATACACAGTGGCAAAATCAAGTTTGGCTTTTGAGATTGGCTAAATTTAGGGATACAGAAACTATCAATATGAAGAGCCATCTGTATATCAATGAACTTTCTTGTGATTTTAGTATGAACCCTTACATGAGATATCCAAGGTGCTGAACCTTTTTGGGACATTAGGATCGGCTCCATGGATTCACAGCCCCACTGCCATAAAACCTACACATTACCAGGGTTGGGAGATGTCATTGTCCACAAAATGGAAATTTGCTCAATCTGTGCAAGGTATCATTTTTATGCTGCCTTCTATTCACACAAAACCTTTTGGAGAACCTGCATTGTCATAAAAAGAAAGTCTTCTCTTGCTTTTTTTTTATATTTACAAAAACCACTGAGCTGTTGAACTTGCTGACTGAAAGGTTGGCGGTTCAAATCCAGGGAGCAGAGTGAGCTCCTGCTGTTAGCCCCAGCTTCTGCCAACCTAGCAGTTCGAAAACATGCAAATGTAAGTAGACCAATAGGTACCACTCTGGCGGGAAGGTAATGGTACTCCATGCAGTCATGCCAGCCACATGACCTTGGAGGCGTCTATGGACAACGCTGGCTCTTCGGCTTAGAAAAGGAGATGATCACTAACCTGCGGAGTCGGACATGTCTAGAATTAATATCAGAGAAAAACCTTTACCTTTCTATTTACAAAAAAAGAAATAAAGCGAATCAGAAGCAATTATTGTATCCTTGAAAAATTTAAAATAAAATACACCTGTGTAGTTTTACAATCAAGAATCAAAACAAACAAGTAACTGCAAAACACAGGACATATTGTAGTTTGTACATTTGTTGTGGTCACTTTTTCTTGGCTTGTTTTGATGTTTCTGCAAAACATTAGTGTACTGTGTACAGGACTTAATAGGTTTCCATTAGTGCCAAGCCATTATTGTTACTGACCCCAAGGGACAGGATACACTATGAACCAAGGAAGTAATTTTATCCCCCAAATAGCAGTGGTTAGTAAGCCACCTTCCATGTATAATTGCAGCTTTCTAAATAATGACTCAACATCATTATTGGAAAATTGCTGTAGACTTTAGAAAACTGTTACTGTGATCTGAAACAAAATGAGGTATAAGCATGCTCCTATTCAAAACACCTTCTAGACACACATACACCAGTTTCCAGGATACCTCATTCCATTTCCCTCACCCCACTTTATATTCCCTACCTGTCACAGGAGTCAATTGTCTGAACATTCATTCTTTCTTTCCTTCCTACACTTTAGTTCTACAAACCTTGGTGCTCCCCCAGACCAGATATATCTGCTCCATACATGTGTCGAGACCCCTTCAGCTACATAAGCAGTACCACTTGGAATATGAACCCTAGAAATCAAGGGAATAGTTTCAGCCAAGAGCAGATTACTTGCTGATGATTTATAGGATAGGAACAAGATGTCACACGTTCATGATACATATTAGAGTCTTATTATTTTGGGCACCTAGGAAGGGATTCTTAACCTATATAAAAGTTAAGATGAGGTTCACAAGCTGCTTAAGTCTCCAACATTATTTCCCCTCAAAAAGAATGCTAACACAATCTGTATTCTAGAGGTCTTTGTGTAAATAAATGCAATAATGTTCCCTAGTGTCTTGGAACAGCCACTCTCTCTTACCTCCGGGGGATCCAACATGGCTCTTTTCCATTACAATCACATACAGTTCAATTTCCAAGACAGAAAATGAGTGATGGTGAAGAAGAAGAAGATACAAGGATGTAGCTATGAGGGGATGAGGGCATTTTATGCAAATAGGGATCCTGTCTCCCCATTCTTTCCTTCACTTCACAATTTCTAGTATTGAAGGGAGTCCTACAATGGTTACCTTTAAAGGGCCGTTTATAATTGCAAGACTGTATGCACCTGATACGTGTTTTCTAAACTATCAGAAGTCACAACATCTCAGATAGAATGTAGGCCTGTGACTAACATAATCACCATTTTTGTCCTGTATTATTTTGAGTATCTTTGCCTGATGCAGAATCCTGCTAAGCTCTGAAATTCTGCTCTATGTATTTTATGTTTTGGAAATAAACTGCATAAACTATTGGAAATAACTGCACTCGATCTCTGGGCAAATATCCCTTTGGAAATAAATGGCAATCATAACCTTATTGAAAAGGAAAAAAAAGATGTCATATCCGTTTGGCAAATGTCCATGAACATGTGGAGACCACCTTTTGAAAACCACCAGTCAAGAAAAGCATGACCTTATTAGAACTCAGTCTTTTGAACAAGTGATATTCACAAACATTCATGTAATGGCACACAGGTAACTCAGCTGTTAGACTGAAGAATCATGTCTTTAAACTGCCAAGGACAAAGACTTGCAACTACAAAAATATATTTGGTTAGCAGAGGATGGGTGTTTCTTTGAAGTTGAAATTGCAACTATAATTGCAGTTTGCCCAAAAGATATACACTCCTTTGAAACTTCTTAGCTTAAAATATGCACTCAGAGATTTTTTTAAAAAAAGTCTTATTTGGAAAATATCATATTTTGTTTACCCACAAACATCTTGTATTAATTCACCGTATAGGCACATCTCTTATTAAAGTTCAGTTATAGATAAGATGTAGTTCTCTGTGTGTTGAGTTTACAGGGTATCATTCTTAATCAATAGTTCATAGTCTTTAGGTATAGTTGTACTCACTGTAGTCCATAAGTCATACTTCTCTACTGAAGTCCTAACTGAGGTGTAAAGCAGACAGGCATCCATCTCCACTGAGGGGATAGCAGATACTAAATACAAAATGGAGCCCTGAGTCTGAACATGCTCAGTACAATCACATGTCTATAACCCTTCCCATACCAAAGCGGTACAGTCAAACTGGCAAATCAGCATACACATATAATACAGGTTAGCAAATATATACATTAACAAATAAATAGTGAAAGGCCTGGGAGATTGCAATTTCCAGCAGTCACTGCCTCGGATTTGGGATTTGTTTGTGTCATACTGCATTCACATCCCCTTGGTAGCTCTGGCTCCTCCCTCCCTTCCTCCCTCCCTCCCTCCCTCCTTCCTTCCTTCCTTCCTTCCTTCCTTCCTTCCTTCCTTCCTTCCTTCCTTCCTTCCTTCCTTCCTTCCTTCCTTCCTTCCTAAAATCTGTTTCTAAATTTCCAACTGAAGTTTTAAGTTACTGCAATGCTAGCTGAAGGAAAATTTTGTGAGAGGGAGAATTTCCATGTGGAAGGACAATGCCTTAATTTTCTTCCCCATTGCCTTCCACCTTAAAGATATAGTTATGAATATTAACTATTTTCCAACTGACTGGAATGGGAATGGGAAGCCACTGGTGTCTGATGTGCTTGTCTTTTGGTTGCACACAGCAAAGCAGACCCATGGGGAGAGAAGGCAATTCATCAGTAACTCCGTATGGGAGGGCATGTTAACGCACATGTGCGTGTAAATCAGAAGGGTGGGGTTTGCCAGCAGGCCGCTGCCAACAAGTGGAAATGTTCTCAGTTGCAAGGGCGGGCGAGAGACAGGCTTTCAGTCACCATGGTTATGTACGCCTGCTCTCTGGGGAGGATGCCAGCAAGTGCATTAATCTGCATTGATCCTGACCAGAGTTTCAGAGCTCTCGCTGTCACACTGCTTTCCTCCATGGTCAAAAGAAGAGCAGGACAGGAAGGCGAAATGGAAATATGGGTCCTTTCTCATCCCATTGAGGGATTTGGGCTTAATCCCATGGCACATTTAAGGTACATGGAGGCAAATCCCAAATTTGTTCATATAACTACACAGAACTTTCTGCTGATACCTCTGAAATTGCAATCTATGTCTGTTCTAGAAATTAAGACTAACAGCTGTGTTTATCCTGAAGAGGAAACCATTAAGGAAGTGTTTTGAAAGATTGTTTTTACACCGCTAGTTCTCTCATCTGAATGTTCCCCTGATGCCTGTGTTATGGTAAATGCTTTGGACTAATTGAACGCTGGTGTTGTTTCTGGTTGGACTTACTCAAACATGTGGCTCAGACCTTGGGAAAGATTTTATTTTTTACTGAAGAACCCAGAATCCACAAGTCAACACGGCGGAGACCAAATCAGAATTTTTTCCAGAGTTCAAATGTAACCCAGCCAGCTACCCATAATGCTCTAGGGACTGATCATGTTCTCCATCTATATTGTGTGTAATTGAACCCATCTAAAAGGGTGAATCTTCATTTTAATGCCCTCCATGTATGTGACAAAATAGGGAAGGGCTGAAAAAGGAAGGAGGAGATTAGGATGAATCAAGGTGCCTTCAGTTCGTTCTCACCATATGTGTATCTTAGTGGTTATTTAATGACAGCAAAAAAAGCTTATTTGGGATTGACATGCTGACATAGATGAAAGATTCACAGGAACAACTTGTAATTCCTGCAGCTCTCTTCTCTCCTACAGCTGTAATTTGCAGACACAATAGATAGACTAATGCTGGCAACAAGAGCAAATTAAATAGCTGTATAGACAGAAATAATATAAGGTTATGAAGGCCATATTCTGGGGGGAAATAATGTGCCACCCACTCAATGCTGCTGGACTCCATCAGTTCTTGCCACTGTCACCAATTGGGAAGTTTAGGGTCTGAGAACACCTGAAGGGCCACAAATTGCCTATCCTAAGCAGTTCCCTCAGTTAAATAGAGATCGGTGCCTGACTTAGCCAACAAAATAGCTCCTTTCAGCATAAATCCCATTGACGTTGGTGGTAAATTCCCGTGGGTTTGAATAGATCTGAACAGCCCCTCTGGCACAAACTGACTGCAAACTTAGATCAGTCCCTGGTGATGACTACCTCCTGTTCTTGTTCCAGCATGAGCTGGGGGTTGCCTCTCACTATCTTGTTGCCTTTGATGAACTCATTCTCAGCTGCTGGGACTTTGTGACATTTGCAGATGAATCAGGAAATATTGCAGTAGGTGGGAATCTCTTTCCCCGTGCTGTTATACAATTCATTTATTTTTAATTTCAAGCTATATTAAATATAGAACAGTGGCTGACTTCATCTCTTCGGCTTAGAAATGTGATGAGCACCACTCCCTAGAGTCAGACATGTGTAGACTTAATGTCAAGGAGAAACCTTTACCTTTACTTTAGACAGATACACATATACAAATGTGGGACAGCAATGAAATGCAAAACATGTTGTTCAATCTAACAATAGCTGTAAAAAGGTCAACAGGGCAAAGGTGGTGTTATGTTTTACACAAATAAGCAGATAAACATATGAATATTGAAAAAAGGCCTTGTTTAGTATGGACTTCATTGTGCAGAGGAGGCCAATTGGCATTGAAACACAACTTCATGTGCATCCCATTGCCAGTGTGCCATCTTTCTATGAATAACTGTCCCTTTCTACTGATGGGCAAGGCTCATCAAAAGTTACCAATTGTGCCACGTTCCTGTCATCTAGCCAGTATGATAGCACCATTCTGCTTCTGGCAGCACTGAAGTGACATCTGAGGGTGGAATTCTCCTCCTCTCCCCGTTCCCTCTCACTCTTTTTGGGGCAGTATTTTTTATTTTTAGTAATATCTTATTTAGTAATATTTTATTTTTTTAATTAACCATACTATTGTCAGGCCACAATGATCCCCCATAAAGAAGCAAAGTTTACCAAGGGTTCTGCAATGAGCATATTATTTCTATTTATTTTTTTAAAAAAAACGTTTTGGAACTTTCTCTGATCTGTAACAGTGGAAATTGGAACTGACTAGCAGCAGTTTCACCCCTCCCCCAAGACTTTATTGTTTTAATCCTTTGGTAAACTGTATCTGTTTTTCTTAACTTTCCGTGTTACTTGTATCTGTCTGTGTGTTGTATTTGTTTTTTAAATATATAAAATGTATGAACTCATTTATAAAATGTAGCAAGATAAGCCCAGAGACAGACACCTCCCTATAACCCAGCTGAGAACTCCTGGACAGAAAGGTTGGGCAAATCCTTCTGGCTATTTCCCAGACAGACAATAATGAAAAACCCATTGTTTATGTACACAGAGATAAAGTTTCCTATGTCAGCCTGGATAAGCCAGAGGCTCAGAGGATGTATATAACCTCTTTACTGACAGCCCAACCTTTGATTGCCCAAAATCATCACTTTTTGTTTAGGAGTCTCACGTCTTTGTCTGCAGAAGCCCATATCTTTGTTAAATGCAGAACTGGACAGTGGAGCTAATCAAGAACTCATTTTCATTTCTGTAAACATTATCTTTACAAATGACATCTCCTCCCAGGGGACGCCCCACCAGCTAATTGGTTCCCCAGCCTGTGAATTTATTTATTTATTTATTTATTTGCCACATTTATACGCCGCCCTTCTCACTCCGAATCGGACTCAGAGCAGCTGAATCCCTGGCTGTCACTCCCCCACAAAAGGGAATCCCCACCTGAAGGTGGCAACATCAGCAGCATTCTCAGCCAATTAGAGCGCGGATTCATGCCGGCCCCTCTCTCAGCCAATCAAGGAAGGTATTGGAAGTTTTGAATAGCTGTCAAACTGTATAAGACATCTTGCTTTCTCTGTATGCTTTATGCTTGTACATTTTGAGGAAAATTGCTGTACCTTCATCCTTTTTGGTCAAATCGTTATAAACCTCTGTGGCTTGTCTACAACTTGGTGAATTGGTTTCTCTGTCCTGGCCTATCTGGTTTAGCATATTCTTGCCAGACACAGATCCTCTTATCTGCAGTCCTAGTTATCACCACAATACCGCCAAGTGTTAAATTGCTTTAAAAATCATGGAGCACTGGAAGTGTGAGTGGGTCTCGTGACCATCTTACACCAAAGTATGAGTACAGGATCATAGATTGGCAAATTGGCACAGCTGCTGAAATGGAGAGACATGTGATAGTGAGGGTGCTCATATTTAATGTAGCCACTATTGTTGGTTGCACAACTGCTGTGGAATAATGACTTCATGTGAGAGTCCTACATTGTGACCAGTAAAATATTGATGTAAAGCAGGCATGAGAAGAAGCATTTTCTGTTTGTAGCTGTGATGAAGTATTTGAAAATATGTAGTGTGCCAAGAAACAATTGCCGTTGTTCAAAACACAGCTAAGAGACTAGAATTTGGGGATGTATCATTCTTCAGGTTTTTTCCTCTGTTCAATATCCCTTTAACATTTTTATGTTCAAGAACTTCTAATTGGAGGTCTGAGAGGTTGAAGGAGGTCTACAACTGGTTTTGTGGTACCCTCATTTCTAATGTTAGATCTATGCCCAATCTGTCTCTCTATAACAGTGGCTCCCAACCTTTTTTTGACCAGGGACCACTTTGATCAGTGATTACTTTGACCAGGGGCAACTTTGACCAGAGACCACTCTCCAACATTAGTACCAAAAGTGTTACGAATCAGTTTTTGGTCAACTTTAGATTCAGTTTGATTATTTGTGGTTCTGATTCAGAAAATTGCATTGGATAGACCACAGCAGCTCTAGTTTCTGATACAGAATATATCCCATCCAGTAGTCGCCATCTGCTCACCCACAGAAAACCATATTTAATAATCTAGAGATATCCAATGCATTTTTCTGAATAAGGACCCCAAATAACCCCAGGAACAGGCCTAAAAATGAATACACCAAGGCACCCCCGCTTCCAGGCGCCACATGGAATGACTCCGCTCAGGAGGAAGGAGGAGGAGGAGGAGGAGGAGGAGGAGAAGCAGCAGTCAGGAGGCTTGTGGCCATGCCTTTTGTGTGTGGTCAGCCTCTCACCTCCCGTTGCCTTAGCACTATAAGAGAGTTTCACAAGACCAGTTGCTCTTGTTGCAACATTGTAGTAACAGTGAGGCCGCAGACCATATTTTAGTTCTTGGGAACCACTGCTCTATAAAGTTGTCTAATATCCAAAATCTCTGCCTCCACACTGCCATATATTCCAGTTCACGGCAGAAAATGTGGGGTTTTATTCAGCTGTGTGGAAAGGGCCCTAGATCAGTGATTCTCAACCTGTGAGTCCCCAGATGTTTTTGGCTTACAACTCCCAGAAATCCCAGCCAGTTTACCAGCTGTCAGGATTTCTGGGAGTTGAAGGCCAAAACATTTGGGGATCTACAGGTTGAGAATCACTGCCCTAGATGAATGACTACTTGGGAAGGATATCTTTCCTTACAAAAAATGAAAATATCCTGAAGAAAATGAAAGTTAGAGCTTTCTGTTTCATACCAGTCACTGACTACTGTGCTTCCACTTAACATGCTATCTTCTTTTACTAGAACAAAAGGTAACAAGCCTTGATAGTTTCATTGCAGATTTTGTAAGCTCTAGTCCAAAAATATAACTGTTCCTGAACTTAGTGTGTGCATACGCATGTGTGTGGGGGTGGGGTGGGGCTTTGTTTCTAAAAGTTTTGGAAAGTGAAAACACAAAAACAAAGATCCTGGTTCTGAGAACAAACCCATCCAACTTTTCTGAAAGTGACTGATCTAATGGTAATCTTGGCTAGTTGTGAATGCCCGGAGGCTAGAAGAGAGAAGAGCAGTGGGATAAGTAGCAGTGAGTCTGCAGCTGTTCAGTATAAGAACATGCAAGATTAATCTGGGCCTTCCGGGAGCAGCTGAGTACTCACTGCCATCTCGCTAAGTACAGCTGTTTTTCCTGTTGGAGATAGCAACCAGAGGGTCCTTGAGAAACTGAAGAAGATCTCAGTCTTACACCAACTGGAGGATCCAATAATGCAATAATAATCAACTTCTTCTGCTCAAGACTCTACCTTGATGTGCTTGATTGTCTTCTGGTGAAGGAAGCTGATTCCTTTAAGAAACGTCTGCTGCTGAAAAATACAAACAGAAGCCTTTCATTTGTTCCCCAAGGCTAGACTTCCACTTCTTTTTGTATGGGATGAGTGTGAAAGTCAACTACCAAGCACTGCTTCCTCTCAGAGGTATAATTAAATAGGCTCCTTCCTTCATTCAGGGCAATTATACTGCACTCCTGCAGCCCACAGGCTCTCAGAATGACTTATGTATCGATAAAAACAACACAAGACAATCCTTCCTTCAGACTTGCAATCTAAAAACACAAAAGAAAAGCGGAAGGAGTGGAAAGGGAAGAGAAGAACATGCAATCATAAATTCTTCACTTCCATGCTCTATGAATATTTACTGGTTTTCCAAGCTTTAATTCTTGCATCATTAGAATGTAAATCTGATGCTGCTGGGTCCTGGTCCTACAAAGGAAATAGGTGTATTTCTTCTTTGCTGGATCAGGGTGCTTCCTTGATTTCTCCATATTGCGGCAATTTCTTGGTCACTGAACTACTAGAAAATGCATGCATTTCCTGAATTTGTAAGCTACATATAGTCCTCTCCCCTCCCCTGCCTGAGGTCACAGAGCCCTTCCACACAGTATATAACCCAGAATATCAAGGCAAAAAATCCCAGATCTGCATTGAACTGGAATATATGGCAGTGTGGACTCAGATAACCCAGTTCAAAGCAGATATTGTGGGTTTTTCTGCCTTGGTATTCTGGGTTATATGGCTATGTGGAAGAGCCCTCAGTTGTGTGCAAGATTTTTATAAGACGGTGTAGCTATTTTATATGAATGTGGCTTTCTGACTGTTAGGTAACCAAACAAGCTCTATAACACTGCGCCTCACTATAATACCTAGCAGTTGCTCTGAGACATCTTTCCAAAGTCATCTATAAATATAATATTGAAAATAAATCATGATGTCCTTGATCTGTTTCTATTCTTTCAGGCCTGCTTTGTCAGCAATTTCATGAGGATGCTGAAGCCTTGAGCAGATTAACTAAGGCCCCTTCTACACAGCTGTATAAAATCCATATTATTTGCTTTGAACTGGATTATATGGCAGTGTAAACTAAAATAATCCAGTTCAAATCATATAATGTGGATTCTCTGCTTTGATAACCTGGATTATCTGGTAGTGTAGAAGGGGCCTAAAACAAAGAGAGGAGCCTGGAGTTGAATGCTTAACTGAGAATAAGTCCACTGAGTGCAATATTTAGAATTCTACAAGTGCACCCACACTGTAGAATTAATGCAATTTGACACCAATTTAATTGCATGGCTCAGTGCTATGGAATCCTGCCCCTAGTGGCGCAGCAGGTTAAACCGCTGAACTGCTGAACTTGTTGTTAGCCTTAATCCCAGGAGCGAGGTGAGCTCCCGCTGTTAGCCTCAGCTTCTGCCAACCTAGCAGTTTGAAAACATGCAAATGTGAGTAAATCAATAGGTACTGCTCTGGTGGGAAAGCAACAGTGCTCCATGCTGGTACATGACCTTGGAGGTGTCTACGGACAATGCCGGCTCTTCGGCTTAGAATGGAGATGAGCACCAACCTCCAGAGTCGGACACGACTAGACTTAATGTCAGGGGAAAACCTTTACCTTTACCTTCTAGTTTGGTGAGGCAACAGCACTCTTTGGAAGAGAAGGCTAAAGACCTTGTAAAGCCATGTCAAACTGTATTGATTCTAAATATAAATGCACCCTTAAATATGAATCCTGCTCTGCCTGGTACCCTAGTGGACAAATCTTTTTAATGCTCCTACTTTCTGAGCTGTTAATGCCCTTGGACTTCTTCTGCGTGGACTTGGGGCTACTTCGATTATTGATCTCATTTAGATTCCCAACATATCAGAAGAGGCTTTTCAACTTGTGAAAACCAGTATGTGTTGCCTTAGTTTGACTGCAGAAATCAGCAAGTTAACCATCAATGGTAGGACTGGCCAGACTGATTTCAAGAATCTTTTGCAAGAACCAAACTGCCCCTTCTCTGTCAGCCAGCTGGGTAGGAAGACAGAGAGAAAGAGGAGAGGAGAGAGAGAGACAAAGAGAGACAGAGAGATAAAGGTAGCAAAAAGAGAGAAGTAATGGGTCTAGCCCTCTTACTGTGCTCAACACTGACTTTAGCCACCCCAATGACTGCTGGAACATGGGCACCCATTGTCCACGAGTTCCTCAAAAAGGTTGGAGCAACATCCATTTTTATCAACAAAGCTTGACAAAGTTTCCTTTTTTAGACTACAGAATCTCACATGTTGCATTGGTATATATAGTTGCTAGATTTTGAGTCTTTAGACACATTGGAGTCCAGCATTTTCAATAGCGTCTGGTGAGGAGCAATGAGTTTAACCCTTGTGCCAGCTGAACTGCTCACCTGAAGATCTGAAGGTCGGCAGTTTGAATCTGCGAGATGGGATGCGCTTCTGTCTGTCAGCCCCAGCTTCCCATGTGGGGACATAAGAGAAGCCTCTCATAGACGTCCCCTGGATAACGTCTCTGTAGACGGCCGATTCTCTCACACCAGAAGCAACTTGCAATATATTCTCAATTCGCTTCTGACACGATAAAAAATTAGCTTTTGGTATGTTTGTCTCCACATAGACCACTTTCCATACTTACTTCCATGTGAATAAACGCTGGATAACACCTTAACTAGAATCCCTCTGGATTAAAAATTTGTAGGATCTTGTCTTTTTATTATTCTCCTTCTCAGATCTTTCAGTGATGGAAAAGGACAGTAGCTATCCCAACTTTCTCTTATGCATTAAATTTATTTTATTATACAAACCATCTTAAAAGAAAGGGGGAGAAAGTAGAAATAATTCTCTTCTATACTTTTAGAAGTGTAAAAAGATGTCCTTGTATCAGAGTAGATCATTGGCCCACCTAGCTCAGTATTGCTTGTACCAGGATTGGACAAAAGTGTTATTAAAGCATCTATGCCAGCTGTGTCAACATATATAATAACATGCATATCAGGGTGCTCCGAAAGGAACAGAAGAAGAGCCAGTTAGGTAGCAATCTGAATAAGACACGAGACCTGGCACCAAGTCTAAAAATAAGGATGAGCAATGACAAACGTAGATGCAGCATCTCTTTTTCTAAAATGAAGTGGCTAGATCTTGACATTCCCTTTGTAATGTGTAAGTTGCTCCGTAAGGAATGATTCATGTGCTTGAAATGATTCATTTTCTTTCTTTCTTCTACTGTGGCTGGGGGAGGAATTTATATAGGCAGCATCCCTACTCTCTAGGGAAAATAGAACTAAAATAACTGCTTTTAGTAACTGCAAAAAATACTGCTGGCCCAAACAATACATGCGGGAAAACATATCCACATAAAGCCTAGTTGTTCTTGCTGTTGTTGTTGTTTGCCTTCAAGTCATTTCTGACCTTCAAGTCATTTCCTAAGACCAATCTATCATTGAGTTTTATTGGTACGATTTCTTCAGAGAGAGTTTTCCTTTGCTTTCCTCAGAGGCTGAGAGAGCACAAGTGGGTTTTGATGGTCGAGTAGAGATTCAAACCCTGTTTTCCAGAGTCATAGTCCAATACTCAGACAATTACATGACAAAACCAAGTCACAGATCTGCTTTTTAGATTCAAATCTATAATTATGCATATGAGTCAAGGGAAAATAAACTCTCTGGCAGTGGCACTGAATTCCAAAAAATTCAGGACAAAAAGTAATAATTTTTTTTTGCCCTCCCACCAATGAACAACACAACATTGTGGGTCAGCTATGGGCAACTTTTATTATATGTTACCAATCAATCTCTGTGTGATCTACCAACCAAATGTAAGAACATGAATATAAATTTGAACTTGCACGTGAACTTGAACTTGACCTTACACTTGAATTTGTTATGTAATAAAATGAGGCAGTGGCCCTCCAAGACCAAGTCACCACAAACAATGGTGAAACAACATGGTCCCCGAATGCAGTCCACATGTTGCTCCCAAGGGGACCCATCAGGTAAACGGATGGAGAATTTAGCCTCAATTTATGAGGGTTCATTTTACTGCCACAGATTAGGGATAAGTGTCTTCATAGGAATGGCCTGGGTGGGGAGTGCTCTTTCGCTGACCCCACCCACAGCAAGTCCCGGCCGGTTTTCAAAAATGATTCTATGGTATAATGGGACCACAAACCAGGTAATTTAATCGTGTACTGTCACAGGTAAAAGTAAAGTCTAATCGTGACATTAAGTCTAGTCGTGTCCAACTCTGGGGGTTGGTACTCATCTCCATTTCTAAGCCGAAGAACCAGTGTTGTCCGTAGAGGCCTCCAAGGTCACGTGGCCAGCACGACTGCATGGGGTGCCATTACCTTCCCACCTATTAATCGACTCATATTTGCATGTTTTTGAACTGCTAGGTTAGCAGAAGCTGGGGCTAACTGCAGGAGTTCACCCCGCTCCCCGGATTCGAACCCCCGACCTTTCAGTCAGCAAGTTCAGCAACTCAGCGGTTTAACCCACTGTACCACTGGGGGCTATAATGGTATTCTGTCATATATTCAGTTTTAGGTAATAACACTCTGGCCAAGTATATATCTGCTGCACTGTATAGGACTGTCTACAGTAGTTGCATTCAAAACAGAAATTTCACCATTAAAGCTACTACTATGGGATGTGTGACTATCCAGATGTGGCTGGACTGCCATCCCCATCATCCCCAAGTCTGGGCTATGCTGGCTAAAGGTGATTTAAACTTGCATCCAATGATACCTGGAAGTCCAGACATTACCTGGCCATGTGCATAGGTTCTGTTCTTGATTGACTATTTTACTGTCCCACATCCTATGTTGGGGAAAAGATCATTGCTTTAAATATAAAGCTGTAAAAGCCTCCTTTCCTGTTGGCTTATTTTTTCAAAAAACATATCACTAATGAAGGAGAGGAATTCATCACCCCAATTATGGAGCCTGGATTTGGATGGGATTTAAATCTCTTCATAATAGCAGAGCTGGACCTAGCATAGAGCAAAGTGAAGCAATGCCTTAAGGAGGAAATGATGGGGTGATGACCAACAAGAAAATGTTGGAAAAGGACACATGTGTTTGCATCATTTGCTTTGTGCCACTCGACATATTGGTTTGCTCAAGAAGCAATGGTAGGCAAAGGGTACTTGCCATTTGCCTCAGGCAGCACATTTAATAAACCTTTTCTGCTTGAGTTTTGAAACGTATCACCTAGATTTTGGAATATTCTGAAATTTTAAAACAAATTTCAAATATTTTCATATACTTAATATCATAGGGCCCATGGTAGCACAGCAGATTAAAATAATGGTTTTAATGTGAAGATAACTGATTTTAGTGTTTATGTATATTTGTGGTTTATTTTATGTTCCAGCACTGAATGTTTGCTGTATATATGTTGTGCTCTGCCCTGAATCCCCGTTGGGGTGAGAAGGGAGGAATATAAATATTTCAAATAAATAAATAAATAAATAAACTTGCTGACGAGAAGGTCTGTGGTTCAAATCCATGGGACGGGGTGAGCTCCCGTCATTAGCCCCAGCTTCTGTCAACCTAACAGTTCGAAAACATGGAAATGTGAGTAGATCAATAGATACTGCTTGGTGGGAAGGTAATGGCACTTCATGCAGTCATGCCAACCACATGAGGCGTCTACAGACAATGCTGCCTCTTCGGCTTAGAAATGGAAATGAGCACCACCCTCCAGAGTCGGACTCGACTAGACCTAATGTCAAGGGGAAATCTTCACTCTTACCTAATACAATAACTTGGAGATGGGATCCAACTCTACACATTTATGTTTTGTTCCAACCTTATACGTCCAGCCTGAAGGCAGTTTCATAAACAATATTTCATATTACAGTAGAGTCTCACTTATCCAACATAAATGAGCCGGCAGAATGTTGGATAAGCGAATATGTTGAATAATAAGGAGGGATTAAGGAAAAGCCTATTAAACATCAAATTAGGTTATGATTTTACAAATTAAGCACCAAAACATCATGTTATACAACAAATTTGACAGAAAAAGTAGTTCAATATGCAGTAATGCTATGTAGTAATTACTGTATTTATGAATTTAGTGCCAAAATATCACAATGTATTGAAAACATTGACTACAAAAATGTGTTGGATAATCCAGAATGTTGGATAAGCGAGTGTTGGATAAGTGAGACTCTACTGTATTATTCACACAATACAATGCTATGTACATTGAACCATCACAAAAAAGTGAAACTATTTCTGCCTCCCATGTGGACAATTTTAGATTTTGGAGCATTTCAGATTTCCGCTCTGCCACTTTCTTTGGCAAGTGAATGCAGATGTTTTTAATGGAATAATAATGCGACAGTTACTTCAAGGATACCATCCATCCATCTTGCCCTTGATCAGCCCCTCTTCCTTTTTCCTTCCACTTTGCCCAGCATCATGATCTTCTCCAAGCTTTCCTGTCTTCTCATTATGTGGCCAAAGTACTTCATCTTTGCCTCTAACATCCTTCCCTCCAATGAGCAGTCGGGCTTTATTTCCTGGAGTATGGACTGGTTTAATCTTTTTGGGATCCAAGGTACTCTCAGAATTTTCCTCCAACACCATAGTTCAAAAGCTGGCTGTGGCACAGCTGGTTAGTAACGAGCTGCAATAAATCACTACTGACTGAGAGGTCATGAGTTCGAAGCCAGCCCGGGTCAGGGTAAGCTCCTGACCATAAATAGTCCAGCTTGCTGTTAGACCTAGGCAGCTGAAAGACTGTTGCATAGGTACCGCTTATGCGGGGAGGCTGATTTAACTAATTTACTATGCCATAAAAATCTCCAGCAGTATGCGGAAAGAGGAGGAAGTTTCCATCAAAGGACTCGGTGTTGCAGTGGATGATGAAGCAGCAGCTCCCCCTGTGGCCGGAATCGAACATATTCTCACAAAGCCAAAAGCTGGAGTGTTAAATTGCCTTTGTGTCTCTGTCTATATTTGGTTGTCTCTATACATTGTTTGTCCCATGACATTTAGTGCTTGCTATTGTATGTGCATTGTGATCCACCCTGAGTCCCCTTCGGGGTGAGAAGGGCGAAATATAAATACTGCAAATAAATAAAGAAAGAAATGAAAGTGTCTATCTTCCTGCGCTCAGCCTTCCTTATGGTCCAGCCTCTTGCATCCATAGGTTACTATGGGGAATACCATTGCTTTATCTATGCGGACCTTTATTGCCTATGTGTTGTCTCTACTCTTGAATTTATCAAGATTGGTCATTGCTCTCCTCCCAAGAAGTAAACATCTTCTGATTTCTGGCTGCAGTCTGCGTCTGCAGCAATCTTCATGCCTAGAAATATAAATTCTGTCACTTCCACCACGTTTTCTCCTTTTATTTGCCAGTTGTTAATGTTTCTTCCAGTAATTTTAACTCCAACCTTGGATTCACCAAGTCCCACACATCGCATGATGTGTTCTGCATACAAGTTGAATAGTAGGGAGGGTGAAAGTATGCAGCCCTGCCGTACTCCTTTCCCAATCTTGAACCAGTCTGTTGTTCCCTGGTCTGTTCTTACCGTGGCTACTTGGTCTTTATACAGATTTCTCAGGAGACAGACAAGGTGGCTTGGTATGCCCATACCACCAAGAACTTATTATAATCCACATACAATATCCATGTTTAAATATTTGAAAGGATGCCACATTGAGGAGGGAGGAAGCTTGTTTTCTGCTGCTCTGGTAACTAGGACCTGGAGCAATGGATTTAAATTGTAGTAAAGGAGATTCCACTTAAATATTAGGAAGAGCTTCTGTAGGGTATTGCCTCGGAGTGTAAAAAAGTAAAGGTAAAGGTTTTCCTTGATGCTAAGTCCAGTCATGTCTGACTCCGGGGGTTGGTGCTCATCTCCATTTCTAAGCCAAAGAGCCAGCGTTGTCCGTAGACACCTCCAAGGTCATGTGGCCGGCATGACTGCATGGAGCGCCGTTGCCTTCCCGCCGGAGCGGTACCTATTGATCTACTCACATTGGCATGTTTTCGAACTGCTAGGTTGGCAGAAGCTGGAGCAACAGCGGGTGCTCACTCCGCTCCCGGGATTTGAACCTGGGACCTTTCGGTCTGCAAGTTCAGCAGCTCAGTGCTTTAACACACTTCGCCACCAGGGTTCTGCCTCGGAGTGTAGTGAAGTTGAAACATTGGCTGGCTGGCCATCTGTTGGGAATGTTTGGATTGTGTTTCCCTGCTTGGAGTGGCTGCCCTTGGAGTCTCTCTGTTTCTATGAAACCGTTTCCCCTCAGCAGGGTGAAGTGGGCAAAGGAGTCCCGCTGTGCGCAGGCGTTTGTGTTGATAAATCTCAGTTATGCTATCAATGGCTTTGGATTAGGTTTTATGCATTCATAGAGACATCTTGTATTCTTTCCCAGTGTTGTTGTCAGCCGCCTTGAGTCTTGTTCTTGAGAGAGAGGCGGGGAGCTGAAAGGAGGAGAGGATGCCTCCGTGGCACCGCCTTTCCTGGGTCTGGGCGACAGAGTCGGGCTGGGCGGCAGCCTCACCAGGAGAGAGAGGCTTGGAGGCGCTGCCGCTGCTGAATGGGCGCCGGGCTGGGGCTCAAAGGGAGAACGAGAGGAGGAGGAGGAGGAAAAGGAGCAGGAGAAGCGCGTTTCCTGGGCACGCCTCCGCCGGTGACGCCTGGCTGGTGGGGAAGGCAGCCGTGCGGCGGACCCGGAGCGCCAGGTAAAGAGACGGGGACGGGGAGGGGGAGGGAGGGAGGGAAGGAAGGAAGGGGCGCCCCCCCCCCCGTCCCCCTCTTTGCCCAAGCCAGCCCTGCCTTTGGCGTTTCGCCCCGACCTCTGGGGCTACTTGGGAGGCCTGCCCTCCTGGACCTGGGCTGAAGGGCGGTGGAGGGACACTTCAGGCGCTTTCTTCCCTTCCTGCTTGGAGGGCTTGGTGGAGGATGGAGGCTGCGGGCAGACTCTGCCTTCCATCCAGGGATATAATAATATCCCTGCCCAGGCAGTGCTAGGGATGCTCACTTGAAGAGGCTCACCTAGAGTCCCTCGTCGAGGTGGAAGAGACCCCAATGGCCATACAGTCCAACCCAGACATGAAACCAAAGCAGCATGGAGAGATGGCCATCCAGCCTCTGCTTCCAAATCCCACCCTCTGGACTTCGGATCTCATCCAAATGATCAACCTGTAGCTCACCAGGCATCTTGGGACTCCACTGCCATAACCTGATGGCAGCAGGAGGCCAGTCATATCTGGGGGGCAACCTTAGGGTAAAATCACACTTTGTTATTGTGTGCCTTCAAGTCACCACTCACTTTCATCCCTATCACGGGATCTTGGCAGGAGCCCCCAGTGGCTCAGTGGGTCAAATCCTTGTGCCGGCAGGACGGATGACTTGAAGGTTGGGTTGCTGACCAGAAGTTTGCTGGTTAGAACCCAACCCAGGGAGAGCGCAGATGAGCTCCCTCTGTCAGCTCCAGCTCCATGCGGGGACATGAGAGAAGCCTCCCACAAGGATGGTAAAAACATCAAAACATCCGGGCGTCCTCTAGGCGATGTCCTTGCAGATGGCCAATTCTCTCACACCAGAAGCGACTTGCAGTTTTTAAAGGTCTCCTGACACACACACACACACAGAAAAGAAGGGATCTTGGCTAGATTGATTCAGAGGTGGTTTGTCATTATTTTCCTCTAAGGTCGAGACTAGATCTACACTGCCACATAATGCAGTTTTGAACCGCACTGAACTGTATTAGGTGGGTCTACACTATATCATGCGGAGCCCTCGGTGTCACAGTGGGTTGAACCACTGAGCTGCTGAACTTGCTGGCCAAAAGGTCAGCAATTCGAATCCAGGGAGCGGGGTGAGCTTCCACTAGTAGTCCCAGATTTTGCCAACCTAACAGTTCAAAAACATGCAAATGTGAGTAGATCAATAGTTACAGCTTTGGCAGGAAGTCCATGCAGTCATGTCGGCCAAATGACCTAGGAGGTGTCTATGGACAACGCCGGCTCTTTGGCTTGGAAATGGAGATGAGCATCAACCCCCCAGTGTCGGACACGACTAGACTTAATACCAGGGGGGTAATCTTTACCTTTATCTTTGCACTGACTATATCGTAACGCACTTCAAACTGCATCACATAGCAGTGTAGATCCAGCCAGAGCAAGCCTCACTTGCCCTGTCATCAAAAGAGTTCCCCTGCCTTTGTGGAGATTTGAACCCTGGTCTCCCAGAGCCCTAATCCAACCCTCTGGATCCAGATCGTACATGCCACACAGATTTCATATTCGCAGCCATGCCTGTGTGAGAGAGAACATGCGTGTGCCTGAGAACAGCTCTGCATCACAGTCCTAAGCAACAGTTACCTGGAAGAAACTCCCCTTGCATTTCAATGAAACTTTAATTGGGTGTTGTAAAAGGCAGGAGCGTGGAATATTTAACTAGCTGTTGTCTTGAGCAGTTCTTTGCCGAGGATTGCTCCTATGCTACAGGGTAAGAGCACAAGGTGCAGGAATAAAGCACCTTCTTTGTACGCAGGAGATCCCTCCCAATTTCAATTATCAGTCCATTAAATAGGTCAGAGAGCAAGTAAAACCCTTTGCCTCTGCCAAGCCACTGGCAGTGGAAATTTTTTGGCTAGTTCAGACAGTGGGAACCTTTGTTCTTCTGTATGTTGTGGTTCTTGTTGTTCTGTGCTTTTAAGCAATTTTCTAAGCTATCATGGGATTTTCTTGATTAGATTTGTTCAGAAGGGGGGTTGTTTTTGCCTTCCTCTGGGGCTGAGGGAATGTGACTGGCACACATTCACCCATGGGTTTCAATGACCAAGCAGATATTGGAAACCTGGTCTCCAGAGCTTTACACTAATGCTCAAACCATTGCACTGGCTTTCCTCCCTTTCCTGTCCCTTAAGACGAGTACTATTTTGGACTTCAACTCCTAGATTCCCTGTCAACCTTGTCAATAATGTATCTAAGACCACCAGGAGGGATACAGTTGCCCATTCCTGTATTAGAAAGACAATTAATCTTTGGTGGTCTTAAAACAGAATTCCCCATCTGGTGCCTTCCAAACTCCAGGTCAATGGTAAGCAAAGTGGAGTTATAGCTCAAAACATCTGATGAGTACTACATTGGGGAATTCTGCCTATGGGTGCATTCAACACTGCCGAATTAATGTAGTTTGACTCTTTAACTGCTATGGCTCAATACTATACAATCTTGGGAGTTGTAATTTGGTGAAGCACTATGACCTTCTAGGAGAGACAGTGGACGACCTACGAAAACTTAACTCCCATGATACCATAGCATTGAGCCATGGTTGGTATTGTCCTACTGCCATGATTCCACAGTGCATATAGACTCCTAGAAGGTTTATAAATAATATTATTTATTTATTTATTGTTGTTGTTGTTGTTATTATTATTATTATTATTATTATTATTATTATTATTATTATAGTTTATTAAGGTGTAACTTAGCCAGTGTTATTCAACATGGTACTGACTAAGCTGGCATTTGAATTTGCTTGTTCTTTGCATCGTGTCCAACAGCTTCTGGCTATGGTAAGTTCTTCTAATGAAGGATGAAGTGATTTGTGACAGCTGTAATGCAAACAATACATTTTCTCCATAAACAGAGCCAGTTCATCTTTTAATGCCAGTTTCTGAGGAATACTATATGTAGGTGGGTGCCACTGTTCTCATTACCTGTTTGTGTGCCTTTCACAGGCATTATTGCTCACCAGGGCTGCAGAATGCTGGACTAGGTGGGCTTCTGGCTAGATCCAACATGAATCTAATCTTGTGGTCATATTTCCAGATGGAGAAGGGTTAGAACTTGGAGAGAAAGGGACAAAAATGACACCAGGATTTGGCCACAGATGGGATAATTGTGGAATTATACAGAAGCTCTAAGGCACATATGTTAAACTCAGTGTCTGCAGCCTGAATCCGGCCCCCCATGTCATTTTATGTGGCCCTCCAGATGATGGACCACAACTCCTATAGTCCTCATAATTAGACATCATAACTAGATCTAATGGAAGTTATGAGACAGCCACATCTGGAAGGCTGCAATTGGTTCTGTTTAGTCAGGATAGTGGGGTTTGAATTTAGATACAAGACAAGTGGATATGACGTCTGACTTTAAAATGTCCTTTAACCTTTTCCCAACCTCAGAGCCACAGGTGATGTTGGGCTACAATTCCCATTACCTCCAGTTAAAAACAAAAGAACACCAACCACTATGCAAAAAAAAAAGTTATTCTTCTGTGTCCCTGGATTCTCTGTCCATGGATTCAATGGCCCTTTGAAGGCAACAATAAGGCTGATGTGGCCCTTGATGAAAATGAGTTTGATGCCCTGATCTAAGGAATACTTGAATGGCCTGGCAATTTTTTAAGGCAGTGGTTTTCAACCTGTGAGTCCCCAGGAGTTTTGGCCTACAACTCCCAGAAATCTCAGTCAGTTTACCAGCTGTTAGGATTTCTGGGAGTTGAAGGCCAAAATATCTGGGGACCCACAGGTTGAGAACCACTGTTTTAAGGGAATGAGCAGCTCTTTTGCACCTTTAACAGCTACCTGAGCAGGAAACATTCAACAAGTGAACCTTATCCAGCATTTGAACACTGTAATAACAAGTTTCACCTCCCTTCATAGGATTGCTGCTTGCATTCCTGCTTTCTCAGTCCAGATGATTTCTTCTCCTATCCTATGATAGGATTTCTTCTCCTATCCTATCCTCCTTCAGTTTAGCATAGATAGTGTTTCCCCCCAAAATCATTAGCATTTTTATGGCATGTGAGTAAACATTATAAAGTGGGGGCAGAGGCAGAAAAATTCTAATCAGAAAAAAACTTTGATGTAACTTTGTATTTGTAATATGTAGAAGCTTATGTGGTTTGTTAATATTGGAATTAACATGTTTCCATAATATGTAATTTTACTACAGATATTACAAACATTAAATTTACTACCAAATTCGAATAGTGTGTTGAAAAACTTTCTAATAACATTCTGAAAATTGTGGTTTTCTGATGAAGAATATGCATTCAATGTCTTACAGTCATGAAATCTAAAAATCTCCTGAGATCTTATGACTTCAAGGAAGCAGAGACTTGATAGCCACACTCTTTTGTCTTAACCTAATAACAGTGTAATTTGCAAATAAAGGCAACAGATTATTTCTGATCTTGAAGTACCTGATTCAGAGTCAGCCCTGATTAATATTTGGATAGGAGAAGGCCGAAGAATGTTTCCACGCTAAGCAAAAAGCTTAGAACAGAAATCACTAGGGGAAAACAGATTGTGAGAGGACATCCCACAACTTGCATCCCAGTTGTGGAATTCCTTCAGTCTGGAGGCCTGATTGACACTAGTGTTAAACTCATTCCCATGGCCAGTTAGTACTTGTTTTTTTTTTTCTAACAACTTCAAGCCAAACTAATTTTATCCAGACTGTACATGTTTATGGTTGTATCATTAAATATTGTTTTGGTGGGTTTTAAACTACCGTGTTTAAAGTTGGAAGACTACAATCAGCCCACCACATTGGCTGGGTATAGGGGCACAGAGCCCCCATGAAAGTAAAAAATAAAACAGATCTGTAAATGAAGAAACTGCTTTTTTTTTTTTTTTACCTGAGAGAGGATCTCTTGAAATTTCAAGGTCTTCCAATGTGACTGTATCATGAAGTTGACAAAGAAATGCACTGGAGGACCTAGAGATTCCTAGAGATGTGTTCTTGGGTAAAAATAAGAGTGAAGGTTAACCACAGAATCATATTAGAGGACCTAGAAATTTGTACAGAAAACATTTAAATCGAATCCATTTGATTTAATGAAATCTGCAAAAGTCAAAAACATAAATGTGGAGGGACAACTGCATTTCATATCTATCTTATCTAACACTTTAAACTTTTGTTATTTATTGTTTTAAATTGATGATTTAATTGTGAGCTTGCCCAAGATCCTTGGATAGCGTGAAATATAAGTATTTTAGTATTAAACAAACATTTAGTTCAGGGAATGGTGAGCATGGCTCTCAGGCTATTGCTTGCCTTGGATTCCCAGCAGCCCTAGCCAGCAGGGTTATGAGAGTTAGAATACCAAAAGAAATATGGAGGTCCACACTTGCCCTCTGAAGCCTTTGCAACAGGCTGGAGACTTTAAGTCAACTGGTTGATGCTGACTCTGCTTGAAATCCAATACCCCCCCCCCCCCCCCACACACACACACACATACAGAAGTTTAGGTCTTGGTCGCTATTCCTAGCCAGAAAACAGAGATACTTTGTATGCACGTGTGCATTACTGTTTTTTATGCATGCAGTCAAATTCCTGCATGCGATAAAAATTGAAACAGTGTGTGATTAAAATAAGTTACATTTTCACAGACTCACAGTCTGGATTGTGTGTAGGTCAAACCACACTATAGGTTAAAAAGGCTTGTGCCCATTCTTTGTTTCCTCCAGGAGGCTCATGATGCAGTCATTTTGACTCCAAGGCAGGTAACTGTTTTCTTTGCTTGCCTGCAGCTGTGATGATGTGTTGTACGTATTCACTTGCATCCGTCATTCTGAGTAATGCAGCTGGATTGCTTCTTGAGAGCCAGTGTGGGCGTGTGCATGAAATGAGAATGGAAGCAACAGAACCATGGGATTAGCAGACAACTTTCTTCCATCCCCACCCCAGAAGCAGAAATTGAAAACAAATGAAATTGGAAAATAGAAAAGGGTGATCCTGGGCAGGTGCCAACTAGTTTGGGTGCTCTGTTGCTTCGGCACAGACAGCTGGCTGATTTCCACTCTGATAGAATAATAGAATCATTGATGGACAATTATAGTCTTATTTTTCCTGATGGAGAAGCAAATTAGATATTTCACTGCTAATAGATATGTGCCTATGGATTGAGAAACCAGAGGTTTGCCTGATTGGATGCCAACATCTATCATTTCCAGGTAACCTGAGCAATATTGACGAGAGTGATTATATTCAAATACATCTGGATGGCATCAGTTGGGGATAAGTCAGCTTTATAAGGCAGGAAAATTGTTCTCAATTTCAGATGGATGTTTGAACCTTTTCTGGTACCTAAACTGATGTCTTTCCTCAACAGGCCTACTCTCCAAGGGGGTATGTAAACACTTAAGATTCTTCCTTGGCTCCCAAGTGAACAAGAAACATGCCAGAACAAAGTAACGATTATAGAGTGGTGGTGTTTGGAGCTGCTGGTGTTGGTAAGAGTTCGCTGGTTCTTCGCTTTGTAAGGGGAACCTTCAGGGAAACATACATCCCAACTGTTGAAGATACTTACCGCCAGGTGATCAGCTGTGACAAGAACATCTGCACCCTTCAGATCACAGACACCACTGGAAGTCACCAGTTCCCTGCCATGCAGAGGTTGTCCATCTCCAAGGGCCATGCATTCATGTTAGTGTACTCTGTTACCAGCAGGCAATCCATTGAAGAGCTCCAGGCAATCTATGACCAAATCTGTCAGATCAAAGGAGACATCCAGAAGGTCCCCATCATGTTGGTGGGAAACAAGAGTGATGACACCCAGCGAGAGGTGGATGCCAATGAAGGAGAAGTCCTGGCCACCAAGTGGAAATGTTCCTTCATGGAGACATCTGCCAAAATGAACTATAATGTTCAAGAACTCTTCCAAGAACTTTTAAATCTGGAGAAGCGAAGAAGTGTAAGCCTCCAGGTGGATGGTAAGAAATCGAAGCAACAGCGGAAGAAGGATAAACTGAAAGGCAAATGTTCTGTCATGTGAAGTGCAGGTATTTTGACCTCCTGTGCAATCGAAAGAGGCAGAGAGACTCATTCTTGGCAGTGCATTCTCATACATTCTGGGATACGGATAGACACAGAGTTTCCATGGGCAAAGGATTGCTGTTAGGTTTTGTTTGCTTGCGTGTTTGTTTTTAAAGTCTCATTCTTAAACTTTGGCCAGATTATTAAAATATTTACTTGAGGACAGTTGGGGTTTGCATGATTCATTCTACACACCAGGTGTTTAAAAAACATCCACCACACCACAACAAACATTAGTCACTGTAGTATAGAGAAGCCATTATGATTGAGCAGCAAAACCCTGTGTTTTAACTTTGCATTTTGTTATAGCTTTTAAGTCTATCTCCAGCTTATCATTTTATACAAATGCTTACAAGAATGAGTGGTTCACAATGGGGTTCTGGTCAATTAAGTTAGAAACAAAGGTAACATTTTGCCTAATAAGCAAACGGAGTAACCTGTGTTGTCGAAGGCTTTCATGGCCGGGATCACATGAATACTTTGAAAAACAGGCCCTAGAAACAGCACCAAAAAAGCCAACTGTTTGGTTCAGATACGTAGATGACACCTTCACGATTTGGAGCCATGGAGAGGAAGAACTCAGCAAGTTCCTGGACCATCTTAACAGCATCCACCCAAACATCCAATTCACCATGGAAAAAGAAAAGGAAGGAAAACTGCCATTTCTAGATGTTCTGGTCATCCGCAAACCCAATCAACAATTGGGCCACACAGTTTACAGAAAACCTACACACACAGATAGATACCTTCATAAAAACTCCAACCATCACCCAAGTCAAAAAAGGAGCACAATCAAAGCCCTGACAGACCGTGCACAAAGAATCTGCGAACCTCACCTCCTCCAAGGTGAACTCAACCACCTAAACTGGGCTCTACAGGCCAATGGATACTCCACCACAGACATCAGAAGAGCTGCAAGGCCAAGAACAAGCCATGAGAGTCAAGACAAAGATCCACCCAGAGGAAAGGTGTACTTACCATACATCAAGGGAACTACTGACCGCATAGGGAAGCTGATGAAGAAGCACAACCTACAAACTATCTACAAACCCACGAAGAAAATCCAACAAATGCTACGGTCAGCGAAGGACAAGAGGGATCCTCTCTCTTCTGCAGGAGTCTACCGGATACCATGCAGCTGTGGACAAGTCTACATAGGGACCACCAAACGCAGCGCCCAAACAAGAGTCAAAGAACATGAAAGGCACTGCAGACTAATTCAACCAGAGAAATCAGCCATAGCAGAGCATTTGATGAACCAGCCTGGACACAGAATACTATTTGAGAACACAAAAATGCTGGACCATTCTAACAACTATCATGTCAGACTACACAGAGAAGCCATTGAAATCCACAAGCATGTGGACAACTTCAACAGAAAGGAAGAAACCATGAAAATGAACAAAATCTGGCTACCAGTATTACAAAACTCAAAAATCAGAACAGTAAATAAAAAGCAATACTCTGAAAACAGAGGGTTTCCAGACATGAATCAACCAAGGGCAGTTAACGACTCTAAACAAAGGATGCCCCAGAGGCAGGAAGAAGACAGCAGATAAGCTTTTCAATGCTAATTTAAGTGATTAACTACACATTCACACTGACCTCTCTCACCCTAGACTTTCCACAGATATATATTAACCTCTTTGCTTAGTTTTCTCCATACCTCACAACCTCTGAGGATGCCTGCCATAGATGTGGGCGAAACGTCAGGAGAGAATGCTTCTGGAACATGGCCACACAGCCCGAAAGACATACAACAACCCGGAGTAACCTGTCTTGTTTTTAGACTGATTCTTAACCAGGGTAAAATCAAATACTGACTACTGTAAATGTTTATTCATTTCCTGTAGTTCTTTGAATGTGTGTGTATATATAAGGAGAAGCTGCATTCCTTACCAAAGATATGCTACTTGTTCCACATGAAAAGTTATAATTTTGTATGTGGTGTTGTATATTGGCAAGAATTTTATGTGAATTAGTAAAGTGATTTGAATACCTACTGTGTATCTATTAATGTATTAGGTATGTAAGGTGCAAAGCTGGCTTTCCTAAAATTAGAATCAGTGGATTTGGGTTATCAAAATATTCTTTCCATCCTTAAGAAGCTGAAATGAGAGCTTGGAGTTTCAGCATCTGATGTCATTATGTAGATTAGTATTATTCTTTTTAAAAGAATGAAAACTATTAATGGTCTTGAACATTTATTTAATTAAAGACAGGTGAAGCAGATAGGCTGGATCCAGACTTAATCTTTAGAGTCTATACACTGAAATCAACAACAGTTTAATCACAGCTCAAAAGTTGTAAATTTAGCTGGATTAATAGCTCAAAGTGTCACAAAGTCTGGATTCAACCCTTTGTTTAAAGGAGATGTTAATCTGAATAGATTAAGTTACTTTCATGTTCCACTCCTACACGAGCTGCATGAGTCTGGTCTTAGATTGCAACTGCTTCCAGACTAGCTATTTAATGGAAAATAGCCACATTAGTCACTTGTCTACACGGGGACTTCTAGATTATTAGACAATCACTTTATAAAGGATTTAATCCTTTGGTTGTTCTTTTAGCTAGGTTTGGTTATTTCCTTCATGGTCTAGTGAGGTTTTTAATTTTATTGTAGATTCAGCGGCAATCGAAGCACCACTTACAATATTGTCAGCCCTCAGAATCCATGGGGCATTGGTTCCAGGACTCCCCCCAGATACCAAAATCCATGGATTCTCAAATCCAAGCCATAACAACCAGTGGCAAAAGGACCAGCTGCCAAGGAAAGAGATCTCAGAGTGGCTCCCTGACCTCTGCCAAGCTTGAGTCTACCATACATTCCTGGGGTTCTTGTCCAAGCCCCCCCCCCCCTATTTTTGCTCTTCCTCCATCTTGTTCTCTATTCTACCTCAGCAGTGTTCAGTCTCAGCAGGAGAGCACACTGGAGCTGCTTTCACCACAGTCCTTTCATGAGGCGTACCAGAGTGGCTTAGAGAGAGATGAGATGGGGTTGTTGTATGTCTTTCGGGCTGTGTGGCCATGTTCCAGAAGCATTCTCTCCTGACGTATCGCCCACATCTATGGCAGGCATCCTCAGAGGTTGTGAGGTATGAGGATGCCTCTGAGGATGCCTGCCATAGATGTGGGCGAAACGTCAGGAGAGAATGCTTCTGGAACATGGCCACACAGCCCGAAAGACATACAACAACCCTGTGATCCCGGCCATGAAAGCCTTCGACAACACAGAGATGAGATGCCCTGCACTGCTTTCCCCCCCAAATATTCTCAATCCCTGGTTGGTTGAATCTGCAGGCGTAGATGTAGAGGGCCAACTGTAATCACATAAACTAAATTTGCTGGGATAAAAAGGGCCAGAAGTTTTTCTTGATTACAGTCACCCCTCCACATTTGCTGAGGTGAGGGGCACAGGATCGCCACAATTTTGTTTTAAAAAAAACTATATTAACCTTAGAAAACACATTTCTAGGAACTTCTAGGTCAATGGTTCTCAACCTGGGGTCCCCAGATGTTTTTGGCTTTCAACTCCCATAAATCATAACAGTTGGTAAACTGACTGGGATTTCTGGGAGTTATAGGCCAAAAACATCTGGGGACCCCAGGTTGAGAACCACTGCTCTAGGTCCTCCAGTATAACTGTACAGTCATTTTCTGCAGGAAGGTGTTCTCTTTAGGAATCTCGAGGTCTATCAGCACAACTCCGTGATCAACTTCCAGCAAAAAATGACCATATAGTTGCAGTGGAGGACCCAGAGATTCCTAGGGATCATATTAAATCTGAGAAATCAAATTTGCAAAACAAACTCACAAATTTGGAGAGCAGACTGTACAGCTATAGCAGCTTGACTCCAGCACGGGTTCGGATGCAGACATTGATCAGGCCACCTGCTCACTGATGGGAGCCTGCCTATCCAGCCCTGGGTGGGTATACTTTTGGAATAATGGATTAAAATTCTGTCTGGGTGTGAACTGCTGCATGTGTGAGATGGACCGCCTGTCCCTCAATCAGACATAACTCAAGTAGCTCACACACCCAAGGCCCATTATCTGGGCCACATGCTAAAACTATCCCAAACTGAATATATAATCAAGATTCACAAATACTACAAAGAAAGCAACAAAACAAGGGACTTGAATGTAGACAGAAGGATGGGAATGGAGCTGTATGCTGATTGTGGAGGGGAGTACATTAAACTGGTTTCAGCAATTTTACAGGCAGGATTCAAGTTTCTACTAGGATGAGATCACATTAGCATTATAGAATGGAGGCTTTGGTCTCCCTATTGCACTGTTTGCTCCTGCAGAATTCTGGGAAATGTAGTTTAGGGATGCCAGGACCTCTCCAGCTGAGAATTCCAAAGCCCCGTTCTAAACTACAAATCCCAGAATTCTGCAGGAGCAACCTGGGCAATAGGGAGATGAAAACCTACATATGAAAACCTACATTCTATATGCTAATGTCATCTTGTTTTACCTAAATCTCCAGTCACGTCCGCAAACCAATAAGAAGTTGCCAATTTGTAGATTTTTAAACCCTTTCTCGAGGCTTGGGAAACTTCAGAAGCTTCTGGGCAGAAGTCTACAACAATGGAGAAAAAGAGTCCTTACTCTGCTCCAATACAATCCATCAGTTAGGGATGATTTTATATGTCATCATTGCAATAAATTCACCAGAACTGGCAAACATATAAAAGATCAGTAATGAAAAGGTAAAAAATAGAATTAAAGTGGCACGACTTCTTGCTGATTGGTTTTAATATCTTTTTCATTGTGGAAGATTATTCTGGGCCAAAAAATCAGCAGATCTTCCTGACTTTATCAAGCACCTCAAATCGTTTTCAAAAATGGGTTACAGCTACAAATTTGTATTAGAAGCACATAAAATGAAGGGCAAGTTTAGTGAAGTGAATCTGTTCAATTTTGGTGTACAATGTCTTGGGAATTTATTTTACATCTCATTACAAAATGTGAGGATAGAGTCTAGTCACTGCTGACTATAAAATTAAATTTCTTTGTAAGGACAAAAATGTACTGAAAGACAAGAACTTCTCAATAATTAAAAAAGGGCTAGCATTAAACACTAATATCTTATACCAGTGGGAGATGTAATCCTTTCCATCGACAGGTACATTTTTGTAGTTCAAGAAAGACACACTGATGGGATGTAATAAGCAATGCCTTTCAAGTACTATCTGTATAGTCATGTATCTGTAGCAGTATAAAGTCACTGGGAATCTTTGATGATGACTTTTGGGACTAGAGTACAGAGATGCATTCTTGTCATCAGTAAATATTATCTCTGTACATATTGAGGCAACATGTCAAGAGAATGGTCAAGTGCCCTAAGATGCCTTATAATTGACTCTTTTTAACCAAAAAAAACATAACTGTGCAAAAGTTTTTTTTGTGTAGAAAACAGTGCATTATGTGAGAAGTATGCCATTTTTTTGTAAAATGTTCTTTTGGGTCTAGATGATGATGATGATGATGATGAGATATAGAGAACAACAGACTGATAACCCTACCCCTGGACCAATTCATTCTACCCCTCCTTGTAGAGCAAACATCAAATTATTTCCCATCCACCTTGAAACTACCATAAGCGACAGATGAAGATGCCACTTCCCTCGTGAGAGATACCACTCTTCGCGTGTAGTCTAGAGCCTTAATTCTCAAGCAAGGGTGGGGTGAGTCCCCAATGTAATACTTAAGGAATGAGGAGATACTTGTTGCAAGGATGTTTACATATGGTGTTGCCTTTGATTGTTTATAGGAAAGCTTATGTTAAAGGGCAGGTTATCCATTGTGTGCAGAAAAAGGTATTATCTATGGAAGCACCAGGTGAGGTAAAGTAGGACCAGAATCGCTATTAAGGAAAATCTTGATACTCTCTGTGTTTCCTCCTATGGCCTTACACAACATTTCAATGCTCTATATTGCTGCTAATACAACAAGAAGACTCAAGAACTATCTCGATCCAGGTGGCACAATGATTAGAAATACATACATGTATCACCCATCTCTATAGTTTCCTTTCACTCCCAACATTTTGGTGCACAGACAAACCCCTTTGTGCTCAGCTAGGGAACCATGGGGCTGGTTAGAAATGGTGGGAATGGATGCCCACTAGGGCTGTGCAATCGATGGATAAAATGTTTCAAAACTCATTACAAAATTAGGGAGCACTGGGATTTCCGTTCTAAAGTGCTTCTAAAGTATCATTAGTGAAAATGTGTTACTATAATGAGAGTAATGAAATTCCATAACTTTTTTGCTATAGTAATTGTGCAAGTGGGGAAATTTCAGGGGCTCCTTTATCTCTCAGCTTTTGGGGTAAAACAATGATAGAACTCTTTTGCCACTTTTAGCCCATCAGAAATTTTCACTTATCCACAGATTTTAGGGGAATTTTCAAACTCTTTATAAACAACATTAAAAAAATATAAGAGCCACCTCTTTGAATTTTCTATACAATGACACAAGATAACAGGGGTTCATTCCCCCAATTTTCAGAAATATTCATACATCTACTAATTTTAGGGAATTTTTAAAACAAGGTTTTGACAAAAACTTTTTTAAAAAGCCACAACAGCTATTTCATTGAATGTCTCTCATATTAGCCAAATAACCAATAGAACTTCCATTTAGGGCAGTGATTCCCAACCTGTGGGTCCCCAGATGTTTTGGCCTTCGAATCCCAGAAATCCTAACAGCTGCTTAATTGGCTGGGATTTCTGGGAGTTGTAGGCAAAACACCTGGGAACCCACAGGTTGAGGACCACTGATTTGGGGGTTTCTTCCCAGCCCAGCACAGAGATTTACTTACTAGAAGTATCTGTCAGTCCTCCTCTTTGCAGATTCAACAATTTGTCTGGCTGCTGCTACAGAGGAGCAAATCTCTCCCCTATCCTGATTGGGACTTTCTGATGCTGAGCAGAATCCTGGGAAATGTAATTTAGTGCAAGGCCTTTTGAATTCTCTAGCACAGGGCTCCTTGCCTTCCCAAACTACATTCCCCAGAATTCTGTGCTTTCTCAGTCCCTTTCTCAGCAAACTCTGCATTCTCCTTCTTGCTTCCCTTTCCTAATAGCGAGAGGCCATTAATTTAAAGAGGAATGGCAGCCTTTTTGGCTTTGCTTGTTTGTGCTGAACATGAAATTGACTTTGGGAGACTTTCGAGGTTTGCAAAGTTCAAACGAAAAAGTATTGGGTAAATTTCAATGCTTAAGTTTTGGCACAGGCCACGCCCACATGTCAGATATTGTGTTGTAAGTACGAATTTTACAAATTTGATCTTACGACTGAAAAATTTACACAGCTCTAATGCCCAGCTCAAACCTCCGCTCACACAAAATTTTGCTTCCTTCTCCAGTGCTGCTCGCCCTGAGCTTTAGCTATCTACCTACAGATCCTGAGATTTCAGCTGGCACTCTAAAACCTGACAGCCCTAATTACATAGGAAACTCCATTTCAAACAGAATACAAAAGACTGTAGCTGATGATTCACAACATTGGACATACAATTCAGCTGCACAAGGCTGTTCAATATCTGCTCAATTATACACAGAGATTTTTTGGTTAAATTGAAGATACTTTGTCTGGTAGTCTGCCTTTGGCTTGAATACTGCATCCTGCGGAACCGGTTTCTTGGCTGTGACCATGTATTGGAGCAGGCAAAACTTCAGTTCAAAGTGCTGAAGTTTTAAGTCTGAAGCAAGTTTGAAAGGAGTGATCTATGATGTTTTTCCATTTATGAGTTACAGCAGGATAATAAAACACACCTTTAGTCTATACAATTGTGACATTTCATTAGTACAAATCACTATAGAAACCTAAAAGACGAAATGCATGCTATGTCTCTGCTCACACTTGCATTATTTTAGCTTCAGTGCTGCCCAGAATTTTCAACTTTCCTCTCAATATCAGCAATGATGAAGAATGCCAAGTAGATTATCACACCTTTTGGTGGTAGCCTTCCTCAGTGTAGTATGATTTTGTCTAAAACTCCATGTGCTGCAACAAACAAGCCAGACTGTAGTTTAACACATCTGAAGTTCACTGCATTGAGGAGCTTACATTGTGCACTGTTAAGACTTACCATATATACTCGAGTATAAGCCGACCCGAATATAAGCCGAGGCACCTAATTTTGCCCCTAATTTTGCCACAAGAAAACTGGGAAATCATTGACACAAGTATTAGCCGAGGGTGGGAAATTTCAGAAATAAAAATAGATACCACAAAATTACATTAATTGAGGCATCAGTAGGTTAAATGTTTTTGAATATTTATATCAAGCTCTAATTTAAGATAAGACTGTCCAACTCTGATTAAATCATTATTTTCATCTTCTTCAATGTAAATGTGCTTATGTATCCTTTTAATCGTAATAGAGTAAAATAATACAGGTAATAACAATACATACAGGAAAATAATACAAGTAATAATAGAGTAAAATAATAAATGCAATAATAAGATCAGAGTGAAATAAATGTATTATTAATAATAATTAAAAAAATAGAGTAAAATAAATGTAATAGTAGCAACAATAATAGAGTACAATAATAAATGTAATAATACCAATAATAATAGAGAAAAATAATAAATGTGCCATATATTCTTGAGTATAAGCTGACCCAAATATAAGCCAACCAGGATCCTCACCCGAGTATAAACAAAGGGGGGCTTTTTCAGTCTTAAAAAAAGGGCTGAAAAACTAGGCTTATACTCGAGTATATACAGTAAATTTGCCACCACTAATTATACAACCTATAATGACTTGTGAATGTTTAGTTGTAAATCTATGTAAGAAGCCTACTGAATGCCCTCATCAAATTAAGCAGTTTTGTTTCTACCCAATTCGAAACCTCTAAGACAGGGATCCCCAAACTAAGACTTGTGGGCTGGATGCATCCCTCCAAGGTCATTGACCCGGCCCCCACCCTAAACATTAGACTTAGGGTTGCCCTCAGTTTGAAACGACTTGAAGGCACACAACAATCCCAATTAACTTGACTCTCTAATGAGCACAAAGCAGGACCACACTTCCCACTGAAATACTGGTAAATTTATGTTAGTTAAAATTGTTTTTAATTTAAAATATTATATTGTTCCTTCATTTTTTTGCATAACAAGATATGGGCAGTGTGCATAGGATTTCGCTCATGTCTTTTTTTCAAACTATAGTCCAGCCTCCCAACAGTCTGGGGGACCATGAACTGGTCATTGGCTTAAAAAGTTTGAGGACCCCTGCTCTAAGGTCTTCAGAAGCAGAATAGGAGAAGAACGTTTAACATGACTTGTAACATTATATATGCAAAAGCTCTAGGTGTCTTAATAGACCACAACAAGAGTCAACAATGTGAAGTGGTGGCCCCAGAACCAATAGGAGCATGATGCCCAGATGAGGGGAAATAATAGTATCACTCTGTTCTGTATTGGTCAGATCTTACCTGGAATACTGCCTACAATTCTGACCACAAGTCAAGAAAGATATTGACAAGCTGGAACAGTTTCAGGTCATCCGAGATGGTCAAATGTATGGAAATTGAGCTATGTGATAAACAACTTAAAGAGTTGAATATGTTCAGTTATCAATGTTACATGCCATTTTAAAATATTTGGTTGCCATGTAGGAGATGGAATGAATCTGCTTTCTACTGAAACCAAATTCCAAGAAAATAGATTCCACCTAAACATTAGAAGGAAATTCTTGACTTTAAAAACAGTTCAGTAGTAAAATAGACTGACTTGGATAATGGACTCTTTCTTTGGAGGTCTTTAAACACAGGTTGGATGGTCATCTTTTCAGTGTGCTTTCGTTGTGTATTCCTGCATGAAAGAGGATTGGACTAGACAGCCCTACAAAGACATTTTGTACTTTGACTCCCCAAGGCTTCAGCCGGTATGATTAATGTCTAGCACATGAGAACTGTAATCCAAAACATCTGGCAGGCCAACATTTCCTCCCCCCTGACTGAAAGGCCTATACAATAAAATCCATTAAAGTGCAACACTTTACTTGGCCAACCAAAATCCACAAAACACATCATGCATGGTTTTGATGATTCACTGGCTTATTCATCTGGCCAGATGTTTTTTTTTGGTCACACAGAAGAAATAAAAAATAATATAGAAACCATAGGCCTGTATTTTATATCTGACATTGTCATTGTTGTTACTCAGTTGGTTTGGTCTGATCTCAATGCACACAGATGCCACTCCTTTTATGACCCTTTCATGGAACCCAGACAAAGGGCAATAAAAACATCTGATGCAAAATTTAGGTTTGTGATTCCAACAATGTCACTTTTTCCTTTCTGCTGTATGTTTTTTTTTAAATAATCTTTGGCCTGATGAAAAAGCCAGTTGCACTTCAAAAACTTTGTGTTTTGTGCATTTTGGTTGACCAGAAAAATATCACTCTTCTATAATACATGAAATAAACCTAATTTGAAATGGAGGCACAATATTCAGAACAAGGAAATTACAATTTCTTATCTATGTGATAACAGAAATTCACAACTGATCTGCATTTTTCTCATTCAGACACAAAGTATGGTATGAATCTGTGCTTACATCTGAGGAAAGTTTAGAGCCATTAGAATGTGAGTAAGGCTTAGAAAATACATTCATTTGCTACTCTCTATAACAGATAGCTCATTTTACTGTTCCCGCTACACTATACTTCAGGTTAAACATTTTTCCAAGAGAGACAACATTACTCTCACTAATTAGAAAACTTTAGAAATAGACTACAACTCCTACACACACACATATATAAGTTCTAAGTAGCCTACAGTCAATTTTGGTGTAAAACAAGAAGCGACACAGGCTATGCTGTCTGGCATGTTCTGAACATTTTTTTCTATAAAAGATTTTTTCCCCAAATTCAGCTTATTCTGATATGTATTTATTATAAAAGTTTGCTCAAATTTCTTTTTAAAAGATTATTTAAGTTGAATCTTGGCATTCAGTTGTTAATTTTACCAATTATTTTTAATCAATAGCACAATTAAAATAATTAAAAACTTAATTGGTTAATAATTTCATTTCATATGTAATAATAATAATAATAATAATAATAATAATAATAATAATAATAATTTATTTTATACCCTTCCTCTATCTCTCTGAAGGGACTCGGGGCGGCTTACATGGGGCCAAGCCTAGATAAAACAATAAAACATAGAGAAACATCAAAATGCAAACACAATTATTAAAATCCAACATTCCAAAACAAAACAAAAGAAATAATAATGTTAAAAACGTATTAAAACATGGATTTGGCACCCAAGTAAAAGGATAAAAATGAACTGGGTAAAGTGCAGTGTGTAAATATTGAGTCACAATGTAGTTGAATGAATACAGCCATCGACAATGGGGTAACTTGGGTAGGGCGGACCCTGTAACTGTAAACGGGTATGGGTACGGCAGAATAAAGTGCAGTAAATGAGGAAATGGCCGAATGGGGAGTTCATTAACCAAAGGCTTGCTGGAAGAGCCAAATTTTTAGGCTCTTCCTAAATACTACCAGGGTGGGGGCTTGCCTGATCTCCCTGGGGAGCGAGTTCCAGAGCCAGGGGGCTACCACGGAGAAGGCTCTCTCCCTCGTCAATTTTTGTCATGTTCTGTCAATTTTTCCCTGTATTATTCACATAAATTGTCCTTTTGTTTGTGTGGTAAATAGCTTGTCTGCATCTGGTCCACAGATCTTTGCCAGGGGAGAAGAACAGCCTACACTGTTGGAGTTATTTCTTGGCATGGATTAGAAAGGGAAAAAAACCCCACCAGAATTTGAGAGGGAAATAAGCTAAGGAAGATAGAGACAGATGACTACAGTTTAAACTTACAGACCTCCTGTGAGACATATGTTTGCTTGTTTATGTCTTAAATTGCATTTAAAAGCCACCCAGTAACTAAAACTCTCTAAGCAGTGTACAAACAAAAGATGCAAATTAACAATAAAACAATGACGATAAATGTTAATCAAATAAACCCAAGACAAACCCAGCAGGAGTGCACAATAAAACCAGAATGGACAAATGACAGGGAGCAAACAGAGAAGCGAAAAGGTTGTTTATATACTATTGGAACATTTTTTTTCATATAGATCACTATTATTGACCAGATGCCCTTGTTCTTTGGATTTAGTATGAGGGGTGAGTTGAGCTGCACCAAGAGACCATAATACGTGCTACAGGTGCCATTGCTAGGCTTGCCAGATCTAAATGCTCCCAGGTTTTGAGATTTCAGAGTCAGAACAGAGAACAGTCCCCAATGATGGTACCAAAGGGATGTTACAAGGCAAAGCCATGCTAATGTCATTAAGCATAATGTTTTAAACACCAGCCACAGTTGCACAGAGTAGCCACTGAAAAACAAAACACCATGCTTATGTAATGAGGGAAATGCATACATAAATTTCAAAGCAATTTTATTGCCCTGAGATGTCTCCATCTTCCTCTGAAGACCAGAAGAAAAAGTCCAGGTCCTGAATCTCAGGGTCAAGCCCTTATATCTGGCAACTATAAATGTCACAGGACAAACTGAGCTCAGTCCTGACAAAAGAAAGTTCTCTTGACCTAAGATGGGAGTGTCCAACATACTTTGGGTGGGGTTGGTCTGCTCCTTAAGAACAAGATAGTCACGCCATTTATCTCCCTTCCCCTTACTTACCTACCCTAGACCCCTTCCACTCCCCCTCCTACATCCCTTCCCCCTCCCCAAACATCCCCCTCCCCGTCCTCACACTTCTTTATTGTAAAATTACCTTAATAAAAATTATTTATAAAAAAGAACAAGATCTTCAGTTTTGGAATTCAACAGGATCCTGCAATGGTCTTAGGTGTCAAGGGATGAAGGTGGTCAGCAGTGGTTTTCAGCACCTTAATCTGATCTACCAACTGTGCCCTTCTTTGAGAAAATGGGCTCAAACAGATTGGCAATCTACTGCAGTCCACAAACAGTTGCTTTTTAGATATGTATTAGTTTATAACTCATCTCAGTCCTGTCCAGACTGGCACAGCCCAAGCATGTTACATCATGATTCCCATAAATCTCAGTCTCCCTTGAATTGTACCATGTTGAGGAAGGCTACTTTAGTAAACGTTACAATGTATTGTTTAAAGCTGTTCTGTATATCAGGGGGCTCCCTTTGAAAAAAGATCAGGAAAACTTTAATGCATCCAGAATGCAAAGACCATGTTGCTGGGTGAAGGTTTGGGGGCAACCACTCCCTTTTCCCAATTTAGAAGTGACAATTGCTCCAAAGACGAGCCCAGGAGCTATAGGGTGCAGCTACACTGTAGAATAAGTGCAGTTTGACACCACTTTAACTCTCATGGTGCAATGCTATGCAATCACGGGAGTTGTAGGTTTACAAGGTCTTTACCCTCCTCTGCCAAATAGTGTTGGTGCCTCACCAAACTACAGCTCTTAGATTCCACAGCACTGAATCATGGCAGTAAATATGTTGTCAAACTGCATTAATTCTACAGCATAGAGGTACCCATAGTTTGTACTTAGATACACAAAATGTGTGAGAAGAACCTGTCTGCACATTAAGCGATTAAAACATTCATTTGATGGGGATCTACTCTTATGGAAATTAATTTCTCAGACAAAAGGAAATACATTTGATTCCACTTTTTCTGATATAAACAAAAGTAAAAGACAGTAAAGATAGGATGCAACTTGAGAGGACTTTTCCATAAAGGCAACAGACAGTCAAATGAAGGAATAAATAGCAAATCTTACAGATACCATTTAAATATCATGGGTAGGAAAAGCACAGGTATTTCATTACAAAATATTTAATAAGCCCTCCCTATAGTAGCATTAATCATATGCATCAACTTCTGACTTCAAAAGCATCCACTCTCAGGGACAATGTAAAATGTATACAGCCTACTATGGAATAATCATGTCATATAAAAATAGATGGAGGCAAAGAATATTTAAATATCACTCAATTATTTTAAGTACGAGTTTTTAAAAATTTCATTAGATGTAACTAGGCCAGGAAATTTTCCACCTAGTTCTGTTTGTCTATTGTTTTTAAATGAACATGCTCAAACATAAATCAATATTCCTGGCAGCTGGATTTAATGATGAGGTACCGACTGAGTTATATTTCAGCTTAATGTGTACACTTTGCTATTATTTTACCGGCTCTGGTCCTTTTGATACACTGCAGATCATAATCATAAATCAGACAGGTTTTCTCCAGAGGACTAGCTTATTTTTGAAGCTTTCCATGCTTCCTCTTGGCATTAGTTCCTTCTAATGTAGCATGGTTCTTCCACCTCAGTCCTACTGTCTTGTCTTAAATACAGATTCTTCTAATTAAAAAAAAGAAGGAAATATAAGGAAAATTGGCATTTGAAGTCTGAAAACCACAGCTGTGGAGTACCCTTTTGAGAACTCCATGTTTACAATTCAAAGGTAAAATAGAATACTAGGAAAATCGTAATGAAATTGTCATGATTTTTAGAAAACTAAATTTTATTGTTCTTAATAAAAGTTGTAGCAATTTTCTAGAATTATGTTTGCATTCATACAATCTCCTGCTACACATTATATATTTTTGTATTTCTCCCTCCTCTCAGTTCTTAGGTTACTAATGCAGAATACCACCAATAGGCTAAATTTAGGGAAAAAACCACATGTTTTAACCGTTCAATTCATTTGTTCTTTTTCTGCATTCCATAGTGATGCCAAATATGGATCCCAGAAATTATTGGATTTCAGTTCCCAGAAAACTCAATTAGCATGTTCGGAGCTTCTGAGAGTTGTATCTGAGAAATCAAGATTGAGAACCACGGACAAACAAGGGCTACCTTTGATCAAGAGGAACCCTCTTTGATCATATTTCTTTCGTTCCCCTCACTCCCATGATTGTCCTGTTTTTAATACTAATTTTCCTTATATGTACATGTTATAAAGCTTATGATCTCTATTTTATAGACATACATAATATCATACAAATGCATCCATGTGACATCTCACTAAGGTTAGCAAAGAAAAAAAGGCAGTTGATTGGGGGGGGGTGGATTTTGAGATATCTCTATGCAAATATGAAGCAGTATAGATTGTACAAAGTCAAAATAATCCCCTCCACTGCATAAAAAAGGTAGGAAAACAGAAAGCAAACAAGATGACATACAAATCTTAATAAGCTTTTTTGTTATTTTCACTCACAAATTTCAAATTCAGGTATACCCTAGGTATTTGTTTGGGCTTCTACATACCTTCCAACTTATCACTATGATCAAGATGGTAAAAGGTATCGGTGAAGAGGAATACACCAACTAGGAGAGGCTGCAGCACTTTGCTTTTATTTGAGCCTATTGAGAAAGGCATGATTCTATCCTTTACTTTTCTCCTGTTGAGCACCTGAGTGCAAATTGTTTTTATACTTTAACTCAGCATACAGCAATTGAAGTCGGTGGGGGACAAATGGGGAAAGTGGGAGGAAGAGAGAGGAATTGGGACCTTCTACAAACAGCTAAAAAGTGGGATGATGGAGAATCAATTAGAGTTGTCCCTGTCAAATTGGGAATGTTGGAGGGCATGATGCTAAATAGATCATCACTTTCACATGTATGCATGTAGTACTTTGGCAGATAAATCTTTAAGTATAGTAAGGAGTTAGCAAGGGAAGTTGAGGAATAAAAAGTGGTAAAAGAGGATGTGAAATTCCATATAACTCTAATTTTTATAACTTTCCTAGATTTAAGAATTTAATAACAATTGTAAGATGTCCAGGAGCATGCCTCTCTGCTTCTTGTATGGAAGACATTTGTATGAGAACTTCCATCTAGGAAGGTTATTGGTGAATGGCAGGTAAATGTATTCGTGGCATCTAACCATCTGCAAGTCACGTTGAGGGAAGTTTTGCCATAGACTAGGGATATAAAATATCTGACCTCCATGTTTCCTTTGGTTGTATACTTTATGATCCAGCATCAGGGAGGTGGGAGGGGAACTGGCTTCCTCAGAACTAGTCACGGAACATCAAAGTCATAGGATGAGTCAAACTCAGGGAACAGGGAGTGATAAAAGCAATTCTATTTTTGGCACTGAAACCTGTGGGCAAGGATCATCCTCTGTCAGCTTTTTATATCAGAAATTGTGGGGCATCCTTTGTGAATCAACCACAATATGTAGCCCCCCCCCCCCCCCGGCCCAACTCTGCATGGTACCATTGATATTGTATAATGAAGCATGGCTTATGCTGATCTTTACATAAATTTGATTCTAATAAAATATGGCACCAATGATCTTCACCATGCAAGGAAGAGTTTTGATTCTCTTAAATAAGGCCTAGATTCTTTTTAAATTACTAAAATAAAACAAATGTTGTTGCATACTTAAGCCCTGTTTACAATATTGTTACAATAGTGTTTTGCCACATACAAAAAAAAAAAAAGAAATCATCATATTGTACTATAAATCATGTTTGACATGGAGTAATTCTACCAGAGCCCAGAATTATTGGGCTTGTTCTGATAGAACTGGTCACAACTGTTTAGACAGCCACCCCATGTTCTCCAGGCTTGGGTCGCCCAGGGACATGGAACGGCATTCACTATCCCCTCCCATTCTTTTTGTCAGTTGCTCATCTCCTGGACTAATGCTGGTTGGAGCAACAAAATGATCACAGACGGGAGGGAAGAAAGCAAAGGGTGCTTCCTCCCCTCTCTCCTCCCATATCAATCTTGCGTTCCAGATCATGAGTGATGGACATGACCCATTCATGCCCACTGGCACTGCAACAAGGAGAATAGGAGTGAACAGTAAGAGTGGACAATCGGTACCACCGAACCAGATTTGCCACTACTGGATAGTTAGGACTCCCTCTCACCTCCACAGCAGCCAAGATGGGATGGCAATCTAAACCATTCCTGAGCCAATGTGGTGTTGGCCATTCCAGGTCGGCCCAAGGAAAAGTAGTCAGCATAGATCCATGCCGGATGCCCTTCTAGATCAATCTTCCTTATATGAATTCCTTACAGGAAAGAAGTATACTCTGCTGTCCTGTTCTTTTTAGTTGTGTGTGAAAAAAAACATGTAATGCTTCAGAATTTCCTGTATTAAAGCTGAATGTCCACTTAAGATACCAGCCAATTTCATATTCTTCCCAGGGTAAAACAGGGTAGGAAATAAATGTCAGCTACTGGCAAAGCAGGGTCAAATTAAAAATTAAAGGAAACATATCTTCCATATGATTAATCTGTTTTCCTTCTAATAAAGAGAATCCTCTTATAAATGTTTCAGTGGTCAAATCTGCAAATTAAACTCATGTGTTGCTGTTGTGTGCATTCAAGTAATATTTTATTTATCCTGACCTGAAGGGTGAACCTATCATCAGTTTTTGACAGAATTGGTTCAGAGAAGGGTTGTCCTTGCCTTCCTCTGGGCCTGAGAGAGTGTGATTTGATCAAGGTCGCTCAGTAGGTTTCCACGGTCAGGCAGGGATTCAAACCCTCGTCTCCCAGTGTCCTAACCCAATACTTGAGCCAATACTGTACACCATGCAGGCTGTCTTAACTCATGTTTATCAGTAATCAGTCACAAAACAAAGGACACTGAATGCAAGATATGTAAATGAAGAAAACTGTATGTAAATGAAGAAAACCAAGGAATGAGACAGAAATGGAGTTAAGGTGGAAGGAAGAGCAAGTTTCCTAACTTGTGTGTCCTTTCTTATTAATAACTTTTACCGTATTGACCATACTCTAACGTTACTTGTCCACACTAATTATCTGTGAAATGTTAAAAGATATGTAAATATATTAAATAAAATTTCAAAAATGTTAATAGACTGAAATATATATTGATGTTTTATTGTTGATTGATCTGTTTTATGGTTTTGCTTTTATATTGTTGTGTCCGGGCTTGGCCCCATGTAAGCCGCCCCGAGTCCCTTCGGGGAGATGGGGCGGGGTATAAGAATAAAGTTATTATTATATATATATTTAACATACTAATAAGTTAAAAGAGTTTTAAAAGTTGAAAACCATATACTTTAACATTTTAGAATAAATCACGTAGGCCTCAAAGGTTTTAACAAGCCATGCCTTGGCACCTACATGAAACTAGTGCTGGTACTATAATGCAAATTTAGGATTATTCACACTTTGAAATGCATTGATTCATTCAAAAACTTACTCAAAAGCTATGTGTGAAGAAATAATGTTTCTGACATATTTAGACAAGCTTAATAAATCATTGTGGTCAAGTTCACAGTTAGTTGCATCTAGGTCTTACTGAAATTAATGGGCTTTGTTGTCTGGGTCTAGATGGCCAAACTAGTATCAAAACATCCTGCATGGTCCTATAGGTCTATTATATTGTGCTATGCTAGTAATATAATATATTGTATATACATATTATATTGATAATAATATTATAATGTAATACAATATACTAATAATAATACAATATAATATAATTAATTACATATTATATGTTACATGTAATATTACGATTAATATTACGGTATAGTGGTATAATACAATATAGTAATATGTAATGCTAATATTGTCCTATGCTAATAATAGCATAGCACAATATGCTATTTTATATATTTATATTATATTATATGTACATATAATTTGTAAGTCGCTCTGAGTCCTCTTCAGGGTGAGAAGGGCAGGATGTAAATGTAGTAAATAAATAAAAAGGTCTCTCTGAGTAACAACCCTACAGTCATTATCCATGGGGAGCAAGGCTTTTCATAGTGTAGGAAGAGCCTCCATTGGATGGAAGAAATAAGCATTCCCCATTTCTCCGGGAAGCCTCAGTGGATGCTAGAAATAACAATAGTGGTGCTATGGAAATAATAAGTGTTAATGTCTATATACACAATGACAGATGTCTCTTAAAAAGGTTGAGGCAAGATCTGCTGTCTCGTGAACCAAACACAGGGAAATTTGACACTCGTGTTTAAGAACAAAATGTATCCTGCTGCTGGTTTAAGTTCAGTACCATGCAATTCTGTATTATATTTATATCCCTGCACAATAAAGACAGCTGTAAAAGTTTATTGAGGATGTGGAAAGTAAAATGCAACATTTGCTGTACCATCATGTTCATTATAAGAATAATAAAAAGTGATGGACTATTTATATGCCTCTACTTTAGCACATCTTCTTGCTTGAGAATCCTGTATTTTAGAGTGGCTTCTAGTGAATGTTTCAAATGCTGTAAGCAAGAATATTTCTGGAGTACATAATTTTCTTATAGTCTCCTGTTATTTCCATCAGTATTGAGTAAGCAACAGCCTAAGATTGCCCATTATTATCTGTATGATTAATGTGCAGTATGTGAAAAGAGAACAATTTTTACATCAAATTGGCTGTAATAATGATGATGATAATAATAATAACAACAACAACACCAGCAACTTATTTTTGTATCTTGCCTCTATCTCCCCAAGGGGACTCGGAGCGGCTTACATGTGGATGAGCCTGGTCAACATCATAGAATATAATCACATTAAAATGCATACAAAGTATCATAAAACAGAATAAAAAACCCAGTTAGAAACAACGTAGCAGCTGTAGGCTTCTAAAAGTTGTAGTCCAACATATTTTTAAAATCTCCTTAGAAATACAATTTTTTAGGAACTTAAGAGGTGTTTATTGATGCAGTAGGCCCCCGGGAAACTGCAGAAGTTTGGTCCAGGATGCTCATTGATATAAATCACATACAGTGCTATAGTAAAATGGCATCCCTTATATAAAATGGCAAAATCAAAGTATGCCTTTTGGGGGGAAATTTTAGGGGGGATATTTTCAAACCATGGTCAGCTGACTCTGTGGGTGCAGAATCTATGGATACACAGAACCAATTTAATCATGATGCAAGTAAGGCATATATAACTGTGGTCTGATAACCTTTCTCCAGGAATGTGTGCAGCTTCTAACATTAGACAGTGACCGATCCAGGAGAGGTCCCATTTCAATCTACCATGTACCACTGTCCATAAAAATGAACCAGTCTCAGAGTGTACACATTGTCTCAGAGCAAGCAGAAGCATGGTCAAGGCAGTCTGAGCTCCAAAAGAGAAAAGCCATTTCTGAGCAGGGCCAAAGCAAAAAAAGGAATTGCCAGAAAGATGAGCCTAAGATATACACCAAAGTGAGAAATTCACAAACCCATTAGAAAAGGTTCCAAAGGAATATTGGAATTGTTCATTTATTGCAATGGAATGACTTTGGCTGAGCAAACTTAAGAGTTGACCCAGGGTATTCACAAACCACTGCAAGTCTTGCTGCAGCTAGTGAATTCATGTTGTGTGTGTTTGTGAGGGAAAGCAGTGGTGTGACCAGCAGCCAATGCAAACCCTTTTATGTGCTCCCGGGAGATGTTGAGATGTCCACATCACCACCATTTAATAATATAGACTTGATTGTGCACATTTTTTCATATTCATATGGAATCCTGGAACCAAACACCTGTGGATAAGGCAGGTGCACGCTAGTCAATAGGAATGCCACCTAGCTGGCCTCAGCTAGCTCAGCATTTCCTTTTAAAGTAGTGTAGGATATTTCCTGATGCTTTGTAACTGGTATTTTAATTTATAAATGCTCCAAAGCGTGAAATATCTTTGTATCCTCCTCCTAATATGCAGGCAATGCCTGGGATGGACATTTCTGTGAGTGCTTTTACGAGACTCCCAACCTCCTCTGGTACAAACCTTGTTTGGTTCCCTGGATAGGTTATCCACCAAAGCTGCTGCCGTCTGCAAACCAGATCTGAATCTAGAGTAGAAAGGAGAATGGATCCAACTCTTCCAAGAAGGCCTGGATTTATTGCCACAATCTGCTCAAGACTGGTAAATTATGAAGGATTGTGGAATCCAAACCGGTTTTAAAAACCAGTAGAAACTTGTCTTAGTCGAGTTAGGACAGTCCCCATCCAAGGAAGCATGAACATGTTCCATCCGCATGTAACCATTCAGACTGGTTTTCTTAGCCAGCCAAGAAGGACATGGAAAAAGAACAAGTGGTTGGCTTCAAACTTCCAAGTAAACTATTGGTAACCTTAGGCTGGAGGGGCTGAAATTCACACATTGATACCATTCAAGGCACCCCTTGCAGCCCTAAATCCTGCTCTATATGGTTAGAGATCATCTGTCCTTAGTCCTTATAAAAGCTGTTGCCTAAGTTTTTGCTTTTCCAAGCTGGACAGGTTGGTACTTTTCATAAAGGGATGGTGCCATCTACTGGTCAAACATGTTTATTTTTATCAAACATAATCTAGGCATAGAATTAATTCAAATTACAATAGTTAAAGCATGGAAAAATATCAGCTAGAATTAAATGTTTCAGTATAAATCCACAGATGTGTGGAACGATTACATAAGGAAACGGAAAGCAACAGAAAAGTAATGGAAAGCAACAAAAGCTAGCTATCCCAACATGGTTTCAATATGGAAACAGCAGAATTTTGATTTAAAAAAATGACCTTTGATCACCCAGAGGATCTGTTCATTGGTTGCCCCAAGACTGTGGAATGACTTGCTGGAAAAGAACCAATGGCTAAATGACCTGTTAGAATTTATGACACAATTAAAGGCTTATTTCTTCCAGCAGGCCTACCCAGTCAATTTTAAACTATGAAATTGAAATGTACATTATTAGTATTGTATTTCAATCCTTGTGCTATATGTATTTTAATAAATGTATTTTAATGGTACTGTGTTTTATCTGGGTAAGTTGAATCCCACCCCAAGCTGTGATGAGATGAAGGAAACAATTGTTGTTGTTATTTGTCCAAGGGAAAACAGCCTCCAAAGTATCAGGTGAAGCACTTTAAACATCAAAATGACTGTCACCTTTACTTCTCAGTTAGGCGAGTAATCCTTTGTGATGCTCCTTTTTCTAAAATTGTGATCCTCAACCTGATGCTTGCTGATGGACTATAACCCACATCATCCACAGCCATCCATCAAATACCAGATACTTTCATTATTCTTATGACTTTTTGTGCATTGTGATCATTTCTATAGGTTCTATTAAATCTGCATTTTCCTTAGGGCTATTGCTTTTATATGTTACTTCTTGGCTGCCAAGGAGAGAGGGCATTAAATGGAAGTTTTGGTCTGATCCAGTAGGACAAGCAAAATCTGCTCTTTTAACTGTACTTACAGACAGCAGTACGCAATACAGCAAAAAAAATTGTGCCTGCTTGAGATGAGAAATGGACATTGAGCACGATCCCATGTGCTCTAAATGCAAAACAAAGCACCTTTCTTGTTGTTATTCACCATCAAGCCTTATTGTGGGGGATACACAACAGAAGCTTTAAAAATAGATTCAAATACATACACTGATGCAAAGCATTTTAAAGATTAATATTCAATCAAAATCAGATTTCTTCTCCTCAGAATGATGGAGATGCAGCTTAAAAAGGAATGATTTCTTCAATATATGAAAACTCACTGGGTGACTTTTGGTAAGTCAGACCTTCTGAGACTCAGAGGAAGTCAAAAGCAAATCTAAATCAATCTTGCCAAGAAAACCATATAGGATCACTATAAGTTGGAAACTGCTTGAAGGAACACAAGAACACAAGAATCATGCATGAATGCTTGATGAAGCTCATAGATTGAGCAGAAATTGACAAATTATCTAGCTTGATAAGAGAAGGGGCCAGCAGAACTCTTTTTCAAAGATTGGAAACTCCCTATAGATTTTTTTGAGAAAAAAATTAAGTGATTTGGCAACTTTTGCTTCTGATGTTCAGAAATAGGGGACTATGCAGTCAATTTCAGTGAAAGAGGCATGAAAGTACATGTGGAAAGGAAAACCAAAAGTTGCCTTTCTGCCTTTTCTCTTTATTGTTTCTTTGTATTCTTGAATTTTAATTCTACTGTATTTCAGTTTTTTATCATTTCCTTGTTTCTTGTCTTTGTAATGTTTAACGTATGTGAAAACTTTCAATGCAAACTGTGGATACAGCGGGCCTTCTGTATCTACTCTGTACCCAGATTCAATGGTTCACAGCTTGAAAATACAGTAGACCCCAGCTTATCTGATTTCCACTTATCTGACACTTCGTATTAACCGAGGCAAATGCCCTCCCCGCTTGCTCGCTCTCTCACTCACCCTGCTGGATGCCGGTGCTGCCGGAACCCAGCCGGGTGAGTGAGTGAGGGACGAGGGCAGGCGAGTGAAGGAGGGCGGCAAAGGCCCTCCCTTGCTCGCTCCTTCATCAGGCCGGGCCCCGGTGCTGCCGGGACCTGGCGTGGTGAAGGAGCTGAGGGACAGAGGGCGGGCGAGTGAAGGAGGGTGGCAAAGTCCCTCCCTCACTCGCTCTCTCTCTTACTCACACAGTGCTGCTGTCGCTGCTGCTGGGACCCAGCCTGGTAAGTGTGGGAGGGTGGGCGAGCAAGCACCCACCCTGTTATCTATCAGTTTCACTTATCCGTCATTCTGCCCGCCAGTTTATGACGGATAAGCGAGACTCTACTGTCATGGAACCCAGTTACAGGGCTGAATTACCAAGCCCTGAACTGGGAGTCATAACATAAACAACCCTAGAAGCACCTGGCAGAAGAAGATAGAATATGCCTGGGAACTTGGGGTTGAAAATATAAACAATTATAATTGGTCTAGTGTGTGAAAATGGTAGTAATGTGATATTGGGGGTGGGAATTGATGATGATATTTACGTGTGGTGTTACGTAGCATCAGAGGTGATAAAAATGATTGTATGTAAACATTGGGTCATTCTTGACTTTTCCAAAGTCATGTGTTCTTCAATAAAGATTGGATTTGAGAGCAGCTATCTCTGATCTGCGTTCAGACTGATCCTTTGAAGTGAGCAGGACAATTAAGTCAAGAATCCCGTTCTCACCCTCCTGCGAATTCGCAGTGAAGTGATAATGAGTGGAGAAGGAGATCAAAGCCATGACGGAGCAGAGAGGCCTTTGCTAGGAGCTCGGCCGTTGGCGGAAGAGACGTTGCAAGCCATAGCTTCCTCTACGGGGTACCCCAAGCCGGACGGCGTGACCCAGAGGATTCCCAGAGGAGGAAGAGGCGTTCCGGCGGCGGCAGAAACCAGTTGGGGATCTGGAGGAAGCATGCCGGAGACCGTGGCCCTGCGGTTATCCATCCTGGAAACGAATTTATCCAGGCTGTCGGAAACCGTGGGGAGGTTGGTGCCACTGTTGGAAGAAAATCTCCAGAAGGAACCCACCCGATATGGCACCGAGACAGAGCCACGTAAGGAAGGAGTTTGGAGCCAAAGAGGCCAGCGCGCCTCAACGCAGAGTCCCATGGCGGCGAGGAGTGAGGAGGATGAAGAATACTGGCAGGAACTGGAGTTCCGGGACAGAATGGCGCGCGAAGTGGAGCACCAGCACGCTCGGGGAACTCTGAGACCACCGACTCCAATAGAACTTCCTGTCCAGCTTCCAACCCCCCGAATGGGCGTCCAGACCACTGGGGCGAGGAATTGGGTCCAGTGGATTAGCAGATGAAGGCGGAGAGGAGCCGGAGATCCAGGAAGGGGAGGAGAATGTGCCGTACGGCGAGGAACGGCGAGATGCGGGGGCTACAGCGAGGCCCGAGTTCGGGTGGGTGGAAGGACCGACAGCAGCGGCAGAATTTCGGGAGCCGCGCAGGACGACCGCCGGAGTGGGGCGCGGCGTGTTAAAAGGAGCCGTCCAAGGAAACCCGATGCAACCCTTCCCCATGCCTCCCAGACAGCAGCAGCGGGCCGTAGAATGGATGCAAAGGAGGGAAGATCTCAAACTGGAATACGGAGGGGAATCATCTGAACTGAACTTTTTCCTCATTAGCGTCAAAGGATATATAGAAGACAATGCACACACATTCCCCTCCGAGGCAAGCATGGTTCGGGCCATCGGCAACACACTAAAGAGAGGAGCGGCCAGCTGGTATGTACAACTACATGCCAGAAGCGACCCGTGCCTGAGGTCAGTGCCCCGCTTCCTCGCCGCGCTGGAAAACCGGTTCCGAGACCGGCTGGAGCAATTGAGGGCTCGAGACCAGCTTAAAGGAATAAAGCAGAGGGACAAAACGGTGCCTGAGTACGCAGAGGAATTCCTCCATCTCGCAGAAAAGGTACCAGAGTGGTCTGAAGTGACCAAAGTGGAAATATTCAAGGAGGGACTACGCCCCGAGATTTTTAGTTGGGCGGCACATAGAGACGACCCAGAAACACTAAGGGGCTGGATACAACTAGCAGGGCGCGTTGAATCCACCCTAGCCCAAGTGAAGCGTTTCAGGGGCGGCGGCGGCCAGCAAAGACCGACGGCGAGAGGTCGAGGAGAAACGAGGAAGCAGGAAAGGCCCGGAGCAAGGCCGGGGATTCCCTTCAAAGGAGATGACAACAAACCCAAACCGGGGTGCTTTGTATGTGGGAAGACGGGCCATCGAGCAGCAGAATGTTGGGCCCGGAAGGGGGAGCCGCCAAAACCCTCAAAGCCCAAGCCAGCAGTCGGGAGGCGAGCGGAGGAGGAGGTGCGAGCCCCAGAATCTCCGGAGAGGCTGGTGAGTCGAGACAAACGCATGCTAGTAGTGCCAATCTGCCTATCGGGGCTAGAGAATCGGGCCACCTGCAGGGCATTCGTGGATTGCGGTTGCTCTAGGAACATTATAACTCCGGAACTAGCAGAAGCACTGAAATGCCAGCAGACATTTCTTGACTCCCCAATTGCATTTTCGCAGCTAGATGGATCAGTTGCTGCTGGGGAAGTATCTACAAAGGAAATGCAAGGGGTCCCATGTAAAATAGGCAAATGGGAAGGGAGAATATCCTTTGTGATAGCCCCTATTGCCTCATACCACGTAATACTAGGGATACCGTGGCTTGAACAGGCAAACCCTGAAGTAGATTGGAGAGGGAAGAGCCTGGCGTTTAAAGAACAACAGACGCGATGGGAGATAAGTAGATTAGCAGGAGAGGAGGACGAGGGAGATGAAGCAGGCGAAATAGACCCACAGCTATTGCCGCCGGAATACAGAGACTTTGTGGATGTTTTCAATCAGAAAGAGGCGAGTAAATTACCCCCCAAGAGGAATGTAGAAGTAGAAATTGAAATAACCCCAGGAGCAACCTTACCGAAACCAAAAGTATATCCCATGTCTGTTCAGGAGAAGGAGGAATTGAGGAAATATATTGATAAGAACCTGGCCCGAGGCTTTATTAAGCCATCCAATTCTCCTCTAGGAGCCCCAGTGTTATTTAGAAGGAAGAAAGACAACTCCCTAAGACTGTGTATCGACTATAGAAATTTAAATGCAATTACTAAGGACAATAAATACCCTATGCCATTAGTAAAGGATTTAATTACCGTATTGAAGAAGGGGAGTATATTTACTAAACTGGATTTAATTGAAGCGTATCATAAATTAAGAATTAAACCTGAGGATACTTGGAAAACTGCATTTTCTTGCGCATTCGGCCATTTTGAATATAAAATTTTGCCATTTGGATTAAAAAACGGCGGCAGTTGCTTTATGCAGCTCATAAATGAAATACTGCACCCATTATTATATCGAGGGGTATTCATATTTCTTGATGATATCTTGATCGTAACTGAAGATAAAGAAAAGCACGTAGAATTGGTCCGGGAAGTTTTACAAAGACTAAGGGAAGCAAAGCTGTATGCAAAATTATCCAAGTGTGAATTTAATAAGACTCAAATTGACTTTCTGGGATATCGGATATCTCCAGAAGGATTAGCTATGGACCCGTCTAAAGTATCAGACCTAAAAGAATGGGGAGTACCTCAAACAAGGAGGCAGTTGCAATCGTTTCTGGGATTTGCAAATTTTTATCGATCCTTTATAAAAGGCTTCGCACAAATAACCGCGCCACTTACTGAACTTTTAAAAACAAAAGGAAAAGGGGAGACAGCCAAAGTGAAAGCTCCTGGCGCCAAACTGAGTTGGACGCCGGAATGCCAAAAGGCATTTGAAACCCTAAAAGGATGCTTCACAGAAGAACCCATCCTAAAACACCCCGATATCAAAAGCCCTTTCATAATCCATTGCGATGCTTCAGACTGTGCATACGGGGCAGTACTATTGCAAAAGGATCAAAATGGGAACTTAAAACCTTGTGGATATTTGTCCCGGAAGTTCAGTGAAACTGAAAAATGTTGGCCCATATGGGAAAAAGAGGCATTAGCCATATTAAAAGCCTTAGAATGCTGGCGACACTTCCTCGAAGGGAGCGGAATCCCATTTGAAATTTGGTCTGACCATAAGAATCTCCAGTATTTAAAATCTCCTCGAAAATTGTCCCCCAAACAAATTAGATGGGCGCAGTACTTCAGCAGGTTCGATTTCCAATTAAAGTTTTTCCAGGGAAAGCAAAATGTCTTGGCAGATGCTCTTTCACGCATGCCTCAACACGAAAGCCTGGCCGCAGCAAAAGAGGGGACAATATTCTCTGATAAACAATGGGGTTTAGCGGTCAGGACAAGAGCGCAAACACAAAAAGAGAACACTGCTATTCTTGAACTCGACGGGGAAAATAATTGGGGAAAAGAACTGAAACAGTCTTATGAGGGAGATCAGTGGATCGCATCCAATTCGGAAAAGGGGGAGCAGAAGAGGGGGTTTTGGTTCGTGAACAAGAAACTATATATCCCAGCAATATTAAGGATTAAAATTTTGGAGCGTTTTCACAATAACCAGAGCGCTGGTCATCCGGGAATCACAAAAACAACAAAGGCAATAGCAAAACATTGTTGGTGGCCAGGAATGAGGAAGGATATAAAGAATCATGTTGTTCAATGTGATGATTGTGCCAGAAATAAATCGAGAGGAGGGAAGCCAATGGGATTGTTACAAACAGTAGTGGAACCTACCAGACCTTGGGAATGTGTAGCTATGGACTTTGTAGGGGAACTGCCGGTCAGCAAAGGACATCGTTATATTTGGACAGTATTAGATTTATTTTCTAAACAGGCCCACTTTATACCACTGACGAAATTACCATCAGCGGAGAAACTAGCTGAATTATACATAAATCATATTTACAAACTTCATGGATGTCCCAGTAGAGTGGTCAGTGACAGAGGAGTTCAATTCACAGCCAGATTTTGGGAAAATTTTTTGGAAATGCTGGGAGCAGAAAGGAGTCTAAGTTCTGCTTTCCACCCCATGACAAACGGAGCAGTGGAACGTACTCAGCAGACACTTGGGCAGTTCCTTCGAATGTATTCTAACATGAGACAAAATGACTGGTCTAGGTGGTTGGCTTTTGCAGAACTAGCTTTTAATTCGACTATACATTCAGCAACAAATAAAACTCCCTTTGAAATAGTTTACGGGTATGAAATACAACCTCTGCCCCAGTTGCCAAAATGGACAGAGAACAGGGGCAGGGAAATGGAAAAATCAAATGTTAGAATGCTGGGATCAAGTGACTGCATCATTAAAGGAAGCACACAAAAAGTATAAAACGTTCGCAGACAGAAAAAGGGTGGAAGGCGATAAATTGGAGAAAGGAGATCTAGTATGGTTAAGTACCCAAAACATCAAATTGGGGCTACCTTCGAAAAAATTGGGCCCTAAATATATTGGACCATTCAGAATACAGGGTGTTATCAACGAGGTGACTTTCCAGTTGGCATTGCCAAAAAGTTTAGGGAAAATACACCCTGTATTCCATCGTAGCTTACTGAAAAAGTATAGGGGTACTTTGGACAAAATGGACACATAGAATTATTGTTTGGTTTGTTTCAGATTTGTGATGAAAGAAGAACCGAAGAGGAGGACGAAGAAAAGGAGGGCACCATGTCATGGAACCCAGTTACAGGGCTGAATTACCAAGCCCTGAACTGGGAGTCATAACATAAACAACCCTAGAAGCACCTGGCAGAAGAAGATAGAATATGCCTGGGAACTTGGGGTTGAAAATATAAACAATTATAATTGGTCTAGTGTGTGAAAATGGTAGTAATGTGATATTGGGGGTGGGAATTGATGATGATATTTACGTGTGGTGTTACGTAGCATCAGAGGTGATAAAAATGATTGTATGTAAACATTGGGTCATTCTTGACTTTTCCAAAGTCATGTGTTCTTCAATAAAGATTGGATTTGAGAGCAGCTATCTCTGATCTGCGTTCAGACTGATCCTTTGAAGTGAGCAGGACACTCTACTGTATTTTAAAACTATTCCAAAAAGCAAACGTTGATTTAGTCATTTTAAACAGGGGACACTTTATTGTGCCATTGTATATTATGGGATGTGAGCACCCACAGATTTGGGTAACCATAGAACCAAAGCTCAGTGGATATCAAAAACCCACTGTAAAGTCCACTTTGACTTATGCGCATCCTGAAGGCGAGATCTCCAGAGGCACATCTACAGTTAGAATTAATGCAGTTTGACACCACAGTGTGACTCAAAGTTATGTAATTGTGGAAGCTGTAATTTTTTCTAGATACTCATCCTTCTGTGCCAAAGAGTGCTGGTGCATCACCAATCTAGAACTCCCAGCATTCCATAAGCAGCTCAAGTGTTGTCAAACTGCATTAATTCGACAGTGTAGAGCAGGGATCCTCAAACTTTAAAAACACTGGACATATCTTATTTGTAGTGCAAAAGAAAAACCATGAAAGAGCAATGCAATATTTAAAATGAAGAACAATTTTAACCAGCATAAACTTACCAGCATCTCAATGGGAAGCATGGGCCTACTCTTGGCTGATGAGAGAATCAAGTTACTGGGTTGCTGTGAGTTTTTCAGGCTGTATGGCCATGTTCCAGAAGCATTCTCTCCTGAAATTTCACCCACATCTATGGCAGGCATCCTCAGGTTGTGAGGTGTTGGGAACTAGGCAAGTGGGGTTTATATATCTGTGGAATGTTCAGGGTGGGAGAAAGATCTCTTGTCTACCCGAGGCAAGTGTGAATGTTGCATTTGGCCAGTTTGATTAGCATTGAATGACCTGGCAGCTTCAAGGCCTGGCTGTTTCCTGCCTGGGGGAATCCGTTGTTGGGAGGTTTTAGCTGGCCCTGATTGTTTCTTGTCTGGAATTCCTGTCTTCTGAGTGTTGTTCTTTATTTACTGTCCTGATTTTTTTAAAAAAATTAATAGTGGTGGCCAGATTTTGTTTATATTCATGGTTTCCTCCTTTCTGTTGAAATGTCCACAACCTTGTGAATTTCAATGGCTTATCTGTGTAGTCTGACATGATGGTTGTTAGAGTGGTCCAGCATTTCTGTGTTCTCAAATAATATACTGTGTCCAGATGGCTTCCTCAAATGCTTTGCTATGGCTGATTTCTCTGGCTGTTAGTCTGCAGGGCCGTTCATGTTCCTTGATTCGTGTTTGGGCAATGCTGCATTTGGTGGTCCACAGCTGCAGTATTTATTTATTTTATTTATTACATCACTTCTACCCCGCCCTTCTCACCCATCAGGGGACTCAGGGCAGAAGTAAGAGGACCCCTCTTGTCCTTTGCTGAACGTAGCATTTGTTGTATTTTCTTAGTGGGCCTGTAGATAGTTTGTAGGTTGTGTTTCTTCATCTGCTTCCCTGTACTGTTAGTGGTTCCCTTCAAGTATGGTAGGAACACTTTTTCTCTAGAGCAGTGGTTCTCAACCTGGGGTCCTCTGATGCTTTTGGCCTACAACTCCCAGAAAGCCCAGCCAGTTTACCAGCTGTTAGGATTTCTGGGAGTTGAAGACCAAAAACATCTGGGGGCCCCAGGCTGAGAACCACTGCTCTAGATGGATCTTTGTGTTTACTCTTGTGGCCTGTTCTTGGCCTTGCAGCTCTTCTGATGTCTGTGGTCCACTGGCCTGTAAAGCCCAGTTTAGGTGGTTCAGTTCACCTTGTGAAGTTAATCGGGATTGTTGTTGTTGTTGTGTGTTAACTAGGACTGCTGTTGTGTGACTTCAAGTAGTTTCAGGCTTAGGGTGACCCTAAGTCTAAAGCTGTGGCAGAGTCAATGACTTTTGGGGGGGGGGCTCAGTTTGGGGGGGGGGGGTGCGGATTACTCTCAGGACCCTTCTATACAGCCATATAACCCAGAATATCAAGGCAGAAAATCCCACAATATCTGATTTGGACTGGGTTGTTTGAGTCCACACTGCCATATATTCCAGTTCGAAACAGATAACGTGGGATTTTATTCAGCTGTGTGGACGGGGCCTATGGGAAGAAGGCCTGCACCGGCCTCCAGCAGAAGGGGCTGAGTGAGGAGCGGGCCAAGCGCCCCAAACTGCGTGGAAGGCCCGAAATCTCCTCAGCAGAGGGCGCATCTCTACACGGTCGAATTAATGCAGTTTGACACCCCTTGAACTGCCCTGGCTCGATTCTATGCAAACCTGGGAGTCGTCGTTTGGGCAGAGAGGGCTCTTACAAAACCGCAACTCCCAGGATCCCAGGGGGACTTGGCAGCTGAGGAGGCATTAATCTAATTCGGAAGTGGAGCGGGGAAAAGGCCTGGACATTCTCCTCAGCGGAGCGTCCCCTCAGCCTTGCAGGGAAGGGAGAGGCTGGCTGGCTGGCAAGCGGCGCGGCGACGGCCTAGGGAGCTTCCCCGCCTCTCCCGCCGGGGGCCAGGCGGAGCCAGCAGCGGAGGAGGGAGGAAGGAGGAGGAGCGGGTGAGAGGTCGCTCGGTCCGTGGGTCGGTCGCCCGGAGAGACGGAGAGGAGGAGGCCCGAGTGGCGGCGCCGGGGACGGAGCGAGGACGGGTAAGCCGACGAGGGCCACGGGGAAGCCGCGCCCGCCTTGCCGCCTGCCCCCCCCCCCCCCCCCGCCCCTGTCGAAATGGCGGCCGCCGGGGAGGCTTCTCCTCCCTCCCTTCCTGCCCTCTCAGAGGGAAAGTCAGCCACCTTTTCCTGCCCTCAGAGCGAGGCGTGTCCCCACAAGATGGGCGCGTTGGGTGGCACCCACCACCCCTTCCCTTCCTTTTTCTTCTTTCTCATCCCTTCCCCTTCCCCTCATTTTTCTTCCTTTCCCTCCCCTTTCGTTTCCGTTTCCTTCCGTGCTTTTGCCTTCCCCTCCTTTTCCTCCCCTTCCTTTCTCTTCCTTTTCCTTTCCGTCCCTTCCTTTGATTTTTCCTTTCCCTTCCTACCTTTGCCTTCCACTCCCTTTCGTCCTTTCCTTCCCCCACCTTTTCTTTCCCTTCCCTTCCTTTGCCTTCCCTTTCCTTTCTTTTTCCTTCCTTTCCTTTCCCTGCCTTTGCATTCCCCTCCTTTTCCTTCCTTCCCTTCCTTTTCCTTCCTCTCCCCCTCCTTTCCTTTTCCTTTCCTTCCCTTCCCTTGCCTTCATTCCATTTCCTTCTCCTTCCCCCTTCCCTTATCCTTCCTTGCCTTGCCTTCCCCTCCTTTCCTTCCCCTTCCTTTCTTTTTCCTTCCATTACCCTTCCTTTTCCTTTCCTTTTTCCTTTCCTTTCCCCCCTCCTTTTTCTTCCTTCCTTCCCTTCCTTTCTTTACCTTTTCGTTCCCCTCCTTTTATTTCCTTTCCTTTCCTGTCTTTGCCTTCCACTCCTTTTCCTTCCTTCCCTTCCCTTTCTTTCCCTTTCTTTCCATCCTTTTCCTTCTTTTCCCCTCCTTTTCCTTCCTTCTCTTCCCCTTCCCTTTCCTTTCCTCCTCTTTTGGTAGTGGAGACTTGTCTGTGTGTGTGTTTGCGTGGGGTGCCTCATTCCCTTTCCAGAAAGAAGGGCTTACCTGTCAGCCAAGATTTTAATTATTATTATTTTATTATTATTATTTTATGAAGGCAAATGTATCACCCCCCCCCCCAATCCTGCATGTCACCAAAGTGTCTGGTTTTATTTTTAAGGACCCCCTCCCCCGATCAAATCTGGCCAAAAAAAGCCCCATATATAAAAGCAGGCTTTTGGAGATAATCAGTCTTAAATGGAAGTATTTTAGTAAGATCTGTAGTTTTAACATGTTTAATGCTTTTATTCCAGCAAGAGAAGCTATTTTTGATGTTGATGTTATATTATGGTCTTATATGCAATGGTTCTATTTTAAGTTATGTTACTTTGATCTATGTACTATTTTTTGTATTGTTTTAACTGTTACTTGCTATAAGCACCCTGAGTCCTTTCTGGGAGAGAGGACGGGATATAAATAAAACTTATTATTATTAAACTTATTATATATACTGCCGCCGTAAGTCAGAAATGACTTGAAGACAACAGATTGGGGAATATGAGGGTGTGATGTTGTGTAGGTGTCCTTCCACACCACCCAAATATAGTGCTGTGATTCTACCTTAACTCCTGTGTTTCCATGGAATCCAGGGATTGGCTGGAGGGATGTTTGGGAACCTCAGCCAAGGAGCACCTCTGGTGCTTCTGTGTTTTAAAGTCTGTCAATTCATGGAGGCCTCATGAATTTCATAAGGTTTTCTTTGGCAAGGGATACTCTCAGAGGTAGTTTTGCCGGTTCATTTGAAATATAGCCCACAGCACTTAGTGTTCATTAGCAGTCTCCCATCCAGGTACGAACCTAGGCTGGCCCTGCTTGGCCTCCAGGATCACATGAGATGTGACCTTTTGGGCACTTAGACCTCTGGCCAAACTAGAAATCTCCAAATTCTATGGGATTTGCCATGACAATTAAAATAAAATCATTATGTTATAATTGTATACTGTGAAAGCACCTAGGGTCGGGTTAAAAGCCCAGATAAACAAGTAAAAGTTGAGTATTCCTTGTCTGATGCTTGGGACCAGATGTGTTGTGAATTTCAGATACCTGTATTTGCATATATGTCCATAATGAGCTATCTTGGAGATTGGACCCAAATCTAAATGCAACATTCATTTGTGTTTCATGTGTGCCTTATATACATAGCTGAAAATAATTTTATATACAATATTTTAATCGTTTTGTGTTGGAAACAAAGTTTGTGTATATTGAACCAACAGAAAATAAAGGGGTCACTATCTCAGCTGCTCATGTGGATAATTCTGGAGGATTTAGGATTTCAGAATTATGGATAACGAATGCTCTACTTGTAATGTAATGTGCAAGAAGATTAGATAAATCAGGGGTGTAACCGTAACCTGCGTATAAATGAAAATTTCCTTCATCCTCCACATTTCTGGTTTTGCAGTAAATTAGATTGAATGATGCTGGTTTATCTTTTGTTGGTAACTGTCATGTTATACTTGGTCCATTACTCTTTTTCCATTGTGGAGAAAGAGCAACTAAAGTTTGTTTTATAAGTAGTATTTCAGCTTTTATTTTACCCTGTATCCTCCATGCAAAGTAAGTGTGGCAGAATTTGTTAGGGGGGAAAAGCAACTTGAGTATAAGCTTGTGTATAAGTCTAGAAATTTTAGTCAAAAAAGCAACACAAAAATCCTGGGTCAACTCATCCACAGGTCAATGTGAATAATGTACCTCAACACTTATCAAAAAAAGAACTATACAAGTACCAAACTTCTCTACTCTTTTCAATGGCACTGATTCTAGCCTTTTTGGATTCTGCGTGGGAAAATGGTGTTTGGCCCTTAAGGTGGGATTAGTGCTTTCTCCTCTCCAAGGAATGACCCTCAACCTGTCCACAGGTCATATTGAAATCTGTAATTTTGGCCCCCAAATCTGCATTCCACTTTCATGTAGGTTGACTTTTACATGAGTGTGTACAGTATTTTTTACAGATGTGTGGGAATAAAAAGACAAAGAAAACAATCCTGAATGCAGGGTGCCTCAAGTGGTTTTCCATTTGTTGCTTTTCCGTAAGCTTCTTATGTTTTGCTTCTGCCAGACTCCTGTGTGTTTGTGCAGGACGGCATAAAACTCCACCCGCCTCTTGCCTTGATGCTTTTGCAAAATGCAACCAGAAAGAGGAAGTGTGTGTTCCAGTCTGAACCAAGTGGGGCTCTGGACTGCGAGTTGTGGAACAATAACAAACATTTCTGGAAATGCAATGTTCGCTGGACGTGAATTGCATTTTCCTCAAAGAAACAGCATGCTTAGTGGGGAGGGGGTGGGTCAACAAATTTTTACCTTGGCCTTCAGAAGCAATCGTTACCATTGAGCCTTCCTTTCACATATTCCTGAGAAAAGTAGGAAGGGGAGAAGGCTTTTCTATTTCACTCAGCACTGTTTTTGCCTGTGCCAGAGTTCAGCACAGCAGGAGAAACACACCCTGCTCTGAGTGGTCTGATGCATTAATGTATTTCTGCCTGCATACTTAAGACCATAGGAAGATCCCCCCCCCCCCCACTAAGCTAGGAAAAGAAGGAAGCCTTTTCATGTTGCACTGAGGCCTGTTGATCAGAAAACCTAGTCACGAGCAAGATGTGACGGCAAGAACATAAAGAAGTTATTGAACATGTTCTGTCATCATGTTTAATGTTCGTCTTGTTTGTGAAGGAAAGAAAAGGTTTTCTGCCTAAAAATCTTGCAGAGCTGGCTTAAACCTTTCGTGTTCATTAGTTAGTTACATCAGATCAAAAATTTTAAAATGTTTCTTAAGCAAGAATATTCTGTTTCACATATTTATGCCTTGTACGATTGCAATCTTTAGCTTCTTATCCTTTTATCTGAACATGTAGCCTTTCAGCATATCGTCTATATTAAATCTTTGGTTTTTATATAGTTTTGTTCACCTTTCTTCCATTCCACAGTTGTAAGGGTTCAAACCCTAATAAAAAGTTGAAGTTTGCTTTATTTTCTGTTATTAGTCCCTTGGTTTTGACTGGTTCTTATTTCTGTTCTGCCCTTTCCCTGTTAAATTTAAGGATAGTTTACATTCTTTTCAAAAACTTAAGTACAACAAAGAAATATTACTAAAATGTAATCAAACTATCCATAGAGTTAAATAATTAAAATGCATTCAAAAACTAAAAATAAAAATAGTCAACACATTATTAAAATATCTTTTCTTATACATTCTCCAAAGCCTGTCAGAATAGGAAAATCATCACCTGCCGCGAGAAAGAAAACAAGCTTCCAAGAAAGGGAATTCAGGCCTGGGAACAGCCGGCATGAAGGATGTTTCCTGTGTTCTCACAGATGTGTGTGTGAAAACAGCAGGAGCAAAAGAAGGGCCTCTCCTAACAATTTGAAATTTTAGAGAAGCTCAAATAGGAAGCCTCCTGAAAACCCTAACAAATATTGGAAGTTAAACAGAGTCAGCTCTGGTTAATAGTTGGATGGGAGACCACTATCAAGTACTGGGTGCTATAGGCTATATTTCAGAGGAAAGAATGTGCAAAACATTCTCTGAGTATTTCTTGCTTAAGAAAATACTAAGACATTCATATGGTCAACATAAGTTGACAGACTGGGAAGATGGCCAGGACCCAAGTGATGTAGAATTATAAGCTATAATCAGCAAACTAGCATTGTATTCATGACTTTCATAGGTTTTAGCAGTATTGGCTTAAAATATACATGTGTTATGAACTACTTCCCTAGAAATCCAACAAATTGATGTTTTAGACATTGAACCATACTCATTTACTGAATTTCAATCCCAGTTTTTTAAACGTTGTAAGAAAATATGCTGACAGTGTTCAATATTCATATCTAGCCACTGTGCTGAGCACTTCATTTTCATTTGCTCCTTTTGTAATATGAGTAACAGTTTGGACAAAGAAGAGTTTTTGAAATTCTCATGCATGCTCTTGTCAGGGTGATCACAAATCATTTGGAATTGGCATTATTGTTGCAGAGTATTGTGATAGTGTTCAGCAATTCTATTTTATCTCATAAAAATAAAGTTCTTAACAACACTGTTTTGGACAGACAAGAGGATCTTTCAGCAACAGGGAGAATTGCAGATCTAGATTCTGTCTCTCTTTACGTTGTGTAATGAAAAAGCATTCCTTTCTTTGTCCTTTAAAATTTTTGTAAGGACAATTTTGTTTAACACTTCACTGGGTTTTGAAACAGTTTTGATTTGTGTAACGGGTTGTATGAGAGGATGCTCAATCCATTATCTGTGCACATTCATTCTAGAATAAACACTGTAAAGTACAGTTGTCATTTATTTTTGAATTAAATTATATATGCCTGTGTGGTCAGCCTCTAAACATTTTTTAAAAGCAAAACAAAAACAGGTATACCCCGGTGAACAAAGTAGATGTGTACCTGCGCATGTATTTTTAACAAAAGCTTTCATTCCAGAGAGAAATAATATGGAAAAAATAGGGAATGTCCCTTCCCCATCAAAAACACACACACACACACACACACACACACACACAATATATATATATAGGCAATTCTCTCATGTGAAATGAAGTGAAATGATGTGCTCTGTACAAGTCACCATTGAAGGCGGCTTCTTTAAAATGCATTCAGGAGAAATGCATTTTCTTTCATCAGTCTGAACTTCTTTGTGATTTCCATTTTGTAGCCAAATATATAGATCTATGCTTCTTTAAAAGTTGGCTGAGGCAGATTTACCTGCCTTTCCCCCCTTTTCTTTGGTTTGCTGTTCATTTATGCTCAGTGAGGAACTCTGGAGCCAGCTGCTTGTTTATCTTACCTGTTGCACAGTAACACTATTGTACTATGGCTTTTTATGTAATGAGACTTCAGCATCCATGGATTTTGGTATTACCGTAGTTATGAAGATCCTGAAGCCAAACTGCAGTAGATACGAAAGGTCCACTGTACACATGTTTTTTTGTATAGGTTTATTGCTTCTATTACAGTGTCTGTATCTTGCCTTTCTATCTAAAAGCCCCTCAAGACAGTTAACAATATGACTGAGCAATGATAAAAACAAGACTAACAACAAAAATACAGAAGAGTAGTTGTAAGCCTACTGAAGTAGTCAGGTTTTTACAAATCACTGAAAGTCAAACAGTGATGGATCCAACTAGTCTTCCCTTTGAGGATATTTCTTCAAAAGTGCCTTGTCCACTGTGTCCTCCTCATGTTGTATCTCAGGTGTTCCTTAAGATACCATAGCTCAAGACTCTTGGGGTTTTCAGCTGTGACAGAGCTGAAGGTGATCTGGGGAATCATGTGGTCTAACCCCTTGTTTCAGAGCAGACTATCCAATCCAGTATGCAATTATAGATCCCTAATAGATGGCCACCCAGCTACTGTTTAAATGCCTCAAGCAAAAGAAAACCTGCAATGTTCTGAGGCAATCTGCTCCTCTATCTAAATGTTCTTACCATTACCATTATCCCCATGTGTAACCAGAAGCTGTTTCCCAGCAGTTTCCACCTACTCATTCTAGTTTCTCTCTCCAAAACATGAGAGAACATTTCTGCTATATCTTTGGTGTGACAAAACCTTTTGTGATACTGAAAGACAGCTATCTTATTTGCCTTGTTCTTCTCTTGTCCATGTTCAACATACCCAGCTCCTTCAACCATCTACTAATGTTTGCTGTCTTGACTCTTGATGTCCAGCTCTGTCACTCCTTCCCACCTGTCACTAAGGAGGCTGTTCAGGTCCTGAACCGGTGTCTGGCCGCTGTGTCGGACTGGATGAGGGCGAACAAATTGAAACTGAATCCAGACAAGACAGAGGTCCTCCTGGTCAGTCGCAAGGCTGAACAGGGAATAGGGTTACAGCCTGTGTTGGACGGGGTCGCACTCCCCCTGAAGACACAGGTTCGCAGTCTGGGGGTTCTCCTGGACTCATCGCTGAGCCTGGAGCCCCAGGTCTCGGCAGTGGCCAGGGGAGCCTTTGCACAACTAAGACTTGTGCGCCAGCTGCGCCCGTTCCTTGGGAGGTCTGACTTGACCACGGTGGTCCACGCTCTGGTTACATCCTGTTTGGACTACTGCAACGCTCTCTATGTGGGGTTGCCTTTGAAGACGGCCCGGAAGCTCCAATTAGTACAACGGGCGGCAGCCAGATTAATAACTGGGGCGGCTTATAGGGAGCGTACCACCTCCCTACTTAGCCAGCTCCACTGGCTGCCGATATGCTACCGAGCCCAATTCAAAGTGCTGGTTTTGACCTATAAAGCCCTAAACGGTTCTGGCCCAATCTACTTGTCCGAACGTATCTCCTCCTATGAGCCAGGAAGATCCCTAAGGTCATCTGGAGAGGCCCTGCTCTCGGTCCCGCCTGCCTCACAGGCACGGCTGGTGGGGACGAGGGACAGGGCCTTCTCGGTGGTGGCTCCCCGGCTGTGGAACACCCTCCCCAGAGAAATACGGCAAGCCCCAACCCTTTTGAGTTTTAGAAAAGCCCTGAAAACATGGCTATGTGTCCAGGCTTTTGAAGATTAAACGATAATGACGACCCGGACTGATTTACGGCTACAGCACGAGGATTTTGGAGGAATGGATTTTAATCATATGTTTTTATATTTTTTATATTGTTTTAATTGTTTTATTGGATTTTTATTGCTGTTTTAATTATGTATAGGCATCGAATTGTTGCCAATTTTGTACGCCGCCCTGAGTCCCTTCGGGTGAGAAGGGCGGGATATAAATGTTGGAAATAAATAAATAAATAAATAAATTGACTCTTCATTGTTGTTGCCATTTTCTGAACTTGTACCAGAACTAATCTGCTTTTTAATATGGACACCTGCAACTGAACACAGTTAATTGCAACCCGATTTGTATCTAGCCATTGCTTCTTGTCATTTGGGCTGTTTTGTCACTGCAGTCAAATATTACATTAACATTTTAGCAGCTGTTTTGTGTTGCTGGTTTCTTTTCTGCTTATGATTATCTAAGATTCCAAAGCTTGTTTGATATGCACTGGTGCCATGAGGCATCTCTACCATTTTATATGTTCTTGCAATATAACATTTCTCAGATGAATTCTCAAGTCCACTGTTAACTTACAATCAAGATCATTTTGGATATAATTATTGTGTTAGCTGTGTGTTGAGCTTGAGCACCATCTGTACATCTGATAAACAACCCTCCTTCTAGGTTATTTATTAATAAGTTGAATAGCATATTAGGAGAGAGCATTTTGGCACACGATTCAAGACAACACTCTCTAGGCTATTACGACAACCCTAAGGCAACTCTGTTACAGTGTTTTCTTGGGAAGGGTTGTTTGGGGAGGATTTACCTTTTGTCTTCTTTTAAGGCTGAGCATATGATACTTTCCCAAGTTTACTCAATGGGTTTCATGGTCAAAAAGGGATTTGAACCCTGGTCTTTAAAGTCATATTCCAGCATTTAAACGACTGCACTATGTTAACTCTATGTCTCTGGATTAATACAAAACCATTAAAAGAGTATTTCTGTCAAGGACAGAACGCCACAAGATTCAAAGTAACAGAGTTTATTAGATTACAGAACTCAAAAATGCCCGTAAAACACAAGGGCCAGGCAGTTTTTGCCTTTAGGAGCAAAAAGGGGCAAAAGTAAATGTTCAAAAGATAAACCGGATTAAACCGGAGTTTAATCCGGGTAAAAACAAACTGCTTGCTTCAGCCTGGGTATAAACGAAACGAAAGCCAAGGAACAAAAGATACAAAGAATGCAACTAATTGGCAGCAGATTCCTCTCTGCTGCCAACACTGTGCTTAGAGTAACTTGCGTCGCTCCCCCACACACACAGCAGACAGGATCTCCAACACGAGTAAATCAGCCAAGGATTGTAGCAGTTGAGTAGACCAGTTCCGTTCCGTAGATCAAAGCCAGAAGCAGACGTTTGTAGTTTTTCCAAGTCCAAGAAGGGGGGAAGACAAGCCGTGGTCAGTTCAGTCCGAGTTCTCAAAGCAGGAGATGGCGTCCGTCAAGAAGACGACGGAGGGTCAAGCTAATAAGAGTAAGCACAGGTTTGCACAAACAAATGCCCACACAATCCCTCCCGCCGTCTGACCCTGGATTCCAATCAACTTACGTCACAGCACAGGAAAGCACACAAGTCTTCAGGGAAGCGTCCCACACACACACGGATCCCAAGCGTTTGCCCAGATTACCTTGCCCAACGCAATTTGCAATTGCTCCCAAGCCCCATTTTATGCCAGTTACAAATCTTCATCACTGTCAGCTGTCCTCCTTAACCCGGGCGTTTCCTCATCACTTTCCTCGTCAGAGCTGGAACACCTCTGACTACGCCCAACAGCATCTCCAGCTGTGGATCCCGTCCCATCCCTCCAGCTAAACCATGGGTCTAATCCTGAAGGTCCCCATTCATCTTCTGTCCCATCATGGCCAGTGGCACCCACTTCCTCCCTTACCCGAGTCCAATCCATCTCATCCTCCTCTGAGCTAACCAGCCCCTCCTCCATTCTCTCCGTAAACCCTTCGAAAGACTCCTCGTCAGATGGTGCTGCAAATATGTCTCGCAGTCTTTTTCTCTCTCGCTCCTCGAGAGTATCTGACTCTCGAGGAGTCTTACGCCCACGTCTGTCAGTAACAGAGCCATGAGGCTCAATCATAACACTATCCCCTCTCACAAAGGCCTCCTCCCCCGATGGCGGAGAAGTGGCAGTGATACCCTCCGCTATAGCACCACGACGACTAGAGGTATCAAGTTTCAACAGCGAACGATGAAAGACTGGATGGACCTTTAAACTAGACGGTAAACGCAAACGAAACGCAACAGAAGAAATCTTTTTAACGATAGGAAAGGGACCCAAATACCGAGGCGCAAACTTTCCCCCAGCCTGTTTAATATGTTTGGAAGATAACCACACCAAATCCCCTTCTTCCAACTCCTCCCCTGCCTGCCTGTGGCGGTCAGCCTGAGTCTTCTGCGTTGCCTTAGCTTCCAACAGTAAGCGACGGGCAACATCATGCAATGCAGCCATTTCCGAAGAGCGGTACACAGGGTCCGAAGAGACCACATTGGTCGACGGCGCCACACCTCCCCGTGGGTGAAAACCATAAGTTAGCTCAAATGGCGTATGCTGACTAGACGTGTGCACCGCATTGTTGTAAGCAAATTCCGCCACCGGTAACCACTTTACCCAAGCCGTGGGTTGATCTAAACAAAAACAACGCAGATACTGCTCTAAGAGCCCATTAACCCGTTCCGACTGTCCATCCGTTTGCGGATGGAAAGCTGAAGACACGTTTAACTTAGTCCCCAAACACTCATGGAAGTGTTTCCAAAAGCGTGACACAAATTGCGGAGCCCTATCTGAAATAATCACCTCGGGTGCTCCGTGCAAACGATAGATGTGCTTTGTAAATAGTAAGGCCAACGTAGGGGCCGCCGGAATGGTTGAACAAGGAATAAAATGAGCCAGTTTACTAAATAAATCCACCACCACCCAAATACAAGTATAACCCCCAGACTTAGGCAAATCTGAAATAAAATCCATGGAAATGATTTGCCATGGCCTCTCCGGAACAGGTAAAGACGATAACAACCCTCTAGGGCGCCCAACAGGCGTCTTACTCTGCTGACAAACGGCGCAGCTGTCACAAAAGCGCAGAATGTCTTGCCGCATCTTTGGCCACCAGTAGCTCCTGGTGATAAGCTGTACGGTCTTGAACCTGCCAAAGTGCCCAGCCATGGGTTCGTCATGGTGGGCTCTAATCACCTCCAACCTGAGGGTCCCTACTGGTACGTAAACCTGCCCCCTACGCACCAATACCCCGTCTTGATCCTGGAGATGCGGCAGTATGGTACGGTTACCTGCAGAGAGCAGCATCAGTTGCTCCTGAGTCCACACATCATCCTTCTGAGCCTCAAGGATCTGGTCATGTAACCCAAGCTCATTATCTACAACACACAGAGAGGCAGTAGGCAAGATGGTCTGACATACTACCTGCTCATTGGTCTTAAATTCCGGCTTGCGGGATAAAGCATCGGCCCGCAAGTTTGCCTTCCCCTCCACGAACTGCACCTTGAAGTTAAACCTGGAGAAAAACAAAGCCCAGCGGATTTGACGCTGGTTTAACTTCTTTGCTGTTTGCAAGTGCTCTAAGTTCTTGTGATCAGATCTGACCACGATCTGGTGCCGTGCCCCTTCAAGCCAGTGCCGCCACACCTCAAACGCCACCTTAATCGCCAACAACTCCTTCTCCCATATGGTATAGTTCTGCTCGAAGGGTGTTAGTTGCCGCGAGTAAAATCCACAGGGACGCAAGGTCCCTGAGGAATCCTTCTGAGACAATACAGCCCCCAACGCGTAGCTAGAAGCGTCCGCTTCTACCACGAACGGTCTGTCAACATCAGGATGGGTTAGTATGTTGTCCGATTGAAAACTAGACTTTAGTTGTAGAAACGCCTCGTGAGCTTCCCGCCCCCACACAAATGGCTGTTTCTTGCGCAGAAGCTGCGTCAAAGGTACCGTGAGCTTTGCAAAATTCGGAATAAACTCCCGGTAGTAATTAGCGAAACCCAAGAACCTTTGTACATCCTTCTTAGTCTTCAGCTCCTGCCATGAGTTGACGGCGTCAACCTTATGTGGGTCCATTTTAAGTTCCCTACCTGACACTACATGACCTAGGAACTCCACTTCAGGCACATGAAAGACGCACTTGGAAGCCTTGGCGAAAAGCCCATTAGCCCGCAGTCGGTGCAGAACCTGCTTGACATGTTGACGATGTTCTTTCTCGTCCTTAGAAAAAATCAAGATATCATCCAAATAAATCACTAAAAATTGGTCAATTAGGTCCCTGAACACATCGTTCATGAACCTCTGGAATACCGCAGGAGCATTACAAAGCCCAAAAGGCATGACTCGGAACTCGTGGCATCCGAAACACGTGTTAAATGCCGTCTTCCATTCATCCCCTTCCCGTATACGGATTAAGTTATAGGCCCCCCGCAGGTCAAGCTTGGTAAAGACCTTAGCCCCTTGCACCCTTGATAACAGTTCCGAGATTAAAGGCAGCGGGTACCTATCCCGAATGGTGTATTTGTTTAGGATCCGATAATCGCAGACCAACCTAAGTTCCCCAGTCTTTTTGGCTACAAAGAATACCGGTGCCGCAGTTGGAGAACTAGATGGGCGAATAAACCCCTTGGCTAAATTTTCATCTAGAAACTCCCGCAAAGCTTGCCTTTCCGGTACAGTCAAGGCATACAGCCTCCCTGCTGGCAGTTTCGCACCTTCTGCCAACTTGATGGCGCAATCATATGGCCTGTGCGGTGGTAATTTGTCCGCTTCTCTTTTACAAAATACATCAGAGAACTCCCCATACTCAGCAGGCACTCCCTCCATATCAGAATGAGTAACATTTAGAGTGCAACAATCCTGCCTCTTTAAGATCACTTTACGTGTTGCCCAATCTACTTGTGGGTTTACTACAGCTAGCCAATCCATCCCCAGGATCACATCATATCTAGGCAAGCTCGTAATATCCCACACAAACGTTCCCGTTACTCCCTGCACCTCCCACGTTACTGCTGAGGTTTCATGGTTAACCACCCCAGTCTCCAGCAGTCTCCCATCTGCTCCTTCCACCCACACGTCGCATGCCTTGCGCACTCTAGGAATGCCATGCTTCTTAGCAAACTCAATATCTACATAGGAGACCGTAGCCCCTGAGTCCAGCAGTGCCAAAGTAGAAACAAGTTCCCTTCCCCCAACAGATAATGTAATGGGTACGAAAACATGCTTCCTCCCCTCAGTTGACTGCTTGAGGAGCCCTAGTGCGTTGGACTCACGTCGCACTAGGGCTGGCCTTTTCCCGAAAGCTGGGAAGGTTTCACATTACAATTTTTGGCAAAATGCCCAGCATTCCCACAGTACAAACACAAGCCCAGCTGCCTCCTACGGCTCTTTTCCTCTGTAGACAGCTTTTTAAAGACCCCAAGCTCCATGGGCTCTTCCCCCATCACCACAGGTGCCCTGGTTACATGCATGGGTGGCGCACACATTGCTTTTGAGTGTTTACGAGCCTCGAACCTTGCGTCTAAACGCAGCACCTTAGCTACTAAGGCGTCCCAGCTTTCAGCCGGCTCCAAGCGTGCTAATTCATCCTGGAGCATATCACTTAACCCGGCAGTAAATAAAAGCATGAATGCATTTTCCCCCCAATCCAGCTGGTGGCGATACAGGTTAAACTTATTTAAGTAATCCAAAACAGTCCCCTTTCCCTGTTTCAACCGATACAGAGCCCACCCAGCGTTCTCCGTGCGGAGAGGATCCCCAAAAGTATCAGTTAACAACTTTTTGAAATTATTCAAATTGTCCTTGACTGGGTCATTTCCCAAAATTAAATTAGTGGCCCATTGTCCTGCGGGACCGGTCAACAAACTCAAAATAAAGGCCACCTTGCTAGTGTCTGTAGGAAAAGCATGAGCACTGAGCTGAGAAAAATAAAGCTCCACTTGTGCCAAAAAGGTTGGCAACTTGCACCTGGTTCCGTCAAAGCGTTCAGGAGTCAAAACATGTCCTTTCACAGCCTGAGCTGTTTGGATAACGGTAAAAGCCGTTTGCAATTGGTCTACTTTGGCCCTTAACTCATCCATCGTCTTCCTGACGGGTTTATTGCTGCAATAAACTTTTTATGGGCGTTGGGCAATCTGTCAAGGACAGAACGCCACAAGATTCAAAGTAACAGAGTTTATTAGATTACAGAACTCAAAAATGCCCGTAAAACACAAGGGCCAGGCAGTTTTTGCCTTTAGGAGCAAAAAGGGGCAAAAGTAAATGTTCAAAAGATAAACCGGATTAAACCGGAGTTTAATCCGGGTAAAAACAAACTGCTTGCTTCAGCCTGGGTATAAACGAAACGAAAGCCAAGGAACAAAAGATACAAAGAATGCAACTAATTGGCAGCAGATTCCTCTCTGCTGCCAACACTGTGCTTAGAGTAACTTGCGTCGCTCCCCCACACACACAGCAGACAGGATCTCCAACACGAGTAAATCAGCCAAGGATTGTAGCAGTTGAGTAGACCAGTTCCGTTCCGTAGATCAAAGCCAGAAGCAGACGTTTGTAGTTTTTCCAAGTCCAAGAAGGGGGGAAGACAAGCCGTGGTCAGTTCAGTCCGAGTTCTCAAAGCAGGAGATGGCGTCCGTCAAGAAGACGACAGAGGGTCAAGCTAATAAGAGTAAGCACAGGTTTGCACAAACAAATGCCCACACAATCCCTCCCGCCGTCTGACCCTGGATTCCAATCAACTTACGTCACAGCACAGGAAAGCACACAAGTCTTCAGGGAAGCGTCCCACACACACACGGATCCCAAGCGTTTGCCCAGATTACCTTGCCCAACGCAATTTGCAATTGCTCCCAAGCCCCATTTTATGCCAGTTACAAATCTTCATCACTGTCAGCTGTCCTCCTTAACCCGGGCGTTTCCTCATCACTTTCCTCGTCAGAGCTGGAACACCTCTGACTACGCCCAACAGCATCTCCAGCTGTGGATCCCGTCCCATCCCTCCAGCTAAACCATGGGTCTAATCCTGAAGGTCCCCATTCATCTTCTGTCCCATCATGGCCAGTGGCACCCACTTCCTCCCTTACCCGAGTCCAATCCATCTCATCCTCCTCTGAGCTAACCAGCCCCTCCTCCATTCTCTCCGTAAACCCTTCGAAAGACTCCTCGTCAGATGGTGCTGCAAATATGTCTCGCAGTCTTTTTCTCTCTCGCTCCTCGAGAGTATCTGACTCTCGAGGAGTCTTACGCCCACGTCTGTCAGTAACAGAGCCATGAGGCTCAATCATAACAATTTCAGTGGGCATTGTTGTTCCACTATTTGAGGCTACATGCAGCCTTTTATTGGAAAACCACATTTTAACAGTTTATCAAGAAATTAAAGGGAGGTCTTTAACAGTTTTGAATTGGTAGAATGATTCTTGGCTGTGCTGCAGCTTACATCTCCAGCAGTAGTACCAGAAAGAACGACTCCTCACAATGGGAAACTGAATTTTAAGGTGCAAACTCTGTTTTAAGCAAATCTCAAGATATGGGCAGGGAAATACCTCTGTGTGCAGTTTTAGAAAACTGCTCCTAGATGACATATATAACAGAATGTTAGGTGGGTCGTCTTGTGTTCATGTGTGGCTCTGACTTATTGCAATCCTAAAGTGAAGCTGTCGTGGGGTTTTCTTAGCAAAATTTCTTTAGAGAGTGGTTTCCTTTACCTTTTGAGAGAGAGTGACATGAGCAACAGATTATCATAGCTGAGCAGGGATTTGAACCCTGTCCTCCAAAGTCATAAGTGGCATTTAAAATGGGTTTATCTAATGTAATTAAGGTATGGCTGACTTTCTTACTATAAATATTTCAAGGGGCAGGTTGCCGTGTTAATCTCTCACTAGCAAAAAAAGCAGTCCTTTTGACAACTTAAGGACTAACATGGTTTGTCTGACATAAACATTCATACAGCTGATGAAGTGATCCATATTCCACTAAACCTAACAAAACTTTAGTCTTTGAGGTGCCATCAAGCTCTTAGTTGTTTTTATTAAATTTTGCTTTAAAATTGTCTGGAAAAACCTAGTAACCATTAACAATGAATAACGTGAGCTGGGGAAATGTGATTTTTCCCATAATAGTCACAGTAGCTTCAGGAAAGGGATCTAGATCCTACACAACAATTAAATCACAGATGTATAAACATTGCGCAGAGAAAATCAATAAAAGCATAAATTAGGTATGACAGTTTGGTTGACTCCAGAGTTCCAAAAGTTCAAAAGTCAAACACACACTGACTTCAGTTCTGTACATATTTATTTGAAGTAAGTCTTACATAAAGCATATACTCGTGAAATTATAATGAGGCTTTAAACTAGCAACTTTGTTGCCACAAAAATATTCTGTATGGCCTGCTAATGCAGTTTGATTGTGTTTTGTACTAGTAAACACACCAGAGTATCCCCGTGATTTGATGAACCACAAAGATCAGTTTTGTTGAGTTATTTCAACTTGCTACAATTTTTTCCATGCCAGCCTATCAAAGGGGTTTCTATGTACAGTATCTACAATGTATAAAAACAGTTGTATTCAGAGTAACACTGAATGGCTTTGTATATAGATTATCTCTATTTTTGAAACCTAAAATCAGGCAATTATTATTTTATTATTTATCAGTTTCTCATTTTCAAAATGTTTAATAACACACAAAACTACAACTACAGATCACCTAGTGCCTTGGTATTGCAAATCCTGATATCATGAGCACATCTTTTAGGACAAAATATAGTTTCACCCAAATAAAATGCCTTTTTTGTTTTGGGGGGACACAGAAGAAGAACACCATAGTGGGTTAGAAGAGGGTAGAAATGTTGTAATAAATAAAATAAATAATATTGGGGAGAGATAGTCACTTGAGCATTGGCTTTTCTGGCTATGTAAGGCTTAAAACCTGAGTTTTCAATACCCAGTTTGCGCATCAGCTCACCATATGAGTTAGAGAGCTGCATCTCTAAATGTTCTAAGTAGCCAAATTATAATAAAACATAGTTCAATTATTCCTTGTTGTGCTTGTGCTTAAAACAATGGGTGAGAATCAAGCAGTCTTCTGAGTTTTGTTAAACTGCAACTCTCAGCATTGCTAACCATGTCTTCCATAACTCAGAAAACAGGTAGTGTCAGTTAATGTGCTTAACTGTTCTCCTGTTTCACGATCTACCCCTGCTAAACCAGAATTGCAATACTTTAAAAAGAGACTATGCATGATCTTGCATTCTTTATTGATAGTCATCTGCAAATATTTATGCAGACAAGCAAATAAAGCTTTTGACTATAATTTGCTTTTTCTAAAATTCTGAAGGATTAGAACTGTGTCGCACCTCAGAGTAGTTCACCTTGCTATGGACACCAAGTCACACACAGAAAGAAGTCTTTTGTAGTTTTATTGAGCAAAAGCACATATATATCAAAGCAGGCAGTTATAAGGTTTCCAAAGTTGCAGTAAAAGAGTCAATAGGAATCCAACAGTTCATAAGCCATAAAAATCCAATAGTCCATAAGCCAGAACAGTAGACAATAGATCCCAAAGAACAAAGCCCCAAACATTACCAAGATCCAGGAAAAGAAAACTTCTCTTAGGCATGAAGCAGGAACATCCACTCAGATGAAGCGAGAATTTGCTTTGACAAAAATCTATCTCAAAACACACAGTTTTAAAAGCAACCCAAGAATGCATTTCTCTTTCCTTCCGAGGCCTCTCTCTTCCTCACCAATCTTACACTCCTCTGAGGCTGAGTTACTCCCTTCCATAACAACCGGTCCGCCCTAGATAATGATGGCGCCCCTTCAAGGTCCTCATTATCTTGCACCTGAACCAGGGCTTGAGACACCAGGGCTTGAAACATCTCTTGCTCATTAATTCCCATGGGAATGTCCTCCTGGCTGTTATCTATGGCTGGCTGGGTCAACAGTTCATTCTGCTCAAGCTGCATTTCTCGAGCCTCTAAATCAGCCTGTATGATTCCCATCCCCATGCCATCGTCCTGAAATTCACCCTGCATCCCATCATCTGGCTCTTGTATCTGAAACCCAGAATCCCCTTCTTCATCCTCACTTTGGCTATGCTGTTGCTGAGTCACAACAAACTGTGCATGTTATTTGAAAATAAATAATACCAGATTAGAAATATCCAGATCTGTGATCAGCTTTGAAACTTTCTGTCCGGTCTTAAACATGTTACTATGTGCAAGTTCAAACGTGCAGAGAAAGCATATGGATGTTTCTTTTGGTACTTCACACTAAGGTGCCTGTTTGAATGCATTCAGGAGTTAGAAACTTTCTGTCTATGAAAGTTATCACGGCGAGTATTAAACTAAATTTTGCTGTTTTCATCCTAGAGAGAGTGATCCAATACACAAGTGCTTTCTAGTCCACCCACCCATGAAGATAATAGAAACTGTTTTTGGTTGCTGGTTGATACTTTTTTATCTATTGCTATAATGTTATTGTTTTATTTTGTTTACATTCTTGAATTGCTTTTTTTATGTAATTACATTTTAACTGTGTTGTTGAGCCTGATCCCATGTAAGTCACCCCAAGTCCCTTCGGGGAGATGGAAGCGGGGTACAAAAATAAAGTTATTATATTATTATTCTGCAGGGTGATATGGTACTGTACAGTTTCAGGAGCAAAGTGCAGTGTGTATATTAGATACATGTTAAATTCAGATGCTAACTAAAATATTCACTACAAATCAAGATACAGTGGTCCCTTGGTATCTGCCAGATTTTGCTTCCAGGACCCTGTGTGGATGGTCAAGTCCTGTTATATGCAAGGGTGCAGTGAAATGATGTTCCTTATATAAAATGGCAAAATCAAGGGTTGCTTTTTGGAAAGTTCTTTTGGATATTTTAATAATAATAATAACTTTATTTTTATACCCCGCCTTCATCTCCCCACAGGGACTCGGGGCAGCTAACATGGGCCAAGCCCAAATTTCCACAATAAGCAGATATTCAATGATAAAACATCATATACATTTAACATTACACAGGTCAAACCAAGAGTTTACAACAATATAATAATAAGTAAAACCACCAAATAAGAACAAGATAATGAAAAGGCAGGGCAGTGGTGCAAAGCGCATGATTAAAATCTAATGAGGTAGATAAAGGTAATATAAAAGGGGAAATCAAGACAGAAAAACGAGCAGAGTAATTACCAGATGTGGGCAAAAGAACAATATATTAGGCCCAATAGAGGCAATGCTGAGGAGGTAATAATTGTGATCAGTTCTTAAAAGCACACTGGAAGAACCAAGTTTTTAGATCGTTCTTAAAGGCTGCCAGGGTGGGTGCCTGCCTGATCTCCCTGGGGAGGGAGTTCCAGAGCTGAGGGGTCACCATGGAGAAGGGCCTCTCCCTCGTCCCCACAAGCCGCGCTTGCGATGGAGGTGGGAGCAAGAGGAGGGCCTCCCCGACGATCGAAGAGACCGTGCAGGCTCAAAGGGAGAGACGCGGTCATGAAGGTAGGTGGGTCCCACACCGTTCAGGGCTTTGTAGGTTATAACCTACACCTTGAATTGGGACTGGAAAATGATCGGAAGCCAATGGAGTTCCTTAAACAGGAGGGTTGACCTCTCTCTGTAAGTTGCTCCAGTTAATAATCTGGCGGCCAATCGTTGGACCAGTTGTAGTTTCCAGGCCATCTTCAAGGGCAGCTCCACGTAGAACACATTGCAATAATCCAATCTAGAGGTAACTAAGGCGTGGACCACCATGGCCAAGTCTGACTTCACTAGGTACTGTTGCAGCTGGTGCACAAATTTTAATTGGCAAAAGGCCCTCCCGGCCACCACCGACACCTGAGCATTAAGTGTAAGCGATGAGTCTAGAAGTACCCCAAACTGCGGACCTGTGCCTTCAGGGGGAGTGCAACTCCATCGAGCACAGGGTGCCACCCTATATCCCAATCAGACGAGAGACTGACCTGGAGGACCTCTGTCTTGTCAGGATTAAGCCTCAGTTTGTTCACCCTCATCCAGCCCATCACAGTGGCCAGGCACTGGTCCAGAATCCGAGGGGCTTCCTTGGAGTTTGGTGAAAAAGAGTAGTAGAGTTGAGTGTCATCTGTGTAGAGATGGCACTGAACTCCAAAACTCCTAATGACCTCTCCCAGCAGTTTCATGTGAAGGAGCTCCCCAACATCCCGGAACAGCTCAGATGATCTATTAGTTGCAGATGCTATGCGGGCAGTCAAGAAGGTCTTCTTGGCTGCCCGCAAAGCCACGAAGTAGGCCTTAATAGCGGCTCTAGCCCGTGTTCGGTCAGGGATGCTACGAGTTATTCTTCAGCGGGACTCTAATCCCCTCCTCAACTGTTTCATCACCGCCAGCTCCTCGGTAAACCAGGGGGCTGGGGCAACTCTATGCGTCGCGAGAGGACATTTGGGGGCAATTGTGTCTACCGCCCTGGTCATCTCACTGTTATAATGATCCCCAAGAGACCTCAGGAATCCATCTGGATCCATAAGCCTCCTGGGGCGGATCATTTTAATCAGTCCCTATGGATGATTGAATCTGTAGATACAAGGAATCAGTTGTACTTTACTAGAGTTCCAGACACTGCAGGAAAAGAATAATGCATCCACTAACTTCTTCTTGCACCATCATTGGGTGTATATAGTTTAAAGAAAATATGAGGTGATATTTATCGTGAAACTGTGGCAATGCTATTATACAATAATGATCAATTTGTTGATAAGAAAGGAGATTAGCTGACCTGTTATACAAGATGCCTGTGTTAACAAAACCTCTGACAGAGAAGCTTCTTTTTATAAAGATTTTATATTCATGTCCAGCTTTTACTTTTGTTCATTCTCTGTATAGCTGAAGTTTTTTTCTGCAGCATTATCATTGGGAGACAGCTGGCCAAATACAGATTTTTAATGTAAAGTTGCAGTAGTTTAAACTGGCAAAGAGCAGAACTCTGCTTATAGCTCAAACTTGTCAAATTTGTGGCCTTCTAGGTGTTTTGGACTTCAGCTCCCAGAATTTCTGGCCATTGGACAAGCTGGTGAGGACATAGCGCAGTGGTTCCCAAACTTATTTGGCCTACCACCCCCTTTCTAGAAAAAATATTACTCAGCGCCCCCTGGAAATTATTTTTTTCAATTTTTAATAGCAATTAAACAGAAAGATATATGTATTAATGTTTCTACCTTTTTTGTAAAATATAGTAAAGAAAGGTATAAATTAGAAACATTGAAGTTTGAAATTATGAAACTATTTTTTGAACTCAGAATAGAAAGGTAAAACAGTTATTCATCGCCCCCAAATGCATCTGTGGCCATCACCGCCCCCCTGGATCGCTGCAGCGCCCACCAGGGGGTGGTATCGCCCACTTTGTGAATCACTAACATAGCTGATCCAACTGTAGCTTTGTGTGCCTGCCTAGACATGCTTAGATAAAGCATTACTGCCTCCGTAATACAGAGCATGTATGTTTAGCAAAACAGATAGAAAAGGCAAAGGCAGACAAGTTTGCCTCACCATTTCCTCCCAGGATCTAAAAAAAGCATACGTCTTCTTTACATTTGGCACCAAAATGGAGCTCATAAGATGAGGCACAGAAATAAGGACAAGAGCCTTACACCTTGAAGGCATAGATGCACTTTTGAAGGTTTCTGTGAATGGAAATACAGCTATAGGGTAGGTGTTGCAAGGAACAAATGCACTGGTATGTGGGCCTGATAACATGTTGCAAGAAGTGTGCTGTCTCCCAGGTGAAGAGCTGTGATATAATAGAGATACCCACTGAGCATTCCTTACCCCCTCCTTCTGATCTATGTTGGAACATCATACAGCAAAATACAGCCTCCAACATATTGTAAGAGATGCTATGAGCCCCTAGAAGAAAATTAAAGGACTTTGTTTCTTATTTCATCATTCCTTCTTGTTAAAAAACGGGGCCCAGAAAGGAGAAAGGAAAAAAAAAAGAACAACTGGCTCCATAGATGTTATTGTCAGGCTGGTTTGGCTTCTAGGATCATGGTCTGTGCTTTGATGAAGAGGGACTTCCAGCAAGTGGATGGGTTGCATCCCACAGTAGTTGAAAAGAATGTTTTTGCTAGGAGTCTTATAAATCTGAGCTGTGGTTCAATGTGGTTCTACATTGATGTTCATATTCCATATTGTGTAAATTGTAAGATACAGTACAACTTCCTTATCCATGGATTTGATAGCCATGGTTTCACTTACCCACACTTCAACACCCCCCCCCCCCAAAAGTGTCTTGGAATATATCCCTTAGAGGAGAAATATTATTTTAGCATTTCATCTTGGGCAATGTATCAGGTCTATATTGATCCTAAAACTATTTTAAAATTTCGTCTCCCTCCAAAGTTTCTAACCCTAGAATATTGTAAAGGAGAGTCTATGCAGACTTGAAGGCAGTCAATCACAGCTTGGGAAAGCTGTGAAAGGGGGTTATGGGGAAACAAAATGTACCAAAAGTCAGGGGTTTTGAATTGACACTGACAAAGTTTGAAATGGACACAGAAAGGGATTTTACCTGATAGAGACAAGATTTTAAATTATAAGAAGAAGGGGAGAACTATCTATAGTTTTAGGGATGTTAAAGAACAGATTATTAGAGGGGTTTTTTTTTAAAATAGATTTCTATAATAAACCCTTTCTTGTTTTAAATCTCTATCTCTGACTCGCCATTAGGCATATCAAAACTAAATATCCCACACAACAACAGAGGCACAGTCCACATTTAAGAGATCACTCTGAGTCTAGCAAGGGATTTAAGTGGGGAAATTTGGGGCCAGTTACAGTAAAGAAATCGATCACATATATGTTTACACTTCTGTGTTCTTTGTAAGCTTTAATCTACAGTTCTGTGCTGCAGTAAAAGTCATTGTTTATTAATTTAAACCCCTAACGTTGGCTGATCTGCATACAATCTCTTGCTAAAATCAATCAATCAAGATGTTGCTTGATTCCTTCATTCCACAACTGTATTCCATTGCATACATTGAATTTGCACCCTATGTTGAGAATCAAACCATGGTATTGCTCTGCATTGTATTTAACAGAATCGAACAGGATGTTTTAATCTAGAAATACGTTATATTCCCATTAATAGTTTGCAGAAGAGATGGTGGGTCACATGGCTGTACCACAGGCTGTTATATTTCCTTCTGGTGGCAGAACTGTGCCAGGAAGCTGCTATGACATTAGTAAAGCTAGGACACTGAGCTACGTAATCTATTGAGAACTGTTTGATATCACATTTGACCTTGTGATAATAATGAAATCCTGTTTATAATGTTTTGTCAGATGATCATTTCACGTATCATCATCCTTTTTTACCCATCTCTTCCTCCACCTGATCCAACTGTACTCATGTCAAATGCGCGTAAGAACAGTAAACAATTCAATGCAAGAACAATCTGGCCATTCCTCTGCTTCTCACACTACCACCAGTTATCTGACAGAGTTATTGCTGCAAGTTTTGGTTACTGAATTAAGAAAAAAGTACCTGTTTGCAAAAATATTTGCCAAAACTTGGCAAAGTTACCCTTTTTGGGGCCACAACTATAAGAATTGTGGGGATTTTGTGGTCGGAGAATTCTGAAATTAGTGCTTTTGTATTTCTGCAATGTTGGATAGCAGCAGTTAGACAACTTAATGATGGGCAGCATTAATGATGTATATCACCACAAAAGCCGAGGGATGTCATTGCATGAAGTAAGTACCAACAACATGGTAAGATCAGGGGCTGTTGACACACTTTTCCCATTTATAGCCCTTGATAGCTTCATCAGAGGGAGCTGATGGACTGACAATGATGTGCTGTTGTGCTGATTCACCACCTCCATTTGATAAAGTCCTGTCAAAAATAGGAATGTGGAAGCTTCCATATTAGTCAGACTTCTACCTAGAATAGGTTAGTATGTCCCAGATTATGTGTTGTGCTGCGAGTTCACCCTCAGACATTTGTTGATATCGTACAGAAGACATATCATATTTCTGTTCATTAGTCCAGTGTTTCTGATTTCTCATTTCCTTGACTACTTCATTGCTTTGTTTTTTCCTGTACTAATATACAGATGCAGTTGAAGTATATGAACTCTTTGGACTTTACAGAAGGTCTTATCTGGTACCCTCCACAAGGCCCCAGCCCTGGTGCACCACTGCAGCTGAAAAGCTGTCATGTACAGCTGTGTAGGTGTATCCAAGCTCGTCCTGTCATTTCTTAAGCACTGATGAAAAAAGAAAAAAGGAGCAGGCTTATTCTCAGGGCAAAGGTTGCTCTTTCTTTCCTCCATACTCAAGAGAAACTGAAACAAGGCTGGGCACACCACTGTAGCCAGTCAGCAACCAGGGAGACAGAGATGTGCCAACTCTCATTGTGTAGGGAGTAAGGGGAGACAGAGCAGCCATCAGAGAGAACAGCCTCTTCCCCCTCCCGGAAGTATGCTGATTGAGACTTGCACTTTGCCAGCACAATATGGGATCCTGATCTTTGTTTCCTCTTCTCTGTTAGTTTAGAAAGGAAAACAATGATACTATTAAGAGACAATTTCATTGCCAAATTCTTTTCATTCATTTTTTCCTATTCATTCATGTAAATTCATGGGAAGGACAAGGTGGGAAGTAATACTCAAAAAGAATTTTTTTAATAGGGACCTGACAATGTGCATGTCTCTTTTGAGATGTATTCAGTTAAATCAGGCTTAGAGGTTAGATCTTTTAATGTAGGGAGAATATGAAACTGTCAGGGTGGCTGAACATGGCTGCATACATTTTCCCTTGTGCTCTTGGGCAGGCAGGCAGGCAGGCAGGTGAGTGAGCAAGCAAGTGGGAAGAAGGGGATGAGTCCCCTTCGGGGGAGATAAAGCTGGTATAAATAAATAAATAAATAAAATATAATAATTATAATAACAATAATAATAATTCATGCCCTACCTCAAGCAAAGGTGAAGAGGATAGGATTGTGGAGTGAGAGAAGGAAAATCTTTAGCAAGCATGCATTCCCTCTTAAAATCCCTTTCTCAGGTAGGCAGGGGGAAGGAGCTGACTTGGAGGAGTGCAAGGTGGATTTCCTCACTTAACCCCCTTGCCCAGTGACTGAGGGCCCAAGAGAATGCATGCATAGCTGGTCCCAGTTACTTTTCATGTGTATTAAATAAGGCTTGAGAGGCTGAGAGATATTTGTGGTTTTCCATATTCACAGGGATCTTGTGCCCCTAAGCGCTGTGAAAGCGGAGAGCCAACAGTAATGTGAGAACCACCTTTAATCAAGAATGCTTTGCAAATATATCTACATGGTGGGCCAAAAATCACAAAGGTTTCTGATGTCTTAATAACTTTTTGGAATTTTTTTGCAAAGAATGTACACATAATTGTAATGTAATTCCATTTCCTCTCTCTCTCTCTCTCTCTCTCTATATATATATATATATATATATATATATATATACTAGCTGTGCCCGGCCACGCGTTGCTGTGGCGTTGTCTGATGGTGTTGGTGAGAACTTGTTGAGGTAGTGGTGGTATTGAATGTCTGTTGTATGATTGCATTTATGTTTAGTATTTATTTATTTATTTACAGTATTTATATTCCGCCCTTCTCACTCCGAAGGGGACTCAGGGCGGATTACAATGAACACATATATGGCAAACATTCAATGCCAACAGACAAACAACATTCAGTTTTAGACAGACACAGAGGCATTTTTAACATCTTTCCAGCTTCACGATTCCGGCCACAGGGGGAGCTGTTGCTTCACCGTCCATTGGTGGCTGTTCTTCCTCATTCTTTTCCTTGTGAGCAGTTTTATGGTGTTGTAGATTAGTTAAATTAGCCTCCCGCATAAAGCGTACCTAAATTTTCCCTACTTGACAGATGCAACTGTCTTTCGGGGCTGCTAGGTCAACAGCAAGCTGGGGCTATTTTTTTTTTTAATGGTCGGAGGCTTAACCCGACCATTATGCATTTAGTTGTTTGTGTACTGTGAAAGTGGTGAGGGTAGAGGGGGTCTATGTCCCTATGTAGTATTGTATAGTATTTATACGTTGTCCATGTGTTGTGAATGCTTGGATTGTGTCCTGCTGCATAGTAGAAAGGGTTGGGCTGGATGGCCCTTAGGGGTCTCTCCAAACTCTTGGATTCTATGCTTCTATTATTATTATTATCATCATCATCATCTTCATCATCATTATTATGTAGAGGCTGGATGGCCATCTGTCAGGAGTACTTGGATTGTGTCCTCCTACATGGTAGAAGGAAGTTGATCTGGATGATCCTTAGGGGTCACTCCAAACCTTAGGATTGTATGATGATGATGTTGTTGTTGTTAGTAGTAGTATTGAGAGGCTGGGTGGCCATCTGTTGGGAGTGCTTGGATTGTGTCCTGCATGGCAGAATTGGGTTGGACTGGATGGCCTTTAGTGGTGTCTCCTAACTGTCTGATGCTATGATTCAATGTGTATTATTACTGTGCAGATCTTGGATGGCCATCTGTCAGGAGTGCTTGGTTTGTGTCGTCCTGCATGGTGGAAGGAAGTTGAACTGGATGATCCTTAGGGGTGTCTCCTAACCTTATGATTGTATGATGTTCTTCTTCTTCTTCTTCTTCTTCTTATTATTATTATTATTATTATTATTATTATTACAGTAGAGTCTCACTTATCCAACATAAACAGGCCGGCAGAATGTTGGATAAGTGAACATGTTGGATAATAAGGAGAGATTAAGAAAAAGCCTATTAAACATCAAAATAGGTTATAATTTTACAAATTAAGCACCCAAACATCATGTTATACAACAAATTTGACAGAAAAGGTAGTTCATTACACATTAATGCTATGTAGTAATTACTGTATTTATGAATTTAGCACCAAAATATCATGATATATTGAAAACATTGACAACAAAAATGCGTTGGATAATCCAGAACGTTGGATAAGTGAGTGTTGGATAAGTGAGACTCTATTGTATTATTATTGAGAGGCTGGGTGGCTATCTGTTGGGCGTGCTTGGATTGTGTCCTCCATGGCAGAATTGGGTTGGACTGGATTACCACAGTAATTATTTCATATTACAGTAGAATCTCACTTGTCCAACATTCACTTATCCAGTGTTCTGGATTATCCAACGCAGTCTGCCTTTTAGTAGTCAATGTTTTAAATTCATTGTGATATTTTGGTGCTAAATTTGTAAATACAGTAATTACAACATAGCATTACTGAGCATTGAACTACTTTTTCTATCAAATTTGTTGTATAACATGATGTTTGGTGCTTAATTTGTATAATCATTACCTAATTTGATGTTTAATCGGCTTTTCCTAAATCCCTTCTTATTATCCAACTTATCCAACGTTCTGCCGGCTTGTTTATGTTGGATGAGACTCTACTGTATATTTATAATCTTATATTATCTGCTTGGAACTAGATTATATGAGGCCCCTTCTACACAGCTGTATAAAATGCACACTGAAGTGAATTATCTGGCAGTGTGGACTCAAGATAATCCAGTTCCAAGCAGATAATATAAGATTATAAATGGGTAATATAGCTGTGTGGAAGGGCCTTGAGTCTACACTGCCATATAATCCAGTTAAAATCAGATAATCTGTATTTTATAGGCAGTGGGGAAGAGCCCTGAGGCCTAACTGTGCCTGTCCCCTGGGCTGAGTAGGTTGCTAGGAGACCTGGTGGGCAGAGTTCTAATTGGCAGCAATTGGATAAAAAACAATTATTTCTTTCCCTCTAATTAGGACTTTATTTTTCTTTTCTTTTTGTTGTATGAACGTAGAGGCATGGATGAGGGGTTGTGTTGCCAAGTTTAGTGTTTCTGGGATGTGTAGTTTTGTTGTTTTGTCCTAGGCCGAAATTTTTTTATCCTTATACACACACACACACACACACACACATTCTGTATATGATGCTGTAGTATTTTAAATTTAAAAATCAAAATAAAAGAGTTATTAAATATAGAAACCCCATTCTGACTTTTCACCCACTCTAAGAAAGCTTTGATCCTTTGCAGTAGTACTTCAAAGTATATTGATCATAAGAAATCATACAGACTAATTCTTAAAACACAAAAGATTTAGAATATATACAATGACTGTACTGAGTGATAGCAAATATTTAAAATATACACAATAGCTGTGTTGGGGAATAGCAAATAGAATTGCAGAGGTTCTGATTGGTAAGCAATTAACACATAAATGGAAAGCACTAAAACAAATAACCAGATTAAATAAAACACCAAAATGAGGAAGATCCCATATTACACCAATTCTGAAACAACTGCATTGGCTACCAATAGAACATCGGATCTCTTACAAGATACTGATCCTGACATTTAGAGCTCGTAATGGCCAAGGACCATTATATCTTAGGGACCGCCTTATTCCTTTTTTCCAACAGTGGTCACCTTGATCCTCACAGGAAAATCTATACGTACGGGCTCCTAGGGAGGTACACCTGGAAGCTACAAGGCGTAGAGCCTTTTCGATCTATGCTCCAATTCTGTGGAACTCATTGCCTCCATATGTTAGAGCAATGTTGGAGTTGTGTGATGCCCCATGGGCCTCCGAGTCCTGACCCTAGCGCCATTATGGACCATGGAGATGAAGACATGGGATTTCTGCCATCTCAGCAAGAGACTGGTCCGTTCCAGATGCCTTTTGTTGACAATTCTTGCCAAGAGCTCATTAAAACGGACCTTGAACAAGCTATCCCAAGCACTTCTCCCCCCTTCGCGAGAAGGGAATTCTTTGAGACTAGTCGCTCGGAGAAAGCGCAAACAAGAAAGAGCGCGAGATTAGCAGCCAGACAGAGTGCTAATTAGCTTGGTTCTCCTGGGAATTTTCAGGGAGGAACGCATCTGGATGAAGATGAGTGTCAGTTCTTTTCCCTTGGGAAAGAAGCTCTGGACACCTGTTTGTAGGAAGATTTGAAGTTCTTTAAAAGTTTCCCGCACGGGTTAGCCCGCGCGGAGTCAACGAGTCAGTTGAAGGATTAACTTCGGTTCCAGCTAAGAGTGGACTGCTTTTTGAGTCCGCTATCTCCAGTCTCTCTGTGCCTTGCCTTGCCGTGTTCTTGACCGGTCTCACCGTGTTCCCAGCCTTGCATCTTGTGCCAAGTACCCAGTCTTGTCTTCAGTTTCCTGCCTTGGACTTACTTTGAACTCTAGTAAAACTTTTGGACGCTTTCCCCACTCTAATTGCTTGGAAGTGGAGTGTGTTTCGGTTTTGGGATTTTAACTTTGAATTCTAATATTATATACTGGACAATATATTTCTGGACTATATTTGACCTTCCCTGAAAGGTCTATTGCTGAACTACATTTTCTACTTGTTTTTATCCTACTATATTATTTCCTTAATAAAGATATTAGATTGTTATTGGCCTCTGTGTGTTGGTTCTTAGTGCTCCGCTACCAGGGCATGACAAGTTGCGACCTTTTGTAAAAGTGCTCAAGACTTGGCTGTTTGGTTGTGCATTTAAGTAAATCTGATCTAATTTGCCAAATAGTCACTGTTGAATGTTTTTATGTTGAATGTTTTTATATTGTGGAATGATATTTTAAATTGTAAGTCGCTCGGAGCACTCTGGTGGAGAGCGACTAATTAAGAAATAAAGTGAAGTGAAGTGAAGTGAAGAAGATTAAAGAGCCAGCTCTCTACAAATACAGGTGTTTCTGAACTTTCTAGCTTCATTCTGTCTTTGTAGGGCCAGCACAGACTATAGTATACACTTGGTCCTCCATGTCTGCTGATTTCACTTTTACGGATTTGACTATTCATGGATTTAATTAATATGTTCTCTCTGGGAATCTCTAGGTTTTCTAGAATAACGCTACAATTAACCATAGAGTTGTGTTGAAGGACCCAGAGATTCCTAGAGAGAAGATTTACATGGAGATTTGTAGGTCTCCAGTGCAATTCTACAGCCAACTTCCAGTGGAAGTTCACCATAGAGTCGCACTGGAAGACCTAGTGATTCCTAAATAAATATTCTTTTGGGTTTAAAAAAGATTTTGTTTAATTCACAGTTTTCCTACATCCATGGGGATTACTTTGCCCCTAACCTTATACTTGATTACAGTCCCAGGATGCAGCTAAACAAATTTGGAAACCAGACAGTGTTGATACCATGCATGTGCAATCTTAACCAAGGTGATTTCTTTTGTCAGTGGGCATCCTGTTTCTTAACAATTGGGAACTGAAGAATTTCTTTGGGGAATCAAGCTCTTTGAGTGTATTCACCCTGGATGCATGGCTAGGTTCATGGTGGCCTGAATTTTTCTTATAAGGGTCCTGCTTCTACCCTCCACTTTTACCTCTATGCTGACACCCATTTCCACTTCTTCTGTTTAAAGGGAGACACAGAGAGTCCTTTTCATACACTCTTTGCTGTTCTAGCAAATAGTGAAGTTTATGCAATGGACACTTCCATTTCTGGCCTGTCTTCCCAGTTGGGTTGGTGAGTGGAGACAAGGATCCACAGCTTTCTCTGGCAAGTGAATGAAGATTACAACAGTATGCACCTCATTTATCTTCTTAGTTGGAGGCAAAGTGGAACAAAGTAGAGCCCCACTTCTATCACTGGTCACTAGCCAGCAATAAAAGAAAGGGAGAAAACCTAGCTCACAGAAACAATGGAAAATAAGCCAACAGTATATGTATGTATGTATGTATGTATGTATGTATGTATGTAAAGGTATGATCTCTAATCAGATGTTCAAATAAAACCTCACATTCTAAGTCTGTAAATCACACTATGGGAGAAAGTCTATAAGACACAAACCGGTTGTCAGTGAAAAATAAATGGCCCAAGATCTTGTAAAATTATTCATACAAAAACGTAATAATTTCAAAGTCACTGAATTCTAATGGTGCATTTATTTTTCCAGCACCAAACATGATTCTAACCCCCCCCCCCCTCCAGTATTAACATGATCCTCATGGTTCCAAAATATCAGCTTACTCTGCAGCTATACAACATTCATGTATCAGAAGGCAATAGGACCTTTTAGTGTCCAGGCACTGACTAAACTGTTGAAAAGAAAACAAAGCCTGTATGTTGACTATGCCTTATAAAAGTGTTGGCCAACTCTTGTGCACTAAGAGATAATAATATTTTGTATTTTTCCTTTAGGAAAACATACCCTCTCCTGCCCATTTTATAATTTTTTATCAGTGTTTTTATAGTCCAGTTTTTTAAATCTTATATCTTATGTTTTCCAGATTGCCAAACAAGTACAGCCTTTGAGGAAGAACAAGAATAGGAAGCCAGGTTACCACATTCAGTGCTTCAATAGCCAAACTTTTCCTGTCCTTCCAAGGTAATGGATATTTTTTTTTGTCGAATAAGTTTTATTTTGTTTTCAAAAAAGATAAAACCCCCCTCAAATAAACAGTTTAAAAAGGGAAAAAGAAGGAGAGGCTGGGGAACATAGAAGAGTATAGTATGCAAGTTACAGAGCCATGTTAATTAAATAATTCTATTGTATCGTCAAAGACACAGGTAATGAATTTTCTTTGCGAAAGCAGAACTTTTTTTTTTTTTGCAAGGCCAGATGTTAGCTTAATTCAGATTGTTCTATTCTGAAATGAGTTGTATAGCTCCACCTGGTGGTTACAAGAAATTTAAGTGGGGAATTCCAACTTTGTCTTTGACTAACATTATGCAAATTCTTAACCTGTTTGTATAGTACTGCAGTAGAGTCTCACTTATCCAACACTTGCTTATCCAATGTTCTGGATTATCCAATGCATTTTTGTAGTCAATGTTTTCAATATATCATGATATTTTGGTGCTAAATTCATAAATACAGTAATTACGACATAGTATTACTGCATATTGAACTACTTTTTCTGCCAAATTTGTTGTCTGACATGATGTTTTGGTGCTTCATTTGTAAAATCATAACTTAATTTGATGTTTAATAGGCTTTGCCTTAATGCCTCCTTATTATCCAACATATTTGCTTATCCAACATTCTGCCGGCCCGTTTATGTTGGATAAGTGAGACTCTACTGTATATGTATACATATAGAATTCATCTGATCTGTTGCAGTTAAGATGAATAATTGGTGGATTTAGGTTGAAGAGTATGCAACTTATTCTGGTAGGTTCCTGCTGTCAGCTTCTCATCTTGGCTGTACTTTCTGGTCTTTGCTCCCTTCCTGAGGATAGAAAGATGAAGTTCCATTTTTGCATCATAAATGCAGTAATCGGTCTCTCTCCTTGCTTTCTCAGAATGATAACTAATCACTGAACTGTTGTATTTACTTGTTTGTAGAACACTTGCTTGACCTTTATATTGTAAAGTTAATGCAACTTGCCACCATTTTAATGGTCATGTCTCAATTCAGTGGAATTTTTAGTTTAGTTTAGCATTTTGGCAGGGGGGGCTAAAGACCTTGTAAAACTACAGCTCCCATAATTCTGTAGAACTGAGCTAAAGTCATGTAAAACTGCATCAATTCGATAGTGTAGATGCAGCCTTAAAGACCTTGGCTCCATATACACTGCCATATAAAATCAAGATCATCTGCTTTGAACTTTATATGGCAGTGTAATTCAAAGTTCAAAGCAGTTCAAAACAGATAATTTAGCCACCCAAGTCCTTTTGGGAGATGGCGGCGGGATATAAATAAAGTATTATTGTTATTATTATTATTATTATTATTATTACTATTGATAAACTGGATTGTAAGACAGTGTAGATCCAATCCTAGAGCCTAGCATTTATGCACCCATTTCCTGCTCAAGTGCTGGAGGGAGTGGTTGAAATGACAGTGTCTGTGGCGTTCAGCTTGGAGGCTGTTCTTTCTGGGACTCAAGTAGTTCATTTTGTAGATCTCCAGTACTGCCTCAGTTCATGTCATAGACTTTCATGTTTAGTGTAAGTGATCAGGTTGCCGCATATACTTGGAATTATGATAAATGCTACAGAGTCAGGTCACGGCACTTGAGATCATTCCCTTTAGTTTACATGGTCATTGCTCCCTTCTCTTAAGACTCTTCTCCTCCTCCCCTCCAGAGTTTCAGCTAATTGTAGTTTGCCAAGCAACTATTTTTTTTTCTTGATTAGAGATTGAAATAATTTCAAACCATGCTTATCATTCTTAGTTCTAAAATGAAGGTTCCCAAACATCAATCCTACAGATATTTTAGACTTTGCATCCCAGAATTCTTCACTGTTGCCCAAACTGACTAAGGCTTCTGGGAGCTGAAGTCCAAAACATCTAGAGGATGACATCTAAGGTAAAGGTAAAGGTTTCCCCCTGATTTTTTTTTCGTGTCAGGAGCGACTTGAGAAACTGCAAGTCGCTTCTGGTGTGAGAGAATTGGCCGTCTGCAAGGATGTTGCCCAGGGGGCGCCTGGATATTTGATATTTTTACCATTCTTGTGGGTGGCTTCTCTCATATCCCTGCTGGAGCTGACAGAGGGAGTTCTTCCCAGGTTGGATTCGAATCAGCAACTTTCAGGTCAGCAACTCAACCGTCAAGTCAGCAGTCTACTGGCACAAGGGTTTAACCCATCGTGCCACCGGGGGCTCCTCTGACATTTAAGTCTAGTTGTGTCTGACTTTGGGGGTTGGTGCTCATCTCCATTTCTAAGACGAAGAGCTGGCATTGTCCATAGACACCTCCAAGGTCATGTGGCCAGCATGACTGTATGGAGCGCTGTTACCTAAAGTTTTGTGAAAAATATATGTTACAACAAACTGCAGTTATCTATTACCTTGGGACTTAGGATAAATGCAGATCTTGAAAATGTCTCTGACAGAAGATAAAAAGTTTTCTTGTCATCCCCAATATTTAAATGGAAAATTTCTAAATACGATCCCTGGGGAAGGTAATGGCAACCCACCCCAATATTCTTGTCATGAAAACTAAATGGATCAGTACAACCAGAGATATGTCGGTATACCATTGGAAAATAGGACTCCCAGGTCAGAAGATGGTCAAAATGCTACTGGGGAGGAACAGAGGATAAGCTCAACTAGCCCCAGATGTGATGACACAGTTAGCTCAAAGCCGAAAGGAAGACTAACGGCAGACAGTGCTGTAGATGAACGATGAATCAAATGTTCTAAAGAACAACACACTATAGGAACATGAAATGTAATATCTATGAACCAGGGCAAATTTTTATTGGTGAGATGTCAAGATCAAAGATAGACATTCTGGGAGTCAATGAACTGAAATGGACTGGAATGGGCCACTTCACAACAGATGACTACCAGATCTACTACTGTGGACAAGAGGAACACCAAAGAAATGGAGTCGCCTTCATAATGAATAATAAAGTTGCTAAAGCAGTGCTTGGATACAACCCAAAAATGATAGAATGATCTCAATTCGAGTTCAAGGCAAGCCATTTAACATCAGTCATCCAAATATAAACCCCAACCACAGCTGCAAAAGAAGCAGAATTAAATCAGTTCTATGAGGATCTGCAGCACCTACTGGATAATACACCAAAAAGAGACATTATTTTCATTACAGGAGATTGGAATGCTAAGGTGGGCAGTCAAATGACAACCGGGATCACAGGCAAGCATGGTTTGGGACAACAAAATGAAGCAGGACATAGGCTGATAGAATTTTGCCAGGAAAACTCACTGTGCATAACACTGTCTTCCAACAATCTAAATGACGGCTTTATACATGGACTTCACCAGATGGTCAACACTAAAATCAGATTGACTACATCCTTTGCAGCCAAAGGTGGCGGACATCCATCCAGTCGGTGAAAACAAGACCTGGAGCTGACTGTAGTTCAGATCACAAACTTCTTATTGCCCCATTTAGAATCAGACTAAAAAAAGTGGGGGAAATACACAGACCAGTTAGATATGATTTCACAAATATTCCTAGTGGGTTTGCAGTGGAGGTGAAGAATAGATTTCAGGGACTAGATTTAAGAAATAGAGTCCCAGAAGAACTATGGACAGAAGTTCACAACATTGTTCAGGAGGCGGCAACAAAGTACATCCCAAAGAAAAAGAAAACCAAAATGGCAAGATGGCTGTCTGCTGAGACACTGGAAGTAGCCCAAGAAAGAAGGAAGGCAAAAGTAAACAGTGATAGGGGGAGATATTCCCAATTAAATGCACAATTCCAGAGGTTAGCCAGAAGAGACAAGGAACCATTTTTAAACAAGCAATGCATGGATGTGGAAGAAGACAATAGAATAGGAAGGACAAGAGACCTCTTCTGGAAAATTAGAAACGTCGGAGGTAAATTTCAGGCAAAAATGGGCATGATCACAAGAACAAAGATGGCAAGGACCTAACAGAAGCTGAAGAGATCAAGAAAAGGTGGCCAGAATATACAGAAGATCTGTATAGGAATAATATTAATATAGAGGATGGCTTTGACGATGTGGTGAGTGAATTAGAACCAGACATCCTGAGAAGTGAGGTTGAATGGGCCTTAAGAAGCATTGTTAATAACAAGGCAGCAGGAGACAATGGGATCCCAGCTGAGTTGTTTAAAATCTTGAAAGATGATGCTGTCAAGGTGATGCATGCCATATGCCAGTAAATATGGAAAACACAAGAATGGCCATCAGATTGGGAAAAAATCAATTCCTATCCCCATATCAAAAAAGGGAATTGCTAAAGAATGCCCAAACTTTCGTACAGTGACACTTATTTCACATGCCAGTAAGGTAATGCTCAAGAGCCTGCAAGGCAGACTCCAGAAATACATGGAGCAAGAGTGGCCAGATGTACAAGCTTGGTTTAGAAAAGGCAGAGGAACGAGACACCAAATTGCCAATATCCGCTGGATAATGGAGGAAGCTAGGGAGTTTCAGAAAAACATCTATTTCTACTTTATTGACTTTTCTAAAGCCCTCAACTGTGTGGATCATAATAAATTGTGGCAAGTTCTTGGTGGTATGGGGATACCAAGTCACCTTGTCTGTCTCCTGAGAAATCTGTGTAAAGACCAAGTAGCCACAGTAAGAACAGATCACGGAAGAACGGGGTGTTTCAAGATTGGGAAAGGAGTACGGCAGGGCTGTATACTTTCACGCTACCTATTCAACTTGTTCGCAGAACACATCATGCAACGTGCGGGGCTTGACAAATCCAAGGCTGGAGTTAAAATTGCTGGAAGAAACATTAACGACCTTAGATATGCAGATGATAACACTCTGACGGCTGAAAGTGAGGAGCTGAGGAGCCTTCTAACCAAGGTGAAAGAAGAAAGTGCAAAAGCTGGGTTGCAATTAAACATCAAGAAAACCAAGATTATAGCAACCAGACTGATTGATAACTGGCAAACAGAGGGAGAAAACATGGAGGCAGTGACAGACTTTATATTTCTAGGTGCGAAGATCACTGCAGATGCAGACTGCAGCCAGGAAATCAGAAGGCATTTACTTCTTGGGAGGAGAGCAATGGGCAACCTCGATAAAATAGTGAAGAGCAGAGACATCACACTGGCAACAAATGTCCGCATAGTTAAAGCAATGGTATTCCCGATAGTAACCTATGGATGTGAGAGCTGGACCATAAGGAAGGCCGAGCGAAGGAAGACAGACTCTTTTGAACTGTGGTCTTGGAGGAAAATTCTGAGAGTCCCCTGGACCGCAAGAAGATCCAGCCAGTCCATCCTCCAGGAAATAATGCCTGGCTGCTCACTGGAGGGAAGGATATTAGAGGCAAAGATGAAGTACTTTGGTCACATCATGAGAAGACAGGAAAGCTTGGAAAAGATCATGATACTGGGGAAAATGGAAGGAAAAAAGGAATTGAGGCCAACCGAGGGCAAGATGGATGGATGGTAACCTTGAAGTGACTGGCTTGAACTTGAAGGAACTGGGGGCGGCGACGGCCAACAGGAAGCTCTGGTGTGGGCTGGTCCATGAGGTCACAAAAAGTAGGAAGCCACTAAACAAATAACAACAACATTTAAATTTCTGTGTTCTGCTGAAATGTCTTTTAAACATTTGTCCACTAGAGGTCAGTCCATTGCTGATATTACACCCATCTGTCATGAGAGTGATATAAACTGTTTGCCAGAATAAAGAGGCTTACATCTGGAGAGCTGGTATTTCACAATATAAATTTGTGTGGATTTTGCCAAGAAATGTGTATGAATAGGATTGCATCATCCATTATTCATACATGTTATGATTCTGGCATGATGTTTTTTAAATAAAATGCTACATTATAATATGCTTTCTTTGACAGCACATCATCTGATATTTATTAGACATTATCTAATTATTTGTTTGAAATCCCTGGCCAATAATCCAGAATGATCATTACATACAAGGAGGCAGTTTCTTCAGGTGTGTAGTTGCAATTTACCCTTTCTTTCTCTTCCAGCTTCCCATTCATTTTAAAAACCTTTTCCGGAGGGCTGGAAAACCCGTCTGACACAGATTTTCAGTGCTGAGAGAGCTTCAGGGCATGGCGGGAAAATATCAGTATCATGCTGGTTTAGGGCAATGTTTGTTTTTAGAATGTTTGCAAGACCTATATTTTTCTCTTCTGAAATGCTTACATTAGTTGTTTTTTAAAGGAGAAAGAGAGAAAACTGCCCTTAGCATTACAAACTAAAAAAATCCCCAACAGTCCAAGAGAACAAGAGAAGGAGAATGTGTGAAAAAGGTGATCAAGGTGACAGTAACAGAAGAAGATAGCATGCCCACAGACAATTGTACATTAGAGCCTCAGTCAACCGGAACCCAGACAACTGGAAACCTCCCCCCCCCCTAAGAAATAAAATAAATAAAAATTAAAATATATCTATAGTAACTTCAAAGCAACCAGGAACTGCATTTATCTAGCATCCACCAATCTCCATTAGTGCCAGTTAACTAAGAATCTCCTTTGTGCAGCTGGGACTGTGCCAGTCATCCCTTTCTGGTGATTTTGTTCAGATCAGCGTAGAGCATGAGTAATTAGTGAACTACGATTCCCAGAATCCCCTAATCATATGGGCCAGAGGGGATTGCAGTGTAATAAAATGTTTTCAAGCACTGAGATAGAGGTGACCTAGTAATCCTTGTCTAAATTGATGGCAGGGGGTCAGGATGTGCTTCCTCTCATTTGTGCAGTCCTAGGGTAATTGATAAATACTCTTTCTGGAGGCTGGGGTGGGGAGGAAGTTCTGCCCATTAGATGAAGCTAAATTTACCTTCCTCTTGTTGTGATGTTCTTCCTTGTACAGCTGTTGGGTCTCTTATGACAAACACCAAGATTGTTTTCTTTCCCTTCTAGAGTTCCAGAACAACTTGTATTATGGTACCTTGTGTGGAGTGAGCTTAAAACAATTTCAGAGCTGTCAGACCAAAAGTTTTAAAATTATACAATCTTTGGCAGAAGTCTTTAACTTTTGCTTTAATTCTTGTTACTGCTGTGACTGTTGTAATAGTTCTTGTCTTTTTGGTTTTGAGACTCCCACATTGATGAGTTGTACATCAGGGCTTCTGTTTTATTAAAATCAGTCTTAATGTCTACCCTTTTTGAGCTTAGAGTTGAAGATTTCTTTTAAAATAACCTCATTGAAATAATGTTGTGATTAGAAGATCTGTAACAATTGAGAGTTGTGATTAATACAATTCTCAGTCTTTTCAGTTCATTCTCCTTCGGTGTGTTTGATAGCTAACATGGAATATGACTGCAGTTTTCCCCTGAGATAGTACTTGCAGTCTTCATACCAGAGGATAGGCAATACTAACCTGGCTTTTTATAGGAGTGCATAACCTCCTTTGTTTTGAAGAACGCCATGTCACTAAATATTTTGCACTAGCTGTGCCCGGCCACGCGTTGCTGTGGCTTAGTCTGGTGGTGCTGGTCAGTCTACATTAGGTTGTATTTATGCTGTGAGCTCCACCTTCTTTATACTCACATTAGTAGTAGTATTTGAAGTCTGTTACCTTCTTCAATTTTTGTGTTGATTGATAATTGCTTGAGATCCCTGTTGTCTTTTGTTTGTTGTTAGTTGTAATGTCTGATTCTGCTGAGTGCGGTTTATATTTTTATTGTGGTACAATAGTCTTTTTTTTGTTTTGCCTGTGTAGGTGTTTATTATTATTGTTGTTGTAGTGGTTGTAGTGTAATGAAGGTTGGATAAGTTAGATGCTACTGTATTGTTTTTTGGAGGCCCAGTGTAGCACTGACTGGCCTCTCAGCCTCAGTGCCTGGCTGTTTCTTGCCTGTGATGGTGTTGATTCTTATTGTTGTTGTTGTTGTCATTGTTATTATTGTAATTGTTTTTTTGGAGGCCAAGTGTGAATGTAGGGATTGGGGAGGTGGATGAGTTGTGTTGTCAAATTTTGTATTTGTTATAGTCACAATGCGTTGTTGTGAGTTTTGTCGGTCCGGATTGTGGTTTTGTGGTGTGGTTGTGTTGTTACAACTGAGAGGCAAGGCTTTTGTGTTGTGTTGCCAAGTTTTGTATTTCTGGGGCGTTTAGTTGTGTGCCAAGTTTTGTATTTCTGGGGCGTTTAGTTGTGTTGATATAGTCACGATGCATTGTTGTGAGTTTTGTGGGTCAGGATTGTGGTTTTGTGGTGTGGTTGTGTTGTTACAACCGGGAGGCAAGGCTTTTGCGTTGTGTTGTCAAGTTTTATATTTCTGGGGTGTTTAGTTGTGTGCCAAGTTTCATATTTCTGGGGCGTTTAGTTGTGTTGTTATAGTCACGATGCGTTGTTGTGAGTTTTATGGGTCTGGATTGTGGTTTTGTGGTGTGGTTGTGTTGTTACAACCGGGAGGCAAGGCTTTTGCGTTGTGTTGTCAAGTTTCGTATTTCTGGGGCGTTTAGTTGTGTTGTTATAGTCATGATGCGTTGTTGTGAGTTTTGTGGGTCCTGTGTGGTTTTGTGGTGTGGTTGTGTTGTTACAACTGGGAGGCAAGGCTTTTGCATTGTGTTGCCAAGTTTTGTATTTCTGGGGCGTTTAGTTGTGTTGTTATCGCATGATGCGTTGTTGTGAGTTTTGTGGGTCTGGATTGTGGTTTTGTGGTGTGGTTGTGTTGTTGTAACCTGGAGGCAAGCCTTTTGCATTGTGTTGCCAAATTTCGTATTTCTGGGATGTTTAGTTTTGTTGTTATAGTCACTGCGCAAACAACTTTATCATTTTATATATATAGATTCTCTGAGTTGGAAACAGAGAAGGAAGATTTTCTGCTCAATTTGTTTCGTTAATTAGATAAAAGTCAAGAGAATTTTGCAAATAGCCAAGTAGAAAAGCATTTTTAAATCCTTGCACTAAAAGTACAAAGTGTCTCTCTGTGTTTCCTGACTTCTGATAGTGAGAAAGTACTCAGCTATTCAGTTTCATAAGCATCCTGTCTCTGTCCTAAAGTGATAACAGCATTTGAGGTGGAAGGTAACTAGAGAAAGTTAAGCATATATTGTGGTGAGAGAGCCAGTGTGGTGCTGTGGTTTGAGTGTTGGAGACTAGTGTTCAAATCAGCCATGGAAACCTATCAATTGATCTTGGGCCAGTCACACGTTGTCAGACAAAGGCAAAGGAAAACCTGCTTTGAACAAATCTTGCAAAGAAAACTTTGTGATAGGTTTGCCTGAAGGTCACCATAAGTCAGAAACAACATATTTTGATGTTGTATTATTGTTTGGTTGCTTGGGGGCACTGTTACTTTTCACTAGTAAAGCCCAATGCTGGGTCATGGAGTCCAGTGATTATATCAGTAGTGTGTTTATTATTAGGGTGTTGTTAACCATGCAGTACAAATGCATTTCTTGTATTTATACAAATTATTGATAGTGAAGAGATGACATGCCAGATTTTGCCCTGTGTTCAGACATTAGGTGCAGTAACGACCTTGGAATGTTTGCCTATACTGAACCACAAACTACAAATTACATACTAGTGCCTGTAAGCAGGATGTGGTTGTGGAAGCAATACACAAGTGGCATAAGTGAAATTTGTAGAAAGCAATATTATTATGTAAGGATTAAAATGCTAAAATGACCTTTCACAAATATGTTTAAAGAAAGGACAAGTTGCTATATATAGCAGATTAAAAACTAAAACTGCAAGACTTATATATTATACTAGCTTGGGAACCCGGCGGTGCCCGGGTTATTTGAAAAAGGCATTATTTGTCTTTGAATGTTATGTATTCTGTTTGGAGTGGGTGAACTACAATTCCCAGAATCATGGGCCAATCCTCCCCAAATCCTGCCAGTATTCAAAGTTGGCCATTTTGGGTCTGTGTACCAAGTGTGGTCCAGATCTGTCATTGGCTGGTCATCACCCGGCTACAGTGCTTTCTAGATGGGGGTGAACTACTACAACTCCCAGATTCCCGGGGCAATTGTCCCGAAACAACTGTCAGTATCCACAGTAGGGTATGTTGAGTCTGTGTGCCTAGTGTGGTCCAGATCCATCGTTGGCTGGGTTCAGTGGTCTTTGGATACAGGTGAAGTACAACTCCCAAAATCAAGGCCCATTCCCACAAACCCCTGTAGTATGTTCAGTTGGTCATGAGGCTTCTCTGTGCGAAGTTTGGTCCTGGTCCATTGTCGGTGGGGGTCAATGTTTCTCTGGATGCAGGTGAACTATAACTCACTTTTCCTCAAACCTGTTCAATATGCTCTATTGGTTATGGGGGCTCTGTGTGCCAAGTTTGGTCCTGGTCCATCATGGGTGGAGTTCAATTGCAGGTGAACTATAAATCCCTGTACCTACTACTCCCAAATGTCCAGGCCAATTCCCCTCAAAACCCACCAGTATTCAAATCTGGGCATATCGGGTATGAATGGCAAGTTTGGTCCAGAACCATCATTATTTGGGTTCATAGTGTTCTGGGTATAGGTGAACTACAACTTCTCTAAATTCTCCAGTAGGAATCACAGTTCTTTGACATGATACAGGGTGAACAACTTTCACCATGTGGAGTCAATCCCCAAACTCCTCCAGGAAATTTAGTTGCAGCTCAGTTCTGCTGTGTTTGTTATCCAGACAGATTTGAAAGGGAAGGGCAGTGGGCGGGATCATGCAAATTTCACACCAATGAAGAACCCTGGGATGCCTTCCTGTGGTGGAGGAAAATGCAAAATCTAGGATGAAATGGTTCCCAAATGAAAGCATTCCTTGGGTGGTGGTTTGGAGTATTTGGGAAGGCAGGGGTTGGGTTCATGGAGCTCGCTGTAACCACAATGTCAGTGGAAGGGAGTGACTTTCTAGCTCCTCAGCATTGGGAACTATAGCCTTTTTGTGGAGGCCGGAGGCTGTCTGTGTGAGCGGATACCCATGCCACATACACACATACAGGTTTTCACTTTTATTATGGACTAGCTTGGGGACCCAGCAGTGCGCGGGTCATTTGAAAAAGGAGTTATTCGTCTTTGAATGTTAGGTTTTCTCAGTTTGGAGTGGGTGAACTACAATCCCCAGAATCATGGGCCAATCCTCCCCCAACCCTGCCAGTACTCAAAGTTGGCCATTTTGGGTCTGTGTACCAAGTATTGTCCAGATCTGTCATTGACTGGTCATTGCCTGGCTGCAGTGCTGTCTGGAGGGGGGTAAAGTACTACAACTCCCAGATTCCCGGGGCAACTGTCCCAAAACATCTGTCAGTATCCACAGCAGGCTATGTTGAGTCTGTGTGCCAAGTGTGGTCCAGATCCGTCGTTGGCTGAGTTCAGTGGTCTTTGGATACAGGTGAACGACAACTCCCAAAATCAAGGCCCATTCCCACAAACCCCTGCAGTATGTTTAGTTGGTCATGCGGCTTCTCTGTGCAAAGTTTGGTCCTGGTCCATTGTCGACGGGGGCCACTGTTTCTCTGGATGCAGGTGAACTATAACTCCCTTCCCCCCAAAGTTGTCCAATATGTTCTATTGGTTATGGGGGCTCTGTGTGCCAAGTTTGGTCCTGGTCCATCATGGGTGGGATTCAATTGCAGGTGAACTATAAATCCCAGTACTTACTACTCCCAAATGTTCAGGCCAATTCCCCATAAAACCCACCAGTATTCAAATCTGGGCATATCAAGTATGCATGGAAAGTTTGGTCCAGACCCATCATTGTTTGGGTTCATAGCGTTCGGGGTGTAGGTGAACTACAACTCCTCTGAATTCCCCAGTAAGAGCCACAGTGTTTTGACTTGATGCAGGGTGAACTACAACTCCTACAAAATCCCCCAAAGTCCTCCAATAAATTTAAGTTGCTGCTCAGTTCTGCTGTGTTTCTTCTGCAGACAGTTTGGAAGGGCAGTAGGCAGAGGCGGTCCAACCGGCAGGCAATCTAGGCATTTGCCTGTGGCGCCACACCCCCAGGGGCGCTGTCAAGGCCCCCGGGGGGGTGGCGCCACCCCCCGCCTCCTTTACCTTCAGAACAGGCCTTCCAACCACGGCCTGGCCCATGCTGCCCCGGCCTGACTGCCTGGGCCTTGCTGCCATGCAGCCAGGCCGCAGGGAGGCGTGGGCAGGACGTGCGGGAGGCATGGCCACACCTCCCATGCAGCCTGGCCACGCCTCCCACGCCGTGACACCTCCTCCCAGGGCAGCAGCGTGTAGCAGGCCATGCCTCCGCATGCAACAGGTAGAAACAGCACCTCCTGCCTCCTTCCATTACTTTCTCCCTTCCCTCCTTCCCTGCTTCCTTTTTTCTCCCTTTCTTCTTTTCTTCCTCCCTTCCTTCCTGCTTCCTTCTTTTCTCCCTTCCCTCCCTCCCTGAAACTAGGGAAGGGGGCTTAAATATTTGTTGAAAGTCCAGGTTGGAAGAGAAAGAACTCTTGTCTGTTGGACGCAAGTGTGAATGTTGCAATAGGCCACCTTGATTAGCACTGAATAGCCTTGCAGCTTCAAAGACTGGCTGCTTCCTTCCTGAGGGAATCCTTTGTTGGGAGGTGTGAGCTGCCCCTGATTGATTCATGTCTGGAATTCCTCTGATTTTTGTGTGTGTTGTTCTTTATTTACTGTCCTGATTTAGAGTTTTTAAATACTGGTAGCCAGATATTGTTCATTTCCATGGTTTCCTCCTTTCTGTTGAAATTGTCCACATGCTTCTTGTGGATTTCAATGGCTTCTCTGTATAGTTTGACATGGTGGTTGTGAGAGTGGTCCAGCATTTCTGTCTTCTCAAATAATATACTGTGTCCAGGTTTTACCCCTTAGCTTAAATGGCTAAGGGGGGAAAGGAAGGGGCTTGAGACTGTTAGGAATTGTGGGAGTTGTAGTCCAAAACACCTGCAGGGCCAAAGTTTGCCCATGCCTGGTAGGTAGGTGCACTTGCTGTTACATCTGTGCTGGAAAATAATTCTGTGTGCATTTAGAAAAGCATAAATACTACATATTTCAAGTAATGCATCATCATTTGATCATTTCATAGAATTCCAGCAGATTCTCAGGATGTGTAGGATGCATGGGAGTGGGAATTTATGAGTGGCTGTCACACAGCCATATAACCCGGAATACCAAGGCAGAATAACCCACAATATCTGCTTTGAACTGGGTTATCTAAGTCCACACTGCCCTATATCCCTGTTCAATGTTTGGTGCTAAATTTGCAAATACAGTAGAGTCTCACTTATCCAACACTCACTTATCCAACGTTCTGGATTATCCAACGCATTTTTGTAGTCAATGTTTTCAATACATCGTGATATTTTGGCGCTAAATTCATAAATACAGTAATTACTACATAGCCTTACTGTGTATTGAACTACTTTTTCTGTCAAATTTGTTGTATAACATGATGTTCTGGTGCTTAATTTGTAAAATCATAACCTAATTTGATGTTCAATAGGCTTTTCCTTAATCCCTCCTTATTATCCAACATATTTGCTTATCCAACGTTTTGCCGGCCCGTTTATGTTGGATAAGTGAAACTCTACTGTATAGTAATTCCAACATAACATTGGAGCCCCAGTGACGAAGTGTGTTAAAGCACTGAGCTGCTGAACTTGCAGACTGAAAGGTCGCAGGTTCAAATCCCGGGAGCGGAGTGAGTGCCTGCTGTTAGCTACAGCTCCTGCCAACCTAGCAGTTCGAAAACATGCCAATAGCGGCGCTCCATGCAGTCATGCCGGCCACATGAGCTTGGAGGTGTCTACGGACAATGCTGGCTCTTCGGCTTAGAAATGGAGATGAGCACCAACCCCCAGAATCAGACATGACTGGACTTAACGTCAGGGGAAACCTTTACCTTTACCTTTTACATATCATTACCATGTATTGAACTGTTTTTTCTGTTGATTTGTTGTAAAACATGATGTTTTGGTGCTTAATTTGTATAATCTTAATGTAATTTGATGTTTAATAGGCTTTTCCTTAATCCCTCCTTATTATCCAACATTTTCGCTTATCCAACGCTTTTATTTTTCAGTGAATATATTTTTTTGGGGGGGGGCACCAAAATTCTGTTCGCCTACACTTAAAAAATACCTAGGGCTGGCTCTGGCAGTAGGCGGGGTCATGCAAATTCCACACCAATGGAGAACCCTGGGATGCCTGCCTGTGGTGGAAGAAAAAGCAAAATCTAGGATGAAATGGTCTCCAAACGAAAGCATTCCTTGGGTGGTGAGCTGTAGTGTTTGGAAATGACATTGGCAGGGGCTGGGCTGCATGTTCACGGAGCTCGCTGCAACCGCAATGTCAGTGCAAAGGGGTGACTTGCTGGATTCTTAACCCTGGGAACTATAGCCTGTTTGTGGAGGCTGTCTGTGTGAGCAGACATCTGTGCCACATACACACATACAGGTTTTCGCTTTTATTATGGATTTGCTGCTGCTGCTCAGTCGTTTAATCGTCTCCGACTCTTTGTGACCTCATGGACCAGTCCACACCAGAGCTCCCTGTCGGCCGTCACTGCCCCCAGTTCCTTCAAGGTCAAGCCAGTCACTTCAAGGATACTGTCCATCCATCTTGCCCTTGTCGGTCTCTCTTCCTTTTTCCTTCCATTTTCCCCAGCATCGTGATCTTTTCCAAGCTTTCCTGTCTCCTCATGATGTGGCCAACATACTTCAGCTTTGCCTCTAATATCCTTCCCTCCAGTGTGCAGCCGGGCATTATTATGGATTTAGATTAGATAGATATAGATATAGATAGATATAGATATAGATGATATAGATAAGAACTACTACTACTAAAACAGACTGGATTAGATTCAATTCCATTCTGTCTTGGATATCAGAAGTGCTTATTTGAATTCAATAATTTTATTGCAGGGGTGTTTCTGTGTAAAGAACTGAATGGACTGTAGGAGTAACCTGGCCTCAAAACCCTTAGGGAAAGGCATGGAAGACCAAGAGTTATGTCTAGAAAGCTTTATGTGACTGCATGCTATGGAATCCTGGGCTTTGTAGTTTGGTGAGGCATTAATGCTCCCTGGCAGGGCATGCTAAATATTTAAAGTACAAATTTCAGAATTCCATAGGATGAGAAAATGACTGTTAAAGAGGAATCATAGTGTTCTAATTATGCAATATGCCCCACCTTTACCTTTATTCCGGCCAAATGGAATAGCTGTTAATAAATGACAACTCCAGAAGAGAAGAGGAATCAAATGATGATTGGTTTCTGTTCAGTTAATGTACTGAATCTACACATCTGAAAAGAGTGTAATGTAGTTTTTAGGGTGCTGGATATAAACAAATACCCATTGAACTTTGAAACATACTGGATGATACAGACTGATTTTCTGTTTTCACCTGGTCTACTTCACAAAGTGGTATTAGAAATAATAAGAGGAGGAAGAGAGCACAGTATACCATCTTGAACACCTAAAGGAAAGGTGGAATATGAATGTAATGTAATCTCCCTTCAGGGAGATGGTGGTGGGATAAAAGAATAACGTTATTATTAATTACATCAGAATGAATACCATTTATAGCATGATTAGAAACCAATTGCTTCATTTGGACCTGGGAAGCTGTTTTTTCTAGTATTTGTGACTTAACTCCCACAAATAGAGCCATCTACATATGTTCAATTTAAACACTTCTTTCTCTTATAGATTTCTGATACAGTTCATCTTGGTTCCACTAGTTTGCTGCTTGTGGCAGATACATTCAGCAAAATACTGCCTCATCCATTTGGAACTTTTGCATTAAAAAGATTTGATTGTATTCACACTACAGAATTATAGCAGTTTGAGATTGCATTAAGTGCCATGGCTCAATTCTAAAGAATTCTGGAATTTGTGATTTTGTGAGATATTTACCCTTATTTTTCAGAAGGCTATGGTTCTACAACAAACTACAAATTTCAGGATTTCACAGAATTCATGGCAGTTAAGGTGGTGTCACACTGTTGTAATTCTGCAGTGTGGATGGTCTATTAGTGTTTATACAAAAGTCTCTGGTCTAGGGGACCAATAAGCTTCAACAAAAATATTTCAAGGAAATTGTGAAGAATTTGAGAACTTTAAAAATGGATCTTGCGATAGATACAGTGATTGATGGAAAAGTAACCACTATCTGCCATAAACAAACCTTGTAATTGAGAATTCGGGTAGTCTAGGGAAAATAGATCCAAGCAGAGTATTGCTATACATTTTTGTTTGGCTTGAACTCTGAATAGTCATAGATCACAAGTTCAACCTATTATAAGTAATAAAACATTCAGTGTTTGAGAAAATAAGCTGTGTGTGACGGCGCGAGTGGCGCCATCTATATGTTGGAACTATAAGTTTCAAGATTTGAATTGTTGTATCATGCCTGATTTTGCCCTTGCCCTGTAAATGTAGTTGGATTGGTTATTTATATCTGTCAATCAATGTTGTTTGTACCTGTTATATTGCTCACTCAGCAAAACTGTTTGGCTCCACCTCTTCCTGGAGTAGGACTGTGTTTCCTCCTTTTCATTCCATCAGCAAGTTCTCTATCGGATGGACGTGAAAGAGAGGCTTGGCTCAAAAAGCCCTTCAAAAGTTACCTCTCAGCACCAATTCTGAGGTTCTTACCCTTGGGACTCACACTTCATGTTCAGGGCCAACCTGAACAACGTTGAGGAGTCTCAAGCGCCTTCACATCAGTCCTTTGGCAACAGAGGAAGACTCTTGTCTTCAGATATAGGTCATTGGACTGAGGCTGAGTTTGCTCCGGCAGTCACAGCCAGAGAAAGAGGGATCTGGACAAGCTTCATGGACTTAAACAATCAAAGACTGTAATGTATATTTTCTTTTACCCCCTTTGTGAACAATAAACCCAGTTTTTGAGTTAACTACAGTGTTTTGGTCCTTGGGAGTTCCAGTTTCCCTAAAGGAGGGCAAGAAGCAATCCCCTGGGGAAAGATGTCACGTCCATAACTCTTTCACTAAGAGTTTACAGCCCCAGGCGCGACGGCACACTGTGACTCTAGAACTATAAACACATTTGAGTGACTCTACAAGTACCTGAAGTGAGCAGTTAAATATGGAAAATATAATTGAAACAGTAAGCCTAGTAGCAGAAGAATTTGCCAAACAAATCTTTTGTTGAAGTCAAGATAAGAAAGTGTTTATCCTATATATGTTTGTACTTTATAAATTAAATATATTAATTGTTAAAGATTTTGAAATGTCAGCACTTTGGGAAGAATTTGTTATACTTAAGCTGTATTAGCCTATAACATTGAACAGGAATTCCTGAAAATGCTGGTTTATTGCTAAAAAGCAATGTAGTAGTATAAACAGAAATATCTAAAATAATCAGAAGTTTACTAGAGTGTAAACTTTAGTGTTTATTTCCAAAACTGGGCCCTGGTTTCTGAGTCCTCAAAATCTTCCTTCTGAAAGCCAATTTCAGACCCTGGTTTCAAACCCAGGGCAGAAGAAAGATCCTGAATTCAGGAGCACCCATTGACATGCATAAATTGAAATTGTGAAAGCAGGTTAAGACTTTATCAAATAGCCAAAAGAATAGATCAGGCATGGGCAAACGTTGGCCCTCCGGGTGTTTTGGACTTCTGCAATTTCTAACATCTAGTAGGCTTTTTAGAAATTGTGGGAGTTGAAGTCCAAACCACTCAGAGGGCCAAAGTTTGCCCATGCCTGATCTATACTGTAGGTATGATGGGGTGCTACTATTTGTAGGATAATACATTTGATTAAATAAAGATAACCTTCTCTAGTTCATCTTATATTGCATACTACATATGTTGCTATAGCTTTAATTCAGATCTTTACCAAACTATGGAGTAAGGAAGCCTCACATTCAAATTATCCCCTCTTCTTGGATAGAGGTTCCTTTTTTCATATCCTGGTTTTATGCAGTTTCAAACCGATATTAAAAATGGTTTCATTGTACAGATGATTACATAGGAAATCATGGAACCAGTTTGCAACCCGGATGGGGATTACACAAGCCACAGAACACTGATACACATTGAGGGCTTTATTTTGCGCATTTATGTAAGAGTTTGTTTTCTGGCCACGACAATTTGACGCTAGTTTCAAACTGCATTAAATGTTCAGGATGGATTGAGCCCTTGGCCATTTCTATTAACTGAGATTTGTTGCTGATTCAACTTGAGTAAGTACTTCCAAAGGCAGGGTCTTTTTACAATCTCCAAGAAAGACCCCCCTTACTCCATATCTGTCTTCTTTTTACTCTTGGCTTTTTAAATAGGCCATCAGAAGAGACTGGGGGCTTGGCTAAACTTATATAAGCTTCAGTTTGTTTTGAATTCCTTTTTTATTATGCTAGTTGCTATTTTTATTTCTATATTGCGAGTTCTTAAATTGCTTTGACACACTTGCCATTTTTTAAAAGGCATTATACTATTTTGGAAGTTGCTTAAAAGCTTTTAGAAAGTACAGTAAATAAATAAAATTTGGCAATTAGGTAGTTTAATGTCTTGAGTTGCAGCAATGTATGTCTTGTATTTGGTACCAAAGAGAAGAAGTTATATTTTAATCTTCCAGTAAGCTACTCAGCCCTACGTTATGGTTCTCTTCAGGCCCCTGCATTCCATTCTTACTGACAGCTGCTCAGTAGTCCAAATCCATGTATAAAAAGAATGTGAATGGAGCATGCCTGTTCGGCTGTTAACTCTTGCACAAAGAGTTTGGAACCAGGAGAGTGGAAAGAGAGAAGTTAAGGGTCAAAGTTATACAGTGAACATGTAACCATGTAGGAAAAGACTAGAAAACTTAACAAAAAAACTTAACAAAAAATAAGTTTAAAGGTCCAGCAAATACATTTATGAACAACTTTAATATTTTATTCATTTTTTGTAGGAGACTAAGCATAGCCTTCACAGTAGTCCTTCACTCAGTAATATTAAAATGTAATAGGGAGAGTTTTGTTTAAAAATGAGAATTACAATGCAAATTATAAACCCTGTAAACTGTGGGAATGTGCCAATTTATAAGGATTGTTCCACACTTTATATAATAGCAATGTTGGCCTAAGCTTATATAAGTATTTGACTCACATTCCCCGCAGTACTCTTCGAAAAGTGTTAAGTAAATGCACATCATTATAGGTTTGGGAATCTATACAGGGAAATATTGACTGATCTTACTTTCCTTTTCAGTCATACTTTCCTGCAGGAATATTGACATGCCCCATATTTAATGTTCTTTTACTTATTATATGTATTTGGTTTTAAATTTTACATGGTTGTTTAATTTTTTTTAGCATTGTTAACTACTTTGATTTTCTTTTGGGAAAAAATGTGGGATATAGATACTACTACTACTACTAACAACTCCAAATTACAATTTTAAATGTTAGCCTTTTCTCTTTATTTCACTAGATCTGCTTAATCTCCATTTTGGAGTCCTGGTTACACTTTTATATTTGCTTCATATCACTTCTTTCAAAAAGAAGCATTGCTTGCAAGCCTAAATCATTACACATTCTCAAAAAACGAATATTGACTTGAGGGCTACTTAAGGCTAGTTGTAGCCCAAAGTAGGTGTTAGGACGCAAGACTTGCATGTCCTTAGTTGAAGGGGAAATGTTGGCAGGTGTAGCCTTTTCCATCACAGCACTTCAGATTTTTGAAAGCTGCACCTGCTAAAATTTCTGAACTACAAGAGTAATTGAAGTACTGGAACCTTGTTTTCCTTTACGTCTGGGTGCCCTGGTTTTTTATTTTTTGTTCTTCCCTTCCTTTAGGTGTTTCATTTAATACACAGATGGGGAGGAAGCGTGGTTTGTGAGCTGTAAGCCAGAAGGGGAAAGTGGGAGTTCTTGAGTTTATTCTTGACTTCAGAGGCTTCCTGTGGGATACAATGAATCACTTATTTTCTTTTTGAAATGGACAGTTCCTGTCTGCTTGTCAGAAGCCTGACAGGGGTTAACTCAGGGATACTTACCAGACATTGCAAAATCCTTTGACCATCTCCTTCCTGGCCAAGGGTGTGTTGATACACATGGAGAAGACGACCATGTCTTGGAAGAATCAATACTGGCTCCATATTTTAAGCATTACAATCTGTCACTGGATGTACATGATAGAACTGGATCCCCAAGGTGTTTTTTTTTTTTTTTTACTTCAGTACGTTGTGGGTTTTGTTTTAAATTTATATCAGGTGTAAGCTTAATACTATTAGAAGGATATATATATGTGTGTGTGTTTAAATCATGAGTGCTGACTTGCTTTCTTCTGATTCTAAATTTTGAAAGTTTGGTCTATCCGGATCAGAAACAGAAAATACATACAATATAAAGAAGGCTAACATTTTGAAAAGTTTACTTGATCATATTCAGGCTTCATGCTTTTACAGGTTAAGGAGAGTTTCTGCTCTGTCAGATTAGTTTCATCAGCCCAGCCTTGCCATAATGAGTAAGTCAAAGATGACCAAATTATGCTGAGTAATGCAAGATGGAAAATAGCATGTGAATTACCTTATATAGTAAAACAAATGTTGCAATCACAAGAAAGTACCATCATTCATTTTATCTCAGTGGCACTTGACTTTTCACCTTGTAGCAGTAACAGATAAGGGTTATAATCCTAAAGTAAGGACTATTAGGTCAGTAAGTTCTATAAAAGAGTATTCAGCTTTCATTGGATTATGTCAAAGCTTCGTTGTTCTGAGTGTGCAGGGTGTTGGTGCATCTATACTGTGGAATTTACACTGTAGGGTACAGCTACACTGTAAAATTAATGTAGTTTGGCACTACTTCTTCAAAGCTATGGAATCATAAAAGTTGCAATTTTACAAGATCTTTGCTAAAGAGTGCTGGTGCCACGCCAAACTACAACTAAATGAAGAAACAGTATTTGGAAGAAGAAATAGACTGGATGAAGGGATTTTGCATTTTTGTAGCACCATTGTGATAGCGGAAACAAAAAATAGAACAAGACCATCAATTATGGGTGCAGTGAACGCCAAACCGGAGTTGGGTTTATGTCTTGGTCCAATGAAACACAACTATGATGTTACTGTGCTTTTTCAGGTTGTTTTTGACTTGTACTCTAAGAGAAACCTGTCGTGTGTGTTTGTTTGGGTTTTTTTTTATTGTCCAGAAGGAGATTTGTCTTGGCCTTCTTCTGAACTGAGAGAGTGTGACTTGCCCAAGGTCACCCAGTGAGTTTCCATGGCTGGCCAAGGATTCAAACCTTGGTCTGCAGAACTTTACTCCAATGCTCAAACCACTACACCACATTGACCTCCAACAACTGTGAAACTTTACACTGCCTAATTGAGGAAGTTTGTCCCCATTTTAACAACTGTGGCTCAGTGCTGTGGAATCATGGTCGTTTTACAAGGTTTTCAGACTTTTCTGCCAAAGCGTGCTAGTATGTCACCAGACTGTAACTCCTGTGATTCCAAAGCATTGAGCCATGGCAGGTAATGTGCTGCCAATCTGCATTAATTCTAGTGTAGATGCACCCTAAATCTCAATTTTTATAGTTACCAAGTGCTCACTGTATGAAACCTGCTAATCAGAGCCAAGTGAAAGCTTTAACTTTTTCTGTTTTGAAAGAAAGAATGATTATACATTAATAGCCAGCTTTTGTTAGACCTGCCTTTTCCAGTTAATTGATTGAAACCTTTTGTATGAACTAAACTTTTGTAAATGCAGTGAACAGCAGGCTACCTACAAAACAACACACTGGCTAACTTTTCTTGCATATTTGCCATTCTGACTTAATTTCATTTCAGTCAGCAGGCAGCTTGTACATTCAGAATATAAGATAGGTAGTGAAAGAAACTAGATCGGTCTTAATTATCTCAGTTAGAACTTACTCATTAAAAATAAAATGTAAACTGTAGTGAGTGCTTTAAACACTGGCACCTTGAGCAACACTTCACATAGTCTGTGAGCAAAATAATAATCCAAAAGTAGTGCATGAGGTTTTGTTTCGGAATGCATACAATATCATTGTATAAGGTTTTCCCCCCATAAATGTAATGTTTAATATACAGCGATGATAAGTAATTCTGGCTGTAATAAATAAATATGATAATGTTGATTTGCATTTTTAAAATCAAAATTGAAGTTGGGTTGTTGTATGTTTTCCGGGCTGTATGGCCATGTTCTAGAAGTATTCTCTCCTGACGTTTCGCCCACATCTCTGAGGATGCCTACCATAGATGTGGGCGAAACGTCGGGAGAGAATACTTCTAGAACATGGCCATACAGCCCGGAAAACATACAACAACCCTGTGAACCCGGCCATGAAATCCTTCAACAACAAAATTGAAGTTTTCGTACAGAATTACGTTAGTGTAAGTACTTGAATAGAATATATGAGTTAAAAAGATAAAAAAATTATTTAAAGATGTTCTTGATACATAATCAATAACTGTTTTTGGTGTTAGGAGTCAATAATGTGATGTTATTTCATTATTTAGACATTTGCCAAGACATAATCCACAGTTCTTTCTCTTGGTTTCTGCTCTTTTATTATTTTTACTTTTTAAGACAAGCAAGTAAGGTAATATGCTTTCTCATTGTTTAGGCTACAAAATCCTAATAGGTTTTTCTGGTTTATCGTGTAGTTGGACTTTCTGTAAAGCTGGTCTAGTCAGTTTTCTTTTGTTAATGAAGTTGACAAATAGGAATAGTATACCTACAAAAAAAAGTGGTATGCATAAACCAGTCTTTCTACTCCTACTTATTATTGTATTTCAGTCACAAAAAAGACAAGGAAGGGAAAATAAGAAATGAAACAGCAAAAAAACAAAAACTCAGTAGGAAAAAATAGAAAATGAACATAAAAACACAGCAATGAAATTTATTTATTTATTTATTTGCAGCATTTATATTCCGCCCTTCTCACCCCGAAGGGGACTCAGGGCGGATCACATTACACATATAGGCAAACATTCAATGCCTTTTAACATAGAACAAAGACAAAGAAACATAGGCTCCGCGCTGGGCTCGAACTCATGACCTCCTGGTCAGAGTGATTCATTGCAGTTAATTGCACTGGCTTGCTCTCCCGCCTGCGCCACAGTTTGTCTAACTTTCAGGAAACAATGGCTAAATATGCAGATATAATATCCATAGAGTCTTGCATTGTGCATGCAACACATTAAAAAGCCTGGGCAGACACTATATAAATCCTGAATACATTTTAAAAACGACGCTTTAGAATGGAGACCTTACAGGATATTGACAAGATCAGTTCAGCATCTTCAGTTGAAAGGTAACTCATAATGGCCTCACATTTTTAGAAACATTTCCAACATCTGCAATGCACTTCAGTCTGGATCGTTGTCATAACTCCTTCTGCTTAACCATATTTATTTGAATTCAGTAACCAGAGATACTTTTTTGGATGTCAGCATATGAATAAGGCCTAAAGGAAATCTGGGACCCTGCTCTCAGGGGTGTGTGTGTGTGTGTGTGTGTGTGTGTGTGTGTGTATATATAAAAGGAAAAGAAAATAGGTTATGAATCTTGATGTAATCATTACATTACATTTGGCTGACAACCATATGTTTATTTGAAAATACCCTTGTTTTTTATTCTTGAAAATTGATCTAATTTCCAGCTATAGTTGAGTCATATCTCTTACTCTCTGGATTCCCCCCTTCCTTTGCAAGGTGAAGTCATCTGTACTTTGAGCAGCTATTATATACATTTTTAGAATGGCTTTCCTTTAGAAATAGTACTAGAAACTTGCAGCCAAAGACTTGGTTTATTTGTTTAAAATCAGTGTGTACTGTTCAACCTACACCCATTGTTTTTGGGCATGATCACCTCCCTAGGGTTGCCAAGGCACAATGACTGTACAACAGTAATAACAGTACAACCTATAGGTGCAAAATCTCTGATTAGGGGATAAACTCACTAGGCTAGGAATGAATGATGCAGCCCTTCAGATGTTGATCAGCTATGACTTACAACACCTCTTATCGTCAACTATGCTAATAGTGTGGGTGGAGGTCTCACCCCAACAACTTCTGGAGGATCATATCATTTTCTCCCCTGTTTTAGATGTAGCAGTGTGTGCCTTTGGTCTTTAGTCCCAACACATTCAGTCGTTCCGTTAATGCCACAGCCCTATTCCTGCTGATTGAATTTTGCAAGGCCAACAATTAATTCCTTGCAAATACATTATCCAAGGAACCAAAGAGCCTTTTATATACATGAACATCATATGATTGCAAATACAGAAATAAAAAAAAATCTGGATGCAGAAGATGGAGAAGCTCCATTTTCTTTGCAAAAGCAAGACCAAGAGCAGATTGTGGCATAATGACCTACCAATATAAGAAAATTAGAGTTAGACTAAAGAAGGACACTAAACCAACTATAATGCCAAAATGCAATCTGAAGAGAAGCTTCAATGGATGACAAGACAGAATTCTTCAAGTAATTAAGAAGAGAAACAAAAGTATTTATTTATTTATTTCATTTATGTGCCGCTCTTCTCCCACAGGGGGACCCAGTGAAGTAAAGTAAAGTGTGATAAAAATAAACTCTGAATGCAACTGCTCAGCAACTCGTGTGCAGGGACTTAGAGAACTGCAATAGAGTCTCACTTATCCGACATAAATGGGCCGGCAGAACATTGGATAAGAGATAATGTTGGATAATAGGGAGGGATCAAGGAAAAGCCTATTAAATGTCAAATTACATTATGATTTTACAAATTAAGCACCAAAATATCGTGTTTTACAACAAATCGACAGAAAAAGAAGTTCAATGCATGGTAACATTATGTAGTAATTACTGTATTTACAAATTTAGCACTTCCAGCGGGCTCTTGGTGCACATGGGAGGGGGGGTCTGCGTGTTGCTGTTTGGGAGGGATAGAGCAGGGCCTGGCTCTCCCCCTTCCTTCTGGGGCCTCCCCTTCCTGCCTTCTCCGGGCCCCATCTCCCTAACCTTTCTCGCCCTCCCTTGCTCACTCACTTACTGAGCCAGGTCCCGGCAGCAAAGCCAGTGGCAGCAGAACCAGGAGCCTGTTGGGAGGGGTGGGATGCAGCTAGCGGACCTGCTGCACTTGATTTTTGTGCCGCGGTGCCTTACCGCCAGAAGTGGCGGGTGCGGGTGCGATCATGCTCCTGGGTGGGCGGCAAAGATTGAATGAGCGAGGTTGGATAAGTGAGACTCTCTTGTACTGTTTTCAATGCAGAGAAATAGAAGAAAAAAACATAAAAGGAAAAAATGAGAGTTCTTCCAAAAGAGCAGAGAAACGAAGAGAAATTTAAACCAAGAATGGGAATTCTCTACAACCAGCAACACATACATATTAAATGACCAAATAGAAATTAAAAAAGACAATGGAAATAATGCACAGAAGATAGCTGAAAGAACGACAAATTAAGTCAAGAAGAACCATTTCAAGATGAACCTATAATTTTAAAAAGGGATGTAGGAACTTTCCTCAGAGATATTGGGAGAAATAAATCACCAGGAACAAATGACATACCAATCTTTGAGCTCTAGAGATAGAATCTACTCTAGTTCTAACTAAAATCAACAAATATGAAAAACAATATCAACAAATATAGAAAACAAAATAAGATTCCATAGTTTGGAATCAAACACTCGATATACATTCCAGTTCCCCACAAACCATGACATGGGTGAGTAGGAAGAACAATTAATGTGGGAAAGGTCCTGATGTTGTTTTTGCTTATGCCCACCTTCTTCTGTCTCTCTCCCTCTGGTGCAAGTTGTAAACTTCCTTGTTATCTTTGTGTGAGGATGATATAGAAATTAAGAGAATGAAACAAGAGAACTTAATTTCTTCTGTGAGCTCACATCATGATTTTTCTGCCCAGCGTTTCTTTAAAATAGTTAATTGATCACTGCCTGACAATGTTTATCATCCTTCTTGTTTTCAGGAACAAGTCTATTACCCAGCAGTATAACTGAAGCCAGCTAGCAGTATTACTGGTAGAATTGCAAACATTTCAGTTTGGCTGCTGCCTTGGACAGAGTTTCAAGGGAACTTTGGCAGTGGGCTGTGTACTTTCTGGTAAACAGTCTTTTGAAGACCATTCTGATTACGCACATATTCTTGAACAAGGCAGACGGCATCCAGACTTTTATTTACTTAGTTTCACAACAGGAAATGTGATCTTGTTCTCTTGGGTTTTTTAGTCTGTAAACTGTGTGCACTCCTCTGGTTCTGTGGTACTCAAGTGTCTGGCATGCACAGCTAGCAGACCTTCTGAAGCTAGCCAATACATGCTGAATTGTAAATCCCCCCCCCATCCCCTTTGGTTGTTATGTAGATAGTATGATGCATGTACTCTCTACACTATCTAGTGACTAATGGCTTTTTAAAAAGGCATTGGCTTCTATACTAAAAAGATTGTTAAAGGAATTGGCTTCCAGCCTGATAATTAATAATTTTGTTCATGATCCATAACAGAGTGATAAATCAGGTCATTAAGTCAGATGGCAGAGTTCTAAACAGTGGTATAAGCTGACATCCACCATTATATCTGTCCTTGACATTAATACTGTAAATGTTGACTTTAGGATCACTACTTGTAAAACAGGTTGCACTACAGATTCTAGGCAACCTGGGTCCAAGATCCTATATTGGCATGTCTCTTTACATACACAGTTAGGTGCCCTCCCACCACCTTATCAAACCTGGGGGGGGGGGGGCTGATATTCTCACTTCCAAGAGAAGAATGGAAGGAGGGGGAGATAATTCAGACTATGGAAAGGAAGCTGGTCTTGGCATGGTGGGAGGAAGTGAAGTAGCACCCACCTTTTCATTCTCTTAAGAGCAGTTGTATTCTTGTGTTCTATATCATGTTCCTACTTTCCCTATTGGTAAGCAATGTCAGCAAGGGTCTCCCCCATATTTAGACAGCTGCCAGTCATAGGAAGTTTTTGGGCAGAATAAAGGACAAGATAATAATAATAATAATAATAATAATAATAATAATACTTTATTTATACCCCGCGACTATCTCCCCGTGGGGACTCGGGGCGGCTCACAATGTTACAAAAGTAACAGCACAAATACATTAACAATGCACACACTTTAAAACACAAGAAGATGATAAAACAAGTTAAAACAAAGATTTAAACAACAATAATAATATCAATAATAATATCAATATCAAACAACCACCAATGCGATTCAGTCAACTTCAAAGGTGGGGGGACTATAGCAGCAATATAAGATAAAATCGTTAGATTAAAATATCCCAGTGAAAGGAACCTAATAACATTCAGAATAGAATTATAATTATAATGAGGCTGGTCATCCAATGGCTGTCTCTCCAAAGGCCAGCCCAAACATCCAGGTTTTCAATTGTTTCTTAAAGGATGGTAGGGAAGGCGCCAACCTAATCTCCCTGGGGAGGGAGTTCCAGAGCCGGGGGGCCACGGCCGAGAAGGCCCTCTCTCTCGTCCCCACCAAACGTAACTGTGAGGACGGCGGAAGCGAGAGGAGGGCCTCCCCGGAAGATCTCAGAGAGCGCGTAGGTTCATAGGGGACGATGCGGTCACGAAGATAGGCAGGTCCTGAACCGTTTAGAGCTTTATAGGTAATAACCTGCACCTTGAATTGGGCCCGGAATATTATCGGCAGCCAGTGAAGCTGCTTGAACAGGGGGGTTGACCGCTCCCTGTAAGCAGCTCCAGTTAGTAACCTGGCTGCAGACCGTTGTACCAACTGTAATTTCCGGACCATCTTCAAGGGCAGACCTACTGTCAGGACCCAGGCTGCAAGGCACCAATAACCATACACAGAGGCCAGAATCTATCTAATATCTTTATTGAAGGAATATATAAAGTTAATAAAAACAAGTGTAGAAAATAGTCCAGAATTAGACCTTTCAGGAAAGGTCAAAATTAGTCCAAAAAAGCAATGTCCAATATGAAATATTAAGGTCCAAAGTTGTAATCCAATAACCGAAACACTCACTTTGCCAGGCAAAGTGAGGGGAGATGGCAAGGTCCTTTAGTCCATGAACTTGAGCAAGGCTAGGAAATAACTTGATACTTGAAACAAGGCTTGAATCGTGGAACAAGGTAGCAAGGAACAAGAACAAGGTCCGTGGAATAACTTGGTAAAATCCGTGAAACAAGGCAAGGTTTAGTCCTGGGAAACAAGGCAAGGTCCGTAGGTAAACAAAGGCTGGAAAACAGGAGCGAAGGCTGGAAACAAGGACAAGGCTTGAGCAGGAACGAGGCTTGAAACGGAGCGCGCTGTCCAGACACAACTCGCTCCGGAGGCTGACGAATTGACTCCGCAAAGTTACTTCGCGGGTAAAACACCTATATAGAGTCTAACTTTCCCGCCGAAGCAGTTCTCTGGGAACCAGAAACGAAAGCTAAACTCTGAGGCCAGATGTTTGACTCCTTAAAGATTCTCACGAAAAGCAGGCTTAATTGGCTAAATTCTTAGCTGTTATTCTAGCACTCCTGCGCGAGGCTGCTTCCAAACCTCTCTGTTGTTTACAAAATTCATGGCGAGAGAACACAGGAGATGTAGGCTCAGGGTTTGTTTGACATACTTCTGGGGCACAACTTTCTTGCAGGTGCAAGGTTCCCAGATCTGCCTGGGAAAGATCTTGCTGAGAAGATTCCAGTTCTGACTGGGAAGGTAAAAAACCCAAGTTTTCTTCTTCATCAGGCATCACACTGTCATGAACAGGACTACAAGGCCCATGAGTCATCACACTATCCCCCTCCTCAAGCCCCCTCCCAAACTGGGACTCTCTCCCCAAGGCGCGAGGTCGTGGCTTGGCGGGATAGGTCTGATGAAAGCGACGGGTCAGATCAGGAGCATGGACTGTGGAGGCGTCTTCCCAAGAGCGTTCCTCAGGGCCAAAACCCACCCAGTCAATGAGATATTGCAGGCGGCGGCGGTGAAAGCGAGAATCCAAAATGTCCTCAACCTCGAACTCCTCCTCCCCATTCATCAAAACAGGAGGGGGGGCCGGTTGGTCTGTATCAGGACGCACATCATCCGCCGGAAGGAGCAGGGAGCGGTGAAACACTGGGTGAATGCGCATTGAACGCGGAAGTTGGAGTTTGAAAGTCACGGGGTTTAATTGCGCCACCACAGGATAGGGGCCAATGAAACGGGCATCTAACTTCCGGCAAGGGCGATGGGAGGGCAAAAAGCGAGTGGACAGAAAAACCCGATCTCCTACCTTGATTTCGGGGCCCGGTTGGCGATGTTTGTCCGCGTGACGTTTATAGTCCTCCTTGGCTTGGTCTAGTTGTTGGAGCAAAAGTTGTTGCACCGCTGTGAGTTCCTGCAGCCAATCCTCTGCTGCGGGGACTTCTGAAGTTTCAATGACAGGGGGAAAGAAACGTGGATGGAAGCCGTAGTTTGCAAAGAACGGCGTTTCTTTTGTAGAAGCTTGAACTCCATTGTTGTAGGCAAACTCCGACAGTGGTAACAGGGAAGCCCAATTATCCTGTTGGTAGTTTACATAACAGCGAAGGTACTGTTCCAAAGTGGCATTGGTGCGCTCCGTTTGCCCATCCGTTTGGGGATGATGAGCTGAAGATAAACGAGAGTCTATGCCCAATAGTTTTTGTAGTGCCTTCCAGAAACGAGAGGTGAATTGGGATCCACGGTCTGTGACCAAACTCTTGGGCAATCCATGTAGTCTGAAAACATGTTGGAGGAATAAATCTGCAGTCTCTTGGGCCGTGGGAAGGCCTTCACAGGGAATGAAATGGGCTAACTTGGTGAAAAGGTCCACCACCACTAGGATCGTGGTGAATCCACAGGAAGGTGGTAGGTCAGTGATAAAATCCGCAGAAATTATTTCCCATGGGCGAGATGGGGTAGGGAGGGGATGTAGAAGCCCTGAGGGCTTCTCCCTTCTTGTCTTGGAGCGCTGGCATACTGGGCAGGTGTTGACATATTTTTCCACATCCTTGCGGATCTTGGGCCACCAGAAATCTCTTAGGATCAAATGCATGGTTTTAAATAGTCCGAAATGCCCTGCTGGCTTGCAGTCATGACACAGACGAAGTGCTTTTTCCCTGCCCTGCCCTGGTGGGATATAAACATGATTTCTATAGCAAAGCAGTCCATCCTTAAGTGAGAAGGGAAATTGCAATCCTTGACGGAGTTGGTCTTGCGCCCAGGCATCTGCTTGCTGACTAGCCCTGATTTCTTGAGCACAGAGGGGCCCTGGAGTAGGAGAAGTTGAATCAATGAGAGTGGATTTGGTGTTCCCCACTGTGAGCGTGGCAAAGTTCTCGGGTTGTAATAGTTGGGATTCAAAGGTCTCCTTGCGTCCTGCAGCGTATTCCGGTTTACGTGACAGGGCGTCTGCTTGCTTGGTTTGAGCTGGGGTTACATAATGAATCTGGAAGTTAAAACGTTCAAAGAATAAAGCCCAACGTTGTTGCCTCTGATTTAGTTTGCGGGCGGTTCTTAGATGCTCTAGATTCCGATGATCAGTATGGACTTCAATGGGAAATTTGGCCCCTTCTAGCCAATGTCTCCAAGTTTCAAAGGCTGCCTTTATGGCCAATAGTTCCTTTTCCCAGATGGTGTAATTTCTCTCTGGTGCTGTTAGTTGACGGGAATAAAAGGCACAAGGATGAAGGTGATCTCCCACCGGTTGTAGGAGTACAGCCCCAATTGCCACATCAGAGGCGTCTGCTTGCACAACAAAAAGGGTTTCAGGATCTGGGTGCTGAAGAATTGGCTGGGACGTGAATAATTTCTTTAGTTGCTGGAACCCTTTCTCTGCTTGATCTGTCCAGCGGAAGGGCTGTTTCCCACGGATGCAGCTGGTGATTGGGTCAGACCAGCGGGCAAAGTCTGGAATGAACTTGCGGTAATAGTTCGCGAACCCCAAGAAACGCTGCACCTCTTTCTTGTTGGTTGGCGCCCGCCATTCCAATACTGCTGAAACCTTTGCCGGGTCCATGGAGAGCCCTAGAGGCGAGATGCGGTACCCCAGGAAATCTACCTCTTGTAGATCAAAAGCGCATTTTTCCAGCTTGGCATAGAGCCCATGATCCCGCAATCGTTGTAACACCATTTTGACGTGGTTCTCATGTTCTGATTGTGATCTAGAAAACACCAAAAAATCGTCGAGGTAGATTATCAAGAACCGATCTAGATAATCCTGAAAGATGTCATTGACAAAATGCTGGAACGTTGCGGGAGCTCCGCATAATCCATAATTCATAACTCGGGACTCAAATAATCCGAATTTAGTCTGGAAGGCGGTCTTCCACTCGTCCCCTTCTCTGATGCGAACTAGATTATAAGCCCCCCGAAGATCCAGCTTGGTGTAGACCTTGGCTCCTCGGAGTCGGTCTAGAAGGTCCGAGATTAAAGGCAGGGGATAGCTGTTTCGCTTTGTGATATTGTTCAATGCTCTATAGTCCACCACCAAGCGTAAGTCTCCTGACTTCTTTTTCACAAACATCACCGGGGAGGCGGCTGGGGATTGAGAGGGTCTGATGAATCCCTTGCGAAGGTTTGTCTCTATGAACTCCCTGAGAGCTTCTTGCTCCGGTTCAGTCAGGGAGTAGAGATGCCCTCGTGGGATCGGGGCCCCCTCCACCAAGTCAATGGCACAGTCATAAGGTCTATGTGGGGGTAGTCTCTCGGCTTCTTTTTCATTGAATACATCCCAATACTCGGAGTACTTCTTTGGCAAGGTGATAATGGGCTCGGTGTCTGTGGTATGGCAGACCTTGGCTACGAGGCAATGGTTTTGGCAGTACCTTGAAGCGAACTGCAGCTCCCTGTTGGACCAGGAGATGCTTGGGTCGTGAAGTGTCAGCCATGGAATCCCCAAAATCACAGGGAAATGGGGAACCTCAGTAACAAAGAAGGAAATCTCTTCCATATGTTCTCTTATCCACATCCTGGTGGGTTCCGACCACTGGCTTACGGGGCCCGTCTTGAGGGGGCGGCCGTCTATGGCTTGCACCACACGGGCATTCTTGAAGTCATGATATTGTAATCCCAGAGAGTCGGCATACTCTCTATCAATGAAATTGTTGGTGGCTCCGGAGTCTATCATGGCGTGGATCATGACGGGTCCCTTTTTTGCTGACCATAAGGTGACCACTAGAAGGAACAGGACCCCGGTTGGCGGCTCTTGAATGGGTTTTTTGACCGGGTTGGCGAGCCTCTCTACGCCCGGTCGTTGGCTTCCCCCGCCGGCTGTGTGCCAGCCGCCTCAGACGCCTTCGTCTCCGTGGAGGACGCCGCCGCAAGACGGGCGGCGGGCTTCCCTTTGGCTGGGCACTCTCTGGCGAAGTGGCCCCCGTTCCCGCAGTACCAACAGAGGTTTAAGCGTTGACGACGGGCCTTCTCGGCGGCATCTAGTCTGGGACGCACGTTGCCCAACTGCATCGGTACCTCCTCGCTTCCCCTGGGGTATGGGGTTGGTGGTGGGGGTCTCCACACTGGACGTGGCTGAACGCTGGCGGGAGCGGGGGGTTTTGCCCCAGCTCTACCGCTCTGGCCTCGAACCCACTGTTTCCTGTTGGCAATCATGACTTCAGCCCGTAAACATTGATCAATGAGTGCTTCGAGGGTCTGGGGAGGATCCACCTTGGAGATTTCCTCCAGCATTTCGATGTTGAGACCCTCCCGGAATTGTCCTCTAAGGGCTACATCATTCCAGCCGGTGTTGTGGGCCAGCACTCGGAACTCGGCTATGTACTGAGACATGGGTCTGTCTCCTTGGAAGAGGCGGCGGAGTTTGTGACCGGCTGCCTCCAAATTGTCCTCGATTCCCCAAGTCTCCTTAAGGTGGTCCAAGAAGCGTTGCGCTGATCTTAGGTGTGGAGAGGCTTGGTCGAACAGTGCCGTCGCCCAGTTGGCCGCTGGCCCGTCTAGAAGCCTGTAGACCCACGCCACTTTGATGTCTTCTTGGGGAAACTCGGCAGCACGGGCCTCTAGATAAGCTTGACATTGGCGACGGAAAACATGAACCTTAGAAGCTTCTCCAGTAAACTTGGTTGGCAACGCCATGGCCGGAAGACGGATTCCGCGTTCCTTCAAACCCTTTATTTTCCCATCCTGTGCATTGAGCTTATCACGGATTCGGTCCACCTCATCCTTGTCGATGGTGTAGGTAATCGGCTGGCCGCCCGGTCCAGGTCCGGCTCCGGTAGACATACTGGCCGAGGTTAATTGGTGCTTAAGGCGGCGGAGTCAAACTGTCAGGACCCAGGCTGCAAGGCACCAATAACCATACACAGAGGCCAGAATCTATCTAATATCTTTATTGAAGGAATATATAAAGTTAATAAAAACAAGTGTAGAAAATAGTCCAGAATTAGACCTTTCAGGAAAGGTCAAAATTAGTCCAAAAAAGCAATGTCCAATATGAAATATTAAGGTCCAAAGTTGTAATCCAATAACCGAAACACTCACTTTGCCAGGCAAAGTGAGGGGAGATGGCAAGGTCCTTTAGTCCATGAACTTGAGCAAGGCTAGGAAATAACTTGATACTTGAAACAAGGCTTGAATCGTGGAACAAGGTAGCAAGGAACAAGAACAAGGTCCGTGGAATAACTTGGTAAAATCCGTGAAACAAGGCAAGGTTTAGTCCTGGGAAACAAGGCAAGGTCCGTAGGTAAACAAAGGCTGGAAAACAGGAGCGAAGGCTGGAAACAAGGACAAGGCTTGAGCAGGAACGAGGCTTGAAACGGAGCGCGCTGTCCAGACACAACTCGCTCCGGAGGCTGACGAATTGACTCCGCAAAGTTACTTCGCGGGTAAAACACCTATATAGAGTCTAACTTTCCCGCCGAAGCAGTTCTCTGGGAACCAGAAACGAAAGCTAAACTCTGAGGCCAGATGTTTGACTCCTTAAAGATTCTCACGAAAAGCAGGCTTAATTGGCTAAATTCTTAGCTGTTATTCTAGCACTCCTGCACGAGGCTGCTTCCAAACCTCTCTGTTGTTTACAAAATTCATGGCGAGAGAACACAGGAGATGTAGGCTCAGGGTTTGTTTGACATACTTCTGGGGCACAACTTTCTTGCAGGTGCAAGGTTCCCAGATCTGCCTGGGAAAGATCTTGCTGAGAAGATTCCAGTTCTGACTGGGAAGGTAAAAAACCCAAGTTTTCTTCTTCATCAGGCATCACACTGTCATGAACAGGACTACAAGGCCCATGAGTCATCACACCTACGTAGAGTGCGTTACAGTAATCCATCCTTGAGGTAACTAGATTGTGGACCACCGTGGTCAAGCCAGACTTCTCGAGGTACGGTCGCAGTTGGTGCACAAGTTTTAATTGTGCAAAGGCCCTCCCGGCCACCGCCGACACCTGGGCATCAAGTGACAGCGATGAATCCAGGAGGACCCCCAAACTGCGGACCTGCGCCTTCAGGGGGAGTGCAACCCCGTCAAGCACAGGTAGCCACCCTATGCCCCGATCGGTCGAACGGCCCCTTCTCCTCACCTGAAATGGGACTCATGTGCACATAAGCTGCATTTCTGTGTGCATAAGTCATTAATAGCATACTCTCCTAGGACTCCCAATTCAGGCAGTTCCTGAATTTTTATTTTTAGAATAATGTATTCCATCTTCGAGTTTACAGAAAAGGTTGAGTGGTAAGGAAGAAACCCTTCTTTTCATTTGTGCTTCTCGTGACTTCATTTGCCAAGTGCAGGTCCCAGTGTAGTCAAAATGACATCATCCACACTTGATGGAGGTATAACATGTTCAAGAGAACTCCAGCATTTTTAGAACTATAAATAATCCTTCAGATAAAACCTCTTAAATTAGAGGCAGAAGGACCATCAAAAGCAGTAGGAGGGAAAACAGGAGATCTAGGCAAATGGGATAGTCTGGAAGGAATTCTGAACAGGAACACTATATACAGTAGAGTCCTGCTTATCCGACTTGCGCTCATCCGACACACCGTATTATTTGATGCCCGGGGCCATCCTCCCTTGCTTGCTCACTTGTCTTCCCGGGCCAGCTGGGTCCTGGTTCTGGACGAGCGAGGGAGGGTGGGTGGCTAAGGTGGCAGCGGTGGTAGAAGCAGGAGCCTGGACTCCCCTTCCTGCCTCCTCTGGACCTCAGCTCCCTACCCTGCCGTTTTCCCTCGCTCACTCACCAGGCCGGGTCCTGGTTCTGCTGCCACTGTCGCTGCCGGGAGCCGGCCCGGTGAGTGAGCAAGGGAGGGAGGGCCTTTGCCGCCCTCCCTCGCTTACTCACCGGACTGGGCCCTGGTTCTGCCTTTGCTGCCAGGACCTGGCCCAGTAAGTGAGCCAGCGAGGGAGGGCAGGCGGCAAAGGCGCAGCGGCAGCAGAAGCTTCCTCCTCCACTTCCTAGATGGCCAGCCTGTCGAGGAGGAGGATCGGCAGCAACAGCGACAAGGGCAGCATGCAAGCCAAGCATGGGGGCTGCACTGCCCCCGCCACTTGTTCTCTTCTACCTCCTCTTCCTCGATGGCCTATTGTCTTCCTCCTCCTCCTTTTCCTCGATGGCCAGCCTGCGGAGAAGGAGGAGCACTAGCAACAGCGGCAGGGGCAGCATGCAAACCTCGCTTGGGGACTGCGCTGCCCCCTCCACTTGTCCTCTTCTTCCTCCTCTTCTTTGATGGCCAGCTTGCTGAGGAGGAGGGGGGATCGCCAGCAACAGCGGAAGAGGCTCCTTCTTCTGCCACCCTCCTTATTATCCAACAGTTTATCTTATTCGACATTCTGCCCACCTGTTTATATCAGATAACCATGACTCTAATGTATATTGATCCTCTTGTCTATCTACTCTTCCTTATTTTTTATTGTTTGATTTCTTTCTTCTTTTGTTCTTTTCTTTTGTACTTTACATTATAACTTTTTGTTGCTCACTGAATCTGTCTACATTTTGCAGCAGGACTAAAGAGGTTTTTGCATGGAGACCCTAGGAAATGCTGCTTGTGAAAGTGATTTTTTTCTGGGCAAAATGGACGAATGGTATTAGCATATCTACCTGTTTAACTAGTTCTGCCCTACTCCTTTTTAACTGCAGGTCCTCAAGCCTCTTTTATACCTAACCCAAGTTTCTATTAAGGCTAAAACTCTTTTAAGACTGGGTTGTCCCTTCCTTAAAGGTACAAGAGGAAGATTTTGTTGGTGTTGTTTTGTTGTTTGAGTACCTGTGCCATCCTTTTTAACTTTAAAGATGCTTTCAGACTAATTTCCAATGCCTTCTATATACCATCTGCTACAGAAATGCTCCGCATATTCCCTAACAACACATAAACCGTGCCTAGTTTAGGAAGAGATGAAGGACAAGTGGGGAAATTGGATGGTTTATCTTTTATTTAGGTCGGGTCCTATCCATCATTAATTCTATCCAGCACCACCAGTATTCCTCCCTCAAATTCCTCCCATAAGAAACAGAGCAATCTTGACGTAAAAAGGAATGTCTGCCCAGTTCTAAAGTGACTATGTTAATGGAGTCCGATTTTAAATTATGCTTTCTAATAGCAAGAAATTGAAAGTGTGTCATATTTCCTTTGGAAATAAACTTCTGTCATATAATACAGAGTTGCCTGCAGCTCAGCCCCCAGACAGATTGCCTTGCTGTGGAGAGTAAGAACTGAACTGTCTGCCAGTAAGCTTTAATGATGACACTATGCAGTCTGGCACAAGTCTTTGTTAGGATCTGATACCATAATAACTACCTCTGCTGCAGCTGATCCATTTAATACCTTTCCTTACCACAGGTTTAGGGCGACTCCTGTCTAGACTTTCTTTCTGTTGGATTCTTTCGGCTCTGCATTTCTCTGTATCTTTTGTTATGGACCCTTGCTCATGTTTTATTGATTTCACATAGACAGACGTGGCACATATTTCCAGCAAGTCTCATGGACATTAAACTGCTGGTGCCTGCCACATTTCATAACCCGCTGGGATGCTCTAGTATTTACAGCTCAACATTTTGAATTCTGATCCAGACTTTTGAAATCTCAGTGGTAGACCTCAGATATTATATAAAATTTAGAAATACACTAAAATTATCCCTTAAGGTTTGACTTCATTGCTAAACCTTTTTTGGCTCATTCATATTTTGCATATATTATTATGAACGAGAACTAGAAACCTTCAGGAATGAGAATTAATGCTTTTTCAATATATTTTAAAAGTCAAGGTTCTGCATATATTTTTTCATGTTATTTGTTATTTATGGAAATCCCTTCCTACAAAATCATATCATTAAGCAACACTGGTAGATGCTTCCTATGTGCACTACTTTTAGGAAAGTGTTTTTTGTAACTGCAGTTCCTCAAATAAATTAATACTGATAGGTTTTTCATCTTCAGTTAGCACACAAATAAAAATATGATGAAATGAACCTTAACTTCATAATATTGCTCATGAAAAAATCAATAATTTCTAGCATGTCAATTCTATAAAGGAAATAATAATCAATGAAAGAAAGGTGTAACCTGTAAAGGAAATTAGGGGTCTCCATTTCCGCTGTGGTTTCCCTTAACCGAGATGGACATGTTGAAACAACACTATAGCTTCTAAAGATTGCTGTAGGATTTCATAACTTATAAAGTGTGTTACTGGAAAATAGACATAAGATAACATAGTACTGTGGAAATAATGATGAAAGAGATCTCAAGGCCTTTGTGGTAGACATTTTACTGTAAACTTTGCAATACGTTGAAGATGCCAGCTTGAGCAGAAGCTCAGAGGGATAATTTATGTCTGTTGCAATTCCTTTTGGACAGCCATTTTTGCTTTTTTGACAATAGAGTCAGGTTTGGTATTGTTTATAGATTTTCCTTCTCTGCTTGCTTATAAATATGTTGTTTACTACTTGCACAACTGTCAGTAAAGCATTCCAATTTGTGGCTCTGTTTCAAATGAAATCTACTCAAGAGTTGTATTTTAGACACTTAGATGGCATCATGAAGACTAAAAAGCCATTCCAGCAAAGCCACCATGGGCTGTTGTAGTCAGTCTTTGGCAAAACATGATGAGCTCACTGGAAGGCATCCAGGAAATGGATTGTTGAAACCCTGTGACTCAGATTTATTTATTTATTTATTTGCAGCATTTATATTCCGCCCTTCTCACTCCGAAGGGGACTCAGGGCGGATCACATTACACATATAGGCAAACATTCAATGCCTTTTTAACATAGAACAAAGACAAGACAAACATAGGCTCCGAGCGGGCCTCGAACTCATGACCTCCCGGTCAGAGTGATTTACTGCAGCTGGTTTCAGCTGGCTTGCTCTCCAGCCTGTGCCACAGCCCGGGCCTGTGATGCGTCTCTGAGCTTTTGATCTTTTTTAAGTCTCTTACTGCTGGTTTTTATTCACTTAAGAAATAGTCTTCATACCATTTTGCTTTTCATACGTACAGTTCACCAGGCTTCAGATTCAACAGTAGATTATCACAAACAAGCAAATATGCAGATAAATATTGCTTGGTTAATGCTGCCCAACTTTTCTAATTGGGAGCTCCGCAAACCAGAATGCCTCTGTCTCAGGCTTGTTTGGGGTTACATTCAGACTAGAGCCATTGGTGCATTGTTGTCTCAACAAGAAAAAGTCATAAGCCAAGGACAAGCCCTGGCATGGTTTTGGCTCGTTCTTCTAATCCAAACAGATCCTTGTTTGGATGTAACACTACATAAACTACAGAAGGAGGATTTTCTTATTTGCTATCACTCCTCCTGCCTTAAGCAATATGGAATGTGGAAAGCACACTTGCTTATTGTAAAGAGTTCTGAATTCACATTATGCTCGATCTGCTCCAGACATGCACCAGTGGTAGAAGCATTGAACTTGGGATGAGGGAAAGCTGTTGGGTTAAAACATTAATTATTTTTAGATGAATAATTGAAGCTTCCAAATGGGCAGATCTTTTAAGTTCTAAAAAGCAATTTTCTACAGAAATACAAGAAAAGTTTTAAGAGTAAACATTTCTGTCTTCCCTAGCGCTTGAAGAGAGAAGAGTTTTAAAAAACTTTTTTTTTCCAATGTGAGGGAAAATCATGCTCTTGGCATGATTGCTACCTTCACTCCAAAGATGTGTAACAAGAGATGTTTATAATTCCTGTTTTTCAGTCCTGAAGGTTCAGTAGACTAGAACAATACAGTTCAAAAGGGAAGTAGAAGAAACATAGGAAGATTATGTTTTTGGACAGCTCACAGAATCTCCCAACCAGCATAACTTTCTTAGAGAATTCTGGAAGTTGTTGTCCAGATAAATAACTTTTCTAGACACTCTATTCTCTTCCAGACTGTTGAACAGCACAGAGCCTGCTTAATTTTACAGCTATAGATATATTCAAGAACACGTCAAGTTGCAAATGGGCTATGTACATCTTAGACTCCCTGTTCACAAAAAGACTTTGATCCCTTTCACTTTGTAGATTCTGGCTCATACTAATAATTTCCAATACTAATATAATACCTATAGCAGAACAAAGTAAATCAGTCACTACTTGAATTGTGAATTTTTAAATCCACATTTCTTTTCCTAAGTTGTTAACAACATGACGTAGTTGCATAATTTATTTTAAACAAAGCAGACATGATATTATCCAAGCACTGCATATTATTTTGAGGGTTTATATGAAATCTTTGTATGTGATGTAGAGTTGCAACCTTTTATTGGTTGCTTGAAAAAATAACCAATTGGCTTTTCTTAACAGTGACTGAAAGACAACACTGAAAATGTCTAGCAAACCATCTGGCACTACAAACAACATAGCTCAGGCCAGAAGAACTGTTCAGCAATTGAGAATAGAAGCATCTATAGAAAGAATAAAGGTAAGAAGATGTTTTCCACTCATATCAAGTGATTTGTATTTATCTAAACCTAAGCATCTTTTCAATTAAATACTGAAAATGTTAAAATCTGGTTTTGAACAGTGCCCCAACATATCTTAGTGGCTTTGTAGCACTGACCAAGAAATACATTCCTGATTCATAATGCCAACATGCATGTTTGCCAAAATATCCAGTAAATGCATACAATAGCTAGTTTCCGTTTGTGTTCTTCATTTAGTTCACATTAACCCAAGCATAGGTAAAGGTAAAATTTTCCCCTTACGTTAAGTCTAGTCATGTCCCACTCAGGGGGTTGGTGCTCATCTCCATTTCTAAACCAAAGAACTGGTGGTCTGTAGACATCTCCAAGGTCATATGGCCGGCATGACTCCATGGAGTGATACCTATTGATCTACTCACTGCTAGGTTGGCAGAAGCTGAGACTAACAGCAAGAGCTCATCCCGCTCCCCAGATTCAAGCCTCTTACCTTTCAGTCAGCAAGTTCAGCAGCTCAGTGGGTTAACCTGCTGCACCACTGGGGTCTCCTAACCATAGAAATAGATATTTTTATGTATGTTTATTAAGTTATTAATGTTATTTCTGTAGAAAAATAAAATGCAACCATATGCAATATTTGCATTTATACATACAAGCTGGGACCTAATGTACCATGTCTCCATAGTCTCTTCTTTGGAAGGCCTCACACATACCTTTATAGTATTATAGAGTCATAGTGTGTCTTGAAATGTAAGGGATTGGCTGCACAGATCAGCCACCCATGATTTTCACATAAATCTCTTTTCACTGTGTAAATGCCTTATTATCCTTATTAGCATAGAAAGCTGTACACTGAACACTGCCTACGTATTTTGTCCCTTGTTAAAATTTTACCATAGAACAGAATGTAAATAATTCTACAAATATTCATACAGTGCACTCCACATATGTGGGATCAACACAGGGAACTCAGTTTAAGAATAACTGTTTTATGCTGTGATTTCTTTGGGAACATGTGATTTATGAAATCAGAATTTGTTGTGGATATGTTATGAATGTCATCTGCACAGCCAGAACCATTTATTGTCAGCAGATTTTTTATTTTCATACACACTGAGAGAGAATGGGTGAGATGGTGTAAAAAAGGCTAGGTGCTGTGCAAGCCTCTCTTAGTATAATCCTTGCTGAACGCAGTAGGACTCCCACCAGATAGGCATGCAGAGTATATTGTGCTGTACATTTACTGAAAAGTTGATTGCAAATTGAAAGCTGCTTGAAGTTCTTATTGGCAGTGATAATTAAATGACAAAATCTTTCTGTACTTTTTAATAATGATCACTAATTTGTTAAGATGTTTGTGGATCCATTTGCTATCCTAATCTTAGTCCTCTTGATTACTCCAAAAATTGGCTAGACCCATAAAAGCAGTTGCTGAATAATGACTTGGAGTTTAGGTAAGTTGCACCAATTCAACGAGCCTCTTCAAGTGAGATTCAAATCCTTGTTTAGAATTTGCTTGTACAGTATGGCCCCTTTACCCTGGTTTCACCTATTCACACCTGACAATATAGGTCTGCACTAGGAATTTTCTAGGTCCTCCAGGCGATTCTATGGCATGCCTCTGCAGGATATTACTGCCTTGGAGGATCTAACACATTCTAGGTAATTTATTTCAATAGGGTTCACTATTGTTCATGATCTCCTATTTCTAAAGTAAGTTCAGGAATCTTTCCCTTACACATATAGGGGTTGTATTGTATGTGGGTTTATCCAGAAAGAAAAGCCAAAAGTCTATGGGCCTTCTGTTTGGCCTTCTGTTTGGGTTCTGTTAAATTCTGTTAATTTTTATATTTCCTCATTCATATGTCCCACAAATCCACCTGAAGTAGAATTGTAAAACAGTAAAATTGTTTTATCATTCATCTTACTTCTCTTCTAGGAAATCACTCTAGAATATTTTGTTATATGTTTACTGAATATATATTCTGCCTTTCTCCTAAAATGGGATTCAAGACAGCTTACAATAAATTTTAATAAACTAAGCTAAAATATTACTATTATTGTTGTTACTGTACCTTCAAGCCACATCTGTCATGGAGTTTTCTTGGCAAGATTTGTTAAGTGGTGGTTTGCCATTGCCTTCTTTTGAGACTGAGAGTGTGTGACTTGCCCATGGTCTCCCTAGTGGGTTTCCATGACTTTGTGAGGATTTAAACTTTGTTCTGCGTAGTCCCTACTCAAACACGCTGCCTTTCCAAATATTAGTTTACAAAAGTTAAAAACAATAGCAGTACTAGTTGTAAAAATATATTATTTTAAACAGTTTAAATACCTTTAAACCATAACTGTAAATAAAAGATAAATATACAACCTCAACACTAAGTGCTCCATAGTTATTTTTTATTTTTTTTACCGTTCTTCATGTTTTCCCCGCTTCAGGTGTCCAAGGCATCGGCAGATCTAATGTGCTACTGTGAGGAACATGCCAGGAAGGATCCTTTACTAATGGGTATACCTGCTTCAGAAAATCCCTTCAAGGATAAAAAGACCTGTACTATCCTATAGGCAAAGCAGTGAAATGCCTTCAAGACCCTCCCCTTCAAAACCAACCAGGAAGATTCTTAAGAGAAGTAACCTGAAGGTCACCTGGTACCAACTGCATAAAACCACAACTCATTTACATACCGTGTATAAATGAACGTTTAAGTTTTCTAAATTTCTGTTCTTTATAGCATTCTAACTAGGAATGCAAGGTTTATCAAGTTACTTCTTGTAAATGAAATAGTTTGAAGAGGATTGTTGGGAACTGGGTTGTGTTGGTGTTGCTGGGATGAAGTTGGGTTGGGTTCTCCTTTCAAGTGCAATGCGTGTTCACAGTTCCAGGTGTTAGGTTGAACAATCAAGACCAAAGTTGCCTGAGCTTCATTTCCAGAATAGTGAGGCAGACAAGTATAGAGTCCTAATCAAGCTTACTTTTACGTTTGATTTTATACCTGTGTAGAGGCTTGTGTATATAATTGGTGTCTGTAGCTAGGGTGTGTGCACGTATGTTTGTTTTAGATATATACACACATTCCCAAGTGCATTCTTTTACGTGCATCCTTCAGAGTTAATTGCTGCATTTATTGATAAATTCTTGCAGTTCATGCCTTTACCATCAAGTATGTCTTAAGCTTTTTCACAATGTCTTAAGTGCTTATAAACGTATACTTAGTTTAAATTCTTGTTCTCAACATGACTTTGAAAGGTGACCTTTGGTTTATAGCTTTTTTTTCTGCCTGTCTCATTTCCTCTGAAGTATAGACTCTACTGAGTAGCACATACACTCTGAAAATAGCATCTAAAGTTGAATTTTTTTTTCTTTTCACTTGACTTTAATTGGGAATTTTCCCTCTACCTTTCCTGCATAGTTCCTATTGAACTGATTTCTGGAAGAATCCAGGATCTTCTGCTAAATCACATTTTCACAAATGCCAAACCATGTTAGAAATAAGAGTCTCAGAGAGCAATCTGTGATGTTGTTGCTTCTGCACAAGGCTGGTTGAAACCAGCTGTTATACCGTAGTAATTCCTGAATAATTGCAATAGTGCTGAGTGAGTAGCAAATCTCTGATCATTGTAAACACTATTAAATGTATATCTGCACTTCAGCTACTGGCGAGATACTGAATGGAAAGAAACAGTATTGGCTTAAGCCATCAGTATATATCTGCATTCCATTTGTTGCTAGCACTTTAATAGTTTTTTCTTCTTTTTAATATTGCAATCTGCCATAACGGGAGCTACTCCATTCATAAGATACCTTAAATTTGTGGTCAAATAGGAGAACCCTAGCCACACAGAACATATGGTGTTTCCAACGCAACTTCCCACTTTCAGCCATTCTAATGAAAAGTTCTCTTGCTGAGAAGAGCTAGTTTTCTTCTTTTGAATTAGTAGTAATTGTATCTGCTTCAGAACAGGTTAAATCAAGCCAAACCCAGAATGCCTGGTTTCACTGTGACTACATTGAGAAGCTGGTTGCAGAGCCAGCAAGCCAAGGTTCCTGCTCCATTCACTGGTGCTCTGCATAACTGTAGGATCAAGTTTTTGTTGAGTTTTCTCTACATTAGTACACCCTGCAAGATGATAAGGGCCATTTGTATTAGATTTCTTTAACAGTACACTACCCAAAAACTAGGTGAAAAAGTGATTCACTACAAGAAACCAACAATTGCCATAATTGCCAAGTTTTATTTTTATCATTTAAAATGATAAATGGCAGCTTTTGAAACAGTAGTATGAACAGTCACACTCATTTGGCTTACTTATCTACCTTCTCAGAATGAAGGGACCGTTTGTTAAGTATATTGATTAATTTGATGGCTTTTGTCTCCATATTTCAGCCATCTATTGAATGACATTTTAATTTGCTTATTGCATATTGAAACACAGAAAATGTTGGACCAGGAGAACAGTGTTTTTGTCAGTATCAGTTCCCAAGAACTTCCATGAATATTCTTAAGAACTTACTCAAAAACAATCAATATTCCTTACCTGTTGGTTTATTTTAAGGTATTATTTGCCTGAAGTACGCAAGCCTGCCTTTCCAACAGCTGATTCATACAACTTTTATTGCATGGTAACAACCCGAGTTGACATATATGTGTTGGATCAGATTTGCCAGTTGTTTGGCATGTATTAAGATCATGACTTACCCTATATTTGACAAGCTTGGGGAAGTGAATTGAACTTGGATGCTGTGACTTGAAATTTGGGAATACACTGAACTTTTCCTGAAGCTGATTCGATCCATAAAAATCAGTTGGAAAAGTGCATTGTTGATGGAAGTAGTGCTGCAGTGGGACATGAAAACATAGATACTGTGTCCAAAGTCATATGTGATGTCCATACTACGCTTTTTTCTCACATCAGAATTGGCCCTTGTCCCATCAGGTCTCTGAATGCAATGAATCTGTATGGGCAGAACTGCCAAATTAGTGTTTCGTTTTAACATTAGCCCTAAAATGGGGAAATCCATAGTGCCTCATTGCCACTGTGGAAAAACAAATATTGTGTCACAAAAGACACACTCTACACAGACACTATGTTAATTCTTGGGGCCTTTAATTTTCTCTCTGTTGGCATCACAGCTACCCTTCATTGGGAATTAGAAACTTTTCCTTTCTTGAATCAACTTTATTCATGAAGTTAACACATTTTTAAAGAAATCTTGCTCTTTATGCATCACCCAATTTAGTATTTTCATATAAAAATGAGTTTAACTTTTGGAATTACTGAATTAATTGTAAGCTTACATGCAAGTAAAGCATTGTAAATGTTTCCTGCACTATACAGTCACCAGCAAATACTGCTGTGTACATTCCTGTAGAGAATACAACCAGATGCATTATTTTAGCATAGAATCAGACATTTAAACCAAATACGTTGCTCCCTTACTTACTTCCCACTTTATTGAGATTAGTAGGTCATAACCTTAAACAACAAAATCACATTACATTGGACTGACTTAAGAGTACTTACAGATGCTTTGAATAGGCATCTTCAAATTATTGGCTACCAAGCCAGGTAAAGCTTTGGTGTTGCAGAAGCATGACAAGCACATTGTCAAAGGCAGTGTCAGGATGTAGGCACCTTGGTGGGAAAGAGTGCAAGAGGAGAGAAAGGGAAATTATGGAAGTTGTGGTAAAACCTGTTTTATAACCTCCTGTTTCCTTCTTTTCTTCTTTTCCCAAGATGTTGTAATGTAAGACTAAAGGTCTGAGACCCTCAGGCTGGTCCTGGCTGATTCATGTAATTACTATAATAATTTAAAGATTATTTTTAAACCATTTTTAAAAAACTGATTGACATGATCATGTGTTGTACCTACCCTCTATGCTCATGTATAAGTTATAATTCAAATTTAATACAAAAAATCTGGATTGCTGTGTCAATGTGAGTACTGTTCTGGGAGAACATAAAAGAAGCACCGACCCCTTCTACTCTCTGCTGTTGTTCCATTTCTAGACTTGTTGAATGCTTGGGTGGGCAAATGGTGGAGGTGGTCATGGGCAACATTTATGCTTTCCCTTCTACTTGGAATGACCCTCGACTTATTTGCGGGTAATATCAAAATCCAGAATTTTGGCCCCAAATTCTGCCCATAGTCTAAACATGAGGTCAACTTTTACATTAGTATATGTGGTATTTAGGCAAAATAAATCGGATACAAAGGTGCTCTTATGATTATGACAGAAATTTCTGCTTGTTGAAGGACTCTTTGCACTTCACAGGAGTAAATAGTTCAAAAACTCCCACTCATGCTTTTATGGAATTTAATTCTGAATGGACATGATTACAGATTTAAGCAACGAGGAAGCAGTCCCAAAATGGGTTTCTGGGGAATAAACACCACTGAACATTAGTGAGACCTACTTCTGAATAGACACGTATGGGATAGCAATGACGTGTCCAAAGACAGTGCTTGATTTGTACAAGAGGAAGTATGGCAACTACTGTAGAACCTCTGTAAACAATTCCTATAGTGCTTGAAGCCATTTTATTTCTGCTCACGATGCATTGGATCCAAACCAATATTTTCACCAGCAGTACTTTAGATCTTGATTATACACATGTATTTTACTAACTGAAGGAGAGTGTTGCAAAAACCATACCATAAACTGCAGGGATGTAATTTTAATAAAGTAAAAACAATGTGCCAACTTTGTATTATAAAAATGCCTTTTGACTTTTACTCTTGAAGCCTTTGGGTCAAGAACTTATTTTATTTTTTGATTTAAGTTATCTCATTTTTAGTCATAACGGTTGTTAACTCAATTCCTAAATACTACTAGCTGCTTGAGGGCACTTTTGTCCGATTTTAGATAACTGCAAGATGCATTGTCATTCCTACCCCCAAGCAATCCATAATATAGAGTAATATCACCTTGAAGATCCAACACATGATATTGCTCTTTTTGTGCAAAGCTGACTTTGTAGTTATAGTACTATTGAGGCAAGTGGAGAAGACATTGCCATTGACTGCATCTCTGCTTCTTGTTTTCCATTCATTTCAATGGGATTTGAATGGAAGTTATGGAGCAATGATTCGTAGTTGGTTGAATCTAACAGAGCAGCCTTCGCCAACCTAGTGTCCTCCAAATAGGTTGGACCTCAACTCCCACAGTCCCTCAACTAGTACAGGAAAAGGCTGCTGTAGAAGTGGTGTAATAAAAAACTGAAACATCCAGAAGACTAACTCCTAAACCACTGTGAGGTTTTAAAATTGGAAGAAAATGATATTTATTGAATGTTTTGAAATTGTATCACTACACTGCATCTTGGTGCTTTGATTAGATATGCCTCAGAAGTAAAATAATACTCCAGAAGATCTTTGTGTTCTTTTATTTCCTTTTCCTTTTGTTCTATAGAATCTGCTTACTTCTTATAGGCATACTTCTCTGGATTTTTCTTCAAAGTGCATTTGCAAAATATTGTTTTGTATGAGCATTGTAATTCTACATTGACAAGAATGATACCATATTTTGCCTTTTTGAGTGGGGGGAGGGGAGCAATATGTGAAATTTATTTCAAATAGTGTTGACTCGTTTTTTGTCTTTCACAGCTGGTCTCTGATAACATTGCATACATTGTGCATCAACATGTGTTATAAAGTTTTATTGGAAATCTGGCTTCCTGTAGCCACAAAAAAAAGGTTTTAAAAGACCCGTAATTAAGATTCCTATTCACTGCTAATATGTTTAGTATCATAGATATGAAACACTTTAATTAAATATCACTTCTTTTCCATTTGTGTACTGTGTTTTATTTGTAGCTCATTTGACTTATTATTAGAAATAAGATTATTTCATTTTTTTCATGTCAGGAGCGAAATATATTGGGTAATAATGTTGGATAAAAAATTGACATCTAGTAGAGTCATTCTGGGGGTACCTGCCAATGAGAATTCAATCTTTCTGACACTGCTGATGAATTACCATTCTTCCACAAATCAAAAAACCATCTAGTACAGTAGAGTCTCACTTATCCAACATAAATGGGCCGGCAGAACGTTGGATAAGTGAATATGTTGGATAATAAGGAGGGATTAAGGAAAAGCCTATTAAACATCAAATTAGGTTATAATTTTACAAATTAAGCACCAAAACATCATGTTATACAACAAATTTGACAGAAAAAGTAGTTCGATACGCAGTAATGCTGTACGAATTTAGCACCAAAATATCACGATGTTTTGAAAACATTGACTACAAAAATGTGTTGGATAATCCAGAATGTTGGATAAGTGAGACTCTACTGTATGTACAGAGATCCAGGAGTTTCAAAACCAGAGTAAATAGTAAGGAGACTTTTAGTAGCAACCACTGATAGGAAGCTAGCTGTTCCATGTGTATGTGTCACCTTAATCTTTTGAACCGTTCAAAGAGTATGGCGAACCACAGCGTAGTATGAAGCAGTACCCACCATAGAGAGCTAGATAAAAGTAAACCAGTACCTGTTACTTCTCTGTAGTCCCCCTTTCTTAAGGCAAGGGAGAGCTGCAAAACCAGGAAAGTGTTCTGTAATGATTTCAGCACTCCAACATAACTATTGTTTAATCAAAACAGTGACTGTGGCAACAATTATTTTGCTGGCTGGTATTTCCCTCCTCCTACCTTCTGTTACTCATAGGAAGCATCTGCAAGGAAGAGGTGCAGCAAGTTCGCTGCCATCAAGCTAAGGGTATGTGAATTGACCGTGACCTTTCTTCCAATGGAAAATGTAAATATGCAGAGGGCTTAGCAGCTCAGTGGTCCTGTGAACATAAGAGCCTGCAAAATGTAGAAGTGAACACTGTGTGTATGAATAAGGTATGCCTGGTGACCATTGACACTCAGTCTAATGAATATCAGAGAGACATTACTAAATGCGGTTGCCCATGCTTTCTACTCAGCAAGCAGCTGAGTAAAGTAACCTTTTGTTTTACTTTACCACAGCCATGCTTATCTATATGGAATCCTTGTAGTCAGTCCTCTTTGCGGTAGTGAAATTTATCTTCCTCTTGGTTTCTGAGATTCTGTGAAGCAGAGGTGGAGACCTTTTGAGTCATCAAATCTCCTCCTCCTCCTCCTCTGGTATTTCAGCTCCCAGAATCCTCCAGCAAGGAAAACTAGTAATAAGGGAGTTATCGTTCAAAAGTCCAAAGAGCCAAAGCTTCCCACCCTTCTAAAGGTTCTGAAAGGACAAATGATACTCATTGCCTTTTGTTTGCTTTGGCCTTGGAGTTAGTAAAATGTACCACAGAGTTTATATTACAGGGGAGTAGGTTGAAAGGGTTCAGAATAACACTGCATGGCAGAATTTGATGAATCTGTACATAGAACCAGGCCTTTCTCCTCTCCCAGCATTTCTAATGTTTACAGACTCCATCTCAGCAAACAAAGTGAGAATAAGATGGTCAGGACTGATAATGTCCAAGTTTTCTTTCCAGCAGTTTCAAGTGATGACTTAGCAGACTAATTTTGATTTCTATAGCTGCACAGACACATTTTTAACTGCAGTTTCATCAGCGGTTAGTCATAGATCTTTAACTATGTGCAGGATACTGGGCTATCTGGTTCCAGTTATCTGGTATTGACTGCTGAGGAGTCTATTCTTTCATTCAGGCATGTGAAAGATTCCATATAGATGATATAATTGATCTAGATGGTGGCCTTCACTGATAATTCTGCCTTATAGTTCATCTATTTTTTTAAATAAAAAAAAACATATTACAATGGTAATGGTTGGCATTTCTCCCCCTGTATTTTTAATGTTAAAGTGAAAAAAACCTTGTCACCAGTCAGCCTTAATTATTATCTTAATTTTTATTTTTAATGCTGACACTCAAAGCAATATGCAAAGCTGCAATTCGAGGTTTCAAGGAACAGAGTCATGTTTCAAATAATGGCATGGTTTTTTTTTCTTTTTGTTTTAATTCTTTGTTATTCTCTGCTCTGATTTAACTTGTTTTCCACCAAGGCTGGCTAGCTTGAGGCAATGTTTAGTTTCCTTTCTTGTTGATTTGTTCCCATTTGCCAATTTTCTCTTTATAACATTGTTTGTTTCTCTGACTTAGCACTAATGGTCTTCTATGTTGGTTAAGGTCACAGTAAGTCTCTTTCACCCCATTCTGCCCTTTGGACAACTCAGTTTCCTTGTATAGTGCAAGGGCCAGTCCTTTCTAACAAGAGGGTTGTAAAGTCACTAATGTATGAGGTCTTGCTTGTTGCCTTGCTTGTTGCCTGGATTGTGCTATGTACACACGGAGGCTTGTAAGATCTCACCATCTGGCCTGCAGACCCAAAATCCTTCCTAAAAAAGGTTCACTGCTGTCTGCTTTTCCTCATTGAGAAGGTTGAGGTATAGGCAATGATAGCTCTACGTCAATTCTCTTGTAATTCACTGAACTGATGGGTTTTGGATAAGTTGGCTGTATAAACCTCTCAATTTACCTAAATATTTGACACTAGCGCATCTCAGATTACCTGATGTGGGGGGGGGGAGCAATCCCCTACCTTTCATCTGTTAAGGATTGGTATATTTGCATCCTCTGGCCATAACTCTCTTTCCTGGAAACTCCTTGTTCACTCACCGGTGCCAGACCACTTGAAGAAACACCCTTCTACCTCATTGCCAATTGTAGCAGCTACAGCACAATAAAACATGGTGAGATTGAAGAATGTGCTTCCTGCAGATATTGTTGGACTGCAATTGCTAACATTCCTCATCATTGGCTTTAGATGCTCCTGGGAGCTGTAGTCCCAACATAGAATTCCTACATCTGCTGCAAAAGCAAAAAATAGGTGACAATTTGGAGTACAATTTCCATGTGCCATGTTTGCTGTGGTTTATGTGAATTATCATTTAAAACCATTGCAAAAAATGGTTGCTTACCTTTATATATGATATACAAGAGTGTAATGCAGGCCTTTCCTTGAAAGAAGCACCTGGTACACAATCAGGTCCATCATTAGTTATAATGTAGGTCATCAACATATGTCAGATTATGAAGTACCATTAAAGGGTGTGTGTTTTCTAAAACATGTTCATTATCAGGAGCACTAACTTGTATTTTCTGCTTCTAGTACAAATGATCTGTGCTATGCTCATGCTGACAATTAAAAGCATCTTTTTCAGCTATGTTGACACTGTAGCCTTTTAAGTCACTTTTGAGTGATCACACCTAGAAAGCTGTTTGCAGATTTTACCACCTGCACAATACCCTCACTTAAGCATCAATCTAAATGTCCTGACTTCATACTGTTTATGTCTGTGAACATTTGTATTGTTTGATCTCTTTGAATGCTTGCCCTCAGACCTCTTGTGCCAGAATATTTCCATCTCTTGTCGATCTCTGTTGAGTAAACAGTCTGTGCTTTCTTTTCTTCTTGCAGTACATTAAAGCAGTGTCCTGTCTTGTGCGTAATGCTTCCAGCAATTCAATGACTTTCAAACAGTTTGCTGTTTTGAAATCAAAAGATAATACAGTATAGGCATCTATGTGTTCAATTTTAAACCAGCTTGACCCAGAGAAAAATAAGTGTTGTAAACAATCCATTTATTTTAGTGGCTTACTTTTGTCTGGATTACTATCAATTATGGAAACAGTTCTCAACTAAGGACATTATTGCACAGGCCTTTGGGTTTGGGTTCCCCAGTCATGAACAAAAGGCAATGAAGTTTGCTTTATAGGGAGGTGGAAGATGGATTAAGATAGGAAGCAACTCAAGTATGACTTATATTGACACAAAGCAGGAGGTTGCTTACCAAACTTTCAGTTGCTCACTAAAATGGAAATTTCATAGCCTGTTGCCATGTCAAACTTATGTATTTAGACACATTTCCTTCCTCAGAGTTGCACTGGTGTTACATTAACCCACATTAAAGGCAAGCACATGGTTGGACAATACAACAGGACATTGTTGACTATTTCCCAGAATGAGATAAACTTCATTGCCGGAGGAAAGCTAATGGCAACCCTCTCTGAAAAAATCTTGCCAAGAAAACCATAACAGGTTCACCTTAGGGTTGCCATAACAGAAATGATTTAAAGGCACACAACTACTATACAGTTATAACTTTTTGTGAAGAGTGAATTTGTTCTTGCTGTGTTTCAAGTCTGCTCCGATTTTTACCATCTAGGGTTTTCTTAGCAAGATTAATTCAGAAGAGGTTCCTGTAAGGCTGAGACAGTATAACTTATCCAAGTCCATTCAGTGAATTTCTATGGCTGAGCAGGGATTCATGTCCTGGTTCCCAGAGTTCAAGTCCAATATCCAAGTGGACTTTCTATGGGAACTAATATTATACTCATTTCTGCCTCCAGTCATTCCATTACATGGGATGGAGCCCCTGGTGGCGTAGTGGATTAAAGCCTTGTGACTTGAAGGTTGGGTTGCTGACCTGAAGGCTGCCAGGTTCAAATCCCACCCGGGAAAAACGCAGATGAGCTCCCTCTATCAGCTCCAGCTCCATGCGGGGACATGAGAGAATCCTCCCACAAGGATGGTAAAAACATCAAAACATCCGGGTGTCCCCTGGGCAACGTCCTTGCAGACGGCCAATTCTCTCATACCAGAAGTGACTCAAGTTACTCCTGACACGAAAAAAAATTACAGCTCCTGCCAACCTAGCAGTTCGAAAACATGCCAATGTGAGTAGATCAATAGGTACCGCTCTGGCGGGAAGGTAACGGCGCTCCATGCAGTCATGCCGGCCACATGACTTTGGAGGTGTCTATGGACAATGCCGGCTCTTCGGCTTAGAAATGGAGATGAGCACCAACCCCCAGAGTCAGACATGACTGGAGTTAACGTCAGGGGAAAACCTTTACCTTTTACCTACTCAGACTAGCAGAGTTCTAGTAGCAATGCCCTAGGTCAGCAAAAACTTATGCTTGCAGATATTGACAAATATCTGGCATCACAGTAGTGCTTCATTCTCCTCTGTAGTCTTCTATGTTACTTGAAAACCAATTCCTGAAAAATTTCAAACCCTCAAAACTCAAGTTTTGGGGATGTATGGAAGTTGCAGGATCACCCACATCCAGTTTCTTCCAGTAAAATTACCATGTTACATAGCTCCTGTTATTTGATACGAGCCAACTTTATTGTCCATCACAAGAGTAAAAACACTGACTCTTGCATGGCTTTTAGATTTTTATTTCACTGAACACAGTCCAATTTCAAACAATTTATTAAAAGGTTGCAGTTCAAACATTTTAATACCAGCGGTGCAAGTAGGATGCTCTTCCAAATCTCTAGCATAAATAAATCTTTCCTCAAGGTCATAAAATAACTTAGTATTTCTTAGAATAAAAAACTTAAGAAATCACCATATTGGAAACAAAAACAGTTTTGAGAATAATGAAACCATTTAGCACTTCTTGCGAGTGAAAGGTATTTGAAAATGGAAATCGAAAAGTTGCTGTTTCACAACTCCAACAAAGCATGGTGCGTGTGTTCTGAAAGGAACTCTGCCACATTGCTTTCACAACCGTCTTGCAGCAGAACTCCGACTTCCTCCCGTGACTTCCGATGACTTCCTCTGCTTCCGGTCCATCCTCTTCCACAAGCAAAGTCAAATGTCCTTCAGTTTCACACAGTGTGCAGTTCAACCTCAACCTACCCACTTGACATCAGTTCCTGTAATCCTTCTGTCAGGCTGGGACATTACTTCCTGAGCAAACTACTAAAGTATTTTGAAACTTCAGTGCATTTTTCCCCATATTCAGTTTTGTTCACATGCTGTCACCGTTCAGGAAGGTTGATCACGGGAACCCACTGGTCCATATAGCGGCTTTCCCGGCAAAAGCAGATCAGCTGACTTAGGGCTGGATCCTTCCACTGAGAAGCATGTGGATTCTGTGGGGAGTGGGAAGAAAGATTTGTCAGCATAAAATACAATAAAAGGCTGCTAACAAGAAACAAGTCTATTTGTAAATTCCACAAAATGACCTAAGGTACCGTGTTTCCCCGAAAATAAGACAGTGTCTTATATTAATTTTTGCTCCCAAAGATGTGCTAGGTCTTATTTTCAGGGGATGTCTTATTTTTCAATGAAGAAGAATTCACATTTATTGTTGAACAAAAAAAAAATGAACATTTATTATATACTGTACAGTAATTGTCATCACAAACCAGCATAATGTGGGGCCGGGCTGTGGCGCAGGCTGGTGAGCAGCCAGCTGCAATAAATCACTCTGACCAAGAGGTCATGAGTTCGAGGCCAGACTGTGTCGGGGTGAGCACCTGACAATTAAAAATAAAAAATAGCCCCTGCTTGTTGCTGACCTAGCAACCCGAAAGATAGTTGCATCTATCAAGTAGGAAATTAAGGTACCACTTATAAAGTCGGGAGGCTAATTTAACCAATTTACGACTCCATAAAAAATCATCCAGCCAACGTTGGAATGAGGAAGTGCCGTCGCAGTGGATGATGAAGCAGCTGCTCCCCCTGTGGCCGGAATCGAACACCCCCTCAGGAGACGGTTAAATTGCCTCTGCGTCTGTCTCTGTTCTATGTGTATATAGGCATTGAATGTTTGCCTTATATGTATACAATGTGATCCGCCCTGAGTCCCCTTTGGGGTGAGAAGGGCGGAATATAAATACTGTAAATAAATAAATAAATAACCAGGCAAACTGTGAATCCTATCAAGAATTTCTTGTTACTACCACTATTTCCATGTACAACAATCTATGGTATGTACATTTACCGATCCTGCATGCTCTGGTGTTCTGTTCGTTGGGCATGCTTCCAAACAAAAACTTGGCTAGGTCTTACTTTCGGGGGAGGCCTTATATTTAGCAACTCATCAAAACCTCTACTAGGTCTTATTTTCTGGGGATGTCTTATTTTAGGGGAAACAGGGTAGCAATCCTGTACTAAGAAGTAAATTCAGCACTGTGCTATAAATGCTCATCCCCAGCATTCCTCGATTTTTTATGTTGACAAAGACTGATGGAAGTTGCCATTCAACAAATGGAAGACTGCACCTTGCTCTGATCAAGATGGCAGCATATATTCTGCAGACTGTATTTATAATATACTCTGCAGACTATTTAGGAGTTAACTTTTTCTTCTTTGCAAGTAGAAGACAAAAGGCTGCAGTTCAAAGTACATATTATTCAACTCATGTACAAGAACGGATCTGCAAACCTGTTGCTTTGGATTACTCAACACTATGTCAAGAAATTACCTACAATATGGCTTTGGAAAAATATTAAACAGTAAAACTAACAAAGTGTGATTCCCTTGTTTTGATAAGAAGTAGATATAAGAATCATTGAAACTATCAAAAAATAAACACAATGACAACAACATAATTTGTCAGCATGCACAGACAAGTAAATGCTTGTCAGTGTGAAGGCAATATATGTGTTTGGAGACAAAATTGAGTTTTTAGTTATCATCGGAAACAACAAAGTATAAATGAAAGTTTGCAGGATCAGGTTATGTTATTTTTAAAGAAATTTTCAGTTTTATTTTGTCCTAAAAATAAGCTGGCCCACTTAAATAACGCCTGAATTCCTTTTCTATTTAATTTTCAAGTAACTTGGCTTTCAAACAAAAACCAATGCAAAAGGGTTACATTAGAAACATCATTTTCCAGGCAATGGTTAACAATTCAACTAGGCACAAATCCCATCCAACCTCATGTGCAGATCAGCATTGAGTAATGCTGACCTGTCTTTTTCGTAACAGCTTTCAACTGAGGCATTGGATAATGACCTTTGAGGCAATTAGTAACAAGGAAAGGCTAATATAGGCAGGGAGTCACTGTAGAAAGGTGACTCACAGTGCAGGAGTCTCCTGTTGTCAACAGGATAGAACATGTTTGAACTTGTCTTTCCTCTGAAAATCCCTATTAGCAAAGCAAGAAATGCAATATGATTTGCATAGGGCAGGCATGGGCAAACTTCGGCCCTTTGGGTGTTTTGGACTTCAACTCCCACCATTCCTAACAGCCTATCGGCTGTTAGGAATGTGGGAGTTGAAGTCCAAAACACCCAAAGGGCCGAAGTTTGCCCATGCCTGGCATAGAGGAAAAAGTGAACTAAAGAAGAGGTTGCACTGATTCAAACTGAAGAAACAGATGTACTAATGTCGGGGTGTGTGTGTGTGGGGGGGGGGGGGGATACTGAATGAAACACTGCAATAACTGAGCATAAAGTGGAAAATCAGAAGGTTGTGTATGTGGCAACAGTGAGGTCAGGCTGGCCTGGCAGCACTGACGCCTCGACTGGGAACAAAACGCAGCACTTACGGTGACAAGTACGCAGTGCAAATCCGCAGGCGGCTCGCCCCCTCCTCCGCCTGCCCCCAGAAGCAGGAGCTCTGCCAGGCGACTGGGGTTGCTCACTCGGAGTATGTTGATGTCATTCTCACAGCAGAAAGCTTGGATCAGGGTGAAATGGATTTGCAAAGCAACATCCTGATTGTCTTCCTCATCCGCTGCCAGCAGACAAAGCACCACATTATCTGGATCCCTGCAGGGATGAAACAATACAGACGACGTTAGTCACCCACCGACTCACCAACAAGAATGCTATTTTACAGTGTCAGAAGAGAGACAAAACAGGAACCGGAGTCACAGGACAGGCTACAAACATATGCTTACTGCTGCCCTGATCAAAATATCCAATTAAGGGCATGTTACTTTGTTCTTTTGTATGTTTGATCTTCTTACATAGGCTTGCACAAACACACAACCCATAATTGATGGGAAATGGCTGTTTGTTTGTTTTAAAGTGGAATCCAGTGAGGGATTATTATTACTGGGTTATTGCAAGTTTTCCAGACTGTATGGCCATGTTCCAGAAGCATTCTTTCCTGACGTTTTGCCCACATCTATGGCAGGCATCCTCAGATATATAGGCATATATATATACCTCAAAACCTCTGAGGATGAGCCCAGAAAACTCACAGCAACCCAGTGATTCCAGCCATGAAATCTTTGACGACACATTATTATTATTATTATTATTATTATTATTATTATTATTATTACTATTCTTAAAAATAGGATCTGATTATGTTTGTGCACTAAGCCAAAGGCCACATTTTCAAAAGTGCCAATCCCATCGCACATCTTGCATTGTGAGTTAAAGAGAGACTGGGGGTGTAGCTGCACTGTCAAATTAATGCAGTTTGACATCACTTTAACTGCTGAATGCAATGGGATCCTGGGAGTTGTACTTTGGTGAGGCAACAGCACTCTTTGCCACAGAAGGCTAAAGACTTTGTAAAACCACAAATCCTATGATTCCATAGCACTGAACCACAGCAGTTAAAAGTGGTGTCAAATTGCATTAACTCTGCAGTGTAGATGCACTCGGATTCTTCTGAAAGATGGTCCATAAACAAATTCACACAGAGATACTGGATGAGCAAACACTGGTGTGGTTATGACCACTTAACCAGAGATCCCTGGATTTTTTTTTTCTATTTGGTCCATATAAACTAAATGAACATCTTAAGTGGACAGCAAAAATGGACTCCATGCATCAGGAGAAAGGTGGGATAAGCATAAAATAAGAGATATACTAGCAATCTCAGAAACTGAATGTAAATAGGATGACCTGATCCTTATTGTCATTACTATCAATCAATCAATCAATCAAGGAAGCAAGCAACAGAGGGTTAGTTCTGACTTACACATTGAGCAGCTTGGCAGCCTCATACACGCCGACCGTGATGCTTCTCTGAGTCAGGGCTTTGCTTAGGACTTCTTCCAAGGCGTCTCCTACTTTCTCCATGCTGATGGAAAAGTCCCCAAAAAGAAGGAGGGAGAAAAAGAAGTCAGCCAAAAAAAGAAGTCACACCACAGCATTTCCAAAGGAAAAAAAACCTATACGACGTCCTGGCCTTCAAGCTGACCTCCAGCCTATCCCAGACATGCAAAACATGGACTAAAAAATGCTATTAATCCAAAGGGGAGAAGAAGCAGCCTCCCTGGAGAAACCGCAGTCCTTGATCTTCTCACGTGGAGAGACAGGCAAGAGACAGACAGCCCATACTTTATGGGAAATGGATATCTTTTAAGTGTCAGCAAAGGTGGTGCAATGCAAGGAAGGTTTTTTTTAATGGATTTTCAAGCAATCCTAACACTTCTTTGCAGATAAATAGGGAGCTGTTAGTAACCTGAGGCTTAGGTATGGCTTTGGAAGAGAATGATCCTTGTCTAGAGAAAAAAAAATCCCACCATCATCCTCTACCTCCTGAGTTTTCTGCCTCTCACATTGAAAAAAAAACATCTAAATTGGATTGCTGTGTGTTTTCCAGGATGTATGGCCATGTCTGGAATTCCAGACAGGAAACAATCAGGGCCAGCTAACACATCCCAACAAATTATTCCCCCAGGCAGGAAGCAGCCAGTCTTTGACGCTGCAAGGCCATTCAATGCTAATCAAGGTGGCCAACTGCAACATTCACACTTGCCTCAAACAGACAAGTTTGAGGACATATATGTGGACATTATTCCACATATACATAAACCTCACTTGCCTAATTTCCAACAAACTTCGCAACCTCTGAAGATGCCTTCCATAGATGGCAAAACGTAGGAGAGCATGCTTCTGGAACATGGCCATGCATCCCGGAAAACTTTATTCTGGCCATGAAAGCCTTCACAACATATTGACCATCTAAATTGCATCCCCTCTCCATTCAGGACTATTGCATTGTGCATTTTCCTTCCTGTTTTGAGGGAAGGCAGACTGCAATGCAATTAGGCATTTGAAAAAAAAACCTCTTAATACTTTGCAGATAAATAAGGAGCTGTCAGTAAATTTAAAAGGAAATGCCACGAGTAATCATAATAATATAGTGTAGTAATTATATTATGTGTATATATGCACACATACATATACATTATTTATATATATATACACACACACACATATATAATATATATATATATATCATGCCACCCCAGCCTCTTCTAGGTTTTCTGCCCTACACCCCAAACTGCATATCTTCCCTTCAGGCACTTTTGCATTGTGGAAGGCACAAGGCACACTGCAACCTTTGAGAGAGAGCTCTAAAAAGTCCTACTTTTTCCATTCTTCCCCTTCCAAGAAATCTCGTTCCTTGAAGTACCTTCCCAATGCTTGGTGCTCCCCCGCCAGCTCTTCCAGAGTCATGTTGCAGCCTCGCGCCGAGCCCCTGCTTGCTTCCCCGGCGGCCACTCCACCGACCCAGAAAGGACACCTCACCCTCCGGAGCCCAAAGCCGGTCTGAGGGACAAAGGGCTCCCCGGGCTGGAGTTATCCTGCCAACCCCGCTGCCAATCGCCGCGCGGCTCGTTTGCATGCGTCCACCCGATTGGGCCATGCAAATGAGCCACCGCGCTCCGCTTGGCCCCGTTCCCCTCGCCCGCCCTGCAATCCCGTGTCCCCGGCTCCCTTCGGCTGGGAGAACGGGCTCAGTCACTTTCCCCACTCCGCTGATTGGAGGAAAGCGTTCCGAGGGGCGGGGCTTGCTAGAAAAGAGAGAGAGCTGTGGATGGTTCTCTCTCTACCCCTTTTTTCTCTTTCTCTTTCTCTGGTTCTCCTGCTTCAGCTGTTTTTTTCCTTGTTGGTGTACATTTTTCCCCTCCTCTTTGTTTAGAGAAAAAGGGGGCAGGGATTTCGCCCTAAGCTTCTGTTTGCAGGCCTCATGCTTTTGCAGATCACCCCTTACAATAAATAGTTGTTAGTAAGCAGGTTGCAAAAGCCAAAGGGGAGCTGACACTTTGCAGTAGCTTTTTTTTAACTCAAACAGTGCCTGATGTTTCCTGAGAAATACATTTACTATAGGGGCCGGACTAACCACTAGCTGTAGAAAAATCTTACCGATTGAAAGGCTGACAGTTCAAGCCTGGGTTGGGGTGAGCACCCACTGTTAGCCTCAGTTCCCCTGCCCACCTAGCAGATCGAAAGCAGAAATGCAAGTAGATAAATAGGTACCGCTTTAAGCGAGGAGATAATAAAGGTGCCCTTAAGGAGATCAATCAGGAGGATGTCTAAGGATGACAGAACTCCTCAGCATGCTGGAGTCATGTACAGCCTCCGAGATGCCGGAAATAAGATGGGAAATTCCTTTACCCCTGTCTGTGTGTATTGTTTGTCCTTGTTAATCGCATAACGGCATTGAATGCTTGCCGTATGTGTGTTCTGCAATCCGCCCTGAGTTCCCTCGGGAAGATAAGGCGGAACATAAATAAAGTATATTATTGTCGAAGGCTTTCATGGCCAGAATCACTGGGTTGTTGTGGGTTTTCTGGGCTGTATGGCCATGTTCCGGAAGGATTCTCTCCTGATGTTTTGCCTACATCTATGGCAAGCATCCTCAACCTCTGAATCAGAAACTTCAGGAGAGAATGCTTCTGGAACATGGCCATACAGCCTGGAAAACTCACAACAACACAAAGTATGTTGTTATTATTATTATTATTATTATTATTATTATTATTATTATTATTAAAATAGTTTTAATGCAGTTTGACACCAATTGCCATGTCTCTTTGGATTTCTAGTCTGGCACCCTTTGGCATGGGCTAAATAAAGGCCTTGTAAAACTACAAATCCCTTGATTCCAAAGCATTGAGCCCTGGCTGTTAAAGTGGTATCAAAGTGCAGATTCATTCTAGATTACCCTTAGCTTGCAAACCACCATGGACTCCTTTTTTTTACTATTGACCACAACCAAGCTCCTAGGTATTGCATTATTATAGACTGTTATGAGTATTATTACATAGATGGGATGTAGCTACTTGCGTGATAGGAATATCAAGACAGGTATGGAGTTTTAATTCGTTTAAATACTTTAATGTTGAATGCTTTCATAGACTCATAGAGTTGAAAGAGACCTCTTTGGGCCATCCAGTACAACCCCCACCAAGAAGCAGGAAAATCGTACTCAAAGCAACCCCAACAGATGGCCATCCAGTCTCTGCTTCAAAGCCTCCAAAAAAGGAGCCTCCACCACACTCCGGGGCAGAGAGTTCCACTGCTGAACAGCCCTCACAGTGAGGAAGTTCTTCCTGATGTTCAGGTGGAATCTCCTTTCCTGTCGTTTGAAGCCATTGTTCAGCATCCTAGTCTCTAGGGCAGCAGAAAACAAACTTGCTCCCTCCTCCCTATGATTTCCCTTCACATATTTATACATGGCTATCATGTCTCCTCTCAGCCTTCTCTTCTGCAGGCTAAACATGCCCATCTCTTTATGCCACTCCTCATAGGGCTTGTTCTCCAGATGCTTGATCATTTTAGTCGCCCTCCAGCTTGTCAACATCTCCCTTCAATTGCGGTGCCCAGAGTTGGACACAGTATTCCAGGTGTGGTCTGACCAAGGCAGAATAGAGGGGGAGCATGAATTCCCTGGATCTAGACACTATATTCCTTGCAGGCCAAAATCCCATTGGCTTTTTGAGCTGCCGCATCACATTGTTGGCTCATGTTTAACTTGTTGTCCACGAGGACTCCAAGATCTTTTTCACACATACTATCGAGCCAGGCATCCCTTATTGCATCGCATTTCATTTTTTCTGCCTAAGGTATCTTTGCATTTCATTTTTTCCCCATTTTTAATATTTTATTGACTTTGCATTGTTGTAATGTGCATTGCTTTCTATTTATTGTTTGGTGCCTATATCAGGTGAGAGTAAAATAAAATTAAAAAATACTTTAGGCACTTATTTGGCAGAACCCACGAGGGGAAAAAATCTCTTTGTATTACAGGAGCTATACAGTGACCTCAGGGGATACAGGTCTTTGGGAAATCATCATTTGCTCTGTAGACAGTAATCTCAAGGGAAATCTCTCCTTTAGCAGATGCTTGACATGTCTGTAAAAGCAGACCTTTGTGGTACTTTTCCTGGTCTCTCACTCTGTGTTTTTTTAACCACAGGCCTTGAGCTATGCAAGGAAAGTTGTTGTTTTTTTATTTAATGATTTGTCAACAAGTCTTTTCAAATGCCTTTTCTCCACCTGGAGAATAACAACTGCTTGACCATAGCATTCAGCGATGGCAGTCAAAGTGGTGTCAAGTTGCTTTAATTCTACAGTATAGATCAGGCATGAGCAAACTTTGACCCTTCAGGTGTTTTGGACTTCAACTCCCACAATTCCTAACAGTCTCAGCTTACGCAGCTGAGGGAGGAAAGGAAGGGCCTGAGGCTTTTAGGAATTGTGGGAGTTGAAGTCCAAAACACCTGGAGGGCCAAAGTTTGCCCATGTCTGATCCAGTCGTGTGAACAGTCATCCCTATATATTTGCAGTTTTGACATTTACGGGTTCATACTGTATGTTTCAGTGTAGTCAATTCACACATGCACTATGATTATTATATCTACAGAACTCAGTATATATATACTAAGTGAAATATATATATACTGGGCCACGGTGGTGCAATGGGTTAAACTCTTGTGCCGGCTGAACTGTTGACCTAGAGGTTGGCAGTTCAAATCCACGAGATGGGGTGAGCTCTTGTCTGTCAGCCCCAGCTTCCCATGCGGGGACATGAAGAAGCCTCCCAGCAGGATGGTAACACATCCAGGCATCCCCTGGGCAACATCTTTGTAGATGGTCAGTTCTTTCACACCAGAATCTACTTGCAGTATGTTCGCTTCCAACACTATGTATATATGTATGTGTGTGTGTGTGTGTGTATATATATTTATGTAACTCAGCATATATATACAGAGATATACTGAGTCCAGTATATATAATCATGAAGTAACATAGTGTATGTGTGAACTGTCGCTTTAATAACATAGTGTATGTGTGAACTATCTCCTTAATACATGACTCGGGCTGTGGCGCAGGCTGGAGAGCAACTGCAATGAATCACTCTGACCAGGAGGTCATGAGTTCGAGGCCCGCTCGGAGCCATGTTTGTCTTGTCTTTGGTCTATGTTAAAAGGCATTGAATGTTTGCCTATATGTGTAATATGATCCGTCCTGAGTCCCCTTCGGGGTGAGAAGGGCGGAATATAAATGCTGTAAATAAATAAATAATAAATAATACATGAAACTGCAACGAGGAAATATGAGTTCTAGTTTCCTTAAGTCCAGCATTAAATTATGCTTTCCTTCTATCCTTTTTATGTCCAGACCCATGACATCGAATGTTGTTCTTCTGACTGACAAGAAAGCACCGGAGAGGCCTCTTATCCATAGAAGGGACTCTAAAAGAAGTGGAGTCAAAGTAAATCTGGGCACATCTACACCGTAGAATTAATGCAGTTTTGCACCACTTGAACTGCTACTACTCAATGCTATGGAGTCATGGGAGTTGTTGTTTTACAAGCTCTTCTCTGCCATGAAGTCCGGTTCCTCGCCACAAACCTCGGGATTGCATAACATTGAGCCAAAGTGGTGTCAAACTGCATTAGTTCTACAGTGTAGACGCACCCTCTGCTTCCCATTACTTCAGGCTGATAAAGCTGTGTTGAATCTCCTCACGGCTCCGAATCATGCCGGATTGTGTCTTCTATACAATGCCATTGTCCCGAGAGAGTCCCCACATGAACTAAATGGCTTGTGGCTCGTGAGGCGTTTCTGTTTGTTTTTTAGCAAATTCCTCATGCAAAGCAGGCTCCCAATTCCACATAAGGGCATGTTTGTTTGAAAGGCCTTTCTTTCCATATGTTTGTGATTTACAGTTTCCACTGTGGGAGTGGAAATCCCTCCCTTGGTAGGAAAGGGGAATGCCTCCCGTTCCTCTCCTCGGGGAAACCATTTTGCACAACGAACTGCCAAAGGGGAAACAACTGCACCACGGTTGCACAACATGAAGGGCTTTCGAGGCCTGGCAGGAAAGCTAGATTAATGGCAAGCTCTGTGACATGTACTGAGGTGTCCTTTGCACTCAGAAAAAAAAGGTTATCGTTATGAAAACATATGGTTATGAAAGCATTGAACAAGACTTAATCTAGGTCAGGTCTTCAATCCCGGGCCGGGGCCTAAGGTATAGAGTTGGAAATGATGAAACAGATTGCCTCTGAGCATGTGCCGTGTGCAGGGCCTTTGCCACTCTGTCACCACAACTGTCTTCCAAAGAGTCATCCTAGGGGCCAGGCCCCTCCCCCCCCGGCTACATGTCTGCTAGGGGTGTATCTACACTGTCGGATGAATGCAGTTTGACACCACTTCGATGCTATGGGGTCCTGGTGAGGCCTCAGCACTTTCAGCACAAAAGGCTTGCAATGCCACAATTTTTAGCATTGAGCCATGTCAGTTGAAAGTGGTGTCAAACTGCATTCCTTCGACAGTGTAGATGCAACTGCTCATGCACCCAAGTGAATAAAAGCATGGCTCAGGAAGAAAGACTACTGTTTTAAGGCCTTTAAACTGCAAAGCACCTTCCTAAGTTCGGTCCCTTGGTGCCATCTTTATTGTTGTTCTGTGCCTTCAACTGATTGCGACCCTAAGGCCAAATGCCGGAGCCCCTGGTGATAAAATGGGTTAAACAGCTGAGCTGCTGAACTTGCTGACCAAAAGGTCAGCAGTTTGCATCCATGGAGCGGGGTGAGCTCCTGCTGTTAGCCACAGCTTCTGCCAACCAAGTAGTTTGAAAACATGCAAATGTGAGTAGATCAATCAGTACCACTCCAGCGGGAAGGTAACAGTGCTCTATTCAGTCATGCCGGCCTCATGACCTTGGAGGCATCTATGGACAACGCTGGCTTTTCAGCTTAGAAATGGAGATGAACACCAACCCCCAGAGTCAGACACGACTGGACGTAATGTCAGGGGACAACCTTTACCTTTACCTAAGGCCAAATGAGCACAGAGAATAGTTCAGAGGCTGAGAGAGTGTGACTTGCCTAATGTTGTCCAGTGGGTTTCATTTCCATTTAGATCTCGGTCGTCAGAGTCATAATCTAATGTTCAAACCACGACGACACCATCTTTATAGACCTTTCTATTCATATAAACAAATACCCTTTTTAATCTTACAGGCTTTTGAAACTACTTTAAAGGTGTATCTTAACATTACCTTTCTTTTTTCTTGCTCCAAGATGTTATACTTTTTGCTCCTTATGCCTCTATGGCCCCATCTATATTGCTGTATAAAATCAAGATTATCTGCTTTGAACTGGATTATGTGGCAGTGTAGACCAATTCATCCAATTCAAAGCAGGTAATCTGGATTATATGATAGTGTAGAAGGGGCCTTTGTCTAATAAACGTAGCATAATTTTTCCTTTTGCTTTGATTATTGGGGTGTTTTGTTGTTGTGCTGCTTTATTATTTATGTAACACTAACAACATTAGCTGTAAGGAATTCATAAATAAATATGACATTCACTTGCTTCTTGACAACAGATCCAAGATCCTCTTTCTTTTCTTCATTTAGCCTATTTTGCATCTCAGCCACTTATATTTATGCATGTTGCAAATCGGAAATGTATGCTATGCACATGATTGTCCTTCCAAATTACACAGATCAAGGACCTACGAGAACACAAATGATATATTTTCCTGTACGCAACACCTAATTATAGGTGTATTCCTGTTTTGCAATGTTAATACTTTTTAAGTCGCTTTTCCGGTTGCATATTTAGAAATGCACAGGCTTTGAATCATTCCCTACAGACTTTCTACACTGTTGCCCTCTATATAGGATCAAAAAGAAACCAAAAATAAAATGGGTTGCTATGAGTTTTCTGGGCTGTATGGCCATCTTCCAGAAGCATTATCTCTTGACGTTTCAGCCACCTCTATGGCAGGCATCCTCAGAGGTTGTGAGGTCTGTTGGAAACTAGGCAAGTGGGTTTATATATCTGCAGAATGTCCAGGGTGGGATCAAAAGCTCTTGTCTGTTTGAGGCAAGTGTGAATGCTGCAACTGGCCAGCTTGATTAGCAGCAAAGGATTCCCCCAGGCAGAAAGCAGCCAGGCTTTGAAGCTCAAGGCCATTCAATGCTAATCAAGGTGGCCAATTGCAACATTCACACTTGCCTCAAACAGACATGAGTTCTTTCTCCCTGGACATTTCACAGATATATAAACCACACTTGCCTAGTTTCCAACAGACCTCACAACCTCTCAGGATGCCTGCCATAGATGTCGACGAAATGTCAGGAGAAAATGTTTTTGGAACATGGACATAAAGTCCAGAAAACTCACAGCAATCCAGTGATTCCGGCCATGAAGGCCTTCAACAACACAAAAATAAAATATATCTCTCTTCTGTGCTGGTAGAAACATGTGGCTTAATCATCCAGGGTGCATCTGCACTGTAGAATGAATGCAGTTTGACACTACTTTAACTGCCATGGCTCAGTGCCTGGGAGTTGTAGTTTGGTGAGGCATCAGCATTTTTTTGCCACAGAAGGTTAAAGGACTTGAAAAACAGCAACTCCCAGGATTTTATAGCATTGAGCCATGGCAGTTAAAGTGGTGTCAAACTGCATTCATTCTACAATGTTGATGCATCCTGGCATTTCCCAGACATTTTGGACTACAAATCCCAGCAGTCTTATCCAGCATTCAAATTGTGGAATGTACATAAAGGCCACTTTTGGAAGGGCAGATCCCGAAATGTGTCAGTTGTGCACAAAGGTTTCAATCAAAATACTGTATGCCATTTTATCTCCCAGTCCTACTGTTTCCATCCTTTGGGCTACAGTTAATAACAACTTCACATGCTAAAATTTCCCTACATAATTAAAGACATAATATATTCAACTTCAGCAATGCTTAATGAAACATGTCTGGCCATCTTCTACTCATGTTCCAATCTCTTTGTATACCTATAGTTGAATTGTATATGCGTATTCAGACATAAAGTCCTACTGTATTGAATGGGTTTCTCTGCCAATGGAACAACTCTGTGCTTGTTTGCTCTCAAGTAAATCCTGTTTAGTTCAATAAAGTCGACTCCCTAGTAAACATGCACAGGAATGCAGCCTGGTTTCGAGCAAAGAAAAAAGAAGAAGAAGAAGAAGCAAAGAATGGCTGGGAAATTTTTTAAAGTAAAAAAAAACCCCACCAGTGATCTGTTTCACCTACTTTTACAAATGTAGGTAAAGTACTACTTGATCCCATGCTGCACTCCATGTTACCCATTTGGAAAATCTGGTCTGACCAAATCCATCTGCTTCTATTCTGGACTCCATCTGGTATATCAGTTCTGCTTAATTTTTTCAACCTCAGAAATGCTTAATGAAGAATGCCTGTCATCTTCTATTGATATTTCAGTCTCTGACCATATATTCATAGCTGAATCATATGTATTAACTCAGAGTGCATCTAAACCAGGCCTGCACGACTTGGCAGTTCTAAGGAGCTGGAATTAAATCGGCTAAACTAAACCTCTTTGGAGTTCCAGAGGACTGGGACTGCACCCGAGAAGGAACATTCTCTAGTTATGTGTAAACGCATATTGGTAGGAGCTCGTGTGTTGATTCAAGTATCCCCTCATGATCTAAGTTTGCACCTTGGGATATAATGGGGGAACATGGTCCTCCAGATAGCCTGGACCGAAGTTGTATAGGGCTTTATAAGTGATGACCAGCACCTTGAATTGAGCCTGGAACCAGACAGGCATCCAATGGAGCTGCTTCAGGATAGGTGTAGTACGCTCCATGAAGTTTGCACCCTGCAGAAGTGTGTCTGCTGCTCTCTGAACAAACTGCAATTTCTGGATGTTCTTCAAGGGCAGACATACGTAACACGCGTTGCAATAGTCCAATCTGGATGCACCACTGAGGCCAGGTCCGGAGTCTCCAGGAACGGGCGCAGTTGGCTACAAGCTTTAGTTGTGCGAAGGACGACCTAGTCACTGCTGCCACCTGGGCATCCAGATTTAAAGCAAAGACTAGGATGACCCCCAAACTGTGCTGTTCCCAAATCCCCCCTCCAAGACACCAGTAGTACCTCCGTCTTGTCTGGATTGGGCTTCAACTTCTTCATCCTCATATAGTCCATTACTGCCTTCAGACAATGGTTCAAGGGCAGGACCGCTTCCTTGGTATCAGGTGAAAAGGAGTAGTAGAGTTGGGCATCATCTGCATACAGATGATACCGAACTCCAAAACTCCGGATGATCTCTCCCAATGGTTTCAGGTTTCCCAGGTTGCATCTGAACTGCCATATAATCCAGTATCTGATCCCTGATTATCTGCTTTGGACAGGATTATATGAGCCTACTCTGCCATATATTCCAGTTCAAAGCAAATAGTCTGGGATCAGAAACTGGATTATGTGGTAGTGTAGAAGGGGCCCCAGAGACAAAGAAAAAGAAAGAGTAGCAGAAGCGAGAACTGAGGCACCTCTTTACCGCTTCCCTCTCAAACAGCCAATTTAATGTATAATTTAAATATAATCTGGGGCCCAAGATTCCACCACCCTGAACAAAAATCTAATATGCCTTAAAATTTCATCCTTGTTCCCCACTACTTCCAGTGAAGACCAACACTTCTTGCATACGGACCAATGGTGCCCCCTTTGTCACAGGTTAATTTTGATGCATAGAGTAGAAAACGTATAGAGGTAAAATACTGTATTTCACTGCATAATAGTCACACTCCCTCTCCTTTTTGGGGGGGGGGGGGAGAAGGAGATGTAACTATTGTGTGGTGAAAACATAATACCCATAGCTGCAAAGAGGGGCAAGTGTATGGGGGAGTGAAGAGGGATAAGTGTATGGGGGACTTCCCCCATGCGCCTGCCTCCTTCCCTTGGAGCAAGCTCTCTTGTTCTGAGGGGACAGGTGGGTGGGTGAAAACACACCTGCCCATGTGCCTGCCCCCTTCACATAATAATACACCTGAACTAAGAGTGCGACTAATATGTGAGGATTAGAATTATACTGATTTTGCCACCTTGAAAATGGGTGTGTGACTATTATGCAATAGCCACTATTATGCAGTGAAATACGGTACTTAGAGGGGGAATAGCGGGTTCTGGTTGCTATTCTGCTGTAACACTGTGTGTGACTTCCTTCTCTAAGGCTTAGGCTCTGAGCCTCCGAGGGCTGCACCAAATCCTTGTGAGGGCTGCATCCGGCTCCCGGGCCACATGTTGTGCAGGTCTGATCTAAACTATAAAATGAACATAGTAAATCTTATACCTGAAGTTTGACACCATTTTAAATGTCATAGTTTGATGCTATGGAATCATAGAAGTTGTAGTTTTACAAGGTCATTAGTCTTATCTGCTAAAGAGTGCTGTTTCTTTGCCATACTACAAACCCCAGAATTGCATAGCTTAGAGCCATTGTGCTTAAAGTGTGACTTTCTCCCAACAGTACAACTCTGTGCATATTTGCTCACAAGTAAATCCTGTTCAGTTCAATAAGGGCGACTCCCTAGTAAACATGCTCCGGAATGTAGCCTGGTTTGGAGCAAAAAAAATGGCTGGGATGTTAATTTTCTTTACCTTCAAAAGATATACTGCTATATTTTCTTATTTTTGGAAGGCACCTCTGGACCTATGCTTTCTCAAACGTGCAAAAAACTTGTTGGGAACCATTTAGATAGAAGAAATATCATGTCTGAGTACAGTTCAAGAAGGCTACTGTTAGCCTGGCATGCAGTCCTATGCCTGTACTCTCAAGGTGCATCTACACTGTTGAATGGATGCGGTTTGACACCACTTTAAGTGCTCTGGATCAATGCTATGCAATTATGGGAGAGTAGTTTTACAAGAGTGCTAATACCTTGCCAGTCTAGAAATCTCAGAATTTGCCCATGGTGGTTAAAGTGGTGTCAAACTGCATTCATTCAACAGTGTAGATTCGCCTTTAGAAGCATATCCCATTGCATTCTATGGGGTTTACTCCCACAGAAGCATAGGAAAGATTTCAGGCTCAAAGGTAAATGCATGTTACTAGGGCAAAGGGTAATAGACAGACTGATCCTCAATGAAAATTCCCAAGAAGCAATAAAAAAGACCTCTGTGTGAGAGAGAAAGAGAAAGAGAGAGACTTTCTTATGGTAAGTACATTTTCAAGAGGGAGAAAGAAGTGGAAAAATAAAAATTGTGTTTGTAAACTTCACATATATATGCCATGGGTCTGCTTTATTCTTTTTTAAATAGCACTTTTGCACTATATTACTCTATTTTTAAAAATCAAAGATACAATCCGCCCTTTAAAACACAGGGCCACCTCAGTAAACAATGCCACAATTTAGAAGGGAAAAAAACTAGATCCAAAAAAATGTTCCCTGAAAAGAATGGAAAGAATGGATACAGAAGACACAACAAATGGAAAACCTCAAGTAGCTCAGTTGTATGATAAAAGCAATTATCTGGAAGCAAAGAGGACACGTACAAAAGAGTACCAAACATACTTGTGGATAAGTTGACCTTGTGTATAAGTCGAGGACAGGTTTCGGGGGGGGGGGGGGGGGGGAAGGTTATGAATTTTGATATGACCTGTGGATAAATTTGAGAGTCATTCTGCAGAGAGGGCAAAGCATCAGCCTGACTGCTGCCTCTTTTTTTACCCAGGCATTGGGATTTAGCTCTTGCCTTTCACCACTTTATTCATAGAAGAGAATGGTACTTTTTTTTTAAAAAAAAAAGAAAAGTTAAGGTTCAGTGCTCACACTGATTTATGGAGAAGTTGACCCAAGTTTTTTGGTTTGATGTTTTGACTCAAATTTCTGTGTATATACAGTACATTTTCTGATGTTGTTCCAGGAAGAATGAATGGGAGGATCTCGATAAGGAAGACAACCCTTTTTGGCTGAAATTCCCTATAGTTAGGACAGTCTGACAACTCCCACGTTCCTACAAGTCACCACTTGGGAACAGCCCCCTTAGGTCTTAAACTGTCACATTTTTTTGGACACTGCATCACATCCTGAGTTCTTCACCCTGTTCTTAGTTCAGTAAATTATTGACGTAAAGGCTCAAGCAGAAGATCTGGTGATGAGAAACTTTGTCCTTCTGTCGAAACAGGAAGGGGTGAGCCCTAGAGGTATTCATGTGACTAGGACTGTCATGAGAAGCAAGGTCCAACTTTGCACACTGAACAGGTGGAGAGGGTGTAAATGGACATTGTATTAATTATCTATCTGCAGAAGAATGTAGCACAGAGTACAAAGATATGGGTGCTTACTAATAGGACAAAGGTAGTGGCTTTGTTCTTCAACCTGCCCTTAATAAGAGAAAAGCTGGAGGGCATTAAAAAAAACCCTGAGTATATTTTCAAAAGATTGAGTGAAATCTGAGGGGGTTGATATGCGTTTTATACTAGGTGGTGCTTGAAAGAAGGAAATTCCCATTTTTAAATGCCTTCTTTTATACCATCCACATTATCTGACCCACTGAAATAAAGTCTAGCTGTAAAAACCAGTTCAGATCCAGATTGATGATGTAATTTATAGGTGATCTCCATGCGGACTTAGCCCTGGACGTTTGGCAGCTTGCCCAGTATATCCACACTGACATTGCATGTGATCTAGCTTAGCTCCATGTTAGAGAAGGTACAAAGTTCTCTGTAAACTTGGCTGCATGAATCAGCATTTCCTCTGTCAGGAAATGGCCAAGATAAAGATGGGACATTAACACAGCATATTTTATTCCCAAGGGGTGAGGCCAATTTGCTTCCATCTTTGCAATGTAAATTATGGAGGTCCATACCTGAGATATGAATGCTGCTTTAGTCATCAAAAATGACCCATGGATATTATGAAGATGGGCCATGGACTGAAATCCAACAGCCAATCCACTCAACTGGCATCTGTTGCAAAAGCACACAAAATGTCCCTCTTTGAATTTGATCATGGAGCAAAAAATAGTTTGTGTCCTATCCAATTTGTTGCCCTTCAGAATGGCTTTACAATGAAATATTGTGACAGCTGTATATGCTCATAAATAACAGTTTGTGGTCCACAAAGTGATTTTGGGACAGGGAGTCCTCAACCTAGGAAGCAGAGACTACTGACTACTTTTTATTAAACTTGTAATATCCTGCTTTTGATCCAGTGAAACCAAAACAGCATGCATGACTTTCTTCCTCACATGATTCTTCTGACCTCTCAAGGAGTTGCAGGGCTGAAGGAAAATAGCTGATCCAAGGTCATCCCATATATTTTAGAGCTCCTTGGAGACTTGAGCCAAAATCTCCCAATCTAATATTTTAACCACTACCCTCTTTGGACAAACTAACTGTCTGGTTTCTGAGCTGGACTGCCAAGATGTAAATGATACAGTAAACAGAAGGACAAATTAGTACGTGTTGCAAATAGTTTTGACTAGATCATTTTTTCTGAATCAGTTTGATGCAGGGATTTGAGAATTAGACTACGACCCTGGAGACAAAGTCTGAATCCCTGCTTGGCCCTGGAAACCTACTGGGTGATCTTGGGCAAGTCACAGTCTCTCCATCTCAAAGGAAGGTTAAAAGCACCTTCCTCAAACAAACCTTGCCAAGAAAACCCCATATTAAGTTCACCTTAGGGTTGCCATAAATCTGAAATGACATGAAGCTATACAAGAACAAAATTACTCTATTAAACATTTCCTATAGCCACGCTAGAAGATACTTTCTGAGTTTTTTGCATGTCAGTGTTTCCAATGTTTGTTAACACTGGAAAAATGTTAATAAGCTGTCTCTTCCTGTGTGGCCCTATTTGACTTTCACTGTGGCCGATATTAAGTATAAATAGGGATGCACACGCTTTTGCATGCACATTTTACTTGCAGAGCACTTGTGTGCATGGCAGTTCAGCAGGAATACATAAATCATACTGCAGTACTGAATTAGAGGTAGCAGAATTTATTGTAGCCATTGGGAAACACATGGTTTATCAAGAAGTTGAATTGAGACTTCTATTTTGTAAAGAAGAAAGTGGTCTAAGAAAAAAGTTTAAAGTATTTTAAAACTTTTTTTAGCCCTGAAGAAGGTGCATGAGGAGGAGGTAGCTGTGTGAATGTATGTCTAAAAACCTGGCTGGTGCATCAAACTAGTCTGTTAGGAGGAGGGTTTTTTCATGTAAGGAGCGACTTGAGAAGCTACAAGCCACTTCTGGTGTGAGAGAATTGACTGTCTGCAAGGAAGTTGCCCAGGGGATGCTCGGATGTTTTACCATCCTTTGGGAGGCTTCTCTCATTTCCCCGCATGGGAAGCTGGGGCTGACAGACGGGAGCTCACCCTGCTCCCCGGATTCAAACCACCGACCTTTCAATCAGCAGTTCTGCCGGCACAAGGGTTTAACCCATTGCACCACTGGGGGCTCCTAGATCAAGGACCTGATCCACATCAAACCTCTGTGTGTTTATGAGATTTTTGTTTAGTTTTTTTAAAAAAAAATCTTAAGAGCCAGATGCTACATACCAGATCTATTTTGACCCTAAGGCACATTTACACTTTCTTTCTTAGGTCCTAATTAACCCAGGGCAGACTCAGGAAACGACATCCAGGATTAAGTTCCACCCTTTTTGTTTTATGCAAGCAAAGGGCTTCTGTTTTCTGCTTTATTGTGATTATAGTCTACATGGGATTCCATAATGTTCACCATCTTTTGAACTGCTGTTGAGATTTCAGAAATGTAATGCCTTGTCACCACCCAACGTTTCTTTAACAGAAGGGAGTCTAAAACTGCAACCTTCTACATATTGATTTACCGCACCTGGAATTAAACCCTTCAGGACCCAATTGGCAATGGGCAGCCACATGACAGTTCTTACTGGCTCGTCTCCATCAGACTTCTGAAAAATGAAACAGCATTGGGTGCTCACTGCTCACATCATTCTCCATTTATCTACAGAGTACAATATATATCAATGGAATTGGCTGTCTCCTCACCTCCACTGTAGTGTTTACTTTTCATTTCTCCAAGGATTTCAGGGGTCATGGAGTTGTTTAAAGTCAGTTCCTCCGAAACCTCATTCATCCTCTCCCTTTCTCTAGCAATGGAGGTAGTTCACATATCCTCCAACATTTCACAAACATAAGATTATGCAATCTCAATGTGTGGTTAAGTTGGCAGTTCCTTCCTTTGAAATTCCTCCTTCCGAGTAAGAAGAATTATCCCCACCCCCATGAAATTTTGTTTCATTCCTCAAATGTCAAGAATTACTGTGAGAGACGGAAAATAATTCACAATTAGAATTCTTGTATATCCTGTCTTCCCATTCCCTTGGAAACTTTGTGATGATGTCCCTATTCTTTGTAAGCTTGAACTATATTTCTAAATGTTCAACTGAAGTTTGAAGCTACCACAGTGCTAGAAAGTTTGGGGTCTGAAGGAAGATTTCATGAAGGGTATAGATTTCTAATGTGTGAGGGAGTTGTGCTCTTATTTTGCCCTCCTGCTTCTTTTCCCCAAGAGGCCCCATTTTATCTCCTTCCCCACAAATTCTCCAAGCTGATGCCAAAACAGTTGTACAGCTGTTTCTGTAACCTCTCCTTCTATATAGTGCCAGGTTTCAGGATCCACCCTCTAAACAATTTTATTATATCATAAGTGTAAAAAGTTGAAATACTATAGTCAAACAAGTGCAGAAAATGTAACTGCAAGAAACTACATAAATCCCCCTTGTATTGTGCTATTGATGATTACTGCTTCTTACACTGGGGGTCCCGACCCCAAATGGGACCCCCTAGCTCAATGCTAGAGTCATGAAACATTTGGTAAAAGGTTCCTGAATGCCACCCATTTACTCAAATCTGTTAGTGTTTACAGTGGACTCTGCAAAAAATGCTTCAGCAGTTCTCCACAAAAAGGAAAATCAGCATGTTTAGCAAGCCTCGCAGATGCTGATTATTTATCAGTAAAATTTTACACCTATTTTATATACCTGGGGTCACATAAAAATTTATTGTGTGGAAGTGGGAAAAGTTTACAAAACCCTGGTATAGATCACTGATTTACCAAAGCAAAAACAAAAAACAATTTTGGTGCAATCTTGTATAGCATAGGTAATTTAATATCTTTAATATACAATTGCATATAGTATTTATATGCAGTGATAAGCTTCTTCAAATTTATAATGTGAATTTTGTGAATTTACTTTGGGTAATGTGGTTCTTTTACTTGCTCGGCCATTGTTCTTCACAGAAGTGCTCCTAAAATGGTTCCTTCTCTTACTGCAAAACTAATTTTATGAGTAATTTAGCACCATACTTGAATGATTGATCTGATTAGGTTAGCTCTAACCATTGTTTTCCTTCGTGACAAGATGTGAGGTGACATAACTTAAAGCCCACTCCATGGGAAAGCTGCTGTTGCAAGCAGGTAGAAAGGGAGCAGCAGATGGTAATGCAATGGAAAAACAGGTGGAAGCATTGTTTGGAGACTGCCAGAATTAAGTCCCCTTAATTTGCTAGATCTCTGCTAAAGCCCAGCAACTACAGTCTCATGCGTTCTATCAGCTTTATACAGCAGGCAAATGATCAGAAGTAGCCCAACTATATTCACTTATTGCAATAAATCTTCTTTAATTATCAAACAAAAACCTCACCCCCCCCCCACAATCTCTCGCTCTTTCTCTCCTCCTCCATTTCTTTAGGTGAGAACAGCCCCTGACACAGAGCATGAGAAAATACACTGTGACGCTTGGAAAAATGTTTATTTTCCTGGGAGTATTTTCAGCTGTACGATGACTCCCTTCTCGTCTCACTTGGCTGAAGTGCAGAGAAAGCTCTGACAATCACAGGCATTGCCTTCTTTGCAGGGCCCTCTTCCAAACAAAACAAAACAAAGCAACAACACAGCATTTTTCCAAAACATGGGCCCTTCCCGAGTGCTGAGAATGCAGCCTCGATGTGGAAAGCAATGCCAAACTGCTCCCACATTTGATATAGGTGGAGCAGTGGTGTACAAAAATCATGACTGCAAAAAGAGTGATAGGCAAGGCAAACTTAAATAAACAATCACATTTTGCTTAGATTCTTGTTTGGAAGGGACTTGGGCTCCAGTCAGTTCTGATACTAAAAACAAATCCTGGGCTCAGCATTCATTAAAGCCCTCATCATAAAAACCCATGGGTTTGCCACACATAGTGGAGAAAGCATGGACTCCTGGCAGGGGTTGTAGAGAACCTGTCACTCTAGACCCCACATTGTGCGACTTGTATTTTCCCCCATTTCATGTGTGTGTGTGTGTGGGGGGGGGGAAGTGTTGTTGTCTGGTAAGGCAACATGAGAAGGTTCCCATGTTGTTGCTGCAAAAGCGTGCACCGCACGCTCCCCCTTTTCTAGACAAAGCCTGACCGGAAGTTGATGTGCATGGTGGGAAGGGCTCCATCTTTAAAGGGGAAAACAAGCAGCATAGAACGGGCAAAAAAAAAAAAGCCCATCTGATGAGGTTGAAACTCTAAGGACTTCATTACATTGATGAGGTCCCGTGGGGTGATTTGCCAGCCTCCGTGGCAAATTGGTGGAGCAGCAGGGCAATCCTAGCAGGGCAAACCCACAGCCTGCCTTGCCTGCAGCAACACTTCATGGGGAAGTGTCACCGAGTGGCTTCGCCTCACGTTGGCCCCATTGTTTTCAACGGAACACAAGATGCCTCCCATGTTTTGGGAGCAATGTCACAGGATGCTTGTGCCCCAGTTCAGCCATGGAGCCCTGCTGAAATTGAGTCTGAGTTGTGTGATGGGTGGTGTGGGGCTCCGTGGCTCAACTGGAAAGAAAGCATCCTACAATGCTGCCAAAGACTCATCTGATTAAGTCCTTAGTGTGTGTGTGAGTTTTTTTTTAAAAAAAAAACTAAGTCTGTCTGTTTGCTTTACATTTTGCCTTTAGTGAACGCAAGATAGCATCGAGCAGTGCTACTCAAAATGGTGGTAAATGGAATGGTACCAATACAAGTCATTAACTGCCTGCAGGTTGCCAGATCTCAGGGTTTGACCCTGTACTTCCGATTTTCATGGATCATCTGCAGACAGAAGATGAAGGTTCAAATTTTCCAGCTCAAGTGGGTTCAGCTTTGGGCAAAAGGAGAGAATTGTGCACAAATCTCCTACTCGGCTAGTATAGCAGCAGTTTATTACCATTTGCAAAGATTAATTAATATTTTGCTGCAACTTGTGAAGACTCTACAGGAGATCTGTGTATTTACTTAGCTTCTTCCTAGCTGTTGTGGATCCAGGACTCACTCTCCACTGTGCTCCACATCCACCTTCTAGCCAGAAGCAAGCAGGCTAGATCAAAGTTTCCTCTTTGATTTTCCTATGTCCCAGTCCCACACTCTTAACTATTAAACCACACCGGCTTTCCATACTCTAGTTGGTAGAGTTCAAGGATCTAGCTGAAGCAAAAGCACAGTAAATATTTCAACCCTGACCTCTGCTCACCTACTCACCTGAAATTGCTATGGTGCACACCCATGCGATGTGAAGCTTTTGTGCTGTGAATGCAAATGCATTCATTGCTGGCCTATTCAGTTTTTTGTTTCTTAAACACCTCATATAGAGTTGGTGGAAATTTTTTAGAAAACATTAATCAAAACTATGTTTGGATAAGCTGGGCTATGGCTGCTATTAGACAGAGCAGGGCTGGGGAAAGTGCTGCCTGTGGGCCATATGTGAAATCCACTTTTACATTCTACAAAGTTCCCTTGGAGACACAAGTCTCCTCCACATTAACAAAAAACAGGTTCAGGCAATTTTTGTGCACAAATGCAGTGGTCTCTCTTACCTCTAGAAATACCAGCCCCACCAAAATAAGAGAATCTGCCAAAAACTGGTCATAATTCAAGACTAGACCCTTCTAGTTCAGTTTGCGTAGTTTTCATAGATGAGAATTATCCACTGCTACAGTAGAGTCATGCAGTTGCCTTAAGAAGGAGATTTGGAATATCCTAAAAGGGAGTATAATGCTGTGTAATTTGCTGTTGTTCTTTTTACCATTGGGAAAGGGCAAAAGGTATTTGTTTTATGAGATCTTCTTCCTCTTGTGCCAAAATAACTTGATGCACTGTGGATATGCCTTGATTTGGAGGAGTGAAGAGTGCCCCACCTCAAGCAGTGAAACGTTTTGGGCTAGCCGTACGCTGTGTCTAAATCTCCCTGTTTATGTGCCAGAGAAGAAGTTAATCCCATCCTGCGACAGCCAGCTGCTTCCCTTTCTTCCCAGGGCATTTTTCATTCGGTCTGTGCCATGAATTTGGCATAATAATAAAAATAAAACTTTATTTATATACCATCCTATCTCCCTAAAAGGACTCAGGGTGGTGAACAACAAAGTCAGCAAACATTCAATGCCGTACTAAAGAAAAACACATAGGCAAATAACCATCCCATCCAAAATCCTTGCAGGTCCATATTTAAACCAAAAATAAGACTTTTTATAAAAAACATAATAACATGCAACATTTACAATTCCACAGTAATCCATCAAGAAAGCAAAGGAGTCAGACCAGCAAAATATGTTTAAAATCTAAAATTATAAAATTATCTATAAAATTAACTACCGCCAGCAGCCAGGATGAGTAGTCCCTGTAACATACTAAGGACCTCAACACACTAGAGCATGGATCCACTTTAAATGTGGTTGCTGACTCTTGCAGAATTCTGGGGCTTGTAGTTTAGGGAGAAGCCTTTAAACTGCTCAGCCAAACAGGTCCCGGGCCTCACTAAGGTGCACACCCCAGAATTTTGCAGGAAGCAGCAAATGGGTTTGAAGTGGATCCATGCTCTATTGTAATGAGGCACACCTCCTTATCTTTATACGCTTGAGTGCATAAGAAAGTTTTTTGTGTTTGTTTGTTTTTGTTTTGGCATCCAAGCAAGCAGGCTGAGAGTGAGATGGTAGAAGAGACCAGATTCCCAAAACACGCCAGACTAACCACCTGGCAGTCAAGCAGCAGAACCTTGTCCTTTGGTCTTTGAAAATGTGTGTGCTCACACATTCCCCGCCCCCAACTCATTTTAGCTTTGGGTGGGAAAGGCATTCTGCACATGTTGAGAGAATCATTGCTCTTATTTGTAAACAAGTGGGCATGCGTCACAAATAAAGCACTGGTTGGAACTCTGGAGGAAAGGGCAAGGCAGGGCAAGGCAGCCAGTCAAATGTATGTGAACTAACCTCACACCTAGAACCAAATAAAGCACAGAGGTGACAAATGCAACTGCACAAACATGGATGTGACTCAATCATGAGAGAAGAGGTGGTGGTAGTGGTTGGACTGATTAGCAAAGCTTGGGAATGTTATTTTTGGAGACTCCACCACACTGTTCTTAGAATTCACAGCCAGCATGATCAATAACATTGTTAGTTGGAGTTATAGTCCAAAAATTATTTTCCCCAAGATCTGCTGACTGGGCAAGCCAAGTAGAGGGTGAGGGAAGCAGTGCCCTTTCCTTATTTCAGGAGAATGAACCCTGCAATCCTCAAGATGTTTTGATGCTGAACCTACCATTGACTGTACCAGCTGAGTTGAGAATGCCCTCTCTATCCAACTACTTTCTCAGGACTGTCTGGTGGAAACAAAAGAGAGAACCTTCTCTCTAGGACTCCCTTTTTAGAGAGGCTAGAATGACTAATGGCAACCCACCCCAGTATTCTAGTCATGAAAACAAAATGGATCAGTACAACCAGATAATAATTCAAACAGGGAGCTCTGACGTGGGCTGGTCCATGAGGTCCCAAAGAGTCAGAAACGACTGAATGAATAAACTACAAAAATAATGGCTCTCCTTCTGCAAGTAAAGGTTTTTGTTTTGTTTTGGCAAGCCTTTTGTTTTAACTTTTATGAGCCCTTAGCTCAGAGGAGTGGAAAAGTGGGCTATAGTAGCAATAGTAGAGGTTGAGCATTCCTTAATTCAAAAATCTGAAATCTTCTACATGGGTGCACAAGATAGTGACATGTTTTCTTTGTGATGATTTAACGTACACAAACTTTGTTTCATGCAAAAATGGTAAAAAGATTATCTAAAATTACCTTCAGACTACATGTATAAGGTATATACGAAACATACATGAATATCATCTTCAAAATATATTATTGTGCAGGTATATGCAAATGCAGGTACTTCAAAATCCTCAAAAATTCAAAACCCCAAACTCTCCTGGTCCCAAGTATTTCAGATAAGATATCCTCAGTTTATAGTAGTTTGTCTTGAGGGGCCCTCGGGATTCCAGATTCTAGTTTACGTCCTTGCAGTCCCTCTCTTCTAGCATATTTTTCCAGCATTGGAGCTTGTTCCAGGAGAAAATCATCTCCCAGAGGTACGACACAGAGCAAACAGTGAGAGTTAAACAGTGTTTATTGGGATAGTAAGATAGGCATGTGTGTCTCCTTTATCCTCTTGCTCTATATCAGTGTGGTCCAACGTGTGACTTGCGGGCCACATGCGGCCGACCAATTCATTTTTGTTGGCCCTTGCCCTTCTTACTGGAAAAACATTGTAATTATGTAATTAAATATTAATATTTTAATTATGTATTTCATTATTAATTATGTTATTTATTTTCTTTCTGGAATGTCTCTGGCCCTCACATTCCTGTACTAAAGTTTGATTGGCCCTCGGATAACCTAAGGTTGGACCACACTGCTCTATATGATTGAAGTACGTTTGTGTTAGCTAACATTGATCTGCCATCATTACATGTAGTTTAGATGTTATAGTTACACCATCAGGTGTTAGTCTGGCCCAGTAGCTCTAGTTGTGATTCTTCATAGGGAAACTGGGTGTAAAGTTCTGTCAGACTGAACTCTTTTCCATCTCCTCTTTCCTTTCCCTCAGGACTCATTTTCCTCCTGAGGAACTCCAACAACATAGCCATATAGTGGCTAGAGGAGGGCAGAGGACTGAAGAAGTATCTAGATATGACTCTACAGCTGTATGCATGGCAACTAATCAATTCCCCAAGACCTCCCAGAGTTCGTCTATAGAGTTCACAGGGGAGGATGTCACCATTATGTGTCCCGCTGTAGGAACACAGTCAGACTTTTCCTGGCTGCCTTTGCCCTCCCATATTTCTATATGACTGGGGTGGTCTTGGTGGTGGCTGCAAACAGCAATATGCTTAGTTATGAAGGCATGGGACTCTACGATTTTGCTTATTTTAGTATGTATCTTTTGTTCAGAAAATAAAACCTTTACTTCGAGTCGGAAGGGCTGTCTCAAGATGTCTTATTTTCCTGAGGCAGTGGCATACAGCATCGTTATTTTCCCCATCATTCAAAAGAACATGGATAGTAGCCAAAACTACACATGATGTTTGGACACCTGAGGCAGAAAATCCCACAAACACTTCAAATTAAATTTGGTGTCTATTCAAGACACATCCAAAATTTGTTCCCCAAGACAGATGCATCACTCAGCCTAAAGGTGGAATCAGCTCTGCTGGTCAGATTTAGGTGAAGGGAAGATGAGTTTAGATGTCACATAGGGTAAAGTCAATTTAAAAAAAATAATTTTGGGGACTTCGTCTACTAATTTAACAACATTTCTAAGCCCTAGTTAAAAATGAGGAGGTCCTGAATATATTGATGAATATATCTAATTCATAGAATTAGAAACATTGAGTTGGAAAAGACCACAAGGGTCATCCAGTCCAATCCCTGCCATGCAGGAATCTAAGCATTCCCAACAGGTGGCCATCCATCCTGTTTACAAAAACCCCAAAGAACGCATGGCAGTGTGTTCCACTATCGAACAGCTGTTACTGTCAGGAAGCTTTAATCCATTGCTCGGTGTCCTAGTCTCTGAAGCATCAGAAGACAAGCTGACTCCATCTTCAATATGACATCCTTTCAAATATTTAAACACAGTTATCATGTCATCTTTTCACTTTCTCTTTTCCAAGCTAAACATACCCAGCCCACCAAGCTGATGCTCATAGGACAAGGTTTCCAGACCTTCCTCCCTTTTTGTGGCCCTCTTATGAACACACTGCAGCTTGTTAATATCTTTTTTCAGTTGTGGTGCCCAGAACTCGACACAAACTAGAAAGCACTCCCCCTCTCAACCTCACCAGGAGAACACTTGGAGCGTGCCAATAAATTTATGTCCAGTATGAATTCAGAGTGATACTCCAGTTTCCACTTGGCAGCTGTCACCAAAAGTGCTTCTGATCACCTGCCAACAAGTGTTAAGCATGTTTCTTCCCTCATATGGATTTCTTTCGCTTTAATTTTTACTTTCACAATTTTCCAGACTCCTGCCTGGAACTCTCTTTTTATGATTTGGCTACAATTCCAATACTATGTGCAATTCCAGTCAGCCGGTCTCAGAAAAAAGGAAACCACAGTTTGTTGTAGTACCATCTGAAAAGCTGCGGTGTTTGATTCTTTACAGTTTGGGAATAATTAAAGGAAAGAGACCAAATAAGATAACCTAAAACTCTACAACCATACCACTCAGATCACATGGGATCTTGTCTGGTTTCATAAGCTTAGCAGAATCAGATGGTATGCCTCTGAGTTAGGACTTGAGTGGTAGACCCCTTGAGAACTTGCAATTAAAAAATAAAATAAAATAAAATAGATAGCAAGCTTGCCTGAAACTCAAGAGAATGGCTGCCTGTCAAAACATAGGCTAATGTTTTTACTCAATATTGGACTGTTTACAATGTTCCTATATACATTTTTCCTTGGTGGCTGCATACCAGTGGTACACAGGACCAGAGCCAAAAGTGATTAGGTATCCTTTCATACTACACAATTGTAGCACCATGGTTGTACTTTAACTCCCAATGGCAATTCTGGAACTGGTAGTCTGTTGAGGCACTAGAACAGCTCTCTAGCTGAGAATGTTAATGTCTCATCCCTAAACTGCAAATCCCAGGATTCCTTAGGGCGCTTCCAAACAGGCCCAAAATCTGCACCAAAGCGGACTTTTAAAAAAACGCTTTGGCATGGATTTCTGTCCCCAAAAGCCCCCGAAAACCTTGGTGTTCTGGGGGTGGTGGCTACATGCCATCCCAATAACAATTGGGATGGCACGCAGCCACCCTGCAGCTCCCCAAAAATAACCCCTAAAATACATTTAAACTTGCCTGGCTTCCATTATGTGTGTCATTTCCTCACACTCTCCTGGCCCAAGGAGGAACGTAATGGTGGTCAGGTAGGTTTTTTTATTTTTATTTTTAGGGGTTATTTTGGGACTTGAGGGGAGGAGGTGGGAGTTATCCCACACCTTTGGGCTCCAGGAGCCCAAAAAGTGTGAGATGGCAATGGAGACTAACCCTTGGGTAGTCTTAGGACTACCCAGAAGTGAGTCCCCTCAGACCCAGTGCCCCATTAGACCTGGGCCTTTCAGGAAAGCCCTAATTTAATGGGGTATCTAATTAATTCGGATCAAACCACAGGTCCCAGTTTTTAGACCTGTCTGGATGGGTCCTTAGAATGTTGCATTGGAACTTAGTGGAATCATAGCACTGTAATTTTGCAGTGTGAAGGAACCCCTTGAACACACATCCCATTTTTGTTCTCTATTTCTCTGTGATACATCACACTATCTGCTTCCTCACCCAGACAGGATCTACACTTTCCTATATCCCAGAATCTGATCCCAGATTATCTGCCTTGAACTGGATTATATGAATCTACATGGTCAGATAATCTGGGATAAGCAGATAATCTGGGATCAGTTCCTGGGATATAGGGCATTGTGGAAGGAGCCCCAGCCAGTGGTCGGAGAAGGCACAGGTCATTCATGCCAGTGGTCTGAACAGTTTGTTTGCAGGATCAAGTTTTACAAGGGTTTGCAGTGGGTCAGTGTTGCCCACCCATGTGATATGTGACGAAGAGTGTGGAGAACATGGATAATAATGTCTCCCTCAACATATATATTGGAGGCCACCTAATGAAACTGTTTGTCAGAGAGTTCAAACAGAAGGAAGGCAATTCTTTATACAAAACCTAACTGAGAGTGTATGACAACAGCTGCTGTTTTAAATGGTATTTAAAAGTCAGTTCAGTGATATATAACTAAATGGCCTTCATGACCAAATGAACCTCTATATTCATTGGTGGTGTGCCTTTAAATGCCCACTACTGCAAGGGCAAATATCAAGGAGTGGCAATGGCCTTAAAAAAACTCAGTCCCTGAATCCCAGCTAGCATGCCCAGTTCAGACAGCCTTGGTACTTAAAATGAAGAGGGAATCATTTTGCCCATTGGTTTAGGCAACATATTTGGTTAGGTCAACATTGTATAATGGCCTCATTAAACTAGGTAGGCAGAAGTGGAAAACTACATTAAAAAAACTGAAGGTTGGAGGGAGAAAACCTCCAGCTTTTGCTTTCTGAAATATGAGCAAATATGGTAAATGGGAAGGTGACTGAGCAATGCTGATCATGTCAAACAACAATGAATTGAGCAATGCCCATATATTTCCTTGTAATTTACCAGCTGGGCTTCTGCAAAGACAAATAAGCAAAAGAAGCTGGTTTTGCAAGGTGCTTTTACAAGCTGTTTACATCTACTAAACAGGAAAGCCAGACTCAGAATGCTCTTTAAGATGCAAATTATGGGGTACATGTAAAACAAATATGCCTCGGCAATAAATCCCACACTATCTGAAGTTCCTGTTATTTTTAACTCAGGAAAGAGAAGAAGCTCATATGTTTCTAGATATAAGTAAGTATATATCCATTCTGAAAATGTTAAACATTCTGTGCCTGGAGAAGTGAAAATTGCCTACCTTAATATCGGTAAATAGTAATTGGGAAACATTTGCATTATATCTCAAACTTTGGCTGATTTATTTAAGCTGAAGTAGGTGGAAGATGGACAAATAACTGGATCCCTGTCAGGCAGTGAGATCCTTCCAATTGCACCATGTTCACAATTGCCCTGGAATTTGGCTGAATGAACTCTATGCTATTCTCATTGGCTAAAGTCCTCTATTTGTGTCTCAGGGATGGGAAAGACAAGTACAGGATGATGATGTGGCCTATCCAGTTGATTTGCAAAAAAGGAACTAGCTACCAAGGCTGGGAGACATTCCTCCTATCCCCAAATCTAACCCTAAATCTCTGCTGAGATGTCTGCTTTGACTTGTTCGGTGGTAAGAAGATAGCTGGCTGTGGTATTAATTTGATAGCCTTTATGGTTATCCACAATTTGAGTTGCTGGTTATTTTTGCTCACCACCTTCTTCACTGGACTGCAGATCAGTTACGCCAGTTCAGCAATCTTCTGGAGCCCCCGGTGACACAATGGGTTAAACCTTTGTGCTGGCAGGACTATGACCAGATTCGGCAGTTCGAATCTGGGGAGCAGGGTGAGCTCCCGTCTGTCAGCTCCAGCTCCCCATGTGGGGACATGAGATAAGCTTCCCACAGGATGGTAAAACATCAAACACCTGGGCATCCCCTGGGCAATATCCTTGCAGACGGCCAATTCTCTCGCACCAGAAGTGACTTGCAGTTTCTCAAATCGCTCCTGACACGAAAAAAGCATTTTCCTCTTTATTAGTATGTCTCAAGGTTCAATGGGCCCCACTTCATAGTATATCGTAATGCTAGATCCCAGCAAACCACAATGTTAATGTACTTCTGAAGAACTACTAGACTATCAAATAGCAATCCATAATGATCTTTGAAACTTTTACATGGCTGACTGATTCAACTGTGGGGTCAATTGAAAGATGCAGGCATTCTGTGCAATGGGCTACCTTTGTTTCAGAGTTGTATTCTAATGAAGGCTTGCCCAAAACATTTTGCAGAACAGCAAATGCCCCCTTATACCCCCTTTGCCCAAGTTAATGTGGATGTTATCCAAAGTTATTTTTGCACATAGAACACACAGAACATAGCCACATTGAATGCAGTGTGGTGGGTTGCATATAGTTCAAAACATGACTTTTCCAAAATGTTAAATTATCTAATAACTAGTTTAGGACAAGGATAGCCATATAAGAAAGCAGAGGGGGCTCTGTATCTTCAATAGTTGTGTGAGACAAGGTGTTTCAGTGGGTAAAGCTTGTCGTGTGTTCTCTTTTGTAAATAGCCACCATATATGGCAAGAGTGGGAATCACAAAGGAACAAAGAACCATTATAGATTCATAAACAATGACAAAACCAAAAATAGGATATAATGGAATGTAACAGCAAAATAAGTGGAAACGGTGTTTGCAGGCAATTCAAAAAGCAATAGTCGTGAATGCCAAAGATTGTGAAGGATAACATACTCCAGTATATGGAATGTTTTCCAAAAGCCCTTGTTTTCTTTTTGTGTTGTGTCTTTTGGCAGTGTGCTATGCATCTTAACTTTTTTTTAAAAACCATTGTTTGTGGAATCCCTTTAAGTAGTGCTTCATGCATGTTTACCTTTAGTTGCAAATTGTGTATTATGGCATTCACTGTGTCCTACTTTTGGTTCTGCTATTGTTTATGGATCTGTAATATTTTTGTTTGTTTGTTTGTTGATCCTTATTAAGACCCTTCTGCTATCATTTAAAGTGATAATCCCAAAACCCTAGCCAGCATTGGCAATGATGAGGAATGCTGGTTGTTTTTAGCCCAATGCCACCTGGAAGACTACATAATTCCTGTTATTGCTCTACTGGGATATTACTTTATGCTACAAAATGTGAGGACAAAGCTTACTTTTGTACAGTTGATCATTATTTTGCCCCATTTAATTGCTTTTATACATTGATTATTCAGCCAGGAGCTGTTTTGATCAACTCATTATATGATGGTACAGACAAATGCTATTATACTTTATTTAACTTTATTTGTCTTTGAAGCCAACTGTCCACTTATATACAAAAACTTTAAAAATGCTTGCTTCAAGCAAGATGTGAATGAGAGGAAAAGCTACCAAAAGGGATTTGTATGTACCACTTTGACACAGATAACTCCCAATTTAAAATTAAAAACAAAAATAAATTGACTTCATTACTTCCTCTCACCACAAATACATTTCTCTTTGTCTTTGGGGGCAACCATGAATGGTCCAGTTCCACACATAAAAGCCTAATATCTGTCACAAACAGGAAAAACTATTTAGTGGAATATTTATAATCAGAGACAGAATGATACAGTAGACAAATATGTGTTCATTAAGTAGGAAAACATAATTATTCAACATAGAAGAAATGAATGGTATTTTGGAAGCTGGCTAGCGAGCAAACATTGTTTATAGCAATAAAGACTGGGCACAAATGGTTTGTCATCCAGTTTTTAAGAGCCCCCTTTCAGATTATTTCAGTTTTTCAAAACATTCAAAACGGCATCATCTACATTCTTGCAAGGCCATTTTAGTCTTGGAGACTCCAGGCAAACCATCTGGTGAAATGGATATAAAAAGAAAGAGTAAGATTCAGGCCTGCCAGGTTGGAGGAGGGAGGAGATAATTTGAGCCCAAGAGTGACCACCATCCCAGCCACCTTTTGTTGACTTCTGAAGATGGAGTTCGAAGCTTTTAAAAAAGGAAAAGGAAAATGCCAAGGTGACCAGACCTTTCTTTATTGCCACCAAGATGTCTCACTTGTTTAAAAACCTGTTTAAACTCCTCTGTTGAAAAAAGATGCCTGGTTCTGAGGGGCACTTTAGCAGTGGGTTCCTGTGCCGGACAGAGGTTGGGTTACATGCCAACTCCATGATTCCTCACTTTGTGTTCTTCAGGGCTTCCTTTATTCAGACACATTGTAAAGGCCTGAGATCCCCAAAATGGGCAAGCGTAGCACAGATGTAGATGAGAGGGAAAGCTCAGCATGTAGACTTTCACACCATGCACACTGTCACTGGAGTTCTACTTGTGCATGATATAAAGGAGGCATGAAAGGTCTGCCTTCTTAGCTTTGACTCTTCTTGCCAAAGACATAACTTTGTCCTCAGACCTCTACAGCCAAGAGGTGCAAATAGATCCCTTAATAGCTCTGCTTTTACTCAGGAATGATGGAGTGTGTAGGGAGGTTGGACAGGGACTGGGATAGGCAGTCCCCACTGGCCAGCAGTCATGAGCCATGCTCCTTTCAGGTCAGTGGGAGCCATCCAGGAATCCTGGGAGGATTTGGCCTTGGACTTGGCTCCTTGCATTGCATTTCCTAGCATGCAACACCATATTCAACAATATTACCAATAGTCATCTTAGTGAAGGCGTGAACATCATGGTCTGTTTTGAGTAGGACTAGCACTTTACAAAGAGAGATGCTCTAAGAAAACTAGACCTTAGGGAAGCTTCTTGTAGTGTTCAGTCACTCCCTTATACATCTGTATCCGGATTGTTGTGTGCATTCTAATGGTTTCCAACTTGTGGTATTCTGAAATAATATGATTTGCCCATGATCACCTAGCGGGTGTTCATGGCCAAGTGGGGATTTGACCCCTCATCTCCAGAGTAGTAGGCCAACATTTCAAACACTAATCCACACATAGGGCATAATCATAAAGGCATCCAGAAGAAAAGGGAGGGGCAGTGGAGCAAACCTGTCACCCCGTGTGCAGCTCCCTCTTGGCGACGCTTTCCCCATTACATGGAGAATCACAAGGAGAAAACATCACCCTCCAGGTGAGGTCCCATGGGGGTGGAGCCTCTGCCAGTAGTCATACAATGTCATGTGATGGCCAGTGTGGGGCTCCCTCCTGAAGATGGTGTTCAGTAAGTATGATGAGGTCCTGACTCGTATCCCTTGGGATCAACCCAATTCTGCAAATGAATTAGGTTTCTGAAAAAAGTTAGGCATTTGAGAGAAATGGAAAAAAAATAAAAGGTGAAACACTGAATACAGAATTCAGAAAAGTTATGTTGTTGAACTCCAACTCTCAGAATCCCTCAGCTGGCATGGTCACTGGCCATGTAATGTAACTTTTCCCAGCTCTCCAACTCAAAAACTCGGTGTTCTCAAAGAAAGTCCAGCTGCTTTTTATGTTTTTAGGACAGACACCAGTAGATTCCAAAGAGACTGCAATTGTTACTAATATTATTTTGTTTTCCTTATTGAGATCAGTGCCTGCTCTCTGAACAATGTGTTTTGCCTACTTGCTTTCCTGCTTCTTGGATTCCCCCCAGTCCCTTCCTTTCCCCCTTCATTGCTACCTCCTTTCTGCCTGAAACTTTGTCAGTAACCTTGCTATCATTGACTCTATGACTCATCACTATGAAGTTTTGCCTTAAGGGACGTCATTACATTGTAAAGCCCTGTGTGTGACTCCTCTGTAAACCTTGGAGTTGTTTCAAGAGAGGAAAGAGCTAGGCTTCTCTGAAAATTTTTTTAAAGGGTTAGAGGAACAAAACATCCAAAGTTCAGCTTTCTGATCCTGTGCTTTCAATGATTAGATTGCAGTTTATCTGCTCTAAATAAACAAATGCAGATCATTTCACCAGCACTGTTAATGTCAATGTATTTTCTGTTGCTGTTAACTGCTATCATGGCAACTTCAACCCTTTGAACGAGAGATCCTCCAGTAACCCTATCATCAACAAACCTTGCTCAGATCGTGCAGGCTCGGGGCCATGGTTTCCTTGATTGAATCTATCCATCTGGAATGCAGTCATTTTTGTTTTTAGGGAGAGTTCAGGCTTGATTTGCTCTAGGACCAATTATCTATCTTTTTTCAGCAATCAGTGGTATCTGTAGAATGCTTCTCCAGCACATTTCAAATGAGTGTATTTTCTTCCTATCAGTTTTCTTCACAGTACCACTTTCATAGCTATATCAAGAAATGGGATATGTGATGGCATGAACAATCCTAACTTTAGTAGTCAATGAGACTTCAGAATCTTCTCTAGTCCCTTCATAGTTGCTCTTCCAAGTCCAGTCTTCTTCTGATTTCTTGACTGCAGCTATTTCAATATCTCCATTGGTTACTTTAAAGTTATGTAGATAATCCATAGTCATTGTTTTTGTTTTCTTAAAATTCAACTGTTAACTTGCCTTTGTATTTTCTTCTTTTGCTTTCTTCAATGATTATTCCAAGTCTACTGCTTCATGCCAGTAGCTTGTCATCTGCATTTCTTAAATCGTTGATGTTCCTTCCTCCAATTGTTATGCCACCCTCTTTAGAGTCTATTCCTGATTTATGTATGATATGTTCAAAAATGCATGTTAAACAAGATAGGATGGTAAAATGTAGCCTTGCCTGATTCCCTTGCTAGTTGGAAATTGTTCAGTTTCTCAGTATTCTGTCCTGACAGTATGTTTTTGTCCTGAGTACAAGTTATGTGGCAGGACAATCAAATGTTGTGACACACCTGCTTCTTTTAGAGCAATCTATAATGTTTCATGTTTTACACAATCAAAAGCTTTTCTGTAATCTATAAAGCACAGGCTAAATTTCTTCTGAAATTTTCAGATGTGTTCCATTATCTAATATATATTTGCAATATGATCCCTAGTGTCACTTCCTTCCCTGAACCCAGCTAGGACATCCGCCATTTCTCACTCAGTATATGGGGAATGCCTTTGTTGTAGAATTTTACATTACTTTCAACTATGATCAACAAGAAGTCTTGTTTTTCTGTGTGATCTTTTTCCTCTTGGATTGCAGCATTCTTCTTCTTCTGTAGTCAGAGCATAGACCTTGCTTGTGGCTATAAATGGGTTTCCCTTGAAGTTTTCTTTATATTATGCAATCATATTTTACATTATATTCTTTGACTGTTTTTTCTACATTTCTCCTCACCATTAATGCCATTCTGTTTCTTCCAAAAATTTCATTTCCTGAGTAAAACTGTAATTGTCTGACTTTAAATGTCCCATTCTTGTTAGCTTGCTCACCCCAAGTACTGCAATGTTTAGACATTCAATTTCTTGTTTCACTGTGTCTAACCTGATTCATGGTTCTCACATTCTATGTTTCTATAATATGTGTTATTCAGCCTCAGATAATTCTTTAACCTCTGAGCACATCAACAACTGAACACTCTTTTGGCTTGAGTCCAGTTGTGTCATTAGTCACTCTTTTACTTGTAGTTGTCCTTTGCTTTGTTCCAGTAGATCATTGAGCGCCGTTCAACCTGGGAGTTTCATCACCTGGCACTCCCCTTGTTTCAGTTTGGATTGTCTCATCTTAGGGTTTCTTGGTAACATACATTCAAAAGAAGGTTACCATGCCCTCTTCTGTACAGTACTAATAGTGTTAGCTATGGTACCACTGCTGTTGTTTCTGAGAGGTCTTCTGTCAATGTCATCTTGTATTATGAGTACTGCCAAGCAACCTTTAGCCTGGCTCATTGACAAAAGCCTGTTTGTCATGGGAGCCCCTGCTAGCAGCACTGTTACCACCAGCATAATTTCTTGTCTAGCAGAAATATGCAATCCCCTCATTGCCAAAAGTGAGCAACGTATTACTAAATGGTTAATCACCAAGCTATTCATTTTATTACAGTGTATTAGTTGCTCTGTGGACTATAGAAGTGCAGTGTTCACTGTTTTGAGACTGTGCAACCTACAAGATGTAAATGGGAAGAAAATCCAGGAACTGACAGTGTGTCTGTTATAAAACTGGGATTGGGATAGGGAGGAGAGAGGATCCAAGCATGATGTCAGATTTGTCTGGAAAAGTCCACTTATCCCTTCCCATCCTTTGTTTAGTTTCCAGAAATCACTGAATCTTGGTGATAAAATAAAATGTGCACACAAGAAAATAAGAGACACCCACTATGAGCACACAGCTGCTTTTAAACCACTTAAATCTCACATACCTCATAGTATATGTGTTTGCTTATAAATGCACAGGAGTCACCTCAAAAAGAATTATTGTATAGAGAATAGTAGAAAGAATTGACTGTACTTCCGTTTAGTGGTATTTTGTAGGAGAACCTTGGAGTTATAGTTCAAAAAGTAGCATTTCCAAATTCTGGACAGTCATCTGTTTGAAGGTGGCTCTGGTCCAGCTCTAGTTTAAAGAAGCATAAGAAGAGAGAGCAAAGACCTTAAAGTTACCCATCTTCATTTAGAACCTGGATAGGAAACTGACCAGAGATATTCCTTGGTCAGTCTTGCCCATGCTGGTGAGATGACTCATATTTCTGTTCAGATTATCATTGTTTCTAGATGGGTTCATAGGCATGACAATTCACATATGCAATTTGCATGCAAACCTTGGTGCATTTGATGGAGAGGTTGGTGAATAAGTAGTCAACCTATACTGAAAAATACATATTTCTGCATGACATGGGATGCCTCTTTTCTTTTAAAAAATGAGAAAGCATTGAATGAAAGGGACATGGGGAAGTGAGCATACCAGTCACATTTATGCCATTATTATCTGTACACAATTGAAGTTAGACGAGATCGGGCGTGTGTTTTCATCATTTTAAAATGTATTTGTTATGCAATGCTTTTGACACTAAATAAATAAATAAATAAATTGAAGTTAGAGGGCAGAACACATTTTTTGCATTATTTTTAACATCAAAAATAAACAATTAGTGCTCACCATGCTGGACCTGAACTTCTAAACTGGTTTTATACACTTTCTCCAAAAATCAGCATAACAAGAAAGATTTTGTGTCAATAATGGTATGGGAGATAGTGTTCAAAAATTAAACAAGCTCTCACCCTCCATCCCAAAATGAAAAAATAACAAATAATCCTGACTTTGCACATCACATTAAAGACGGTAAGATGGAGTTCCTTGATATCTAATGGGAGGGGGATGGTTTGGTGGAGGCTTCTTCCTTTCTCCTCCTCACTGGCTTGCATGCGTAGTCTCGGCTGGAGCCGCGCAGGGAGGGGATCACACACAGCTGGGAAAATGTGAGCTTTCTCCGCTTGTTTGGCTCCCAGGCCATGTGGCTGATCATGAGCGTGGGCAGTTGGCCAGCTGCTTTCCTCAAAGTCTGGGTCAAGGCAGCCCATGAGGGAGGGTTGTTTACTTCATGCTGCTTGTGAACAGCCAGTAAACTGCGATCACTGGTGAGGCTTTACCGAGAGCCGAATGCTGGGGATGGTTCAGGACACCCTATAAGACTCCATGCTTTGTCTTGTCCATTTCTGTATTTGATATTTCTGGAGTTCAGAAAAAATTTTTCTTTGGGATAACAACTCCCAGAATGCAACAATTGTACTGAGGTCAGAAATTCAGAGAATTGCGATCCCCCAAAAGCACTGCTTCCAAGCATAGGGTAATAACAAGCCTGAACTTTGCTACTAGGCAGTGTGTTCTGAAAGCACAAGGATTTGCAAAGGAAGGAATAATGGCAAAGATCACAGAGTGTTCTGAGCCGTTGTCCTTTAATCTTGATCCTGCTGGGGCAGAGGTTACTGCTGGCTTTCTGTTAAAGCAAAATTTGAAGCCTGTGAGAGATGCCTCCTTGCCTGGAGTCCCTTTGTCGTGCCAGCCTCTGTGAACAGATCAGGCTGGTGAGAACTCCCATACCAAAGTATTGCTGCTGCTGCACAAATTGCAACTTGAGTGGCTGCAGCTGCTAAAGCAACATTTTCCTGCAAGGCATATGTCTAGGCAATGCTGCCCTCTGTTCATTAGAGACTCGCCTTTACAATTTACTTAGCATTATTGGTGCGCTGTTGGAGCAGGAGTGGGCAAAGTGTAACCCTACAGCCGCACAAGGTTCCTTTTGCAGTCCTTGACTCCTCCAGACTCCCCAAAACATCCATATTCAAGTCTCCTGGATGACCCCATTAATTTCACAGGGTTTTCTCAGGCAAGAAATCCTCAGAAGTGGTTTTGCCAGTTCCTTTCTGTGAAATATAACTTCCAGCACCTAGTATTCACTGCCGGTCAGCAATCCAATTACTAACCAGGGCCGACCCTGCTTAGCTTTCAAAAGCAAATAGAATCTGATGCTGTTAGTGTATTTAGGTCAGACATAAGCATAAGAGACAACATTTCACAAATAAAATTATTATTATTGTTATTATTATTATTATTATTATTATTATTATTATTATTCCTTTCTATCCCATTTTTCTCCCATGGGTGGGATTCAAAGTGGCATATAACATATGAAATTCATACAAATACATCGAACAGCAATATATAATCCATTAAAACATCATGTCCTGACATAAAACCGAATTAACATATCAAATAAAACTATTCTAAAAACTTATAGCAAGCATCATTTAAAGATATCCATAACCTCTGGCCACTGAAGTTATTTGTCAAGTATTATCAAAAAATTTTTTTATCAGACTGGCAGTGCCTATTTTCATTCGTCTGGGAAGGCCTGGCTCCACAGAAAGGTTTTAATTTGCGAACGAAAGGCCAGTAAGGAGGGGGCTGGTCGTACCTCATTAGGGAGGGAGTTATAGGTTATATTTCAGAGATACATTAGCCAAACAACGTCAGAGTGTGGTCAAAGGGGACAAAAGTGAAAAGAGGCTGCAGAAGTTTGCTTTTACCTGACTGTAATTCCACCCTCCTCCTTCCGTCTCACTGCAACTCTGAAGCAATTGAAATCTGAGGATGAAAAAGGAAAACTATGGCATGGAAGAGAAAATTGGACATTTTAGATGGCAGTGGAGAACGATAGAGATTTAATTGGGACCACCACTGCAGAGTATGAGCAATTCATCTATTAAATAGGTTACAGGCCCCTTCAGTCGTATTCAGCAATAAAACAATACCCATTTTTGAAAAGCAGCTGCAGATGTCTGGTCACCTGTATTAGGATCTTTATTTGGCATGAGGTATGTGTGATACTTTTTGGCAAACCATATGCGGAATCCCAGAAGCAGAACATTGGCAAATCAGAGCAATCTCTGCCACAGACTCAGGGTTGTCCTTTGTGCAAGGAGTAGAAATGTCCCGCCCTTCCCTGGTCACCCCAAGACACCTTCATGCTGTAGGATTGCATAAGAGTTTGGAAGAAGCTCAGGGAAATCATATCTAGTCCTTAGTACTGTAGAAGGACTAGAGGGTGAGTCTGCACTGATCAGTAAATCCTTTACTACCATGGAGCAAAAATGCTCTGGACTGGCCTTGGAGGTGACCACATCTACCCTGGTGAATCTTCTGTGGTGGCAAGTTGAAATCTAAACAGTCCAATTGGACCAAGACCACATTGGTCCTGATGAACTGTCACTTTACCTTCTGTGTCACCATTGCCACTCCCAGACAGCCATAGAGCTCTGTGTGAGCTCCGGACTGCACAGGCACCCTGTTCTGAAGTGCCTGCACAAGTAGGAAGGAGGGAGTCAATCTTCTCTCCTTCTTCCTGGTTGTGCAAATGCCTCCATGGGGAATTCCTGATGGCTGGGATCCTGCATGGAGTTCTGTGGTTAGCTTGGAGTAGTCGCAGTGGTAACATGGGTATGATCTATCCATTTCCCCCTCTGCTAATGACTGCAGGGAAGGAGGATAGTGATGGCAGTGTCCTTTGTGGACACCAAACCAGTACAAATTCAGCTTTTCACGTTGCAACCAAACTGTGAATTACTCCAGAATTTCAAGCAAAGTCTGGAACATCTCCTGACTTTGCCTGAAGTAAGGAAAAAACCGGTTTAACCAAGGACAACCCATGATACTCACTGGATGTACAAGAACATTGTGATGACAGTCAGGAGTCAACTCAGGGTAAGTCTGGGTTTTTATGCTCATGTAGACTTGCCCCATAGAGGCCTAGGCCCATTTCCAAGGGAGTCCTCTTGAACTCGATAGCACGTCCTTCCAAGTAAACATGTATATGATTACCTTTGTATGGAACTTCCCCATTGAGACTCTTCCACACTGCAGTGCCTGAAAGTGAGATCTCAGAAATAGTATAGTTGGAATTTACATTTCTATATTTACAAGCCCTGAAACCTAGGCCATATGTCAGTGTGGTACAGTGTTGAGAGTACTGGGTCGGCACTTGGAACTGCAGATTACTGTCTCAATGAGTCATGAAACTCACAGGTGACCCCAGGCTAGACACTTTCCCTTTCAGCCTGGTCTCCTTTGTTATTTTTGGGAGGGTAAATTGGGCTGCAAGAGTGTGTCCTGTCCTGAACTAAAGGGCATAAAGGAGAGATGTGCTAGTAATTAAGAAATAAAAATAAATACCAGATTATACAGTGAGACATAGGAAAGGGCTTCAGTGGCGAGGTATGTCTGGATTGGGGGAAAACATTTGGCTACATACACTGAGGGTCAAATGAGGTACGATGTTCATTTTGCATGTAATATTCAGGTTTCTCAAAAATGTAAATAGTCTCAGGGAGGGTGGAGTTGATAGAGATGGAAAAAATATTAGAAAATATTTGATTAGGGGGTTTCTGACTAGAATTTTCCTGTGTTGAGAATCTTTACAGTCAGTTTCTACCCAAAATGTGATTGTTTTGTAAGCAGAATATGTGCACAAGATCCAATTTTCTGTTCAAAAAGAAATTTTAAAAACCTGGAGATTGCAAGGACTTCCTTGCACTGGCGGAAAATTGCTAAACTTACTTGCTGCTTCTTTTGAGAACAAAATTAGCAAAGAGGAGCTGATAGCAATCAGGATCTCAGCAGACATGGAGCAAGAATTTCACCTTTTTCTTCTCCCCGCCCTGCAAGCCCCTACTGTGGTCTTGAGGAAAATTCCTCCCCTGAAGCAAGTATTTGCTTTGTTGGGAAATCCCCTATTGGTTCCAGTTGAAGATTACCCTCTCTAGTCAGACAGCAGTCTGAAATGGGATTTTCCTTTGGAGTGCTGCAGTGGAAGAAAATATGAAATCCCCCATCACCCCCATGTCTGATGAGATCATCATAGTCTTTAAAATCTTCATGTTGAAAAGAAAAAGGAGAGCTTCGTGTTTGGTTGTTATGCCGACAGAGGTTTTCACTCCTTTTGTCTCCTTAACTTGTTGGTGTTGTCAACAGACTGCAGTACCCTTACATAAAGTTTTGTCTTCTTTCAAGAATATCACTTTATGCATTTCTCAGTGCAATAATTGCTTAAGCATTTTTCTTACAATTCGCATCTGCAAGGTGGGGGGGGGGGGGGGGGAGGAGAGAGAAAGAGAGTGAGAACCACAGCAGAAACTCAAAGCTGTTTGTTCAGGAACTGTATGAAGCAAGAGCAAGACTGACTTGGCAGAAGCGGAATCTGGTTTTCCTGGAAGGGAGTGACTGAACTTGCTGTACAAAAACTGAAGCAAACCTGCACTTCCCGGTATGTTTTCAAGGACAAAAGCAGTTGGGTGATTTGGCTTTGCAGGTCGAGCAGGTGAAAAAAGGAGGAGAAAGAAAAGTTAAACTTTAACAAGCAGTTAGTTATTGCCATTTCTTTATTCCTTTGGGACCCTAAGTGTTCACCATTGGTAAGAAAGGAAGTAATCATTGCAGTATGCAATAGGAGGGGAAGAGAACCCTTTATGAAATTGATAGTAACATGGAGTTATTCTCTAAAATGCATGGCTTTAGACCATACCGGTGCCTCTCTTTTTTTGCACAGTGTTTATTCATGTTCCTGAAAGATCATCCTGTGGAGTCTTTCATAACAAGCATGTTTTCCTTCTTGAACCCTTGAACAGAACAATATCCTTTTCTGCCTCACCAGTGGCCCTATTTGGATACACATGAAATTCTTCTGTAACCCAGCCTTTTCCAGTTCCAGTTCTGGCTCACAGCAACATAGTTTTATATAAGACTGATCCTTCTGTCATTTGATATCATTCGCTGCAGGCCAGAATGAAACATGTTTCTGGTGTGCTGTGCTCTTCTTACTACACGTTTCATTTTCCAAGCAAGGTCTCAAATCCAGCTGAGATGATCAGTACAAACAAACCAAAAATACAGTGATGCTGTTTGCTGACATCACTGTTTCTTTACACACAAGAAACTTTGTTTTGTCTGTGAGAAACGAAGACATCTTTGAGCTGTGCAGAATAAAGGATACAGCACATCGTCTAGCCAGGAAAATGTACTGAGGGCTCAGGAATGTTTAAAGTGGAGTAGAAAAACGGCTGGATAATCCAGGCTTGAATTAGAGAGATGATAAAGTTCTTTGTGATCCTATGTATGTCTCCCTGGATGTCTGAACTCAGTAGGCTAACAGTGCTTTCCTGTACTTAAACAGGTGAGAAAGCCAACCTTACTGAATTCAGTTGGATTTATGGATGAGTAAAGGAGCTCCCAGTGGCACAGCGGGTTAAACCACTGGGCTGCTGAACTTGCTGACCGAAAGGTTGGCAGTTTGAATCCGGGGAGCAGAGTGAGCTCCCTCTGTTAGCCTCAGCTTCTGCCAACCTAGCAGTTTGAAAACATGCAAATGTGAGTAGATTAATAGGTACCACTCCGGCAGGAAGGTAATGATACTTCATGCCATCATGCCGGCCACATGACCTTGGAGACGTCTACGGACAATGCAGTCTCTTCAGCTTAGAAATGGAGATGAGCACCACCAACCCCCAGAATTGGACAGGACTAGACAATGTCAGGGAAAAACCTTTACCTTTAAAGTATGGCAGCTTTATTCTCCCACTGGTATGTAGGGGTTCATATACCCTAGAATATTTCACAGATGAAAATTAGGATATGGTTGCCAAACAACATCAGAATATGGCCAAGATGTCAAACGTTATTGATAAGGAAGAACAGAAAAGCTAGGGGCACTTTTCTTTTCCTTGAGCCTACTAAGAAGGGCAAGACTGTGCATTGTCCACTCTATTCCCTGCTGCTAAATTAACTGAGTGTAAACCGTTTTTGTGTTTGAACTGAGCCGGAAGCAACTGAAGTTAACGGTAGGCAAAGGGTGAGAAGAAAAGAGGGAAACTGGGAAATTTCAAAAGTAGGATGACAAAAGATTAATTGGGACTATTCATTCCAAACTGGGACAGTTGGAGGGTGTGGCTTCAAAACACCACTACTGCAAAATACCAGTTGCATTTTTCCCCTCCCTTGAGGAATGTTAACCTTGAATGCCAGGTTAAATTTTACTCCCATTTCACAGATGAACTGTAGCTAAGGCTGGATAAAATGTAAAGGTTTCCCCTTGACATTAAGTCTAGTCGAGTCGTGTCCGACTCTAGGGGGTTGGTGCTCATCTATTTCTAAGCCAAAGAGCTGCTATTGTCCATAGCATGTCCAAGGTCATGTGGCTGGTATGACTGCATGGAGCACCATTACCTTCCCACCGGAGCGGTACCTATTGATCTACTCACATTTGCATGTTTTTGAACTGCTAGGTTGGTAGAAGCTGGGTCCAATAGCAGGAGCTCACTCTGCCCCCCTGATTTGACCCGCCAACCTTTCGGTCAGCAAGTTCAGGAGCTAAGTGGTTTAATCCATTGCACCACCGGGGGCTCCAAGACTGGATATACAAGGCTATATAATGCAGTTTGAACTGCATGATATGGTCAGTGTAGAGTAGACCCCATATAATGCAGTTCAAACTGCATTGTATGACAGTGTAGATCCAGCTTAAGTTACTTGTATTCAAGCTGACCTTTGAAACTTTGTGTGTGCTTCTCCAGACGTTGCTTCCTTTGCTTTTGCTCTAGCAATGGGAGGTGAGCTAGGAAGTCGCCAAAGGGCTGGAGATGTTCCATGTAAGGACTCTGCGTGCTGTGGTTTTGTCTGCAGAAGCAGTGGTAGTTCTGTTTACTTGACTTTGGTCACAAGCCACGGCTTCCTATCTGGCTCTATGTATCTGTGTGTAAGTGTGTGCACGAGCCTGTATGGGTGCAAGACATCCCATGACTAGCCATTTGTGTGAAGTGGATTGCTAAACATCTTTCTCTCCTTTCTACCCCCAGCCTGCATCCAGGGCTTAATGTAAGCCAGGGCTGCTTGCCAAAGCTTATCCCTTCAGCCAGAGAATGTTTTCATTAACTCTGGCAAGGACAGAACTTGGAAAGTTACCTTAAGGAAGTCATCGGTTGCAGTAAGTATAAGGTTCTTGGTACTGTTGTTACTGCTATTGTTACCATCTTTAAAAGTTATTCTTGATTTCCTGTTTCTCAAATGTAGATATGTCTTTTTAGTTATTATTTTTTCAACATTCGGAATGCCATAAATCCCATCTCTTTCTCATCAGTTCAACAGCCACAAGAATGAACACAAAGCATGAGCCAGCACTTACGCCATGTGATATTCCTCCACCACCATTTGATGAGGCCACTCTTCCCTCATTATAAAACTAATTAAAAGTTGTAATTAAACTTGAAAAGAGTGAGATTATCCCTCATTAGCATAATGTAACTCAGGATTTTATCACACAAACCCACTATTTCACTACAGTTGTGTTATCGTCGATATTGAATACATATTGAATGGAGCACCCTCGATATTGCACTTCTTTTCCTTAGCATAATTGTGCCAGTCTGCTTCTGGTGTGAGAGAATTGGCCATCTATAAGGACGTTGCCCAGGGGATGCCCAGATGTTTTTGACATTTTTACCATCCTTGTGGGAGGCTTCTCTCATGTCCCCACATGGAGTTGGAGCTGATAGAGGGAGCTCATCCGCACTCTCCCTGAGTTGGATTCGAACCGGCATACTTCAGGTCAGCAACCCAACCTTCAAGTCATCAGTCCTGACAGCACAAGAGTTTAACTCACTACCACCCTGTGGATACCTAAAATCATAGATAGTAGCAAATCCTATATTTTGACCAGGGCTGGTTCGTTATGGAAGCCCTTGAAGCTGGCGCTTTGGGCACAGCCCTTGCTGGGCGCTCTCCCGGTGGTGGTGGCGGTGGCGACCATTGGGTCGCTCGCCGCGGAAAAAGAAAGTCCTTGCTATTCTCGCTATTCTCTGGAGAGGACGTTGTCGCTGCCACCACCAGTAAGTTGGGGGGGGGCGTGATTTGGGGGGGGGGGCGCGGCCCTAGGTTTGCATACATAGTGAAAAAACCTAGGGCCGCTGCTGATTTTGATTATACTTGAGTTGGAAAAATATGGGGAGTAGTTTTTGGAGGTAAGTGAAACTATGGAAATCAACTATGTCGATTTGGGGATCATGGTGTATCTCTGGAGCCCCCGGTGGCGCAGCAGATTAAACAGCTGAGCTGCTGAACTTGCTGACCAAAAGGTCCGCAGTTCTAATCCGGGGAGCAGGGTGCGCTCCCGCTATTAGCCCTAGCTTCTACCAACCTAGCAATTCGAAAACATACAAATGTGAGTAGATCAATAGGTACCACTTTGACAGAAATGTAATGGCTCTCCATGCAGTCATGCCGGCCACATCTACGGACAACACTGGCTCTTCAGCTTAGAAATGGAGATAATCACTACCTTCCAGAGTTGGACTCGATTAGACTTAATGTCAAGAGGAAACCTTTACCTTTTTACTTTATCTCTAAATACAAGTCTAAAAGCATCAGCCAGAATGGAGATCCTATGCAAGATATTTTGGGTTGCTTTTAAAATGGGTAGTTTTACTATTACCAGCACAATTAAAGTTGGTGATGTTGCTGCAATTTTCCTTTTCACTGCTTGCACACATGCCTGCACCTGTTGGGTTTATATGTGTCATGCCATGTATCTCTGAAAAGCAAAGTGGCTCTGCTTCTTAGCTGGGGCTGCTATCTTCTTTTTCACATCTACTTAAATCCATCTCCAACATTTCTGATCTTTGGAGTCTTATTCCACTAGATACTTTTGTGCCAAGAGTCCAGAATTTGTTACGGGAAACCCAACCCTTTGTCAATTGTGAACTAACAAGAGCCTGGGTGTAATTCAGTCCCTGGTGTGAGATCATTAGAGGCCACCAGTGAGTCATTCAGAGTGAGTATCAACTGTGCTATAATTATAGTTATGAACATATGTTGTAGAAGTTATTTTTAGATTGCTGCATCTCCCTGTGGTCATGTTGGCTAGGGGATTCTGTGAGCTGCAATTCAAAATGGTAAGATTTCCCACCACTGCTAATAAAGGTGAAGTGTTACTAAATTAAATAAAGTTCTTTTTGATTGTGTAAAATATTGTCTATGGATAGTTCTGCACTGCTGTATAATGCTGTTGGAACTGCATTATATATCAGTATAGATCCAACCTATGATGAACTGGACATCTCCACCAGCAAACTAACTACTTGTTAGTACTCCTGATAGAGAAGGATCGTGGAAGATGTGCTACAATCTAACAGAACCACAAAGTAGAAGACATAGGCAGGATGACACAGACTCCAGCCTGGTCTTTCCCACCTTGCCATCAAAGGCGTTAGAATATAGAGTTGGTATGCTGACCCAACAAGAAAGCAAACCTCTAATGCTCTGGCGATGGAGATGTGGACCCTAATAAGATGCAAAGAAAATGCCTGGTGATATGGGGAAAGCACACAGAGCATGTGTGGGCTTTGAAATTGCAATTGTTGTCCACCACAATGATCTTCCAAGGCATATTTCCATGTACTTCAGCCAATAGGCAGTTAAGGTGTCATTGAAACTCTACTGAAGTAGTACATTAGAAGGTGCTTTATTCCAGGTCAGAATATTCTATTTTTTTTATATGCCAAGTTTTGATGTAATCTGTTATATGTCTTTTTGCTGGCATTGAATGTTTGCCATATATGTTGGAAACTGCCCTGAGTTCCTCTGGGGAAATAGGGTGGTCTACAAATAAAGACTAATATTAATTAATATTATTTACCTGTCTAGTATCTCTAGCCTACAGTTTTTGAATACTAGTTGCTAAGGTAAACTAATATCACAACATGGCTGCTGGATCATAAACTTTGTCTGTATATAAAGGTGGACAAGACTTTGATCCCAAAATATGGAGAAAGTAGGAAAAATCAAGGATGCTCAAAAGTGTAGAGGTGGAAGGAAAATGTTCCATCTAGCACAATCCCCTACCAATGTAAATTTAAGTTAGAAAACTTAATTTTATGCATATACAATTCTGCAAACTTAATTAATTGAAAAAAGCATTGTTTAATTAAGATTTCTTGAATTACCACCCAAAAATAAATGATAAGGAGTTTTATTACATACATAATGATTGCCTCCAACTAGTGCATTTCACAATTAAAGGATGGGGGAAATAGTAATTAAGAGGCCACACCCACAAGGAACAGGAACCAACATCTTACAGTGGGATTAAAGGAAAATATTAATAATTCATTAGTTTGTCCTAAGGCCATGCTGAACAGGAAGCAATTAGAGCCAGAAATATCCAATTAAAGCTACAGGGCCTATTGCTGAATGGGATTTACTTCTGAACAAACCTGGTACAAGGATCGTCCCAGTGGAAAGGAAGGGCTGCAGTTCAGAACAAAGCTTATGCTTTGCATGTGGAAAGCCCTGGGTTCAATCCTTGGCATCTCCAGGTAGGGCAAGGAAATGATCCTTTCCAGAACTTTGCAAAGTGATGCCAATCAATGTCAACAGTATCATAGATGGACCAGTGGTCTAACTTGGTGTAAGGGTGTGTTTGGTCTACACTGTAGAATTAATGCAGTTTGATACCACTTGAACTGCTACAACTCAATGTTATAGAATCTTGGGAACTGTAATTTGGTGAGAGAAGGCTACAGCTCCCATGATTCCATAACATTGAGACATGGCAATTAAAATGGTGTCATAATGCATTAATTTGACAGAGTAGTTGCACACTGAGACGGCTTTTTATGTACCCAGTGTAGTTTTTTATCAAGTGGCCTAAAGAACACTTATTTTGATGTTGCTTTCAGATGACTTTAGAGAAGCGGTGCTTTGGTGGGGAGCCAACATGGTGCAGTGGTTTGATCACTGGACTATGACTCTGAGGAACAGGGTTCGATTCCTGGATCAGCCACTGGCTGACTGTGGGTAAATTATGTAGTCCAGAAAACCCCATGATAGGGTGGCCTTAATGTCACCATGGGTCAGCAACAACCTGAAGGCACACAATGAGAATAACAGAGCCCCAACATGAAGGCACTCTATATTAACAGTGGCATTAGGACAGATTAGGTAAGAATGAAGCACTGCCAACCAACTAACAGAATAGGAAAAGCTCTCTAGCTTGATCCTGTGTTTTCAGTAGCAGGAAACATATGAACAGAATTCAGAAAGTGACACACAGCAGAACATTGTCACCTACTAATGGCTGCAGATAAAAAAAGGTCAGTGCAAAAGATGGGACATTGACAAAACAGGAATGTGATGGACAGATTAGGGGCTGAGAAGGAAGTTGCAAAAGTAAAAAGATCACAATGGAGAATTTAGGGAAAGTGAATAACTCATGTCCTGATGGACCAGTTTTATAATATATATATACCCTGGCTGTAAACAAGCAGCTCATATAAGTTACACAGTAAATATGCATAGGCATGTGGGTATGGGGCACTCTTGTTTTTAATATAAACATGTTTATGTTGTACCCCTTGGCTGGTCAGGTGGTTGAGCGTATGAACTTGTTGGGCACTTTACAGCTGGAGAAAGTTTAATCAAGTGTGCAAAGACCAAGGTGTGAGACAAAGGGGGGAGGGAGAGATGGTATCTCTGTGACTAAAGCAATGTGTAAGACACACCAGGAAGCTTATAATGTTTCTGCTTTTGTTGTGTTTTGCTTCTGCTAGAAACAGTGTCCTTCTTCCTTCCTGCAGTTCCCCATTATTCCTGCGAATATTGGGTCCTTTCATTCTACAAAGCTAGAGCACATTGATTCCATTTTAACTGTCATAGCAGTTTCATGTGGAATTTTGTAGTTTTGGGACTATAGCAGCTGTCTGATTGAAAAGTCCAAAGTCTGCCTCTCTAAACTGCAAATCCCATGATTTCATAAGATGGAACCACAGCAGTTAAAGTAGAATCATAATGTTATAACTAGGTAGTGTGAAAGGAGTCCTGCAAAACGTTAAACATGTATAGCAATTTAACACCATTTTAAAACTACCTCTACCCTATTTTTTGGAATCCTGGGATTCATAGTTTCACATGGACTTTGAGCGCTTTGCTGGAAAACTGTTAGAGTGTACCCATGGATGAGGGCTGGAGGTTATAATTCTTAATACATTATCAAACTCCAGATCTTGGTATTACATAGGATCTGATTGTGGTAGTTAAAGCAGTATCACTGCTATAAATGTGCAGTATCTATGCATCCCTGGTTTTATTAGTATTGGATGCCAATTTATATCATTGGATATTACAATAATAATAATAACTTATATCCCACCCCCATCTTCCCGAAGGGACTCAGGGCAGCTTACATATGGCACTAAAGTACCTAAGAACAGAGCATAAAATAAAACACAATATAAAATGCAATTCAATAAAACAATAAGCATATAAAACAACAATTTAAAACTCAATTAAAGCAGCATTCATCTGGCGGTAAGCAACTGTAAACATGACCAGGCTGTAAACAATGGGTAAGGGAATGGGATAAGTGCAAAGGATCAAAGTGGAAATGTGCAGCCATGGGACGAGGGCATGGAGTGAAATGCAAGAGAGCGTAACAGTTGCACATAACAACTAGGGGACTAGGAGTTCTCAAAAACTTGTTTGAACATCCAGGTCTTTAAGTCCTTGCGAAAGGTGGACAGTGTGAAGGCTTGCCTATTGATCTCAAAGATTTGCCTCCCTGACACAAAATAGAGAACCCCTTTTTAGTTAACCAAAGGTCTACTCTATAGAGCAAGCATGGGCAAACTTGGGGCCTCCAGGTGTTTTGGACTTCAACTCCCACAATTCTTAACAGCCTACCGGCTGATAGGAATTGTGGAAGTTGAAGTCCAAAACACCTGGAGGGCCTAGGTTTGTCCATGCCTGTACTAAGGTGGGGATTTGATTCGATACTGTTTCTATTCTGATGCTGCAGAACCAGTTTGGACAATTTTTTCAGTACTGAGTACTGCTGGAAAAGAGAGCGGTGTACTCGGAGAGGCATGCTATTTTGAGGCCTGTTTGCTGCTGAGAAAAAAGGGAGAAGAAGCCTTTCTGATATCCCCAAATGACAGAAACAAAATTGACTAGATTTCTTTAACCAATCTGCAGCCTGTCTGGCACATGAAATGGATGGCTTTTAAGTAATGTTAAACAGCAATCTGATCCTGCCCCAGCCCAGTGGGATGGGGGACCTTGTGAGTTTAGATGTTCCTAGTCTTCAACTGACATCAGCCCTAAGCAGCATAGCCAATCCAACAACACCCACAGAGCTACACCTTCCTCTTTCTTGCTATTCAAAGTGTACTTGAGGTAAGTCAGGTGTAGGCTTAGTTTCAGTGAGGCGGGCTATGGTGCAGCCAGCTGCAATAAATCCCTATTGACCAAGAGGTCATGAGTTCAAACCAGCTCAGGTTGGATTGAGTGCCCGACCATTAAAAATAGCCTAGCTCGCTGTTGACCTAAGCAACCTGAAAGATAGTTGCATCTATCAAGTAGGAAATTTAGGTACCGCTTATGCGGGGAGGCTAATTTAACTAATTTATGACTCCATAAAAATCGTCCAGCAGCGTGTGGAAGAATGAGGAAGTAATCCATCAAGGACTTGGTGTCACAATGGATGATAAAACAGCAGCTCCCCCTGTGGCCGGAATCGAGCATACTCCCTGGAAGCTGAAAGCTGGAAAATGTTAAATTGCCTCTGTGTCTTTGACTCTGTCTCTGTCTGTGTGTTGTATGTCTAATGGCATTGAATGTTTGCCATGTATATGTACATTGTGATCCGCCCCGAGTCCTCTTCGGGGTGAGAAGGGCGGAATATAAATACTGCAAATAAATAAATAAATAGATTTTGCACAGCAAAAGCTTGAAACATGTTTATTACAACATTTGATTTTTCAAAGAATTTATTTTGAAGTAGAAGGAACTGAAACATATTCAGCAATAACAATTACCTGGATCAGTGATTGTGGGAGAATGAAAGGGAAGCTGATACCCTCCCTGGGGCACATCTCCAGACAACAACAACTTTTAAAATAGACAGCCCCTTCCCTCTACCCAGATGGTAAAACCAAGCTTCCAAGTAGAAGTCATGGTTCCTGGCATCCTTCAAAACATATCCTATATAGCAGAAATAGCATGCTTTAGGAGCATGCCTGCTATGTGGTTGCCCATTTCCCCCCACTGCTCTTTGTAGCCTGTACCTTTAAAGTACTTGAAGCACAAACATTAGCAGGTGTTGTTTATCTCTTTGCTGTGAAAAGTCTCACCAGCTGGTTTATGCCCACCAAGTTTCAGTTAAAAATGCTAGCTAGAGCATCAGAGTTGTCTGCATGGAAACAACAACAAAAGCAATGAAGTCCTGCTCTCATTCTAGAAAAAGAAGAAGGTGTAACATGCCCTGGGCCAGGCATTTTTTAAAGGAACAGTTGAGGGTCCAAATGGATACCCAGAATTTGCTTGGGGTGCATCTGTATTGTAGATTTAATGCAGTTTGACACCATATGAACTGCCTTCACTCAATGCTATGGAATCCTGGAGTTTGTATTTTGGTGCGACACCAGCACTTTTGGCCAGAGAAGATTAAAGATCTGCTAATACAATAACTCCAATCATTCTATCACATTGATCGGGCTTGTCCCCATGTAAGCTGCTCCAAGTCCCTTCGGGGAGATGGAGGCGGGATACAAAAATTAAGAAGTTGTTGTTGTTGTTGTTGTTGAAGTTCAATTGCTGCCAAACTGCACTAATTCTACAGTGTAGATGCACCCTCTCTTGTTGGAGACAATGGACATATACAATTTAATTGATGATCTTAGAATACAGATTCAGAATGGAAGCTACACTGACAAATGGTGGTGTTTGTATGTACTTGCAACTTTATATTTACTCCCCGACTGTTGTATTAAAATAACACATACCCCTCAATTCAGATATTAGAATTCTGTGTCACAATGAAGCTTCTAGTCCTGAACTACTTGAATGGGGAAGCTGACTCCCATTTCTTTTAGAATGACATGGTGTTTGATCAAACAACCAAATTCCCAGTCATAGCTGCATAACTGCACTCCAATACCATTCACCATAGTGGTGTTCACTATGTATGTCTACTGGATCTGAATACATTGAAACTGGAAGATACAGCGGTCTTCATTTCTCAATGTACATTTAGCTACCTACAATATTGTATTCCCACTTTCTGGTGTGTTACTTTCTACAGCATAGAATCCATGCCATATGGGTAGGAATCATGTAGATCTCCGATAGCCCTAGCTAATAGTGAAAGACGGTGGGACTTCAAGTCCTACAACATCTGGATGGCTGTATGCTTTCCATTTAAAATAGGACTACAACTACAATTTTCCCACATTGGCTATGCTTAATTTTTTTATCATGTCAGAAGCAACTTGAGAAAACACTACAAGTTGCAAGTTGCATCAATAGGGGTATAGCGTCTAGATCCAGGGAAGTCATGCTCCCCCTCTATTCTGCCTTGGTCAGACCACACTTGGAATACTGTGTCTAATTTTGGGCACCGCAATTGAAGGGAGATGTTGACAAGCTGGAAAGCATCCAGAGGAGGGCAACTAAAATGATCAAAGGTCTGGAGAACAAGCCCTATGAGGAGCGGCTTAGAGAGCTGGGCATGTTTAGCCTGCAGAAGAGAAGGCTGAGAGGAGACATGATAGTCATGTACAAATACGTGAAGGGAAGTCATAGGGAGGAGGGAGCAAGCTTGTTTTCTGCTGCCCTGCAGACTAGGACACGAAACAATGGCTTCAAAATACAGGAAAGGAGATTCCACCTGAACATCAGGAAGAACTTCCTCACTGTGAGAGTTGTTCGACAGTGGAACTCTCTGCCCCAGATTGTGGTGGAGGCTCCTTCTTTGGAGGCTTTTAAGCAGAGGCTGGATGGCCATCTGTCGGGGGTGTTTCGAATGCGATTTCCTGCTTCTTAGCGGGGGGTTGGACTTGATGGCCCATGAGGTCTCTTCCAACTCTACTATTCTATGATTCTATGATTCTATGAAGTAGCTTCTGGTGTGAGAGAATTGGCCATCTACAGAGATATTGCCTGGGGACACCCGGATGTGTTAGCTGGGAGGCTTCTCTCGTGTCCCCGCAAGCTAGAGCTGACAGACGGGAGCTCACCCCATCTCATAGATTCGAACTGGCAACCTTCAGGTCAGCAATCCAACCTTCAGGTCAGCAGTTCAGCTGGCACAAGGGTTTAACCCACTGCGCCATGACAGCTCCTTTGGCTATGTTTGATAGGGCTGCTTGAAGTGCTGCAATTCCCTTAGGAGTACTGTAATTGTGTATTCCTGCATGATAGGGGTTAGACTAGATGGCCTTTGTGTTCCCTCCCAATGCTAAGATTCTATGAAAACAACAGTCACATTCTTCAAGTCAGCTTTTTCACACTAGAGCCCCTTCCACACAGCTGTATAAAATCCACATTGAACTAGATTATATGGTACTGTGGACTCAGATAATCCAGTTCAAAGCAGATACTTTGGATTATCTGCCTTGGTATTCTGTGTTATATGGCTGTGTGGAAGGGCCCTAAGAAAGCAGAGAAAAATACTCAGGTTCTTGACTCATCCTTAACATGGTCAGGATTGCTTCACTTTTATGACAAAGGGAAGCTATCTAGATGCAAACAGTAACTATCGGGTTCACTGGTGTGTTATTTTTGAGCAAAATTCTTTCCAGGAGAAGAAAGAGAGAGACTTCTGGCAAGGTCTGTCACCTTTAATGGGTCAAAGGCCCTTTATACTACTTCCTTCATACAATATCTTTATATTATGAATAAATAACAGCATTATATATCATTATATATATCAATAATGTTTATTTAAATTATTCAAAGCAGCACAGTTGTTCTGGTTGTTTGTCTTCAAATTGCTTCGTATTTCATAGTGAGTCTAAGAAATTTTCTTGACACGATTTGCCCCTGCTTTTTCCTGAGGCCAAGGGCCCTTCCACACAGCCATATATCCCAGAATATCAAAACAGAAAATCCCACAGTATCTGCTTTGAACTGGGCTATCTGAGTCCACACTGCCATATATTCCAGTTCAAAGCAGATGGGATTTTATTCAGCTGTGTGGAGATGGCCTGGATGGATTTCCATGTCTAAGGGCCCTTCCACACAGCCATATAACCCAGAATACCTTCCCACTGGAGTGGTACCTATTGATCTACTCACATTTGCATGTTTTCGAACTGCTAGGTTGGCAGAAGCTGGAGCTAACAGCGGGCGCTCACTCCGTTCCCCGGATTTGAACCTGGGACCTTTCGGTCTGCAAGTTGAGCAGCTCAGTGCTTTAAAACACTGAGCCATCGGAGGCTCCAGCCACAAACGTAACACAACTAGTAATTGAAGAAAACAGGAAAAAAAATCTAACTATCCCAGGTTGTGATGTAACTTTAAAAAGTAGACAGTCAAAAGTCCACTTAAAACAAAGGAGAACGAACTTAAGTGTTTATAAAGTTATAATGTCTACTTTGCAAGTTACTATTTTATTTCTAAATGTGCACATTTATCAAAAAAATTAATAAAAGTCTATATGCATGCATAGATACATTATTATTATTATTATTATTATTATTATTATTATTATTATTATTATTACGCACTTTTCCTCGTGGCTTGAGACAGGTTACAGCATAGCGAAAAATGCATTATTATCACAAGGTTTTTAAAAAAGGTTTTCCTCTGACATTAAGTCCAGTTGTGTCTGACTCTGGGGGTTGGTGTCATCTCCATTTCTAAGCCAAAGAGCCGGCTTTGTCCATAGACACCTCCAAGGTCATGTGGCCGGCATGACTGCATGGAGCACTGTTACCTTCCCTCCAGAGCAGTACCTATTGATCTACTCACATTTGCATGTTTTCAAACTGCTAAGTTGGCAGAAGCTGGGGCTAACAGTGGGCACTCACTCCACTCCCTGAATTCAAACCTGTAACCTTTCAGTCCACAAGTTCAATAGCTCAGCGCTTTAACACGCATTCTATGAAATACACATATTAAAATGTATTTCTACAAAGTACATATTAAAAATAAAGAACAAGAGGCAAGTTTAAAATTTACGATTAAAACTGACTGGGTAGGTCTGCTGGAAGAGATAGGTCTTCAGATGTGTAATAAATTCCAAACAGCTCATTTAGCTGTCTGATCTTTTCCGGCAGGTCATTCCACAGTCTCTGGTCCAATGCAATATTTCCTTCCATCTTGTATAAAGTGATTGAACTTGACTGTGCCATTCCCTCCCTTCAGCTTAGAAGTCCGTTGTAGTGACTTCCCATCCTTTGGGTTAGAGACAGTTTTGTGCAGTTCTGTTCTTCCTTCCTATTACAATATTTTTCCATTCTTCCTTCTCGTATGATAGTTATTATTTATCAATTCCATACAAATGTGTTGCCACACTGGCCTCCACAGACAAGAGTTCTTTCTCCCACCCTGGACCTTCCACAGATATATAAGCCTCCCTGGGGAAAACGTCAGGAGAGAATGCTTCTGGAACATGGCCATACAGCCCGGAAAACTCACAACAACCCACAGATTCCATACAAAGAATTTGACAAATTTATGATGTCTATTTTGAATCTGTCTACTTTAAGAAGAGGATGTAAGGCCTACAAGACAAGTGTGGAAGAATATAAATAAAGAGCAAAGAGAAGGAAACACAAAAACAGATAATGTTGTAGAAAATCAGTTCAAGTGTTTTTTCTTGCCTCTCTAGTGCCATCTTATGGAAATTCATTTTATTATTATTTATGGACAAGTTCTTTTAAACTGCTGAGCTTTGAACCTCTCAACCAAACTGTCCCCTTCAGATTTTTTAAAGTTGTTCAAGATGTGTTTTCAAAATAAATCTCTCTGAAGCCTTAACATATGCTAAAAGGGAGGGTAGGAGTGCTAAGATTTCCATTTCAGGCTTTGACAAATAATAATGAATTCAAGAAGATGTGAAATTATTTGGCTCCATAACCCCAACTGCATTGACAAACATCTTTAATGGAACCGGTATATTATAAACATAATGGTGAACGAAATTAGATCCAGTAATTCTTTTACTCCTTAAATAAAATAAAGTACAAATCCCTTGCCATGCAAGGCTATACTTTCAGTTATAACAGATATATTATTGAGTTGCTGTGAATTTTCTGGACTGTATGGCATTCTCTCCTGACGTTTCACCCACATCTGGACAATTTCAACAGAAAGGAGGAAACGATGAAAATGAACAATATCTGGCTACCAGTATCAAAAAAACTCTAAAATCAGGACATTAAATAAAGAACAACACTCAGAAAATGGGAGAATTCCAGGCAGGAAACAATCAGAGCCAGCTGACACATCCCAACGAAGGATTCCCCCAGGCAGGAAGCAGCCAGGCTTTGAAGCTACAAGGCTATTCAAATCTAATCAAGGTAGCCAATTGCAACATTCACACTTGCCTCAAGCAGACAAGAGTTCTTTCTCCCATCCTGGAGTTTCCACAGATATATAAATCCTACTTGCCTAATTTCCAACAGACCTCACAACCTCTGAGGATGCCTGCCATAGATGTGGGGTTTTATTTCTGTGTCAGGAGCAACTTGAGTCGCTCCTGGAGTGAGAGAATTGGCTGTCTGCAAGGACGTTGCTCAGGGGACACCCGGATGTTTTTGATGTTTTTACCATCCTTGTGGGAGGCTTCTCTCATATCTCCGCATGGAGCTGGAGCTAATAGAGGGAGCTCATCTGCACTCTCCCGGGTGGGATTCGAACCTGGCAGCCTTCAGGTCAGCAACCCAACCTTCAAGTCACAAGGCTTTAGCCCACTACTCCACCGGGGTCTCCTAGATAGATGTGGGTGAAATGTCAGGAGAGAATGCTTCTGGAACAAGGCCGTACACCCCGGATAATTCACAGCAACCCAGTGATTCCACAGAGTTATTCTTGATTGGAAGATTTTCTACCATCAGACAGGGCTTATATATGGGAGAATATGTAATTACAAAGGGGCCTAAATACCCTAAAGGCACCAGTTCCCATCTAATCTTGGAAACCAGGCAGGATCATCCCTGGTTAGTACTTTGACGGGGAGCTGTCAATGGATGCCGGGTGCTATGGGCTATGTTTCATAAGCAGGACCTGGCAAAATCACCCCCTTGCCTAAAAAAAACCCTATGAAATTAATGAGTTCACCATAATTCAACAAACGGCTTGAAGGCACAGACCTGTAATTGTTCCCTGGGTGTATGAGGAATTGTTTCATAGAAGGAAATTGCAAATTGCCATTGATAGGGGATGTTTATTTATTCATTCATTTATCTGGCTCTGGGAATTTACATGGTCAATGATGAAATCATTCTTAGCCACAATGGCAACAGGGAAGCTGCTCGTGGGATGGTAAGTGTGTCTTTATTAAATTTTACAGTTCTTGCTTACAGAGGGTGGAAAAGCTAATTTTTTAGACAAGAAGTCCACAAATCACCCAAGCAACATGACATTGGCCTTCCTGGCTGAGGATCCTGAATACTGTACTCTCATTCCCCCAGTAACTTTCCCCAACCTTATTCCTGACTTTGGCTTCATCTACATTGCCATATAAAATCCAGATTATCTGCTTTGAACTGGATTATATGAATCTACACAGGGACCTTCCAGACAGGTCCTATATCCCAGTATCTGACCCCAGGTTTTCTGCTTTAAACTGGATCATAGGAGTCTGCATTGCCAGATAATCTGGGATAAAATAGAAAACCTTGTATTGGATTCTGGATATAGGGCCTGTCTGGAAGGACCCTCAGTCATACAATCCAATTCAAAGCAGATAATCTGGATTTTATATGCCAGTGTAGATGGGCTCGGGCTGTGGCGCAGGCGGGAGAGCAAGCCAGCTGCAATTAACTGCAATGAATCACTCTGACATGAGTTCGAGGCCGCTTGGAGCCTATGTTTGTTTGTCTTTGTTCTATGTTAAAAGGCATTGAATGTTTGCCTATATGTGTAATGTGATCCGCCCTGAGTCCCCTTCGGGGTGAGAAGGGCGGAATATAAATGCTGTAAATAAATGAATAAATAAATTGAAAGATGAAAGGAGCCATATTCTGGGGATGCTTGCATATGCAACCCAAAAGGTATCTGTTACAGGTTTTCCTGGCATGGCTGGTGTTACAATTGTTGTTGGTGCTGTTTTATTATTATTTTCATTTATACAGGGAGCGGAATGAGCTTCTGCCAATCTAGCAGTGTGAAAATGCAAATGTGAGTAGATCAATAGGTACCGCTCCGGCGGGAAGGTAACGGTGCTCCATGCAGCCATGCCAGCCATATGACCTTGGAGGTGTCTATGGACAACACCGGCTCTTCGGTTTAGAAGTGGAGATGAGCACCAATCCCCAGAGTCAGGCACAACTAGACTTAATGTCAGGGGAAAACCTTTACCTTTACCTACCCTATGTTTCTCTCAATAAAGGGACTCAAGGTGGGTTACAATGTATTTAAAATGGTAGGAACAACTTCTGCAAGGAAAGCACTACATTGCACATAACACGTTTATTTGCTTTTGTACCCTGTCAGTATTGTTGCTTTGTAATTCAAGGCATACCTGATGAATAGGGCAAGGAATGAGAAATATGCACTGGCAGGGATGCAAATAGAAAGCTGTGGCAAATTCCTGCTTTCTGATTCATCACTATGGTGTGATTTTGCCACACTCATACTTTACCATAACATTTACAAATAAGTGGAAACATCTGACAAGACAATAAACTGGCTACAAAGGTCCAAATGAGACCCCTCAGGCTTTTGAATGAAGCTGATGATCAGCCCCGGAAAGACCTGCAAGACAGAGCAGGAAGCTAGGCAGAAACTGTATGGCCTGTCCTTAATAAAAGGACAGGAAGTTCTAAACTCTGTCTAATGACTGCCCCCTCGTGACTATCAATATAACAACATACCATCTATTTTAAGCACCGCAGAATTATAGCACTTTGATTCCACTAGTGCAAGCATGGCTAAACTTCAGCCCTCCAGGTGTTTTTGACTTCAACTTCCACAATTCCTAACACCTGGAGGGCCGAAGTGTGCCCATGCCTGCACTAGTGTCATAGATCCATCCAATTGAATCCTTGTTTTAGCAGTTTAGGAAATGGCATTTAGTGGAGAGAGACTACTTGCCTTAGCCAACCACAAACCTCAGGATGCAGCCATGGCAGTTAAAGTGGAATCTCAATGCTATAATTGTGCAGTGTGCAAGTGTCCTAGAATTATTGGAGGTAAAGAAAAGTTATTTCAGACAAAGAACTCAGATTTAACACAGCTCTCTAAAAATATCACCACACAGAGAAAAACAATCAGTGGTATTAACAAAAAGAGAGCCTGAATCCTTGCCCCTTTAAATCAGTTGTTCCCTACCTTTGGCTCTCCTGGTGTTCTGGAATTCCACTCCCAGAAATCCCAGCCAGCTTAGTGGCTGTTAGGAATTGTGGGAGCTGAAGTCCAAAACACCTGGAGGACCAAAGTTTGGGAACTACTGAATTAAATAATGATAAAACCAGAATTTTCAGTTCAAATGTCCTCATACATTCATCAGCCATGAAGTGAGTGACAAAAACTACAGAGATTTTTGGCAGTAGGTGGTTGTCAAGATATGATAGTACAGGTTGAGTACTCCTTGTCCGAAATGCTTAGGACCAGGACAAGAGTGTTTAATGTATATGTTTTATTTGCCAGATATATGTTGTATGGCATCGAATTGTGCCTCTATATGCGCTGCTCTGGGTCCCCTTTGGCATGAGAAGGGCGGGATATAAATATGGCAAATAAAAATAAATAAATAAAATGTGGGTTTATTTTTTTCAGATTTTACCATTTTTGCATTGGTTTACATAATAGAATATCTTGAAGTTGGAACCCAAGACTGAACATGAAATTCATCTATGTTTCATTTATGTTTTATACACATAGCCTGAAGTTTATGCAATCTTTTAAATAACTTTGTGCTTGAAACAAAGTTTTTGTGCATTGAACCATCAGATAGCAAAGGTGACATTATCTCAATGATTCATGTGAACAATTTTGGATTTTGGAATATTTCAGACTTCTGTATAAGTGATGCTTAACCCGTATTAATGTGCATGCATGAGATTTTTTTGAAGAGTATTGTATAGGTTGTAAGGTATTTTCTGAAGATAAAGGTAAAGGCTTTCCCCTGACATTAAGTCTAGTCATGTCCAACTCTGGAGGTTGGTGTCATCTCAATTTCTAAGCATTGTCCGTAGACTCCTCCAAGGTCATGTGGCCGGCATGACTGCATGGAGTGCTGTTGCCTTCCCACCAGAGCGGTATCTATTGATCTACTCACATTTGCATGTTTTCGAACTGCTAGGGTGGCAGAAGCTGGGACTAACAGTGGGAGCTCATCCCGCTCCCCAGATTCGAACTCCCAAGTTCAGCAGCTTAGCAGTTTAACCCACTGCGCCACCAGCGTTTCTGAACCCAGTAAGAATTATAATGCATTGAGAATTAGCATTGAACAACTCGTCAGATTTTAGAGTCCTAGGACCCTTTCACCCCGTTTGAGGAATGAAGGCCGATGCTGGACATCACACGACATCATGAGACTTCCATCATAGTTCACGCCCCCAACTGGGGTGAAAGTATCGCTGGACGCTTTCCCTGGCAACATGGGAGGCTTCCCATGTTGTAGTGGCCCCAATGGAGCCGGCACAGATCCTACTCATAATGGCAACGTTTTGCTCATGTGATAGAGAAAGCATGTGTTGGACAACAGAAGCCCAGTGAAGCAAAGCGGCAAAGCTTTATGATGAAGTCATGAGTGAGCATTGTGGTTAGGGCTAGAGGTTAATGTACACTTTTAATATTTTCTGAACCCACTGAGATTGCCAGTGTCCCTCCAAATGGGTCCAAACTACAGAAAACCACAGTTTGCCACATCGGCTTCTTGATATCTCAGTTTTTGAGACATATATGGGACATTTTTGTCCGCTGTATTACATTGTCTAGTGCAAAAAAGGCAAATGGCAAAAATAAAGTAAAGCAACAGCTTTCCTCCCAACCATATTTTGATGGTTTGGCATTAGCACCTTCCTTTTCATAATAAAACTCTCATTTTAACTGCTATTGGTAGCCATTACTTGCTGAAAAATGCATTGTTCCAGATGCCATGGTTTTCAACCATCATGAAATTAACCAAATGAAATGTTCTGGCTATGTTTTATAATGCAGTGTGTTCTGGCGTTCACTGCACCATAAAGTCTCTCATCTATATAGCTGTCCACGTAATTCCATTTGACACCCTGGTTATTCATCTTTTATTTCTTCGCTGATGAGAATGTTACCAAAACATTGAAGAACTGTCTTTTTTGGGGAAGGGGGTTATTCATTTGTCACAAGTTTGGCACTCATGACAATGAAAGACATCTGTAAAGATAAAAGAAATAGGCTGCTATCCAATGCTTGCACATTTTAGTTCTGTAAAACACTGTGGAAATTATATTCAAATATATAGCATGTTAGTCTGAATCATCCTTTATTACTTTTGAGATTAACTGGGAGAAAGTAGTTTGTAGCATAGACTCAGTCTACTTTCATAGACTCAGTCTACTTCCTCAGTTGGAGATGATCCATGGGGGTTATTCTTAATAAATATCTACGGTAATTTTTGGCAGTGCACTCTGAATTGATTGACATGTTTTAAGAAAAACTCCATGGATTGTACAGATTCATCGGTTCTTAGAAAAGAACTTGAATGTGAACAGAGAAGAGGAACAAATCTACTGAGAAATTCATCTGTAATCTTAATGAAAAATTTAGAACATGTAACTCAAATTAAATTACAGAATACAGAGGGGAATCCCGTGGTTTAAATCATAACGGCAATATATTGGAGGCTGAATTACTGTGAATTGATGCTTTAATTCTGATAACATTAATTCATTATATGAATATGAACACAAGTTTAAAAAATGGGGAAACAAACCCATTCTGAATCAATCTAGCAGTGGTTTTCAGCCATTATGAAATAAAGTGTATGAACAAAAAAAAAACCTGTGATAGGTTCCCCTTAGAGTTGCCATAAATTGGAAACAACTTGAAGGTGCACAACAAAAACTATACTGAATTGTTTGTTTTGTTTGAAGATATTTCCATCAGTCTCTGTGCTACATGTAATATGTATTCTTTCAAAGAAAAAGCTGGCCATGTGAATGCAGCTGGTCACATGCAATAGAGAAGATGAGCCTGTTGAGAGGGAAGTTGAGAACCTGATCATCTGTCACACATCAGTGCAGATGTATGTGTTTGTTCCAACATAAATTTGAGTTTCCTGTCATTTTGCTGGCCGATCATGGGCAATGTCCTCCTCTACTGCCTTTCATATGGGGATGACAGAGTCAGAGATGTCGTGAGCAGATTGTAAAATGCTCAGTAGATCAGAAGGCTATGGAACGGATATTATCCCTGCACGATGTTCATGCAGTCTTATCTGTGGCATGCAGGGGTAGTACTGCTAGGCAGTGTGTGTGTGTGTATGTTTTCTGTTGCCTGTGCAATATCCCATTGTAATGCTTGAGCCCTTTCACAATACATAATTACTGCATGATGATTCCAGTTTAATTGCCATGGCTGCTTTCTATGAAATTCTGCGGTCTTGTGGTTTGGTGAATATTAGAGCTTCCTGACTGAGAATCCTAAATATCCCTCCTTACTCTGGAAAATGTATGAGAGGATTCTTGGAGCTTTACCTTCCCTGATTTGGCTGCCAGGTTTAGGAAATGGGGAGTTTAGACACACAGTCAGATTTTGTAACCCTTATGTTGCTATTTGCATGTTCAGAGTCAAGTCTACTATGTGTAAGAATGCACCCAGACATGGTTATTTTAGAAGGTGAAGGCCACAATATTTATTGATTACAGCTGTGTTTAGACTTGGCATCTATATGGATATAGCAAGGAGCAGCACTATATACTCTTCTCTCCCAGTCTGACTAGAGTGCAACCTGCATCCGGGCCAATCATAGAATCATAGAGTTGGAAGAGACCACATGAGCCAGTTAGTCCAACCCCTTGACATGCAGAAAGAGCGCAACCAAAGCACCCTCAGCAGATGGCCATCCAGTCTCTGTTTATAAGTCTCCAATGGGTTAAAATTACAGGAAAGGAGCTTCCACCGCACTGAGGCAGAGTGTTTAACAGCTCTTACACTCAGGAAGTTCTTCTTAATATACAAGTGGAATCCTTGTATCCTTTCCTGTAATTGCCTCATTCAGGCAGCTCCTCCCCCTTCCCTTCCCTGCTGAGGCAAGAAGGAGGCACCCTCACAACCCTCCCTAGGCGCCCCTAGCAGAATTGTGCCACCTGCAAATGTTTACATGGCTCATAGCTTGAGCTGGCCCTGCTACTCAATACTTTATTTGCCTCACTTTCCTCCCATGCAAGTATGCACTAGTCCCGACTTTGCTCAACTTCAAAAATCAGATGATCAGGGCTTGATCTGGTTGTATTTGGATGAAAAATCATGAGCATATCAGGGAATGGGAGAAAATTGTGCCTGAAATCAAAAGAGCTCTTGCTGATTAGACTGAAACTATAAGCTAGATGAAGCTATGATCTTAGAAAAAAGAAATGAATTGCAAACCATTTTTAATGTTTTTGTAACTAGTTACTTTCAATCTCTTTATAATGAAACACAACTTTGTAAAGATCCATTGGTGCCATCACATTCCCCCACTATCTGCTGTTTGCTTTTTATGAGAACAAGGCCTTCAAGTTTGGAAAGAGCATTTGAGTTTTTGGCCAGGGCCATTGCAAATGGAAAGAATCAAACTCTACTCATCACCCTGCAGGATTAGCCGGTTACTCAGGCTTCTCTAAGACTATTAACAAGGAAAGAAAAGAACAAGTGCAGGTTAATTACATGCATACAATTAATGTGTCTTGTCTACTTTGCCTATGAAGTTGATGTGAAAAGTTTTGTCTCCTGTAAGTGCTCCATCATCAAAAAAAAAGAGAGAGGCAATGAAAGAAGACATGCATTTCTGTTATGTTTGCATGGATTTGATAGTTTTCTTAGGCAAGCAATACTCAGGTTTGCTAATTTGCTTTCTTCTGAAAAATAGCCTATAGGATTCATTTTTTATTATCATCTGCTTAGAAATTTAGCAGTAAATGTTAATAAGATAAAGGATATGTAAAAGTTTAAGATATAAACAAAATAAATGAATGGCACCTAGGAATGCTGGATACAAAATATTCTAGATATAATTGCACCGAATGAAAATACCATAAGTGTAAACACTAACAATAGAATTTACAAATGTTTATACAAAAGGTTTACAGAATATTTGCACCTAACTGAAATAAGTGTAAATAATGCGATGAAAATGTATTAAGAAGCAACAGCAATAAAATAGAAATGTAAACAAAACAAAACAGTGCTACTGAAAATGATACCATTGTACTAGTACTGGTCCCTGAACTAATGGCTGCCAGTTCTTGACAGTTTTCCAGAAAAAAACAAACCCATAGTCATAGTCAATGGGAACAATTTTGGTGATGGTCCTTGGCATAGTGGAAAAATATTGCTAGTCCCCTGCATCTACACTGTAGGACTGACACCACGTTAACTGCCATGGCTCAATGCTATAGAAATCATGGAGTTGTAAATTGCCAAGTAGTGTTGGTACTCCATGAAATTATAAATACCCTGATTCTATAGTAATAAACTTTGGCAGTTAAAGTGGTGCCAAATTGCATTAATTTTGCAGTGTAAATGCATTCTAAGAAGCTCCGACCAATAACACATTCTTTAACAGCCCTTCTTGCAATTACTAAGCACATCTGACCCTTTTTAGCTTCTGAGGTCAGATACGATCTAGTGTTTTCAGGATATTTAAGACCTTAGAGAGATAGAAAACCTGGAAAGTATTCAGATATATGTTTACTTCATTTACACTTTAAACAAGTTATCTAAGGTGCTGAACCCATTTGAAGGATAGAAATTATGACTTTGGAGGTCCCTGGGTGACCTTCAGCCTGAGATGAATAAATTCTGTCAAGAAAACCTGTGATAGGTTCACCATAAGTCAGAAATTGCCTGAAAGCACATGGCAAAAATCACAATATATCAGAGATAGATATAGTGCAACTTTGGGCACGGGCCGCCTTCCTTTTCAGCTCCAAGTTTCCTTTTAATGACACTGCAGTTCACCACCAATGTGGATGCAGCCCACTAACCTATGAGGGTTGAATGAAAAGTAATGCCTCCACCTGCGTAACTCCTCAACAGATATGGCAGTACTGGTATGCGGCAGGTACTGGCTTGTTCAGTAGACTCTCCTCTACAGTTCCATTTGGCTGGAAGCCTTAACACTGAATGGTTGTGTTGTTAAAGTGTGAAGTATGGAACCCTGCACAGATGGTCGGTCAATGCGACTTAAGCAACGTGCAATAATTGAATTCTTGACAGCAGAAGATGTCACCCCAAAGGAGATTCATCAGAGAATGCAAGCTGTTTATAGTGATTGTGTTGATGTGAGTACTGTGCATTATTGGACGAGTAAGTTTAAAGATGTTGAGGTGGGAACATCTGACTTGCATGACAAACAAAGAGTTGGATCTCCTGTGACAGCAACCAATAAGTTTCACAAGCAAAAGGTTGACAGATTGAGTCAGGATGATCGTCATATCACTCAGAGAGAAATTTCAAGCATAATTGGCATTTCACAAGGACGTGTGGGTCACATTATTGCTTTGCTTGGTTATCAGAAGATCTGTGTACGATGGGTACTGTGAGACGCTGGTTGCAGAAACAGAGTGTCGACTTCTTCCGTGACGGCTTCAGAAAACTTGTTCATTGTTGGCAGAAATATATCCAATTGTCTGGTGATTATGTGGAAAAGTGAATAGTGGTAGTTAAAGAGCACATTCTAAGGATTATTTATTAAAATATTCCCATCCAAACCCAAGTGGAGGCATTACTTTTCATTCAACCCTCATAGAAATATACCTTGCCTTTTCTTTGCTCCCTCTGAATTTTCTTCTGCTGCTGCCACTACTTAGAAAGGAAGCTGCCCTGCTTGTTCTAAAAGTGAGTCACTCTTAAAATGCAGATGTGAACTCATTAGTCCTGACATGCTCTTGTGGCAAGATTTTTTCCTTTTTTTACCCAGCATCTGAACTAAAGGGTGGAGACCATTGAGTAGCACTCAGCTAGAAGAAGAAGCAAGCGCCAGTTTTAGCACAATTAAATACTTGGGTGTGGTGAGACAGTGTGGTGAGACAGAAACACTCAGTAGAAATGGGTGTGACCAGAGAGCATGCTTATAGTGAAAGCATGCTCAGCAAAATGTTCTCAGGTGGACTATCTGTGGACATTTCAAGAAAAAATGGCCAGTCATTCTAGCAAAGAGCAACACAGTGACTATTTTGTAAGTGCATGACAGTGTAGATGCTGTCCAGCAAGATGAATAATCCGTTGTGTGCATTATGAAGACACCAGTTTCTAAGAACCATTCCTCAAAATGGCTAGTTAGAAGGAGCACTGTGAAAATAGGCAATTGCTGGTGATGGGACATATATAGCCCAACATATCTGGGCACTAACTTGGATGTTGCTACTGCATAGAATCATAGAATCATAGAATAGTAGAGTTGGAAGAGACCTCATGGGCCATCCAGTCCAACTCCCTGCCAAGAAGCAGGAAATCGCATTCAAAGCACCCCCGACAGATGGCCATCCAGCCTCTGTTTAAAAGCCTCCAAAGAAGGAGCCTCCACCACAGTCTGGGGGAGAAAGTTCCACTGCCGAATAGCTCTCACAGTCAGGAATTTCTTCCTAATGTTCAGGTGGAATTTCCTTTCCTGTAGTTTGAAGCCATTGTTCCTGTAGTTTGAAGCAGCATCATTTGTAATAGGCAACATCATAATTCTCCATGATGATTTAAGAATCTTTTCAATGTTAACAACTATATGTGTGTGTGTGTATGTGTATGTATATACACATATTGTTTCATTTGTCATTAAACCATTTGGCTAGCTATTTCCCATTTCCTTTATTACAAGGCCATGATATACCAAGTTAATACTGCTACTTTGGTGAATGTTCTGCTAGTGGAAAGAACTGAATATTTATATATATATATATATATATATATATATATATATATATATATACACACACACACATACATACATACATACATACATACATACACACACACACACACACACAGTAGAGTCTCAGTTATCCAAGCCTCGCTTATCCAAGCTTCTGGATTATCCAAGCCATTTTTGTAGTCAATGTCAAATTTGTTGTATAACAATGTTTTGGTGCTTAATTTGTAAAATCATAGCCTAATTTGATGTTTAATGCTTTTCCTTAATTCCCCCTTATTATCCAAGATATTCGCTTATCCAAGCATCTTCAGGCCCGTTTAGCTTGGATAAGTGAGACTCTACTCACATATACATGTGTGTGTGTGTGTATGTGTGTGTGTGTGTGTGTATATACACACACACACACACACACACACACATACACGCACACCCTGAAAACATGTCCTTTTAACATATAGTTTTGTTCCCATAGATGTGAAATGGAATCTTTTCTTATGCTATAAGTGGTTTGAGCATTGGACAATGAGGACACCCTCTCAGCTATGGGGAACTTCTTTGCTCAAGAAAACTCTGTGATAGGTTTGCCTTAGGATCACCTCAAGTGAGAAACAATTTGAAGGCACGCAACAACAACATCATTTCTCCATGGAAAAAATCTCCTCCTCTCTCTCTCTTTCCAACTCTCTCTGATGTGGGACATAGATATCCCATTATCCTTTGTTGCCTGGGTTTTTGTGCTACAGTGTCATTAGATGCACTAATGTGGGACATTAAGTTCGATGTATTCTCCTAAAAAGACAAGCATGTGTTCAGAGGACTAGACTCATAAATAAATGCACTGCTAAGTTTATTTCTGGTTATTAAAACTATGTGTCTTGCTTCTGGATCAATCACAAGTACAAGAAGTCAAGACAAAATGTGGTAAGTTGTCTATGCCCAATTGCTCGTAGCCATAGCCATTCTGAAGTGAAATAAAATGTTCGGTTAATGGTACTTAATCAGACTTTAAGGCACACAGCAACAACAGCAGCAGCAGCTAAAGGTACTACAGTTAAACTTCAGCAAAAGAAAGCAAAATAAATTAAGCTGTTGATATAAGATGTATCACGTAAAGCTGTCTTTCTCCTTAAAAACCTAGCATACTTTCAGCTGAAGTCAATTTGTGTTCCATAAAAGGAAAATATATTTTATTGCTGGGTTGCTATGAGTTTTCTGGGCTGTATGGCCATGTTCCAGAAGCATTATCTCCTGACTTTTCACCCACATATATGGCAGGCAACCTCAGAGGTTGTGAGGTATTGGAAACTAGGCAAGTGAGGTTTATATATCTGTGGAAAGTCCAAGGTGGGAGAAAGAACTCTTGTCTGCCTCAGGAAAGTGTGAATGTTGCAATTTATCACCTTGATCAGCATTGAATAGCCTGGCAGCTTCAAAGCCTGTCTGCTTCCTGCCTGGGGGAATCCTTTGTTGGGAGGTGTTAACTGGCTCTGATTGTTTCTTGTCTGGAATCCCCCTGTCTTCTGAGTGTCGTTCTTTATTTACTGTCCTGATTGTAGAACGTTTTAATACTGGTAGCCAGATTTTGTTCATTTTCAAGGGTTTCCTCCCTACTGTTGAAATTGTCCACATAATTGTTGCTTGTTGCTATTTTATTGCTTGTTGTTGTTGCTGCTGCTGCTGCTGCTGCTGTTGTTGCTGTTTGCCTTCAAGTTGTTTCTGACCAATGACAACTCTAACATAGTTAGAAATTTTCAAATAAAATAATTTTCACATAAAATTTTGAATATATTTGAATATGATAATGAAATCAAGCATGCTAAATCAGATGACATTATTTATGGCACTGAAAAACATCCAGTTCTACTGTTTCTGGAAAACCCACATTGATGCTAGCAATTGAAATATGCTTGGAAACCTTGGAAACTAGTCTAAAGAACCAATATTTAATCAAATGGGATTTTCTGGCAGCAACTCAAAATCATGCGACAAAGTTCATTAAACTTTCTTCAGAAAGTAAGCTTAACATGGAGTTTGTTAGAGAAGATTGCTCACCAGGCAGAAAGCCTTCAATGAACTCTGATACTTCAGGGTGATTTCTTGTAAGTGTCTAAGGCTCATTCCTTCATCACAGGCACCATCTTTCTTCCCTGAGTGAATGCTGATACCATTTATTTTCTATGAGTGCTGGGGGTTCTTTAGAAGGATGCCATCCTTCCTTTTTCAAAATGTCAAGTCCCAAGATTTTCTTTTTGTATAAACAGCAAGAAGTAAATCCGTTTATACAGTGAACATGATTCTGGCTATTTCCAAATGAATTTTCTAGAATTCTATCTCAAAAGATACACATTCCCATACTTCTCCTCTACCCAGAAACGAATCCCAGAATTTTGTGACTTGAGGAAAGTGACTATGAAGAAGTCCAACTAAGTTTTATAATTAATTATATGAGTTTGGTGTTCAAAGGAGTGCGTGATTTACATCGTAGAGATCCAGTGAGGTGCCATTGGGTATCCTAAAATATTGCTAATTTGGTTATTTCATTCTGGAGATATGGTATGTCCTCAAACTGTGTAGCAGTCTGACCCTCTTTTATAGATATAGATGGATGTGGTTCATGCTGTGCTTTGCTATGTTGGGCTGCCCAGGGTTTATGTGTGTGTGGATGTGTTTGATGACTGTATCCAAGACTGTTGGGTGCTTGTTCCTCCTTATCTCCTAGCTTCTTTTTCCTTATTTTATTTTTGGGGTCATGGAACCAGTAGTCCTTTTTTGGTTACAACTCTAACTGTGCATGTTGCTACTTTCCACTGCCATGGCATGAATAGATTTCAATTCCTTTATACAGGACATTATAAGATTCCTGTTTATAGGAAGAGAATCAGACCAGTTGAAATGTTGTACTACAGGAGATCTATGAATATTACAGGTTGCCCAGAAAACAAATAAATGGATTCAAATGTAAACTGCCACTTGAAGCTAGGATGACTGTACTGAGAATATCATACTTTGGACATATCACAAAATGACATGACCAACTGGAAAAGACGATGGTGCATAGTAAAAACAATAGGAAAAGAGGAAAACTGCAATACATACAGATTGACTCAGGAAAGGAAGCCACAGCCCTTAGACTCAAGATCTGTTGATGTCTAGGGCTCATAGAGGTCTCTCACTGATAAATAAAGGTAAAGGTTTCTCCTTGACATAAAGTGTAGTTGTGTCCAACCCTGGGGGTTGGTGTTCCTCTCCATTTCTAAGCTGAAGAGCCGGCATTGTCAGTAGACACCTCCAAAGTCATGTGGCCAGCATGTATACATGGAGAGCTGTTACCTTCCCACCAGAGCGGTACCTATTGATCTACTCACATTTGCATGTTTTCAAAATGCTAGGTTGGCAGAAGCTGGGGCTAACAGTGGGAGCTCACCCCACTCCCCAGATTTGAACCACCAACCTTTCAGTCAGCAAATTCAGTATCTCAGGGGTTTAACCCATTGTGACACTGGGGGCTCAGTTTTAGGGTTAGATTATGTCCCCATTACCTACCTCAAAATAATATGTTGGACATAATAAAGAGATGCAACCCTAGCTGTGGGACAGGGAGGTAGAAAAAAGGCTTGGGCAGTTGCTATACCCTCAAAAGGAAGAGGAAGGCAGCTAAGTAGTTCCTTCCTAAGGTGAATTCCAGGGTTTTCTTGGCATAATTTATTCCAAAGGGGCTTGCTCTTGCTTTCCTCTGAAACGGAGCTAGTGTGACTTGCCCAAGTTCATTTCCATGGTCAAGTGGAACTTGGAACCCTGGTCTCCCAGCAAGTCCAAACCACACACCACACTGCCTCTCTTTTTTTGGTTCCCAATTAACGTACATACCCCCTTTTTACAGAATGGAATTGATTACTCAATACATCACATTAGTTGGGACAGCAGAAGAGAGCACAAGCCTCAAGAGGCCATTTTTTGAGCTAATAAAAAATTCAATGAGTTTTTAACCACCATGTTTTTGCCACATAAGTTTATTCCATTGGTCACTAGACCTGGAGGATATCCAGCATTTCCAGCAGCTATGGAAGCATGACTACTGGAGCTATTTATGGTGTCAGAATGAAAATAGCATGACTTGTTGGCTCACGCCGACTCCTACACAACCCACCTAAGGAGCTGCCCCCACACGCCTTACCAAAAGAGGAGCTGCGTTCTTGCTATTTTCAAAGAGGGCCAACAGCTGCTGCCAGGCTGGGCTTCGGAAGCAGCAGCACTAAGAAATAGGATACTAAGAAGAAGACAAAGAAGGTGAGAGGAAGAGCTACACATTTGGCTTTCAGCTTTGCTGCAGTGGTGCAATGGGTTAAATCCTTGTGCTGGCTGGACTGCTGACCTGAAGATTGGGTTGCTTACCTGAAGGTTGCCGGTTCAAATCCGCGAGACAGGGTGAGCTCCCGTCTGTCAGCGCTAGCTTGCGGGGACACAAGAGAAGACTCCTAGCAGGATGGTAATACATCTGGGCATCCCCTGGGCAACATCTCTGTAGATGGCCAATTCTCTCACACCAGAAGCGACTTCCAGTATGTTCTCAAATCGCTTCTGCCACGGGGGGAAAAAAAACTTTGCAGTGCTCCAGACCAACATTTATGGTTTTATTAAACCATCACATGAATATTTAGACCTGAGATCGGGGGGTCAATACCCCCCCAAACCCACACACAAAATGTCCCAATACTTTTGCCCATCACTCCCATCTGCCTTATCTAGCAATGGGGACGTACAGCAGGAAGGGTACTTCAAGCTACTGGAGGACCAGTTATCATTCACCAATACATTGAAAAATTACAGGGTTCCTGTGTTCTTCATGTGGTTCTGCAAATGTAATCTGGTTCAAGAGTCTGCAGTGAGAAGCAGTAACAGTGAATGAATCTTTGTATCAACCTTCATTGACAAATAGGGCATTCCAACCCTTTGTCATTGTCTATCTGTCTGTCCTTCTTTTGCCTTAACATTGTTGCACAATTGTTTTCTAATGATTTATACTAATGTAGCTATTTATAAATAGCATATTTCTTCAGTATAGGTATATCTAGTTGCAGTATTAAATGTTACAACCTTGAAACAAATTAACATTTTGTTCTCCTCTGCAAAGCCAGCATATAGCCATGCTTCTTTGTATTGGGTCTTAGAAAATTAAGAGTCATAGGCTCCTTTTCAATAATTTAAGCAATACGCATGGCATTTTATATATCATCTTACTTCAGAACTGCAATCATAGAAGAGATTTTAACATGAAAAGTCATGTGGTCAGTGTGTAACAGAAAAAAGAAAAGAAAATCACAAATATTTAAACAAAAAGGAGGCACAAACGTACAGCCCCCCCCCCCCCCCCCCGATGGGAGCATTAGCCATCTGGGAAGAAAGGGGCACAGCAAACAATGTAAAATATGTCAAACAGTTTGAAATAAAACTAGGAAGAATGCAAGACCAATGTGAGTGATTTGCATGGTGAAAAATCTGGGCCATATTAAGGTAGAGTGCACTGAAAATACAATTGTGGAGTGATGCTTGCAGGGTGAAATAGGGAAATATCTATTCCTAGAAGGGGAAAAAGGACCCGCAACATCTTGTAACTACTCAGCCAATGAGTGTATATACAGTAGCTCCGGTGTAGAAAGTCAATGTTATTTCCTACCAAATTGCCTTCATCGGCTTCACTGATTCAGTGCTAGTATCAGTGAGAGATGGAGCACAACGGGTTAGAAATGGAGATGAGCACCAAGCCCCAGAGTCGGGTACGACTGGACTTAATGTCAGGGGGAAACCTTTACCTTTACTAATCTGAAATTCATGGGGTCCCCATATGTCAACAGGCAACCTGAAGGCATGCACACATACACACTACTTGGGAGGGAGCATAACAACCTACAAAATGAAATACTTTTCAACAATAATCTTCCAAGTTGTGTTGTTTCATCTCCAGCCTAGTAAAAGAAATTGCATTACAAATAAATAATCTCAAGCAAGAAGGATGAAATAGCTACAGTAGAGTCTCACTTATCCAACATTCGCTTATCCAGCGTTCTGGATTATCTAACACAGTCTGCCTTTTAGTAGTCAGTGTTTTTGTAGTCAATGTTTTCAATACATTGTGATGTTTTGGTCCTAAATTCGTAAATACAGTAATTACTACGTAGAATTACTGCGTATTGAACTACTTTTTTGGTCAAATTTGTTGTTAAACACGATGTTTTGGTGCTTAATTTGTAAAGTCATAACCTAATTTGATGTTTAATAGGCTTTTCCTTAATCCCTCCTTATTATCCAACATATTCGCTTATCCAATGTTCTGCTGGCCCGTTTATGTTGGATAAGTGAGACTCTACTGTATATGTTATTTTTTTATATTTTAAAATGCATTTTAAAGCTATCAGTGAGTCATCCTAACGTTGACAATTCACAGAAATGCTGCCCAAAGATCCATGCAGAAAATGTACAGGTGAACAGCTGGATGGTTTCCGGAGATTTCCAATCCCTAGATTTTCTTACAACTTGTTTTCAACATTGTTATTGTTTCTCTGGAAGCTGTCTTATAATGAACCATGCTACAAGTCCATTTTGCTTAATATTGTCTTTCTTCCAACTAGCAATAACTTTTTGTAGTTTCAAACTGGGGGCTTTCCTTGCTGCCAGGCATTGAACCTGGGACAATGGTCAGCTGCCACCTCTTAACTATTTTCATGTACCTGTGTATTTTGAACACATAACACATGCTGCCCACCTTATGAGTGATATAACTAAAGATGTAGAGCCTGAAAGGAATCTTCCACAACTGAGCCAACTTTTGCCTCTTGGGAAGGGAAGGAGTAATTATGTTACAAAAACAAGCAAGAGTCTTTCACGATGAGCGTGAACACTGAGAACTATCATAAACATAAAAATGCAAATCTATGAAAACATGGAACATTCCTGCCACATTTTTGTAGGAATGGAGAAATCATTAGTTTATTCTGAACACAAGTGACTTAAACCTCGATCATGTCCTCAGCATAGAGAACACTTAGCTATATCTGTCTGCCATTCATAAAGACAAGAAACCGCTCAGAAAACAACAACAGCAGCAGATGGCAACCCCAATTCAACATTGGTGTGATGATTCAAAAGGCTGAAATAAAATTCTCCCTGGTCCCTACTTGTTGTGTTTGTTGCCACACGTAATAAATTCTTTTGTAATAGATTGACCCTCTCTATTGCGCATAACCAAAACAATGGACAATGGGTAGTGAGCAATTGTAACTCATTTGATCTTTGCCTTCTGCTTGATCAACTGCCAAGGTGTTGCACTGGCTGAAGTATTTGTCTCCCAGGTTTCAAATGGCTCAATAGAGTGTAGGAAGAACAGAGGAGGGTCACAAGCTGTGCTTGAACAGATCTTTATTGTTGCCTAAATGGAAATAGCTTACGTACACCACCAGGGACTACATACACCAGGCCTTACAAAACTGTAGCTCCAGGATTTGTTGTTGCTGTTGTTGTTGTTGCTATTATTATTATTATTATTATTATTAGAGACTATGACATTGTCTCCATCAAAATCCTTGGATTCCTTTGCTCCATCCATTTTACTGAAATCTATAGGGAATCTGGAGGGGAAATGGATTTCCCCAGGAATACTATTGTAATCCAAAGTGTTTTAGATGGTTTCGGGTACATTCTATAACCAAGCAGTTTTGCATGTTAACTGCCATGGTTCATGCTATGAAGTCATGGGATTTGTAGTTTAATGAGACACCACCAGCACTCTTTGACAGACTGCAACTCTTATTTCAACAGGAATCTTGGTGGATATGAACCCTCTTCTTCAGTTGCATTACATCTTTTGGAGGATATGTAACCTCCTTTATTTGAAAAACTGTCCAGTTCAAATCTAGTTTAAAACTATTAGATGGCAGAGTAAAGGCTACGATCATCTGTATAACAAACTCAACAGAACACGATATCTCGCTGTGGTAAGATATATTATATTCTGTTTACATTAAAGAGAGGTTTCTAGTCCAGAAACTGTTCTAGATAGATATAATAATTTTGGAAATAGAACCATGCTCTGTTCTACAGAGTAAGAGGACTTGGTTTGTTTGTTTGTTTTTAAAATTCTTCATAACATGCACAGCATTCTTCCAATTCTATGAGGGCTATCCAGAAAGTAGATTACATTTTGGAATTAAAAATGAACAAAGTATAGAAGAAAACATTTACCATATGCAGTTGAAAGCCACACCCAAATGCCACTTCTCAACATAGTCGCCATTAAAATCTAGGCACTTATCATAGCGATGAATGGGCTTAGCAACTGCTTCCCCACAAAACTCTGCCACTTGTGTCCTCAACCAGCTGGTCACCCCTTCCCACAGCTGCATATCATCGCCAAAACACTGTGTTGCCAGACACCCCCTCCATTGTTGGAAACAAGTAGTAGTCGCTCAGTATAAGGCCCTGACTGTACAGCGGATGAGGAAGCAACTCCCACCCAAAAGACTCCAGAACTTCACGTTTGCGACCTGCTGTGTGGGGCTGGCGTCCCCATGAAACAGCTAAATTCCCGCACTCAACTTTCTCCCACACTTGTCCTGGATCACTCTTCTAAGGTTTTGCAAAGTTTAGCAATACCTTTCTGAGTTTATCATGCCTTGTTCCAGGAAGTCCACAAGAAGCACACCTTTCCTGTCCCAAAAAACGGTTGCCATAACCTTCCTTGCCAACATCGTTTGCAAGCATTTGCAAAACCTTAGAAGAGAGATCCAGAATGAGTGTGGGGTTTTGTGGAGGAGTTGCCAAGTTCATTCATTGCTATGATAAATGCCTAGATTTGAATGGCGACTATGTTGAGAAGTGGTATTTGAGTGTGGCTTTCAACTGCATATGGTAAATGTTTTCTCATGTACTTTGTTCATTTTTAATTGCAAAACTTAATCTACTTTCTGCATAACCCTCATAGAATTTCCCTTATATTTACTACAAGCCTTCAAATGCTTAAGCAGACCAACTTCTACTCTAAACACTCACGTAACTCTTTTAGCTTATACATAGCCTTTGGTGTGTCTGTTACTCTTGGCTTCAAAGAGTTCAAGTCTCAGTATCTGATCCCTTTGTTTTCTAAGCAGAGCCCTCTCATTCAGGGGAAAAGGTTTCATAAGTACCTACAAGTGTGCATCTTTGAAAGACCAATATGATAGCGTATTCAGGGTTAAGTGTCCCTCATGGTTTAAACATTGATTTGGAGTAGATCTTAAAACCCTGCTGTGTTGAAGAAGGGTTGTTATGATGAGGATTTCCTTGATGTACATTGAAAAAATACACTGAAACTGCTTTGAGGCCTGGATAATGGGCCCTTCTACACTGACCATACTTTGAAGCCGACTTAAGTCCATGGTGATCACAAAATGCATTGGCAATGTGCTCTACAGCAGGCATCTAAGGATATACAATGCATTTTAAAAGGCTCAGGAAAGTCCTAGCTCAGCCAAGAAAAAAAAAAACCCCACTGCAGAACATGCCAGTGTATCCCGGATCCAGGGCAAAATTGGCTTCACAAAATGGTGAGTGCATTGCAGACATCTGCCTCTACAAAAGTGGAGTAAATAGTCCCAAACAGGGGCTGCCAAAAACGCCCCAAGGGAATGGCTGGGCAGCAGGTGGCTAACTGACCACCTGAGATGGGCAAGTGATTAGCCCACACTTAATTGTCACTTTCCCATTTTTTTCATCCTGTATGCCTCTGTAACACCAGCATACATGCACTGGTTTTGAACCCCTTGGGAGATTATATCTGAGATAATCTAGTTTCTTGCTGAATTTTTAACTGAATACCACTTGCTTCAAAAATCTGATTGATCAACCTGCCTGGTGGGAAAAGTGTACAATTACCTTTTGATTAAGGCACAGTTTCAATGATGCATTGGGGAGATTGCTCCAGAAGCAAAAGATCACATCATTACACTTAAAGGGGTTGAAAGTTCATCACTGGCAGAAATTTCTCAGCTTCCTGTCTGACCTACAAGCATTGGCAATAGATTTTCTCTCAAGGGATGCAGCGGGGAAAGGATTGCATTTAGTTGTAGGCTTGCAAAAAATTCATTTGGAATACAGTGTGAATCTGTCAGCAAGAACCTTTCAGGAAGTTTTGCACTGTCAACAGCCTACTCAGTTACTCTTGCAGAAAACTATTTGTGTTGAGAGAGACTAAACTGATAAACAATTAAAGTCTGCAAAATCTCAGTTTATATAATGGGCATTTTCTTTCCTGACAGAATTTTTTGCAAAGTTATTTTATCCTGTTCTTAATCTTGTGGGATTTGTCCTTGCTTGTACCAAGAAGAAAGGTATGGTCCCTAGTCTTGATGTTACTAAAAGAGTAAATGGTAGTTCTCCTGAGAGCAGTGGGTCTGAATTCTGTCAACAATCCTAAAACTATGCACCTATGTTCCTTATACTTTCTTGCTGCCTTCAGGTATAGCTTTTTAGTAGTACCAGTTTAAGTAAAATTCAGATGCTGGTCTTGGGAACAAAATGGGGAAGCATCTTATTTTGTGTCATTATTAGGTAGCAAAATGTCTTCAGGTGAAGCCATGCCAATTAAACATCCTTCAATGCTGAAGTAGCAATGTTAGTTTATTAAAGATAACTAGGGGCAGATATAGGTTTGGGACAGATATAAAAGGAATTTCTATACGAAAACACCAAGATGGGTCTCCCCACTTGAAGCAAACCAGAAAAGATTGCTTGGGTGGGTGAAATGGCCATCCTGTAAATAATTGCTTACTGGAAAATTGGATACACCTAATCTAAGACCACAACAAAAGATTCAAGAAAGGTACAAGGATGTCTCATGGCTTCATTATTTACAAATTAGAGAACATTTTAATGTGGACAGAAAGCTAGGCTTTACTGAAGAAGACTTCTGGGAAAAGCTGATACAAACTGAGAAAAAATTAATAACGAGGATTTACAATAAACTGCTCGGATGGGAGATGGAAACAGAAGAAATAAAGAACTCAATGATAAAATGGGCCAGAAATATAGGTAGGCTGATACAGATGAAAGAATGGGAAGAAATTTGGCTGAACAAAATGAGATTCACATATGCTTCAGACTTGAAGGAAAACTGGTTAAAAATGCTCCACCACTGGTATATTACACTGAAGAAATTGGGAATTATGTATGAAAATACAGATAATAAGTGCTGGAAGTGTAAGGCAAAAGAAGGCTCATATTTCCACATGTGGTGGACTTGTGAGAAGACAATGGCCTACTGGAAGAGCATTCATAAAGAATGCCAAAGAATTTTTAATAAGGACTTCACCATGAGACCTGAATACTACCTACTTGGAATGTTCAACACAGAACTCTTCGCTGATCGTAATAAAGAAAAGTTATTTACCTATTTTGTTACAGTGGCAAGAATGGTATTTGCAAAGAGATGGAAGATGGATACAATACCAGATATGAAGGACTGGATAATTAAAGTTATGGAAATAAAGGATATGGACAAATTAACATTATTATTATAAGAAAACACCGGTAGAGGATCAAAAATGACAGACTGGTCAACCTTTGAAGAATAACTAAAGACGATATAAGGATGTGAGAAGGAAATAAACAACTTTTCATAGGTTTTGTTTTTCGGGACTTTAAGTAATGGAATGGAAGGAAGAAGAATGGAAGTTACAAACATCCCCCCCCCTTTCCTCTTTATTTCTCCTTCTCCCCCCCCCCCCCTTTTTGTTTATTTAGACTTTGGGATCCTCTCCCCTGTGTGTGTGTTTCTTGGCCCTTTTATGTTTTTGTATTAATGTTAGACAAATATTATCAATAAAATTATTTTCAAAAAGATAGCAGCTCAGCATAGATGTGACCAAAATCTAGTTATCTTGAAAAGGGGGCAAATCAGCTTCACTGAGACTATGTGACACATCAAGTTGAATTGGGTAAATGCAGGCCAAGGATGTTTAACGTAGCCTTCAACTGCATTATAACAAAAGTCACAGGTCGCTCCAAATTCTCCTCAATCTGGAGCAAACAGCAACTTTGGGCCAATTTTGGGATGGAACTGGCTGCAACTGTTTACATGGTCATTCTGGGGACACAAGATGGCACTCACCATCACCCTTCCGTTCTTATTGTAGCTATGGCCAGTGGGCATGATATGGCTATTGCCCATCACTTGTCACCTAAAATGAAGTTAGTCAGGGTGGCAGAGCAACCAGAGGAGGGAAGGGGTAAGGAGGAATGATTCCTCCTCTCTCAATTCCCATGATGCTCTGACATATTGCCCAATACCACTCCAACTGACAAGCGATGGATACAAGCTATGTCACATCTGCTGGCCACTGCAACAGCTAAAAGTGGGATGATAAAAGTGGCCATCTGGCAGTTTCAAATGAGATCTGTTGCCACTGAAGTGTCAGGACTCCCTCTTTCTTCTGCAGTAGCCGGGGGCTGGCAATCAAAACAACTGCTGGGGGCAATATGGCATTTGTCACTCCAGATCAGGTCTGGGATAAAGGACTCATGTATAGTCACCCTCTTACAAACAGAGTTTGAACAGTGGCGCCATCTTGGAATTTTCTTCCTGGACTGTTCAGGCAAATAGTGTCCTACTTAGGAGCGATGACTGGTTTGTACCACAAGTCCTGCTCCCTGAATTAGATAATCATTTTTTTCTTTCTAAACATGCTCTTCGTCTCTTCCTTTTTTGCCTCACCATCTTTTTGTGCCATTTTGCACTGTATTATGCACCTATGGAGGCAGAAAGAAGCTCAACTTCCCCAAGCAGGCCAACATCTTGACGTGTTCATCTAATCCCAAACAATATGATACCTTTAGAATGTATTTTATTTGCCTTTTTTCTCCTTGATGGGTTTTACTATTAATAGTAGCATTTTAACAGTGGCTTTCTGCTCTCTGATACTCTCAGTTATACAGAATTTAGGAATAGAGTTAAATCCCACTGATCACAGCTGTAACATCAAAGTTGAAACAAGTGAAATTCCATCAGAGGGTACACTACTTGATTATCTGTTTTGTGTTGACTTTTCAAATACAAGTAGAGCTTCTACTAAGGAAAAAATGTGGGTTTTTCCTCTTAATGCTAGCAACTGCCAGTCATGTGTATAACTCAAACACATACATAACAGATATAGTGCAGTGCATGGAGATCAGTATGAAATATCACATGTACTCATGTATGAATTGGCTCTTTGTCTGACAAACCCAAGCTGCAGAATGTCTGATATTTCCTGTTTCCTCCGCCTTTCCAATATTCTCTGTCCCATTTTCCAAGTGCCAAGTCTCACCTTTAAATATTATCTTTGTTCTGACAGCTGGAATTATAGCAAATTAGTCGTAATTCAGGAATGATTTGTATAAGCACAGCATGTTGAGAGTTTGGACTACAAGGTGACACCATACATATTAGCATGTAAGATTAACTCATTATGTGCTTACACATCTCCTGTGCAAAGTTAACAGTTTTGCTGTCCTAAAGCAGGATATGCCACAAAGGAAACACACAAGTTACCACTTCAGAAGATCCACAGCTGTATATCAGATAACTGCAGTCATGCCGGCCACATGACCTTGGAGGTGTCTAAGGACAAAACCAGCTCTTCGGCTTAGAAATGGAGGCTCAATGTTATGGAATACTGGGATTTATAGTTTTATTAGATATTTACACTTCTTCATCAGAGAGCTCCGGTTCCACAACAAACTTCCAAAAGATGATGTCATCACTGTTAAAGTGGTGTCAAGCTACTATAATTCTGCAGTATGGATGGTCTCATGGTCAAAGGCTGGCAAAACTACATCTGGAGAGACAGCTGCACTTCCTCTAATCTTCTACCGAGATCCACTGATTACACCTGTGATCGCAGGTCCAACTGGCCTCTAATTAGCGCTTGAGAGGTATCAGCATGTTCCTTCTCTTCCCATTGGCTACTATTGACTTTGCAAAACTCAACTTGTGAAAGAATTTTGATGGAATATCTCTAGAGCGTGTGGACTCTTACTGGATTTGATCCCCCAGTAGAACTTCAGACTTCAAACTGATCATAACTATGGAATTTTCTAGATACATTTATCTATATATATAATAAAAGTGAATGTTTGTATGTTTGTATCAGCGTTTTGATTGGTCGGGCGGTGTATGTGCTCGCGTTTTGATTGGCCTGGCGGAATATGGGTCAGCTTTCTGATTGGCTGGGCGGAATGTGCCAGCTTTCTGATTGGCCGCCACTTTCATAGGCCATTGGGATCGCTGAGGGAAAAACTACTACCAACTGGCTTCGTTCGGCCTACTTATCTCCTCAGAACGACGCTAGCTTTGGGACAGTTAACAGCTTTCGGCCTACACTTTGGTAATCCAAAACACCACTGCCACCACCAGGAAGGCCCGACATGGACCAAACTTGACACACATAACCCCTACAACCCATGAAAATAATTATGTTTTAATGCTTCCTTTTAAACAATGATTGCGGGTATGTTTATGAAAACTTCTACCCCCTCACCTCACCTCCTTCAGCGCTTCTACTGACTTTGCAGGCTGCTAGGCCCGGCTAGGCCCAAAGGAGGGGGCCATCTTGCTCCAAAGATGTCAGCTTCTGCCTGCCTCATTGCCAGAACTGTCCTTCTACAAGATAAGACAGTACTTTCCACAACAGACTGAAGAGAAAAAATGACTATCTTTTTAATCTTTGCTGTCATTATGAAAACTTTTATTCCCCCCCCCCCCCACCTTACCCAACCATCACTGGGCTCCTCTGCTGACATGTTTAAGGCCTTCCAGGCTGGCCCCATGCTCCTAGGCCTAAAAGAAGGACGCCATCTTGCCTCAAAAGAAGGCAGCTTTCATCTTCTTTGTAAGGCCCTACTTTCTTCAAAAGACAGCAGACAACATCGTTATGATCTTTTTGACGATGCCTTTTCATGCTTAGTAGGTTGATCTTGGGCTGATGGAAGTACAGTAGAGTCTCGCTTATCCAACGTTCTGGATTATCCAACGCATTTTTGTAGTCAATGTTTTCAATACATCGTGATATTTTGGTGCCAAATTTGTAAATACAGTAATTACTACATAGCATTACTGTGTATTCAACTACTTTTTCTGTCAAATTTGTTGTATAACATGATCTTTGGGTGCTTAATTTGTAAAATCATAACCTAATTTGATGTTTAATAGGCTTTTCCTTCATCCCTCCTTATTATCCAACATATTCGCTTATCCAACATTCTGCCGGCCTGTTTATGTTGGATAAGAGAGACTCTACTGTAGCACCACATCAAGTAGGAAATAAGGTACCACTTATAAAGTGGGGAGGCAAATTTAACTAATTTACGACGTTGGAATGAGGAAGTGCTGTCACAGTGGATGATGAAGCAGCTGTTCCCCCCTGTGGCCAGAATCGAACATCCCCTCAGGCAACATTATTTATTTATTTATTTATTTATTTATTTATTTATTTATTTATTTACAGTATTTATATTCCGCCCTTCTCACCCTGAAGGGGACTCAGGGCGGATCACATTATATACATATAGGGCTAACATTCAATGCCCATATACACACAGAACCGAGACATCATCCACTGTGACAGCACTTCCTCATTCCAACGTCATAAATTAGTTAAATTTGCCTCCCCACTGTATAAGTGGTACCTTATTTCCTACTTGATAGATGCAACTATCTTTCGGGTTGCTAGGTCAGCAACGAGTAGGGGCTATTTTTTTTTAATTGACAGGTGCTCACCCCGCCACGGGATGGCCTCGAACTCATGACCTCATGGTCAGAGTGATTTATTGCAGCAGTCTGCTCACCAGCCTGCCCCACAGGGTGTTGTGGATGTTGTCCATCTACAACCTTATGCATTTTATTAATGGGATAATTCATTTAAAAAAATTAAAATCCCTTTTCAAATAACCCGGGCATCGCCAGGTACCCAACCAGGTATATAGTAATAAAAGTCAGTGTTTGTGGGTATGTATGTTTGTTTGTATGTATGTATGCGGCGGTGTATACTTCTGCCCTGGGATCTGACTACCACAGACCACTGCAACCCCCCATAAAAGATGCATCTGGAGCAGTTTGGACAAGGATGGACCACGTATGAAGGAATTTGCAGTACCATCACCTGCTTTACAGACCACACAACCCCCACCAATGACAGACTAGAACCAAGCTTGGAACACAAACTCCCTATGACTGGAGAATTTGGTGAACAATGGAACATGGATGATAGGATCGAAAGTGCCTTCACCCACATCCAGAGACTATTCCTAACCCCCTCAGTCATGTATCTGTACCAAATAGGCTTGATCGATCCATGAAAAATTTGATTCTAAACTCGTTTCAAAACTAGAGGGGGCAGTTTTTCGTTTTTGTTGCTATTTACGAATTTGGCCCCCAAAAATTTTCGAAATTAACAAAAATTCGTTATTTTCTAAATTAATTCGTTAATGGCGGACGCGCATGCGCAATTCCCAAAAACAGCACAGAGGGAGAGGACTTTACAGGACTCTCCCACCCTCATTTTTTGAGTGATCTTCTTCCAACTTGGTACAGTGGTAGAACACATTTAAAACTGATAGCTCACCAAAATTTGGAACGTTTCCCTTATCCTCTGATTTTTGGTGAATTTTCATAGCTTTTATAATAAACCATTTTTTAATAATTGCAGAAATCTGTTCCTGGTTTGAAAGTCTTATTTCCTGTTAAATTGGGTTGTCTTTACTGTGAAAGTCATTGTTCTACTTCAGAAACTTTGTTTTTGTGGCTGAAACTTTGTTAAATTGGTGTGTGTGTGATATATACTGTCTGTGTATATATATAATATATAGTCCCTGCATAATGTGTGTGTGTGTATAGGTAAAGGTAAAGGTATCCCTTGACGTTAAGTTCAGTCATGTCTGACTCTGGGGGTTGGTGCTCATCTCCATTTCTAAGCCCAAGAGCCAGTGTTGTCCATAGACACCTCCAAGGTCATGTGGCCGGCATGACTACATGGAGTGCCATTACCTTCCCAGAAACACCCAGAAAATGGGAATTCCAGACAGGAAACAATCAGGGCCAGCTAATACCTCCCAACAAAGGATTCCCCCAGGTAGGAAGCAGCCAGGCTTTGAAGCTGCAAGGCTATTCAATGCTAATCAAGGTGACCAATTGCAACATTCACACTTGCCTCCCACAGACAAGAGTTCTTTCTCCCACCCTGGACCTTCCACAGATATATAAACCCCACTTGCCTAGCTTCGCACAGACGTCAAAACCTCTGAGTATCAGGCCTGGCAGGCAGGGAAGGGCGAGCGAGCGGAGGACAGCCGCCGGAGGAGGACGAAGCAGAGGGGAAGGGGTCTCAATCCGCCGCCTCCGCCCGCCTGGATGCGCCTTGCTAGGAGGAGGCGGAGGAAGCGGAGGAGGGGGCGGCAGAGGGAGAAGCAGAGGCAGGCAGTGAGGGAGGCATGAGCAGCGCCGCCCGCGCCCCTCGCCCGCCTTCGCCTTCCGCCTCCTAAGCGACCCTCCCTCCCTCCCTCCCAGCCCCATCCTCCCCGCAAGGCTTCCGAGGAGGAGGAGGAGAGGACGCCGCCCGAAGGAAAGGAAAGGTCGGTGGGCTCTTCGGGGGAGACCTTGGGGAAGGTCGCGGGAAGGGCGGGAGGGGAAGGGGAAAAGCGCCCCATTTTCAAGAGCCACTTCGGGAGGGAAAGAGGGCAACCAAGGGGGGACCTCCCTCTCCCCCTCCTTCCCTCCTGGAAGAAGAAAGGAAAGACACGTGGACGCGCCTCCTTTCCGACGTGCGGGCCTCGCCTTCCTGGGCGCTGACACGCGAGAGCCTCCCTCCCGAAGACAGAAACCTGGCCCAGTCCTTCCTCGGTAGGCTATTGGGAGATCACCCTTGGGAGGTAATAATAATAAATTATTATCAGCTGCTGAGGCGAGGCGGCGGCGGCCATTTCCCCCCTCCGTCTTCCTCCTCCTCCTCGGCCTCCTTCCCCCTCGCCCCCTCCCATTGGCTGAGCCCGTGACGCCCCTTTTGCTGAGGGGCAAAAGGGAAGGGCCTGAATGGTGGGAGTTTGGGTGCTTTGCAAAAGCTTTTTTTTCCTAACGAAAAAAACGACGACATAACGAAAAACGGCCTCTCGCGATTCGAAACCGCGATATCCAGACGTGTGACAACCAATGCTTCAAAATTGCTTCAAAACAAACGAAAATAACGAATTAATAACGGTTAACGGGGAAAACGAATTATTTGAGCAAGCCTAGTACCAAAGATGGCACAGACCCCCATGACTCTTCTTATATACTGCTGAGGTTTTTGGGAGGATTGACCACAAACGATGGGATTTCCAGTACCTTCACCCCATCCAGAAACTACTGCAAACCCCATCGGCCATAGATCTGCATCAATGGGCCCACTCATAATATCCAAAACAACTCAATGCCCACTACCAATAACCCGGGCATCACCGGGCCCCCAAGCTAGTTGTCAATAAAGCAAGAACAGTTCAAAAGCAGAAATCTAAACAGACATTCACTCTATTAGTTGCAACTAAGCGCAGAGGCCAAATAATAGAGGCCAATGATGAGCAGCAAAAATGGATTGTACTCTTTTTTTCTTCTCTCTATCTTGCAGAGGATTAAAGAATAATGTTTTGCTCTCTTCTATTTGTTGCTTCCTATTTTTTTAGCTTATTACTTTAGGTCATAAGAGTGGAAAATCTTTGTCTGTCTCCTTCCTTCCTTTATTTTTAAAGTAGCACTAGTATTGGTAATGACTATGGCGCTATACCTAGAATTATTGAATCTGCAACAGCTGATATCATATCATTAAAATGACTAATGATGTTCCTGACAATTATTAGTTTCCTCTCTATTTTCAGTTTAGGATTATGTCATATACAAAGCTTTCAAGGATTTTCTTAATTTTAAAAATACTGGTATATGTTCATTCTAGACTGTAATGTCAGTGTAGATGTACACAAATACAGTAGAGTCTCACTTATCCAACATAAACGGGTCGGCAGAACGTTGGATAAGCGAATATGTTGGATAATAAGGAGGGATTAAGGAGAAGCCTATTAGACACCAAATTAGGTTATGATTTTACAAATTAAGCACCAAAACATCATGTTATACAACCAATTTGACAGAAAAAGTAGTTCAATACACAGTAATGCTATGTAGTAATTACTGTATTTATGAATTTAGCACCAAAATATCATGATATATTGAAAACATTGACTACAAAAATGCGTTGGATAATCCAAAACGTTGGATAAGTTAGACTCTACTGTATATCTAGTTATGTGGTTTCCCTCTTTTCTTTGAACAAATCTCACATTTGTTGTTTTAATTTAGTCACACACGTCACCAATATAAAATGTCCAGGCCATCCTCCAAATCCTAAGGTTCACTACTACACACACACACACACACACATACCGTATATACTCGAGTATAAGCCTAGTTTTTCAGCCCTTTTTTTAAGACTGAAAAAGCCCCCCTCGGCTTATACTCGGGTGAGGGTCCTGGTTGGCTTATATTTGGGTCAGCTTCTACTCGAGAATATTTGGTACATTTTTAAAAATATTATTATTGGTATTATTACATTTATTATTTTTCTCTATTATTGTTGCTACTATTACATTTATTTTACTCTATTTTTATTATTATTAATACATTTATTACTTCACTCTGATCTTCTTCTTCTTCTTCTTCTTCTTATTATTATTGCATTTATTATTTTACTCTATTTATTATTACTTGTACTATTTTCATGTATTTATTATTATTACATGTATTATTTTACTCTATTATTATTAAAAGGATACATAAGCACATTTACATTGAAGAAGATGAGAATAATGATTTGATCAGAGTTGGATAGTCTTATCTTAAATTTGAGCTTTATGTAAATATTCAAAAACATTTAACCTACGGATGCCTCAATTAATGTAATTTTATTGGTATCTATTTTTATTTCTGAAATTTACCACCCTCGGCTTATACTGGAGTCAATGTTTTCCCAGTTTTTTTATGGTAAAAATAGGTACCTCGGCTTATATTCGGGTCGGCTTATACTCGAGTATATACGGTATATATATACATATATACACATACACACATACATATAATCAGTGTAGAACTAAACTTGGCATTTTAAAAAGCTGCCTCTTGCTTCCAGGCTCTTATCATGCAATTGCTATATTATTTTAAAAGACGTTTGAATTGCAAGATTTGGGAAACAAAGCTGAATTTGCAGCTTTCATTTTATATAATCAACTTGGGACATTACACAGATTGTTTCATAAGAGGAGTATATTCTTCCAGCAAGTCTTTATGTCCCTCACAAAACGATGTCTCTTTTAATTATCCTACATGCAAAAATGGCATCCATCCTTACTTGATTGTGACTGTGTATGGAAAGACCACACAAAACAAATCTACAGATCTCTTGGAGCATTTGGTTCAACACTGAAATCATTTTCTGAAGAATTGTATGATCTAAAATAAGCTGTTTGTCTCCAATAAAGAAGACATTTTGTATCAAAGAAATTTACATGATTACAGGCAGTTATGGACAAGATATGTTATGTAGGTTTGTTCTTAAGTTGAATGTGCATGTAAATCAGAATATATTATATTTAGCTTTGGGTAACATAGGGAAGGGTTACCACCTCTGTGGTGTTTGTTTTACTGTCTGTGCCTCTGTTCAGAAGATTTCACCTCACTTTCAGTCTCTGTGAGAATTGAATTTTGCAAATTTTGGCTTTTTGTGGAAACAAGGACTGGTAAGAAAGCTTCAGTTCAGACAAATTCCCTTCCGAGGTGTAGATTTCTCTCACTTCCTGTTGTCTCATCCCCATTCTTAATAATGAGTCATTTGTAAGTTGGATGTTTGTAACTTGGGAACTACCTGTAATTATTTCTGATAAAGTTATTAATTAATTGAGTCTGCTTCAGCTGAAATTAGCAATTGTACTTTGGTCCTTAATTATGACTGCATTTTCATACTGTATGTATATTTTATTTATTTCTGATATTTCTACCCCGCTCTTCTCCCCGAGGGGACTCAGGGCGGCTTACAAAACTGGCAGGATCACTACCAGTATATCATAATACAATAAAATAATACAACAATTAAAATAGTTAAATAACATAGTAAAATACAATATATAAAAGATTTAACACAGTGCAATGCTGAATATATATGCCAGTCATCCATCAGACCTTGTGCAAGAGCCTTAATCCAATCCATGTCAACGCTGAGTTCACAGTATATATGATGTATGTCTATTTTTGTGCCTCATGCTGCCTGTCGATTTATGGTAACCCTATGATTTTCATTGGGTTTTCTTAGGCAAGGAATGCTCAGAGGTGCTTTGCCATTTCTTTCCTCTGAAATATAGGTCTCAGCACCTGGGATTTTTGGTGGTCTCCCATCCAAATACTAACCAGGGCAGAGCCTGCTTAGCTTCCAAGATCATATGGAAGCTGGCCCTTTTGGGGTAGTTAGGTTAGGACATTTTATTTATAGATGTGCCTAAAACATTTTGAAACATCTATTACATCTATAATTGTATTCTCGATTACCATTATTATTTTATTTTTCAGTGCAAATGTTTTTATGGCACTAGCCATTTTAAAAAAAACATTTTAATAAAGTTTTCAAAGTGACCCCATATTACAATATTTAAATGTACATAACATTTTCCCCTGTTAGGTTATTTCCCCATATGTTATATAATTCCTCTGTTACAGCACATTGTGGGTTTTAAGATAATAGCTCAAAATTCAATATTATGCATATTGATTTCTTTTCCTGCATGCTATGAGCCTAATTCTTTTGTTGAGTGGTTTTAAAATAGTGATTTTAAAACGATTGCTTTTTCCTTCCAAAAACAAAGATGGTTCTTTTCCCAATTTTTCCTGGTCATTGAAATTATAGCTATCTGCATTCAATGCAAGTAGGGGTTTTTTTTTTTTTTCATTCTTGTCACTTCCCTCAAAATGTTTTATGTTACACTTCTCCACAAACTGAAAGACTGAGTGTCTGTGGACAACAACAACAGCAGCAAATTTATTTATTATCCACCCCTCCTTTCAGCTCGAGGTGGGGCACAACATAGTCAAACACATCTACAAAATCACCTATTGAAACATTGATGAAAAGCAGCCATAAAGGCATAAAAGGTGTGGCAAGAGAACAATTAAATTATACCTTCCTTTACTTTAATCCCCAATTATCCAGATAATTTTTCTTACTACAGATACAGGGGGTATGTTCCTGAACTTACTTGCAAAACAGGAAACTTTTATTCCTTTCACTGAAAAATAAATTTCTCCTGAACCTTATGGTTATAAATAACCCCCATATCTATATGCTAGGAAATTTGATTTATCCCATGATGAGAAGGAAATAAAAGCCTGATTGTTAGCACCATTAAACCCTGTTTCATGCCACAATCCATGCAAAAATGGACCAAATCCACCATTTTTTTCTCAAAATAATAATTATTATTTTGGGGGGGCCGGGCTGTGGCGCAGCTGTTGAGCAGCTGCCTTAAATCACTCTGACCATGAGGTCATGAGTTCGAGGCCAGCCCGTGGCGGGGTGAGCACCCGTCAATTAAAAATAAAAAATAGCCCCTGCTCGTTGCTGACCTAGCAACCCGAAAGATAGTTGCATCTATCAAGTAGGAGATAAGGTACCACTTATAAGTGGGGAGGCAAGATTAACTAATTTACGACCTGGAATGAGGAAGTGCCGTCAGTGTGGATGATGAAGCAGCTGCTCCCCCCTGTGGCCAGAATCGAACATCCCCTCAGAAGAACGTTAACTTGCCTCTGCGTGTGTCTCTCAGTCTCTGTTTGATGTGTTTATGGGCATTGAATGTTTGCCCTATGTGTGTTATAATGTGATCCGCCCTGAGTCCCCTTCGGGGTGAGAAGGGCGGAATATAAATACTGTAAATAAAAAAATAAAAAATTATCATCATCACCATCACCATCATAATCGTCCCAGCTCCCAAACACTAGTCCTTGCTCATTAATTCTGAACTTGTCCAGGAATGTTCAGCCATCAACTGATATCTCAATATCAATTTTAGTCCAAATGGGTTCATGTGCACTGTAGAAGAAAATAAATACAGAAATCTCAAGTTCTTGTTCAGGAGGTACTTGAACTGGACAAAAAACTTTACCATGATCTTTATTTTCCCCACATCTATATATATAACTAGCTGTGCCCGGCCACGCGTTGCTGTGGCGAAGTATGGTGGTATGGGAAATAAAGTATTGAGGAACTGGTGGTAGTTAAGGTCAAGGGTAAACGTTTTCCCCAGACATTAAGTCCAGTCATGTCTGACTCTGGGGGTTGGTGCCCATCTCCATTTCTAAGCCGAAGAGCCGGTGTTGTCCGTAGACTCCTCCAAGGTCATGTGGGATGACTACATGGAGCGGCGTTACCTTCCTGCCGGAGCAGTACCTATTGATGCACTCACATTTGCATGTTTTCGAACTTCTGGGTTGGCAGAAGCTGGGGCTAACAGTGGGGGCTCTCTCCGCTCCCCCAATTCAAACCTGTGGCCTTTCGGTCCAGAAGTTCAGCAGCTCAGCGCTTTAACACGCTGCGCCATCAAGGGATATTATTTCCTAAAGGTTGTGAATATACAATATTTCTGATTGGTTTTTTTTGTTTGTTGGAGCCAAGTATGAATGCTGCAATTAGGAAAAATGATTAGGATGTAATGGCCTTGCAGCTTTAAAGCCTGGCTGTTTCCTCCCTGAGTGATTTTTTTGTTGGGAGGTGTTAGCTGGCCCTGATTGTTTCCTGTCTGGAATTCCCTTGTTTTCAGAGTGGTGTTGTTTGCGATATTTTATGTGCTTCTACTGTCTGTGGCCCTGAGAAAACAGAGGATTTTCCAGACTTTGATGATGGGAATGCTTTGTTGGGAGGTGTTAGCTGGCCCTGATTGTTTCCTGTGTGGAATTCCCCTGTTTATTTACTGTCCTGGTTTTAGAGATTATATTGTTCTGCATTATTCTATCCCAGTAATTATTTCATATTAAAGAAGAATCTCACTTATCCAACATTCGCTTATACAATGTTCTGGATTATCCAACGCAGTCTGCCTTTTCATAATCAATGTTTTTGTAGTCAGTGTTTTAAATTAATTGTGATATTTTAGTGGTAAATTTGTAAATACAGTACAATAGAGTCTCACTTATCCAACATAAACGGGCCGGCAGAACGTTGGATAAGCGAATATGTTGGATAATGAGGAATTAAGGATAACCCTATTAAACATCAAATTAAGTTATGATTTTACAAATTAAGCACCAAAACATCATGTTAGACAACAAATTTGTCAGAAAAAGTAGTTCAGTACACAGTAATGCTATGTAGTAATTACTGTATTTATGAATTTAGCACCAAAATATCACGATATATTGAAAGCATTGACTACAAAAATGCGTTGGATAATCCAGAACGTTGGATAAGCAAGTGTTGGATAAGTGAGACTCTACTGTAAATACTACATAGCATTACTGCGCATGGAACTACTTTTTCTGTCAAATTTGTTGTATAATAATATGTTTTGGTGCTTAATTTGTATAACGATTACCTAATTTGATGTTTAATTGGCTTTTCCTGAATCCCTTCTTATTATCCAACATATTCACTTATCCTGCCGGCCTGTTTACGTTGGATAAGTGAGACTCTACTGTATATTTCTAATCTTATATTATCTGCTCAGAACTGGATTATATGAGGCTCCTTCTTCACAGCTGTATAAAATGCACACTGAAGTGGATTATATGGCAGTGTCGAGTCAAGATAATCCAGTGCAAAGCAGATAATATAAGATTATAAAAGGGTTATATAGTTGTGTGGAAGGGCCTTGAGTCTACACTGCCATATAATCCAGTGCAAATCTGATAATCTGTGGAAGAAGTCTTAAGTGAGGCCTAAATCTGCCTGTCCCCTAACTGAAACCTGGCTGTCCCTTGGTTGCTAGGCAACCAAGTGGGCAGAGATTAGCCCTCTAAACTGGCAGCAATTGGATAAAAAATTATTGCTCTCCCTCTAATTAGGACTTTATTTTTCTTTTCTTTTTGTTGTATCAACCTTGAGGCGTGGATGATGGGTTGTGTTGTCAAATTTTGAGGTTGGGGGGCCTGTACTTTTGTTGTTTTGTGAATTGCCGTGATGCCATCACTCTTTTATATATATAGATAAAAGTGAATGTTTGTATGCGAGTATGTATCAGCGTTTTGATTGGCCTGGCGGAATATGTATCAGCGTTTTGATTGGCCTGGCGGAATATGTATCAGCGTTTTGATTGGCCTGGCAGAATATGTATCAGCGTTTTGATTGGCCGGCCGGAATATTGGCCAGCTTTCTGATTGGCCTCCACTTTCACAGGCCACTGGGACTGCTGAGGCAAAAACTACTACCAACTGGCTTTGTTTGGCCTACTTATCTCCTCAGAACGACGCTAGCTTTGGTACTGTTCACAGCTTTTGGCCCACTCACACATTCACAGCATTCTGAATCCAACTAATGATGGAAAATAATTATGTTTTAATGCTTCCTTTGTTTATGAAAACTTCTACCCCCTCACCTCACCCCCCCCCCCCCTTTCAGCGCTTCTACTGACAGGCCAAGGCCTTTGCAGGCTGCTAGGCCCTGCTAGGCCGCAAAGGAGGGGGCCATCTTCCCCCCTCAATACTGTTCCAAAGACAGGTTTTCCCTGGCTCATTGGGACACAGTACTATTCACAGCCGACTAAAGAGAAAATAATGACTATCTTTTTATTCTTTCCTTTTAAGGATTGTTTACCCCCCCCCCCCCCCCCCAGTTTTTACTGAGGCAAAAAACTACCACAGAGCAGGCTTGGGCCTACTAACTCTAACAGGCCTGACACATACAGTTCCCATGACCTACTATACACCCGGGCACTGTTTGGAGTGGGATGGACCATGGATGATGGACTTGCATATGGGAGTTGTAGTTCACCTGCCCCCACTGAACCCAGCTATGTCTTATTTATACTACTATTGCTTGACGTTACTTTTATGTTTTATTTATATGGTGGATGTTAGCACGTGGCTTAATGACCTTGCAAGCCACTTTGGGTCCATTGCAGAAAGGCGGGGGAGAAGTATCAGAATTAAATAAATAAATAAATAAATGTCTCAATGGTATGTATGGTTGGAATGACCTTCTGTCAGGAGGGCTTGGATGGTCTCTTCCTTTACAGCAGAAGGGGCTGGACTGGATGACCTTCAGAGACCCCTTTCAAATCTAGGACTCTTATCTATCTCCCAATCATATTTATGACAGGATGGCCATCTGTCGGGAGGGCTTGGATGCTGTCTTCCTCTATGGCAGAAGGGGGTTCGACTAGATGGCCTTTGGGCACCCCTTCTAACTCTAGGATTGTATAAAAGCCTTTAAACCAGGCATGGGCCAACTTGGGCCCTCCAGGTGTTTTGGACTCCAACTCCCACACTTCCAGACAGCCTACCCCATGATGCACTTTATATGTTGCAGCAGTTTGGGGGAGGATGGACCAAGGACCATCGAATTTGCAGTACCTTCATCTAATTCACCTCCCACAGGCCACTGTGATTCCCATGAATGACGAATCTGTACCAAACTTGATACACAGGTGCAATGTGGCCCCCTTTACGCCCTGGTCCAGTTTGGCGCAGGGTGGGCCATGGATGATGGGATTTGCAGTACCCTCACCCAATTCACCTCCCATGGACCACTGTGATACCCATGAAAGATGAAACAGTACCATACTTGACACACAGGTGCAATGTGACACAATTTATGTCCTGGTGTGGTTTGCAGGAAAATGCACCAAGGATGATGGGATTTCCAGTACCTTCATCCAATTCACCTCCCACAGACCACTGTGATGCCCATGAATGATGAAACTGTACCAAACTTGACACACAAGTGCAATGTGGCCAGCTTTAAGTCCTCCTGCCATTTGAGGGAACAACTGACCAGGGAAGATGGGATTTACAGTACCTTCACTCACTTCCTCAGACCACTGCAACCCACACCAATGACTGATCAAGATCAAACTTGACACATTGCATCCCCATGACCTACTTTACATCCTGGCGCTATTTGGAGGGGGATGGACCATGGACTTACATATAGGAGTTGTAGTTCACCCATACCAATTGAAGACAACTGACACTGGATCGAGACTAAACTTGGAACAAAGGCAAACAATTCAATTCTCAAATAACCCGGGCACCGCCGGGCCCCCAAGCTAGTTATATATAAAGTTTGGTGACCCGATTATCAAATGTGTTCGTTGGCATAATATAGCAGACTGTCAAGACCCCTTATTTATAGTCTCGTTGATAGCTGTCAATCAACTTTGACCTATGGTGACCCTATGAATGAGAATCATCCTGTCATCAACAGCCATACTCAGGTCTTTCAGACTCAGTCTTCCTGTATTGAATCTATCCAACTGGAATATAGTCTTTCGATTTTCTTTTTACCTTCTATCTTCCCAAACATCCCTGTCTTTTTTAGTGAGGCATTTCTATTTGTGGTGTGCTCAAAGTACAACAGTCTTAGGCCCCTTCCACAAAGATGAATAACATTCCACATTATCTGCTTTGAACTGGAATATATGGCAATGTGGACTCAGATAACCCAGTTCAAAGCAGATATTGTGGAATTTTCTGCCTTAATATTCTGGGTTATATGGTTGTATGGAAGGGCCCTCAGTGTAGTCACCTTAGCTTCTAGGGTGAATTCAGACTTGCTTCGCTCCAGAGTCCATTTACTGTATGTCTTTTTAGGAGTCAGTGGTGTTTGCAGAACTCTTATCCAGCAACCACATTTTTAAGGAGTTTTCTTCTTATCAGCTGCCTCCACTGTCCAGGTTTTACCGCCACAAATCAAACTGGAAAATATGATGATATAGCCAATCCTAACTGTAGTATTCAATTATATATCTTGAGACTTCAGGATTTTGCCTAGTTCCTCCATAGCTGCTTTTCTAAGCCCTAGGACCTATCTACATGAGCCACAAACCCCAAATTGGGCCAGGAGTAACTCCTGGGTGTCCAGACAACATCCAGGACCTTATTATTATTATTATTATTATTATTATTATTATTATTATTATTATTACTATTATTATTATTAATTTATTTGTAACTCACCATATCTCCCCTGAGGGACTCCTTTATAAGGGGTAAACTTGGTTGAATGGATTTTACTCCATGTTAATAGAAGTCAGGGAATGAGCCAGAGCTTTTGATTGGAATCAGCCCAGCTGTTTGCAGGGCTAGTGCCACCATTCTGTTTCTCCTACACTCTGGTACTACCCCCTTGTTTTATTAGAATTTTTTGTGCTAAAAGAAATTCAAAAAGTGTTAATACTTTTTCACAGTAATAACAAGTTTAAGCTATGATTATCCTCTACCAGTGTCACCCTCCAGTATTGCTGCTGTCCAGCAAATGTTTGGCTCATTTAGTCTGGCTCCTCATCAAAATTCTGATTGATATGGGTGACCCTACTTGCAGCCCTGCTGCCATCAGCATACCCTCTTGTCTCACATGAGCACGCTATCCAACCAGCTCAGAAAAGTAAGTGCTATTCATGGGCTTTATAGCGTTGCTATTGGTAATTCGAGAAATGCTTTATGCATCTAATAAAATGGGTTCGCAAAAGGCTCTGTCACAATATGCACATTACCATTCCAGCTCAGAGCTATGCTGGATGTAAGAATTGATGCATAATCAGAAGCCTCTTCTACTGGCTGAAACACCCTTCTGCTGTTTGAACTGCATTTATGCTGACATGGCCACTCTCTGCCATTTGATCTCAGGGATCAACCAAGAGAAAGATATGTCAGCAAAGCTGCTCTGCTGCCTGTGATCACAAGAATCCCAAAAGAAGGGTGGAGGCACAGAACTATGCCAGATCCAAATCTTCTCAGTCCAGGGACATAGTTATAAAGCTGCCAAAAAGATAGGCCAGGGTTGAGAGTTGTCCATGTCACTAGGCCAGGGCTTCTTAAACGTTTCCTGTTTGTGGCCCCTTTCCAGCCTTTTACTTGACCCTAGTATACAGATATATAAAAGAGGTATACAAATCAAACTGGGGAAAAAATCAGCATTTGCCAGGCTTGCTAAACAGGCTGGTTTTCCTTTTTTGTGGAATACAGCTGAAGCATTTTCCTGCAAAGTCCACTGTAAGCACCACATATTGTTGCTCAAAGGTTTGTGTAAATGGTGACATTCAGAAACCTTTGACTGTTGACAATTTCTTTGTGACCCCAGCACTGAGCTAAGGGGACCCCAATTGGGGTCAGGACCCACATTTTAGGAAGCCGTGCTTTAGGCTAGAAAGGGTGAGAATTCAACACAGTTCGAACCAACACAGAGACAAAAGAGCAGCACCATTCACAATTTAAGGGAGATAGACATGAAAATGTAGCATATTTAGTTCTGGCCTTTCACCAGTATCTGCATTCACAAGCACTTGAGATGATAACATACTCTTCAAGGTTTTACAAATGGAAACCAAGTCAAGCAACATTAGAATGTAGTTAAGTTGGGAAATAGGGTTGCTGTGTGTTTTCCGGGCTGTATGGCCATGTTCCAGAAGTATTCTCTCCTGATGTTTCGCCCACATCTATGGCAGGCATCCTCAGAGGTTGTGAGGCATGCCATACAGCCCGGAAAACACACAACAACCCTGTGATGCCAGCCATGAAAGCCTTCGACAACAAGTTGGTAAATGTTACTAATGAGGAAAAAGACATAACTAGGAGAGGCTGCAGCACTTTGCTTTTGACTGATCCTGCTGGAAAGGGAACAATTCCAATGCTATTCTCTTCTCCTACTGAGCTGAATTGAAACCTTTTTGGGCACTTTGAATTCAGTTCCATTCACCAGTGGAAGTAAGCCTAGGACAAATGGAAAAGTAGGACAAGAGAGTAAGTAGAACCTTTTAAAAACAGCTGAAAAAGCAGGATGTCAAAGAATGAATTATGGCAGTTGTGAGTATGTGGCTGTTTACCCAATAACAGATCAATTTTGCATCTTGGTTAATCAGGGAGATCAGGTAACAGGCTACTGAGAAAGAGAAGGAATACGACCCAAGAGCAAAATAGATGGAAAAGGCACAGAGCTAAGTCCAATACTCAGATCACTACACCAGCCAGACTAGGAACACATCTACTTCATTAACTGAGATATATCAGTGTATATTAAATACTTCTTAAATTAAGAACGGCCACTAGAAGTAACAAGTGACTTGTAATTATTTACCTTTTATGACAATCAAGGCATAGCTAAGTTACAATTATAACTGAGCATTACATTACTATTATAATTGCTATCATCCTTCTCTGTGTGATTTCAATGCAAAGCAATGTGCAATGACTATGTTTAGGGTTATGAATAAGGAAACTAGCTGTGAAGCCTATACCATCCCAAATGTTCCCTTGGGATGTTCAGTGGAAGATCCCTTATAACCATATATTAGAGTTGACTTTTACCCACCGTTTTCTTTTTTCGCAGGGGTCTGTCAATTGTAGCAACTTCACAAAAATCTGCACATGTGAACAGAAATGTCTCTTTACTTATTCCTGGGGCTATATGGTCAAACTTGTTCTTTTTCACATTTCATCATAATAACCCATTTCCTTCTCAAACAGATAATTAACAGATAATTAACAGATAATTAAAGTTGTAGGTTATGTACACTGTAAAATTAATCCAGATTGCTACCACATCTGCTGCCATGGTTCAATGCTATGGAATCGTGAAAGTTGTAGTTTTACAAAGTCTTCAGCCTTCTCTGTCAAATAGTGCTGGACACTCACCAAACTATGAATTTCAGCATTCCATAGCATTAAAGTGTTGAACTGTATTAATTCTAGATGTACTCCTGGTTACTGTAAAGTTGGGAAGTTTGTGTGGGCTAATGGATCATGCAATGCTTGAGCTGCTTGTAAATCCTCCATCCCACATATTGGGTGCTCAGCCCCATTTCTGACTTTTGGTCTCGAGCCACTGCTGTCAGAACTTGGTGCTTTGAACAGGATGGGAGACAGGAGGGTGAAATCCTGACTTGAATTTCAGCTGTTTCCTTAAAGGGACAAGACTGCTCTTTCCTCCAGCATCATTCTCTGTATTCCATACCTAAACTCTAGGAATTCTGTAAACTGTTTCCTTAAGGGATAGCAGACAGGTGAATCACGTAAATGAGCATTCAGAACAGTATTTGGTCAGCAAACTGAATCAGCATTGGTAAGGGGTTGCATCTGCATTAAGGAAAGCAGGATCAAGAGACAATTAATCCATGTGCTAGATATCAAGCACAGATTTTGAATACTTGTCTCAGTGGCAAGAAGTTTTGTGTCGGGTATGCAATCAGGTATGATCTCCTGGAACTGAACAGAAAACCCACTGTATGCTTCTATATTATGCTTACGCTATGGTAGAACCTAAGCATATACTGCAACTTCTCAAGGAGGTTACATGATGTATAGATGTCAGAATGAAGATTTATAGCTACTGGGATTTGAAAAGATTTGTAGGCAGGTACTAATGGCCTTGGATAATGACAAATTGAGTTTATTGTATCTTCTTGGTCTGGAGGTACTTGGTTCCTCAACAAAATGTTTTGTGGATTGAACCGTGTATAAAATATATATGACATGTATTATTTTTGTTGGAGCAGGAGCACAAGATGGATGTAGATTGGCACTTGATGAAGCCATAACGGTTTGCCCATTATATTCCTATTGTATACTGGGAATACATTATGCTTTTAATGTACAGAATTTGTAGCTATTAATAAGTCTATAATATCTCATTTATGCCTTGTGTTTTGTGTATTTCATGCTGGACTGAGCACTGGTTGGTATTTTGTGGATGTTGTATACTGAAATAGACAATGTTATGAGTGGTGCTCAATTTTTTATTTTACTTAAATTGAAGATTATTAAGGGGACAAGATGTAAAGTTTTAATATAGATTTTCCCATGAATTCGGTCAGTGTTTTTCCTTACTGTATCACTATAATTTTAATGTCATTTTTAATATACTCTGTTTTATCTACTTGCCAGTAACAAATTTGATTTCATCTGCCCTTTCTGTACAACCTATAATCAAGACAAACCAGTGCAAATGCTTGTAATTATAGCCAGCACTGTTTAACACAATCCACTTCTACCTAAAACAAGAATGGGCAAAGTATGACCTGGGTCCTACATTCAGCCCCAGAGCATTTTTTAATTTCTAGGGTCACCACAGGATCGAACATTTTGCATTTTTGCCTCCAAATATACTCTCAGTATTTGATATGTGGAAAGCAAACTGTCATTTTTTGATGTCCCCGGGCTCCCAAGAGATCAAAAACATTAAAAAAAAACTATAATGACTTCTGGGGTCATTATGTGTGTGGCACATTTCTACCACATTGTGTTCCCCGCTTCCAGCAAATTGAGGGCTAGGAGAGAATTTTTTTTCATGTATAAGAAGTAAACAGGCAATTACTTCTGCACACTTTCTGTTTTGAAGAATGGGTTCTCAGGACCTAAAATGCCTGAAGAAGGTCCAATAACATGGTGAAAGTGAAGATACCCCTTTGAGAGGTGTTGCCCTCCAAGTTCTCCTGGGGAGCTAATGCATCTCCCTCGCTTTCCACATTTGCTTGCCCTTGAGCTAAAAAGTAAAACATGTATTGTATGCTAGCTTTTGTGTCTCTCTTTGTTTGATACTTCATTTAATGAAAAAGCAAATTAGATACTATTTTGCAAAAGTGTCCACAGCAAGGACAATTTGCATTGTTGCACATTACAGTCGGCTCTCTGCATTTGCGGGTTTGACTTTTGAGGATTTGACTATTATAGTAGTTCTTAACCTGTGGGTCCCAGATGTTTTGACCTTCAACTTCCAGAAATCCTAACAGCTGGTAAACTGTCTGCGATTTCTGGGAGTTGTAGACCAAAACACCTGGGGAATCACATGTTGAGAACCACTGAACTATTCAGAGATTTTATCTAAATGTTCGCTATGGGAATCTTTAAGTTCTCTGTTGAGATTCTGTGGTCAACATCTGTTAGACGTTGACCGCAAAGTCATGCTGGAGGACCTACATGTTTTTTCAGGTTAAAAAATTGTCTTTTTGATTCACAGTCTTCCACTTTCATGAGGGTCCTGTGCCACTAACCCCAGATAATGTGGAGGGCTGACTATACATTTAAAAAATCCAGGTGTACGTCTTAACTAGAATAGACAGATTTAATTAAATGTTTAATTAAATGGAAGAAAAAGTTCCATTGGCTCCATGGGTCTGCTGTTTGGACTGGCAATGGGATTTAGTCCATAGACTTGATGCTTGAGAAATGTATGGAGGAACTGAGGCATCTGTTGGCTAGGCTGGCTGGGAGTGATGAGAGCTGTAGTCCAGGATACCTGAGGGGCATTTGGTTTGTTGAGGAAGGCTAAGCTCCAGGAATGTAGAAAAGAGGGCCAGAAGAATTTAGATTTTGACAATGTGACTGTGTAGCCAAAGGGAACAGACATCAGGCAAAGCCGAGAACCATGCATTTCCTGCCTTAATGAGCATCCTGTCCTAAGTTCCTTTTCCTAGCATTAAATTGAGATTAGTGTTTTCAACAGCCATGTTTTAGGAGAATCACATGGCACCAAATGATCAGAACTAGCAGATTAAATCTCTAATTGACCATTCATGATACACACATTTCTCCTGACATTTGGGTATTTACCTTTTCCAGTTATTTATTGCACATGAAATCTTATAAAAGAGGAACAGTATTTAATCTGAAGCTCATGCTGTAGACACTTTAGAAACATTGTTTAATTTGCAGGACACAATAACCTCTGCTGGAAGTTGACCACAAAATCAGATGAAAGGACCTAGAGATTCATAACTAAGTGTTCTCTCTAGGAATGATTTGATATTGCAGACTTAAATCTAGTTTGAGACCTGTGCCGTCCGCCAGACAATAAAAAAAAACTATAAAGCTGAAACGTGCCGTCCTTTATCCGGGCGAACTGCAAATCCCTATAAGCTGTCCTAAAAATATTGAACGACTGAGTCTGGAAAACTTCAAAAAAAAGGATGTTTATTCATACAAAGTTGTAAACTTGGCACAGATCTTAAAGTTACAGAAAATGAAACAAATTTCTATATGTTTTAGTTACAGAATTATCCCTGGTTCCAGAAGGCAAAGGTGATTATAAAACCACTACACCCTAATCACGCTGTCTATATTAGAAGGAGAAACTCTTTCCTTCCCTATCTTTACAGCAAAGATTAGTTCTAGAACCGACGGAATAACCTTGCTCCTCTAACTAGATTTTCTATTCCAGATCAGTATAATTCAATACTTATCTAATTTGGATAGGCTTAGATTGGCCTGGTTTTGAGGATGATTTGTCCCAGTTAGCTTTGCACAGCTGCAGCACGTTGGAAGACTATAGCCAAAATGAGGCTCCAAAATGGAGACTAGACCCTGGTAAAAAAGGGCGGTCCTAAGATGTTGTACTCTTTGACCAATCATTGCAAAGAAAACTGCAGCCAGCTCTTGCAGACTCCAAGCCACTTTTCCTGGGCTTTTGCAGCCAGAGGCTGAAACAAAATGTAAAGGAGGGAAAACAAACAAACGACCAATAGGCAAACCATCGTCCTGGGGGACGGAACACTCCCCGCTTAAATTCCCAGGATGTGGGAATTTACCACTCAAAAACATACAAACACCTTTGTATACACAGCAATAAAACAGTATAAAACTTACACACTTTGGACAAGCAACACGAGATTGCTGGTTGGTCTGTCTAGGACAGACATTTTGTCCTTACTATGAGTCTTTACCTGAACTTTTCTAACCTTACCGTCAGGGCAAGGAAAGGTCTTTAGTATAATGCCCATAGGCCAGGCATAGCGGGGCAAGTCTTTGTCCTTTAGCAACACAAGGTTTCCCACCTTGACATTGTCCTTTGGGTTTGCCAGAGTCTTCTGGTTGGAAGCTGGCTTAAGTATTCAGCCTTCCACCTCTTCCAGAAGTGGTTGGCTAAGGTCTGCACATGCAAAATTGGTGCCACAGTCCGACCAAATTGACTTAATTGGCCCTCTGAGGGCTATAAACTTTTTCAAGGCATTTATGAATGATGAAGTGTCCATTCCCTCTACATCCTCAATATAGACAGTTCGTTTTGACAAACAAGTAAACAAAACCGCCCATCTTTTATTATTTACAACACCACCCCTGGTTTTTCTGGTAACAATTTCCCAAGGACCAAACACATCGATTCCCACATGGGAAAACGGTGGGTCTGTCAAAGTCCTATCCTGAGGTAGTTCTGCCATTAACTGACTTTGACAGTTTCGCCTAAGGCGCCTGCATTTGACACACTTAAAAATAACACTGCTGACCAAACTTTTAGCATTTACCACCCACAGGCCTTCATTTCTAAGGGTCGCCTCAGTCAGAGTTCTACCTTGATGGTGAATTTTCTCATGGTAGTGACGAACCAACAACAAAGCAATATAGCTATTGGGGGGTACAATGATGGGGTTCTTTATACACATTTTGAGTTTAGCCTTAGCTAACCTCCCTCCCACTCTCAAAATGCCCTCTTTATCCAGAAATGGGTTCAGCTCACGCAAGAAACTCCGGCTGGGGGTGTTAAGCCCTTGTTCTAACCTGGCTATTTCTTGACTAAACTCATGCCTCTGAACTGACCTGAGTATTACTCCCTTAGCTTTCAGCATGTCCTGAACTTGCAAAGGCTGACTATCTTTGCAGACTAAGCGATGTATGAGCCTAGCAACTGCTCTCTGAAGATTGCGCCACTCTGAAAAATGCTCAAAGCGGTGCAGTTCCAGGTAAGATCTTTGGCCTGTCTTGATTACAGTGGTGGTCTTGCAGGCTGTTATTTCTGGAACAGACTCTGGTAATTCCATGCTTTCCGAAGGTGAAAAGACCAACGGGAAGTAGACATCCGCTAAACATCGGGGACCCATCAACCAACTGGATCTTAAAACTCGTTGAGCTGATGCTCCTCTAGAAGCGATGTCGGCTGGGTTGTCATTTGTGGCAACATGATGCCACTGGCTAGGTGTGGAGCTAGATAGAATGTTGTTAATTCTATTTGCTACGTACACTTTGAATCCTTTGGTTGTGTTGTTGATGTAACCAAGCACAACTGTACTGTCCGTGTGGAAATGGACATCTTGAAACAAGTCTCCTATCTCTTGCTGGATGATGCGCCAGAGCTGGACAGCAAGAACTGCTGCACACAATTCCAGCCGGGGTATTGAAGTTCCCATAGGAGCTATTTTGGCTTTTGCCATGATGAACCCAACGTGGCAGTCATTCTTGTCCCTTTGCTGCATGTATCCCACAGCTGCTATGGCTCGTTCCGATGCATCACAGAAGATGTGAAGTTCTGTGGTGGGTTCTATCATCGCCTTGCAGGGAACAAATTGTCTGGGAACTGTGATGGTTTCCAGTCCTTCAGCTTGAGAAGTCCAATTTGCCCAAGCTGCTTTCACCGATGGGGTCAGCTCTTGATCCCATCCTATCTTCTCTTGAATTGAATTGCCTGAACAGAAGTTTAGCGGTGATCAGGACAGGGGAGGCTATGCCTAAGGGGTCAAATACTCCGTTGATAGCAGAAAGCATTTGCCTCTTAGTGTTCACAAACTGAAATTTAGACGCTCTCAAGGAAAGATGGTTTGACTTCACATCCCAAAGAAGTCCTAAGCTTGATTGGGAGCTTAACTCTTTAAATAGTTCATGAACGTTGCTTTCCGCTAGATCTTCCGAGGGGAAAGCTTGCAAAATTTGTCTGTTGTTAGACAACAGTTTGTGCAGGCGGATGTTGGCATCCTTTAACAAAGACTGTACCTCGCGTACTATTTGGATGGCTTGATGGACGGATTCGAACGAAACCAGAAGATCATCCACGTAGAAGTTGTGGTTAACTATGCTGGCAACTTCTGGACTGAACTGGTGTCCAAACTCATCTGCAGTTCTTTTGAGGCAATAGTTTGCAACAGCTGGAGACGGGGTATTTCCGAAGACGTGTACGCGCATCTGAAAAACCCGAACGTCGCACAGATCTTGAGTGTCCGCGTACCAAAGGAACTTGAGGTACCTGCGATGATCAGGGCGAACTAAAAAGGCATAGAACATCTTGTGGATGTCCGCAATGACAGCAAACTCTTTCTCTCTGAATCTCAAGATGACACCGAGCAAACTGTTGAGAAGATCTGGTCCCTTTAACAAAACATTGTTAAGTGAAATGTCTTGGCATGCGGCATTGGCGTCAAAGACAATCCTGACCTTGTTAGGTTTTTGGGGATGTGTGACTTTATGGAAAGGCAGGAACCAATGTTCTTCATTGACCTCACTTTGATCAGAGACCTCGGCGTAGTTACTTTGGAACATGTCTTCCATAAAGCCAACGATTTGCTCTTTTACCTTGGGGTCTTTCTGCATCTTCTTCTTTAGTGACCAGAGTCTTTTTTCTGCCACATGCCTGTTGTTTAGCAAAGTGGTTTTTTCTGCTTTAAAAGGCAGAGGGGCTATCCAATTTCCCTCTGGACTCCGGGAAACTTGAGAGTTCATGATCTCTAAAAACCTCTGTTCATCTTTGGAAAGCGCTGTAGTTTCATCCCTTTCGGAGACTTCAAAGATGGAAGAATACTCTGGTGTTATCCCCTGACAATAGACCGAGATATGACTCAAACAGATATGCATTAGTGTGGGGCGACTGCCTTGAAGCACGTGTGCTTGACGAGTGCCCACCGACGATGGAGGGTGCATCCTATTTATGCACACCGGGCCTGTAACTGTCCAGCCTAGTGGTAGCAGCTGAGCAATGGGCGCCCCTGGAGGTCCCTTAACTTGGTCGTTCACATAGAACAAGTTCGGGCAGTCCGCACCAAGTAGAAGGGCAATGTCCACATCTGTCCACGGAAAGCAGGTAAGGCGTTCTTCAGCCTTCGCAAGTGAGGATGGGCTTCCACGACTTCTCTGGTGACAATCTGCCTTTTGTTCCGGGGAATAGAGGAACACTCTATGAGGTCTGGTAACTCGAACAGTCTCTTCTGGTCACAAGAGGAGACAACAAAGCCGGATGCTATGCGACCCTGCAACTTCTTCTTCCCTACACAGGTGGACATGGTGTAGTCAACCGTCTGGGTTTTTATGTCAAACAGTTGGAAGAACTCTGGAGTCGCCAGGGAGGCGTCGCTTTGTGAATCCAAAGCCACGTAAAGTCTCTTTTTAAGCCAAGGTCTTCTGGCTGGATATACATCTGCTAGGCAGATGGGATGGCAGACTCTGAACTGGTGCGCTTCAGACCATAGTTCAGTGCAGGCGACCGATGGAGCATCCTCCTGCATCCGTGACACGGCCTGCGTGTTGGTGGCTTCAGTAGATGACCCTTCTTTGGAAAACGTGTCCCCTTTGGCGTGGGAGACAGCGTCAGAGTTGTGCATCGCGGTGCAATGCTTAAGGCTGTTACACCTTGCGCATTTGACATCCTCTTTGCAGTTGGATGCTCCACAGCACCTAAAACATATGCCCAGCTTCTGAACAATCTGTTGTCTTTCTTTATAAGGCTTCTTGCCAAATTCCCGGCAGTTGGCTAAACTGTGAGGCTTTTGGTGAATGGGGCAGAGCACCTCCTTCACCTCTGACTTGGATTCGTTGGCCCTGTGCTGAGTTTCAACAGCCTTAACACTAACCGGTCTTTTGGCCTCTCTGGATGGTTTTTTCTCCACTTTAGGTGCCTTCTCTGGCTGGGTCCCTTGGTATAAGGTGGGGAGGCCCGTCTGTGGATCATTCCTTTCTCTGGCCGCCCTGGTGATGAACTGGACCAAATGAGAAAATGGAGGGTAAGCCTGGGAGTGGGCCTCCTTGTAGTTGAAGACCTCCTGTCCCCAGCGTTCTTGCAAAGTGAAGGGCAGCTTGGTCAAGATCTGCCTCTGGGACAGGTGCTGATCGAGGCACCTCAAACTGGGCAGTTCTGGATTCTCCTTGGCCGACTAATTCCGTAAGGAGATCGCTGAGGTCCCACAAGAGTTTGAAGTCTTTGAGTTTTAAAGCTGGGAACCTTTGGAGCTTGTCCATAAGAGATGCTTCAGTCTCTGTGCTGGCCCCATACCTCTGCTGCAACCTGGCCCAGGCCTTTTCCAGGGCTTTGTCGGGATCGGCTACGTGGGCTGCGTAGATCTTCTTAACTTGTGAGGATGAGGCTGGGCCCAACCATGCAGCCAGAAGAGTCAGTTCTTCCTCAGGCAATAACTTTAAGTCTCTGATTGCTCTCTGGAAGGTGGCCTTCCAGAGAAGAAATTCCTCAGGCTTGTCCAAAAACTTTTCGACACCCTTGTCCTTAAGATCTCTTCTGGGGCTTCTGATGATGGAGACAAGCTGGGACTCTGGCGTCGAATGGAACAAGTGAGGAGTTTGCTGTTGTGGAGTGGACTCCCACCGTGCACCTTGCGTCAACCTTTGGCCTCTTGGAGGGATGACATCAACCGCTGACGAATCGATGGCTCCCTGTGCAGCTGTCTGTAGGGGCCAATTAGCACTCGGCCTTGAGGCCCTGATTGACTGACCTAGGGTTTTAGCAGGAGGCACAGGTAGCTCGAGCAAGGGTGAGCTCCCCGCTATGACGCTCTGCTCTGCAGGAAACTCAAAGGCGACTTTGGGGCCCTGCTCTGGGTAAGGAGAGAAGTCTTCCTGTTCCTCATCCGAAAACTGGCTGTTCATGCTGCCGAGGTGCGCAAACACTTTGGCAGAAGGATCCTGTATTGGTAACTGGCTTACATTTTCTTCTGTGAGTGGCTCAATTAGGGCTTTGGCCAAAGTCTCAGCCCTTACCCTTTTGGCAGCGGCATCCATCTTTATTCTAAGCATCTCTATACGAGCCTGTTCTATTTGCATTTCGCTTTGTCTATGGGCCTGTTCTATTTGCAGTCGTTGCTCTTCTTCTTTAAAGGGAAGGGTGAGATCAGCTGCCTTAGCATCAGCCTCCGCCCCCGCCACTTTACTCTGCAGCTCCCGACGTGCAGCCTCCTTGATGCGAAGGGCAGCTAGGGAGGAGATGGCACTTCCAGCAGCGGAAGACCTGTTGGAACGGCTGCAGTCGAACAAAGCGCGCTCCCTCAAATCAGATGCCTGGCTAGAACAATCAGACTTCAGGCTACCCAAAGGGGACTGTCCTTCCCTGGGCCCAGCCCTTGGCTGTACCGATGGGGAACTGGCCTCTAGGGCATCCAGAGTGACCCTCACCCTATCTTCTTTCTCTCTAGTATCGACTAGGAAATCCACTATTTCTGGCTCTGTGTCCTTTCTATTAATGCGTTCAGCAACTTGGACTACCTTTGCTGCCAAACGCTTCCAGAGACTAAAGGTTTTTTCCAGGTCTAACCTTAAAAACGATGGTACCTTTGAAGCATCTATGCTCTCTATTCTGGCTATCATTATTGTTATGCGCTCCCATGTTGATTCCAACTTCACATGGAGGAGTTCTTTTTCCTCCTCAAGTTGGGCTAGTAACTTGGCTGAGGGGTGTTTAACTCTTTGAGGCCTATCCTCCCTGCCTTCAACTTGAGAAGTAGGTTTACCATCTGCACCCCTTTGAGATTGCACAGACACTATGACCCTTACAGCAAGTTAAATTATACGAACACAAAGCAATATGAATAGCACAATGTACGGCAAGATTCAACACTTAAAAATCTACTTTGCAAAAGAAAGAACCTTTGGTGCCAAACTTTGGCGGACAAACTGCAACATGACAACTGGTGGTCAGTTACCACTTGCTACCTTCCTTGAGAAAGGAAGGAGGGGATCTCCTTTGCTCAACTGACTCAAGCTGCCAAAATGACGACTTTGCCAAATTTGCAAACCCTACGTGCACCGTGGCTCGGGGCCTACCACCGAAAGGGCACTGAAGCTGGAACTGGAGAGGAGGGGTGAAGAAACACTGTAAATGAAGGTCACTCAGAAGGACGAAGTGGCAAGCGCTGCCGACCGAGTGCTCCGGCCGAAATCCTGATGGCTGGGAGATGAAGAGGCAGGTCAAAGCCGGCCGAGTGCTCCGGCCGAACTCCTGATGAAGAGGCTGTCAAAGCCGGTTGAGTGCTCCGGCCGAACTCGCAGCAGCCTTGCCAGGCCTGTCCAGGTTCTGGCCTGGTTCTGGTGGGCTCCACGCCTCAGAGCCAGCCAAAGAACTGTCGCTGGAGCTCTGCGGCTCGAGATCTACCGCCGAGGGAGCCCTGGACGTTGCTGGGAACTGCACAGCCTGTGCAAACCCAGAAAGCCACTGGGCCACGTGCGCACACGCGAGCCAAATAGCAAGGAAATAGAGCCCCACTATTTGACCCCTTCAGGTCTGAGAGCGGGCTCCACTGACTCGGACGCTGGTAGAGTCTTTAGGTATGCAGACTGAGCCCAGGCGGAAAAGCCGCAGCCTATACTAAAACTTCCTAAACTGTAAAAAACTATAAAGCCGTGCAAGCTAGCTCAAGCGGAAAAACCGCTGATCGCCCTCAAAACTGTGCCGTCCGCCAGACAATTAAAAAAAACTATAAAGCTGAAACGTGCCGTCCTTTATCCGGGCGAACTGCAAATCCCTATAAGCTGTCCTAAAAATATTGAACGACTGAGTCTGGAAAACTTCAAAAAAAAGGATGTTTATTCATACAAAGTTGTAAACTTGGCACAGATCTTAAAGTTACAGAAAATGAAACAAATTTCTATAGGTTTTAGTTACAGAATTATCCCTGGTTCCAGAAGGCAAAGGTGATTATAAAACCACTACACCCTAATCACGCTGTCTATATTAGAAGGAGAAACTCTTTCCTTCCCTATCTTTACAGCAAAGATTAGTTCTAGAACCGACGGAATAACCTTGCTCCTCTAACTAGATTTTCTATTCCAGATCAGTATAATTCAATACTTACCTAATTTGGATAGGCTTAGATTGGCCTGGTTTTGAGGATGATTTGTCCCAGTTAGCTTTGCACAGCTGCAGCACGTTGGAAGACTATAGCCAAAATGAGGCTCCAAAATGGAGACTAGACCCTGGTAAAAAAGGGCGGTCCTAAGATGTTGTACTCTTTGACCAATCATTGCAAAGAAAACTGCAGCCAGCTCTTGCAGACTCCAAGCCACTTTTCCTGGGCTTTTGCAGCCAGAGGCTGAAACAAAATGTAAAGGAGGGAAAACAAACAAACGACCAATAGGTAAGGCAAACCATCGTCCTGGGGGACGGAACAAGACCATTTCATCTGCCATGACTCAGTGCTATGGAATGATGAGAGGTGTAGTTCAAGACCTTTAACTTTCTCTACCAAGGAGTACTGGTGCCTCGCCAAACTACAAATCCCAGGATTCCATAGTATTGAGCCTTAGCAGTTGAAGTAGTGCCAAACTGTGTTTATTCTACAGTGTAGTAGACACATCCTCCAGCATGACTGTACAGTCAACTTCAAGCAAAGGTTGACCATAGAATTGCCCTGCAAGAGCTAGAGGTTGCTAGGGAGAATATATTAACCAAATCTCCAATAATGAAATCCATTATTGTGGAGGGCTACCTATAATTCCAGGTTAGATAATACAGAGGCCAAGTTAAATCATATGATAAGCATACCCTTAAACAAGACACAAGAGATGGTTACTTTACTGCTTTCTAGCGCATGGCAGGTTGAAGAATGAGAAAGGTGTTTATTTGAAATTATATTAATATTGCTGTTTGTTGTGTGTTTTCAAGTCAGGGGGTTTTTACCTTTGCCTCCCTCTAGTGCAGTGGTTCTCAACCTGTGGGTCCCCAGGTGTTTTGGCCTACAACTCCCAGAAATCCCAGCCAGTTTACCAGCTGTTAGGATTTCTGGGAGTTGATGGCCAAAACATCTGAGGACCCACAGGTTGAGAACCACTGCTCTAGTGGGTTTCCATGAATGAGCAGAGATGTCAACCTTGGTTTCCAGAGTCATAATTCAATGCTCAGACCATTAGACCAAGCTGAATCTCAGCAAAAGACAAGGTAGGAGATTAATTGCCATATATTCAAGTGATCAGAAAAGTGAGGACTTTTACAGCTGTCTGATAAATGTACTGCAGAATTTTGCAGCATCCATGTTACAGGTGTGTTCTGTGTAGACCAGTGGTTCCCAACCTTTTTTTGACCAGGGACCACTTCGACCAGGGACCACTCTCCCAATGTTAGTACCAAAAGGGTTATGAATAAGTTTTTGGTCAACTTTAGATTTGTTTTTTTTGGGGTGCTGATTCAGAAAATTGCATTGAATAGACCACATCAGTTCTAGTTCTGATACAGAACACATACCATCCAGTAGTCGCCATCTGCTCGCCCACAGAAAACCATATTTAATAATCTAGAGCTGATGTGGTCTATCCAATGCAATTTTCTGAATCAGCACCCCAAATAACTAAACTGAATCTATAGTTGACCAAAAACTGATTCGTAACCCTTTTGGTACTAATGTTGGAGAGTGGTCCCTGATCAAACAAGCCTAAAAACTAAGACACCAAGGCACCCCCCCACTTCCAGGCGGCACATGGAACAGCTCCTCTCAGAGGAAGAGGAGAAGCAGCAGCCAGAAGGCTTGTTGTCACACCATTCGTGGGTAGTCAGCCTCTCCAAACATCCCCGTTGCCTTGGCACTATAGAGAGTTTCGTGAGACCGGTCGCTCTCGTTGCAACAGTGTAGTAATGGTGATGCCACGGACCATATTTTAGTTCTTGGGGACCACTAGTGGTCCACTGATAATAGGTTAGGAACTACTGGTGTAGTAGACCAATTTAAAAAAACAACCGTCACTTTGGATTTTCAGTTGATTTTTTTGTATTGCGCGCTTACTATTGATGGTTGAAGGAAACAGACTCTTTGGTAACTTCAGCAAGAAGTATGAATGTTGGGAGTTGTAATTGGGTTAGGCCCCAGCACTCGTGGGCAAGAAAAGCAAAGGACCTTTTAAAGTAGAGAAAAAATGCAAGTGCCAGTTAAAGTGGTGTCAACCTGGATTAATTCTATGGTGTAGATGCACTCTCCCCAATGTGCAAGAGGTTACAGATGAGGCATGGGCAAACTTGGGCTCCTCCAGGGGTTTTGGACTGCAACTCCCACCATCCCTAACAGCCTCGGGCCCCTTCCTTGTCCCGCTCAGCCGCTTAAGCGAGGGTGAAAAGGAAAGGGCCTGAGGCTGCTGCGAATGGTGGGAGTTGCAGTCCAAAACGCCTGGAGGGCCCAAGTTGCTCATGCCTGCTATACCATATCAGTGTACATATAATGTCTATTTGTCTTAAAAGATCTCGCCTTCAGTAGACGCTCCCCTTCATTTTAAGGCCGTCTCCGTTAGTATTCTCTGCTTCCTGCCCAAAATAATAATAGCAGCAGCAGCAGCCGCCGCCGCGACCTCTTTTGTACCAGAAGCCCTTCCGAGGCTGGCTCCCATTGGAAGGCCACCCTCCCATGCCTCTCCCTGCTTGTTTCCTTGGCGCCGCGGTGCCTGCTGGGAATTGTAGTTTGGGGCGGTAGTTCTGTCTAGGAAAGGAGACTCAACACTAGCCGGGCTGGACTCGGCTTCCCGTGACGCCCCGCGCGGCGCATGGCAGTTTCCCGGATGTGTCTGGGGCCGGAAGAGAAGCGCGACTTTCTCGGGGGGCCGGCCATCTTGTGCGGGCAGGCAGCGAGGGTGGGCCGGGGCCTGGGCAGCATCCGCGGAGGATCCCGCCGAGAGGGGCCCATCATGCCCGGACACCTGCAGGAAGGCTTCGGGTGCGTCGTCACCAACCGCTTTGACCAGCTCTTGGACGACGAATCCGATCCCTTCGAGGTGATCCAGGCGGCCGAGAGCCGCAAGAAAGAGAGCGGAGGCGGAGGAGGCGGCGGCGGCGGAGGAGGGCACCAAGGAGGCCGCGGAGGAGGAGGCCAAGCGGGCCAAGGCAACGCTTCCTCGGGCGGAGGAGGAGGCGGCGGCCAAGCGGTCCAGTCTGGCGGTAGCGGAGGGGGCAGCGGCAGCGCGGCCAAGCAGCTGCGCAGGGAGTCGCAGAAGGAGCGCAAGAACCCTCTGCCGCCTTTCGGCTCGTCTTCGTCGGGGCCTGGAGGCGCCTCAGATCGGAGGGAAGATGGAGGCGGTGGAGGAGGAGGAGGTGGGCAGCCTGGCTCGGCGCCCCTCAGGAAGGAAGGTGAGCCTGGGCAGGAGGACAGAGGAAAGGGAGGGCTCTCCTCGCAAGGCCGCCTTCAGGGGCCCCTCAGTTAGGGCCCCGCGCCTCTGCTTCCCCCTCTACTCCGTTCCCAGCCCCATTATCCCCGAAGGGGAGGGTTGGCGGGAAAAGAAGGTAGGGGTTGTGACTGGGAGAAGAAGGGCCCTTCCACACAGCCATATCACCCAGAATATCAAGGCAGAAAATCCCACAATATCTTCTTTGAACTGGGTTATCTGTCCAGACTGTCATATTTTCCAGTTCAAAGCAGAAAATGTGGGATTTTATTCAGGCCGAAAAAGCCTGCGCCCGAAGATCAAGGAAGAGGCCTTTGCATTGTGTCAGAATAATACGACATAAGCCGCTTTGCTTCATTACTTTTGCACTTGGAGGGGCCTAGAGATGTTTGTGTGTTGTGTCAGAATATAACACACAATTAGGCGGCTTTGCTTCGTATAATGGATAGAGTTGGAAGAGACCACATGGGCCATCTAGTCCAACCTCCTGCCATGCAGGAAAGCTATCTTCATTACATTTTGACTTGGAGGGGCCTGATAATTGTTTGCCTTATGTCCGGATAACACAAAATGGGCCGCATTATCCCATTGCTTTTGGGCTTGGAGAAGCCTGGAAATAGTGCATGTCTTGTGTCAAAATATAACCCAAAATAGGCTGCTTTTCTGTGTCAGAACATAACACAAAATTAGGCTGTTTTGCTTTGTTACATTTCGACTTGAAGAATCCTAGAAATTGAGTGTTTGTGTTGTGTCAGAATGTAACACAAAATAGGCAGCTTTTCTTCATTACATTTCAACTTGGAGGAGCCTGGTAATTGTGCGTGTGTGTTGTGTCTGAATATAACACAAAATAGGTGACTTTACTTCATTACAATTTGGCTTGGAGGGGGCTGGGATTTGTGTGTGTCTTGTGGCAGAATAACACAAAATGGGCCACTTTATCCCATCGTCTTTAGACTTGGGGAGCCTGGATATTTGTGTGTGTGTGTGTGTTGTGTCAAAATAGAACACAAAATTAGGCTGCTTTGTTTCATTACATTTCAATTTGGAAGGGCCTGGTAATTGTGTGTGTGTGTGTTGTGTTGTGTTGTGTCACAATATAGCACAAATAAGCTGCTTCTCTCCATTGCCTTTGGACTTGGAGAAGCATTTTTATACCCCGCCACCATCTTTCCAAAGGGGCTCAGGGCGGCTTACAAGCAGAATCAGGCCCAGGATATACAACAAAATTCACGCACTAAAAATGCAGTTAAAACATAATAACGTATCAATATATATAACAGTGTAACACAAAATAGGCTGCTTTTCTCCATTGTCTTTGGACTTGGAGAATCCTAGAAATGGTGTGTGTGTTGTGTCAGAATATAACACAAAATTAGGTGGCTTTGCTTCATTACATTTCGACTTGTAGGGCCTGGTAATTGTGTGTGTTGTGTCAGAATAATACAAACTAGACCACTCTACCCTATTGCTTTTGGATTTGGAGAGGCCTGGGAATTGTGTGTGTCTTGTGTCAGAATAACACAAAATGGGCCGCTTTATCCCATCACCTTTAGGCTTGGAGGGCTTGAGTATTTGTGTGTGAGTGTTGTGGTCAGAATATAGCACAAAATAGGCTGCTTGTCTCCATTGCCTTTGGACTTGGAAAAGCCTAGAAATGGTGTGTGTGTTGTGTCAGAATATAACACAAAATAGGCAACTTACTTCATTACATTTTGACTTGGAGGGGCCTGTTAATTGTGTGTGTTGTGTCAGAATAACACAAAATAGGCTGCTTTCCTCTATTGCCTTTGGACTTAGAGAGGCCTGGAAATTGTGTGCATTGGTTGTCAGTCCTGAGCTGGTTCTTGCAGGGAGGCTCAGGGGAAGGCGGGAAAGAAGGGGCGCCCCCAAAGGCAGCGTTTATGGAGAGGATTGTTTGTTAAAAATAGAAGTGAAATAAAATAAAAAATAGTTGCTTTCGTCCATTGCCTTTGGGCTTTGAGACGCCTGCAAAACAGTGTGTTTGTGAAGAGGTTGTCAGTCATGAAATGGCTCTTATAGAGATAGAAAGACCACTGAAGAGGTAAAAGTTCCCACTCCTTATATTCTTATAAGAAAAAAAGAGAAAACGATAGTCTGACCAACAGATGCAAGATAACATAAAACAGGCTGCTTTACTCCATTGCCTATGGACTTGGACAGGCCTGGAAATTGTGTTGTCCAGGTTTGACTGTGTCAGAATAACACAAATTAGACTGCTATACCTTTGGACTTGGAGAAGCCAGCAAAATAATGTATGTTGGTTTCTGTTGTTAGATTGTTCCTTCAGGAAGACAGAGCCCTTCGGAGAGGTGTTCTGGGAGATTTCAGTCATGTAGAGAAAGAGACAAAATCCCTTGGCCACCAGATCCAGTCAGAGTGGGCACGTGGTGGTGTTAATGAAGTTTAGGCAATATGTATACTGCTGCAGGCCACCACGTGCTTTTGTCAGCATGTTGCTTGACTCTTCCTGCTGCTCCTGCCAGAGCTGAGCCAGAACACAAAATGGAGTTCTCAGTGCTTTGGATGAGTATTTGCAGAAGGGAGTCTTCCCTGGAGTTTGAAGTTAAGGGTGGGCATGGTGCCCTTAGCATGCTTATTAGGAAACTTGCACTTTATTGATATTTTACCTTAAATGATTGTAAATATGATGTGGGTTTATCTTAGTGCAGTATTTGTATTGCCTTTTTGACTTCAGCTCCGGATTAGTGAAATGTATGTGCAGTCCACCAAGGTTTGAACAGTTCCTCACCTCCCCTTGTGCCCAAGCTGAGTGTCCCTAAATGTTTGAAACCGGAAGTGTTCTATATTTCCTATTTATTCTAATTTTGGAATACTTGCATATAAACAATGAGATCTTGAGTTAGAACTCAGGTCTAAGCATGAAATTAATTTGTTACATATACACCTGATACACATAATCTGAAGATAATTTTATACACAGTGTTTTAAATAATTTTGTGCATGATACAAAGTTTGAACCACCAGAAAGCAAAGGTGTCATGATCTCAGCCACTCAAACAATTTTGGAAAGGGGGAATTTTAGAATTCCGGATAACAGATAACCTATAATATGGAGAGGTAAAACAAATGTACAAGAAAGTGGGCTTTCTTGTCATTCTGAGTTTCCCCACATTCAGAAAAACATTAATTTTGAATCATTCAATGAATTTTACTCAGATAAGTGACATGTGGATTTTTGTTTCCAAGCCAGTGAAGGAAACTACTTAACTAAATAACTACTGTGCATTCTTTTCATAATAGCATTGTTCCTAAATACAGAGTGAGTATGGTTTGAGACACTGGAAGATGAGGGATGGAATCCCCATTCAGCCATGGAAACCCATTGAGCTTAAGTCATGCTCAGCCTCAGAGGGAGGCAAGGGCAAGCTTCCTCTGAATGAATTCTGGCAAGAAAACCCGAGATAGGTTCATAGAAGTCAGAAATGACCTGAAGGCACACAAGTGTTCCCAGATGCCTTTGGCGTGCAACTTGATGATGGATTTAAAAATTTCTAAACATAAAGCTGTATAGGATGTGTATACAATGCATTTAAATATGTAAAGTGTTCTGTCAAGTAGAAAAAGGAAATTTCCTTATTCAGTTTTTCACTTTTGCAGGGGTCCTGTATCCCTGACCCTAGGGAATGTGGAGGGCTGACTGTATAGCCAATTCTTAGATAGTAATCTAAGAATTACTGGTGTGCCATTAAATGCAATGGCTGGCATTCTGCTTACTTCAAATTAGAATAGACTCGTTAAATTAATTGTGCAGTCAACACATATGAAAATATTGCTTTAATGGATTTACTTTCTTTGTTAGTTATAGTCAGATTGAGGACAGTATGAATCTCTAGTTACTGAAATTCTAAGTAGCATCTTCTTGCAGATATTAATTGCTATAGCAGTCATGTCATAATTGCTCAGATATTTTGAGGAAAGTTTAAATTTTATACTGCCAATCAGGAATGTCTTTTCACAACTGCTAACCTATGTGTCATGTATGCAATTTTCTGTTTTCTGGCATAGTAAAGAAAGCCTCCACTATTGCAGCTTTTATGCCCTTGTATTAACTTAATTTCTTCAGAAGGTAATATAAACTATGTCATTCTGCATTCTTAATTTATTTTATAAATATTCTTTCTGCTGATATGGGACTCAAGATGACCATATAGTCTATTACCCCAGCCACAAATATGTTCAGGGTAAAAAAAAAGGGGGGGGCAGGCTTTGAATATGGGAGCTTGGAGTCTAAATAGTGTCATCCCTGCTTAATATTTGCATAGGAGATGACCTACAGGTGTTATAGACTACATTTCGAAGGAAGGAACTGACAAAACCACCTGAGTATTCCTTCCCTAAGAAAGCCCTATGAAAATCATGGGGTTGTCATAAATCATCAGATGTCTTGATAGCACATGCATTTATTAAATGCCTCCCATATTGTGACTAGGAGCAATTTTAAAAGATATGTTTTCCACAAGAAACAGGTTCGGTTTTGTTAGGCTATTTTAACACTAGAATAAATAGTTTTACTTAGGTTTACTTATTTGTTGGGCTTCTGTCATTGCCTGCTGCACAACGTTGTACTTATTGTGGGAGGCAGTGCTCTCATGTTAGCTTAGTTTATGAGCTGCCATTGAGCAGAATTTGAGTTGTCTTCTTAACAATGTTGATATGAAGTTTACTGGATATTTAAAAGGCATCAGACTGATGTATTCTGTGTTTTGTTGGGTGAGATTAAAGGTGCGATCAGCAAGCTGTATAGACTGTCTTGTAAACAGTCTGTGCTGAACTGTAGAACAAGATTTCTTTTCAGTAACCTTAATTAGTATGATACTATACACAAAAGTTATTTGGTACGTCTCCATATCATTTTTATAGGGTTTTTATGTGACTATTACATCTGCAGAGCATTCCAAAACTACCTGCTTTTTACTTCAAGTGTGGCATTATGACAAGAGTCATTGGGTTGAATTTAAGCTCAGTTAGTCCTCATCTAGTCCCATTTGAAATCCGTAGAACAATTTAGTCAAGATTAATTCACTTGATAGAAAAACATGGCTAGGTTAATTTTCTAGGTGCACTTATACCTAATAATATCCAAACAAATTTTATGCTCTGTGATTTGTACTGTTACTTAAAAATCTTTCAGGTATTCCAGCATTACTTGGAAAAACACACCGCATAACATTTTGAAGTACAGGTTTCAGTGAATCCTAGCTGGCAGTAACTCTACTGTATCTCTCCCAAGAGGTAACAATGGCATATAGCTTCCATTCCACTGCTTAAATTAAATTTTTTGCAGTTTTCCAAAACGAAAGTATGTCATTAAGGTAGTATGGAATAACTGGATTTAATAAAACAGAATGGTAGGAAATCATATTTGAATATGCAGCAACAACGGTTATTCCTTGTGTCTTAGTTTTTGCTTTTCCACAAAAGAGTTAAAATATTATAATAGCTGCAAAGCTTGTTTGGTCAGAAATCAGGGAAAAAATCATGTTGTGGCAGAGGCAATATTGACAATATTCCTTGCTAGTCTTGGAAATATCTATAACCTCTCTATGGAGTCTGTCCTATGTCCTAAAGAATAAGAGTTGTTTTGTGGAAATAGATAAATAGCTTACTCATGTGGATTGCCATCTATTTTAGGAATAAGGCGAATTGGCAGAAGGCCTGATCAGCAGCAGCCTCAGGGGGAAGGCAAGCCTATTGAAAGGAGGCAGGAGAGGCGGCCTCCTCGTGAGCGACGATTTGACAAACCTGCTGAAGAAAAGGGTGAAGGAGGAGAATTTTCCGTTGATAAGTAAGAACTGCATGTTTTAACTTTTAAGAGAGGGGAACGCAGTGTGTTTTGTGTGGTGTGATTATCCTGCTAATGGATTTAATGCTATACACTTAGTCAGGCAGAGCAGAATTTTTTGTCTTATTATAATCAGGGGTAGCTGAGTTGACCATACGGCGAAATACAATAAAATCCATAAAAGAGCAATACCTTTATTGGCTAACCAAAATGTAGGTAATGCCATCAGGCAAAAAAGTTAATTAGGCAAATAAAAGGTAAAGGTTTCCCCCTGACATTAAGTCCAGTTGTGACCAACTCTGGGGGTTGGTGCTCATCTCCATTTCTAAGCCGAAGAGCCGGCGTTGTCCATAGACACCTCCTAGGTCATGTGGCCGGGATGACTGCATGGAGCGCCGTTACCTTCCCGCTGAAGCGGTACCTATTGATCTACTCACATTTGCATGTTTTTGAACTGCTAGGTTGGCAGGAGCTGGGGCTAACAGCGGGTGCTCATTCCGCTCCCGGGATTTGAACCTGGGACCTTTCGGTCTGCAAGTTCAGCAGCTCAGCACTTTAACACACTGCGCCACCACCAGGGGCCCAATTAGGCAAATAGCGATACATTTATCAGCCCAGCAACATTCAGAAAATGCAAGCAGGCAAGGATGTTAAAAACACAGAAAAAGATAAAGCTGTTAGAGTCACAGGTCTGTATTCTGTCTCAGGTGTTGCTCTGCTGTCATATTAAGAGATTTCATTATAGGCAGAGACTATCTGGAGACCAGAGAGAAAGACTAATAAAAGACAGGTAATAATTTCAATTCTTATTAGCAACACATTTGACTAAAACTGCTCTTTTCTTAGGCAAAGAACATTGAATGTATCAAGAAGTCTCTGTATTGTTACTGGAAATTTTTGTTGGTGTGGTTTAATGGGTGGATTTGAAGGTACACACACAGAGGTAACATTTGCCAGCTGCAGTCCAGTGAAATAATTTAACCGTTGTTGGAGATAAAGTCCTAAAAGAATTAAGTCCTGGTCTATACTGTAGTTCCCTTTTGTTAAAACTCCCTCTGTTGCAGCAAAATTTGGTGTATCCAGATATTGGCATACAGCAAAATCTATTAAAATCTGTAAAGAAGCAATACCTTTATTGGCTAACCAAAATGCAGAAAATGCATCATAGGTGTCTTCATCAGGCAAAGATGTTAAAAATCTTACAGGAGAAAAAAAGAGTGAAGATGGTAGACTACCTTCTGTATGAGGTGTTACTCTTGTCAGTTAAGAGAGTATCTGGGGCCAGAGTGAAGAATTGGGGGGGGGGGGGGGGGGAGAGTGAAGAACGCGGAGGGGGGGCAGGAAGACATCATACCATCTTATCTCCCATGTCATCAGTTGGGAGCCCCTCCCACCAAGGAATAACTGCCACTCTGAGGCCAGAGTGAAGAACGGGCGGGGCCAGGAAGTCATCATACCAACCTGAGAGCCAGGAAGATAGTTCCATCTTGTCTTCTGTGCCATAGCAACATGCTATGCTATTTTACACACACACACATAATTTATTATAATTTATAAATATATAATATAATGTATATACATACAATGTTGATAATAATATTATAATGTAATACAATATTATACTAATAATATAATATAATAATATTAATTATATATTATACATTAAATGTAATATTACTAATAATATTACCATATAATGATATAGTACAATATAGTAATTTAATGTTTATATTATACTATGCTAATAATATAATGTATGTACATTTGATTTGTAAGCCGCTCTGAGTCCCTTTCGGGGTGAGAAGAGTGGGATATAAATATAGTAAATAAATAAATATTGAGGGATTTCAATGAAAGCAAATATGGTTTTCACAGTATTGTTTTTCTTGTTCATATTCAAAATGTGAATACAGTAGAGTCTCACTTATCCAAGCTAAACGGGCCGGCAGAAGCTTGGTTAAGCGAATATCTTGGATAATAAGGAAGGATTAAGGAAAAGCCTATTAAACATCAAATTAGGTTATGATTTTACAAATCAAGCACCAAAACTTCATGTTATACAACAAATTTGACAGAAAAAGTAGTTCAATACCAAAATATCATGATATATTGAAAACATTGACCACAAAAATGGCTTGGATAATCCAGAGGCTTGGATAAGCGAGGCTTGGATAAGTGAGACTCTACTGTATTTGCTTTGTGGTTAATAGTTTTAAAGAATGTTGGTAGCTCTAAAATAGTTGTGTACTTATTAAATGTTTAATATGTATTTGCAAATTTAACACTGGCCAATGCCCATTGTGTTGCTTCAAACGTTACATTGTTTCTGGGTATATTTGGCCTGATTCAAAAAATGGCACCAGTTTTCCCTGATCAGCTGTAGTTTTTGAGATATAGAATGTATGCCATATACCATTTGCTTGCTCATAGGAAACCACAATAGCCATACCTAAGAAACTAGAGTTGATGCTGTCTACCCAGTGGAATTTTTTGCATTAGGACAACAAATAACCCAAGGAAGAGGTCTGAAAACCAAGGCATCAAGGCAACATTTTTTTATTGTAGTGCTGTGCAATTCATAATTTCATTTCTTTTACAACAGGCCAATTATTGATCGTCCTATGCGTGGTCGTGGTGGCCCAGGTGGAAGGGGCAGCCGCGGTGGCCGAGGACGGGGAATGGGTAGAGGAGATGGCTTTGACTCCCGAGGCAAACGTGAATTTGATAGACATAGTGGAAGTGACAGATCGTAAGTATTAAATCATGCACGTCTGTACTTTTAAGATACACTAATTCTCAATAGTATAAATATTTCAAAATGTACCTTTGAATTTCTGTATCCAAACACTATTATGTTAATTCAGTTTTGTTAGTTCTCTTTCACATTTCAGTGGTCTGAAGCATGAGGATAAGCGCGGTGGAAGTGGATCACACAACTGGGGAACGGTCAAAGATGAGCTAACGTTAGTACCTTGTTTTGTTTTGAAATATATCTTAGAGTAAATTTATAAGCAGAGCTACATATTACAGTTTTTTCGATTACATTTAAAGTGCAAATATATTTCTGAGTACCTGTAAATATAAATGCAAAGCTGTATGAAACAGTGTTACAAAAATGCAGAGATGCATGTATTGGACAAAATGGTCAACATGTTCAGTGTCACAGAAGGCATGTACAAGGAATGTGATTTTATAACAAACAGCATAGAAAATTGCAGCAGGTTTTTAAAAAATGGTCTTATAATTTTGGTTTCTGACTACATATGAGACCATCCATACACCTCAATTTTAGCAGTCTTGGGGAAATACTATATAGTTGCTTTATAATTAAGAAGTTAAGTTTGTTTTAAGAGAAACTGAAAATCTTGTTAAATTATCCCATATGTTTTCACATGATTATTTTGTCAGTTTTAGAAGATGTATGTAATGTGCTAATTTTCAATTAACCATTAAAATAAAACTTAATTTCAGTGACTTGGATCAATCTAATGCAACAGAAGAAACTCCAGAGGGAGAGGAACACCCACCTGCTGACTCAGAGAATAAGTAAGCGTTGAGTTGCCACCAATTACTTTGATCACTAATAAAAAAGACAAACTCTTTATCAAGAAAGTATTATTTTGCGAAGAGTTTTCTTGTTAAACACAAAAACATGTGTTACCTTTGCTATATGACAAACTGATTTAAGATTGAAATTTCAAATCAAAGTGAAGGGGGGGGGCTTCACTAGATGGCCTATGTGGTCTCTTCCAACTCTTATTATTCTATGATTCCATCATATAACTTAAAATTTTGCATATATACAAGAAATTATATTTTAATGGTAGTTGATGGATCTTTGAAAAACCCTGTCCTACATATAAAGTAGAGTGGCGTTGGATGTCAAAGATTTGCCTTTTAGTCTTGCTCAGATGAAATGGGATAAAGAATTTCAAGTGGGGCCATATTTGTTTATAATGGCATAGAATCAATTGATTTACACAAAATGACAAGCTGCTAGAACCCTGGCTTGTCATGAACTAGCAGTATGGTCCTTCTTTCAGCTTTGATTACACTGACCACAAAGCTTCACTTCATGGTTTACTAACTGTGAGCATGATGCTTATTCACAACAAACCATGATTCCTGTAAATTCTTGATTTTCATTGAAACACACTCATTGTGTTGATACAAATCTTTGAGAATCACGTGCCTTCTAGATATTATATTGTCTACTGACTTTCTGTCTGGTATGGTAGTTCACAGCACTGTATGCCATACTTGGATGTTACATGTATTAATACAACTCATACATGTATTTTGAGTTGATTTTTTTTTCTTTTAAAATTTGTAAAGCTCATCTTAAAATAACTAATGTGATTGATGTAACTTGAGTTGGAGGCTTGTGGTCCTCCAGATGCTGTTGGACTACTATTCCAATCAGCCCTCGCCAATATGGTCAGTAATAACAGCTAATCAGATTGGCAATCCAACAGCATTTGTTGGGTCACAAGATTGCTGCTCCTTACCTGAGCCATGACATTAAGTATTTTATTATAACTATAGCATGTTGGAACAGGTTTCCAACATCGTTTACTGTTCTATATACTGTTTTGAATAAATCCTCCTTTTTGGTCCAGAAATAGAAATGAGCAGTGTTTAAGACATAGTTAAGAAATTGGTATACACTTTCAATTAAAATACTGTAGAAGTCCGCTTTTTAAAATAATAGACATCATCTTGGTTGTTGTATGTCTTTCGGGCTGTGTGGCCATGTTCCAGAAGTATTCTCTCCTGATGTTTCGCCCACATCTATAGCAGGCATTCTCAGAGCCCTCCCACCCAGGCTTTACGGACTCCCAAAAATCCACAAGGACTCCATCCTACTCAGACCCATTGTAAGTGCCATTGGATCGCCGACTTACAACCTGGCAAAATTTCTGGCTACACAGCTACAAACCCACATTGGGCTCACTGTGCACTATATTAAGGACTCAACACACTTCATAGAAAAGATCAGCAACCTCAAGCTAAGCACCAAGGACATCCTGATCAGCTTTGATGTGGTGTCCCTATTTACCAAGGTCCCGGTAGCTGACACCCTCACACTAATCAAACAAAACTTCCCAGAAGACATCACAGCCCTGTTTCACCATTGCCTCACCACTAGCTACTTTCAGTGGGACAATGGATTCTATGAACAAAAAGATGGAGTGGCCATGGGGAGCCCTCTCAGCCCAGTAGTAGCAAATTTCTATATGGAACACTTTGAAAAACAAGCCCTAGAAACAGCACCAAAAAAGCCAACTGTATGGTACAGATATGTAGATGACACCTTCACCATTTGGAGCCATGGAGAGGAAGAACTCAGCAAGTTCCTGGACCACCTTAACAGCATCCACCCAAACATCCAATTCACCATGGAAAAAGAAAAGGAAGGAAAACTGCCATTTCTAGATGTTCTGGTCATCTGCAAACCCAATCAACAATTGGGCCACACAGTTTACAGAAAACCTACACACGTAGATAGATACCTTCATAAAAACTCCAACCATCACCCAAGTCAAAAAAGAAGCACAATCAAAGCCCTGACGGACCGTGCACAAAGAATCTGTGAACCTCACCTCCTCCAAGGTGAACTAAACCACCTAAACTGGGCTCTACAGGCCAATGGATACTCCATCACAGACATCAGAAAAGCTGCAAGGCCAAGAACAAGCCATGAGAGTCAAGACAAAGATCCACCCAGAGGAAAGGTGTTCTTACCATACATCAAGGGAACCACTGACCGCATAGGCAAACTGATGAAGAAGCACAACCTACAAACTATCTACAGACCCACAAAGAAAATCCAACAAATGCTACGGTCAGCGAAAGACAAGAGGGATCCTCTCACCTCTGCAGGAGTCTACCGGATACAATGCAGCTGTGGACAAGTCTACATAGGGACCACCAAACGTAGCGCCCAAACATGAGTCAAAGAACATGAAAGGCACTGCAGACTCGCTCAACCAGAGAAATCAGCCATAGCAGAGCACTTGATGAACCAACCTGGACACAGCATATTATTTGAGAACACAGAAATGCTTGACCACTCCAACAACTATCATGTCAGACTACACAGAAAAGCCATTGAAATCCACAAGCATGTGGACAACTTCAACAGAAAGGAGGAAACCATGAAAATGAACAAGATCTGGCTACCAGTATTAAAAAACTCAAAAATCAAAACAGTAGATGGGAAGCAACACTCTGAGGGCAGAGGAGCCCCAAGGACGGCTAATGACTCTGAACAAAGGATGCCCCCCAGGCAAGAGACAAACCTTTCCAATGCTAATTAGGGTGATTAACTGAAACATTAATGCTGGCTTTCAACTGACAAAGGACTCTTGTCACACCCTGGACTCTCCACAGATATATATTTTTATCTTCCTTGCCTAGTTTATCAATGCCTCACACCTTTGAGGATGCCTGCCATAGATGTGGGCAAAACGTCAGGAGATAATACTTCTGGAACATGGCCACACAGCCCGAAAGATATACAACAACCCTGTGATCCCAGCCATGAAAGCCTTCGACAAGACATCATATTGTTATTTAGGGTGTTTTAGATCTGATGTACATATAGTCTATGGGATTTTAATTTATTTTTTCTTTGTGGTGACTGCCTATACGTGTAGGTTGTTTAACATTCAGCAGTATAGGGAGAAAGGATTTCAGAACCTGAAGAGAACTATTAATGGAAATGTAATGCAGCTCTCGGGAATGAAAGCAATCAAAGGATTGGGAATAATAAATGATAGTGCACAACTGTTTTTTCTGTTAGGGTTATATTGGTGCCACTTCATGATTATCAGTCTTCTGCAGATTAAATGGTCAGATGCAATAATACATTGGATTGTAAAATAGATGATAATAAAGAATGTGTTCAGATGATTTCCACAATACCATTATTTTATTTTGACTGAATTAGAAATGCTTTAACATAAGTCGTTTTGTGTAAGGAGTAAATTCTACCAGTGTTCATTCTATTTAGGTGGTATTCCTATTTACTTGTAGCATTTCTGTGTTCAGACTTCACAATTCTGAATGTGTAACTGTCTTCAGAATATGTGAAATGAGTTCCCATCACTATAAACCTATTGCAGAGAGAATGAAGTAGAAGAAGTGAAGGAGGAGGGGCCCAAGGAAATGACTCTGGATGAATGGAAAGCTATTCAAAACAAGGATCGCGCAAAAGTTGAATTCAACATCCGCAAACCAAATGAAGGTGCTGATGGACAATGGAAAAAAGGTTTTGTTCTCCATAAGTCAAAGAGTGAGGAGGTAGGCTTTTTCTGGTTGTCTTGTCTTCATTCTTTATTTATAGAGTTATACTTACAGTGTTTATATTGTCTACATTAGAATTCACAATGTAGATACAGTAATTGATATACACTGCATTTAATCTAAAACTGTCAGTAGTTTGTATAAGACTCAAACAAAATATTTGGGTCTTATACAATATCTGGCTCTTAGCAGTTAATGAAAACCATTTGGGCACATATGTGGCAAAGTCTTGGGTAGCAATTCCAGGTATTGTGGAATTCAGGGTGTAGATTGGATTGATCAACATGTGCTCCCTCATCTTCCATTTATTGTTTGAATGAAACATTGTAGTCTGGCAAACATTATTCCCCTTAAAATCAGAGTGTGTGGCACCCATGTGCTCTGTTTTGCTTTTTTAAAAAAAAAAAATCTAGGGAGTGAAAATCCCCCCCCCCCCCCCCCCCCCGACAACTCAGAAGTATCTTCTTCTGGGTATTTAAGTTCAGCATAACATTTGCCAGTGTCCATGTGAATTGCATTTATTACTCATTGAAAGCCTGAATCCTAAAGCAAGTTCAGATCTGTAGAAATAGTGTGTGCTGTAGTGGTAGGGTTCTGTTTTGGGTACATAATTCAAATAAACACTGTGTCATAGAAGGGTTTGCAAAAGGTAATTAATTACTTTTTCCTCTCAGATGGAAATATTTGTTTAGGAAGATAGATTTGGAAAATACATGTGTAGGGGATACTGAAATAGTTTGTGGGCTTAGGGGGCAATTATTTTGCTTCAGTGTTCTGTGTATTTGTGGTTTGCTTGCTTTTTGTGCCTCTTAGGTGGGTTTTTTTGGCCTGTTGCATTTTATGGTAATGTAGACACCCCCCCCCCCCCCCGCGGGTGACTGTGGGCCTCATCAGAAAGGCCAGTCAAAGTGTCCCACTTCTTCTAGTTCCAAGAGAGAAGAGAGAGGCAGCGGGACAAATCTGTCACCCCGAGTGCAGCTCCCTCTTAGTGACACTTTCACCCCCATTGAACCAGCACAACACGGGAAGCCTCCATGTTAGGGTGAAAGCATCCGATGCTTTCACACTGGTTGAGAGCGGAGCCTTGGCTGGAAGTCACATGATGTCGTGAGCCTCCATCCTCCAGAATGGGGGAAAGCGTCCTAGGACGCTGAATTTATCCTGTTTAATGAGGTCTTGTGTCCTTTGGTGATGTTCTGCCAGTGGAATTTCCTGGAATTGCACTGGGACAGTCTCCCTCCCATACACCCTCAATGCTTGTTCTGAAGAGCTGGGAAACTCCTAGTGCTCTTTTCTAAATAATGCCATGAGCATAAATGAAAAGAAGAGAAAAGCTTTGCTATACAGTTTGTTCATTGGTCTTGCATTGCATCAGAATTCATTTCATATTTATCCATAAGAACACCCTGTTGTTGGGTATGGTTTATTCCTGGCTGTACATGTGCTTCAGGTTAGAACCAATAATAATAATAATAATAATAATAATAATAATAATAATAATAATAATAATAATAAAACTTTATTTATACCCTGCCACCATCTCCCCAAAGGGACTCGGGGCGGTTTACATGGGGCCCCGCCCTGGACAATACAATATAACACAACAAAACAACATATCATAATACAATTAACCAATACAATTGATAAAATATACAGTACAGCACAGAATCAAGAAAGCAATCTAACAGGGGCGAGCCGCATGAACACTAAGTTAAAAACTCAGGGTGAGAAAGGGATCAAGATAAAAACCTTGGGGAACAGGAACATCAGATAATGAAACAGTCTAGGGGATAAATGTTGAGGGGAATGACAAAAGAACAGTTACTCTCCGAAGGCACATCGGAATAGCCATGTTTTTAAATCTTTCCTAAAGGCTAAAAGAGTGGGGGCTTGCCTAATTTCACTGGGCAGTGAATTCCACAGACAGGGGGCCACAGCAGAAAAGGCCCTCTCCCTTGTTCCCACAAGGCGGGCCTGAGATATAGGAAGCGGTGACAGGAGAGTCTCCCCTGATGAACGTAGGGATTGGGCAGGTTTATAGAGGGTGATACGGTCACGAAGGTAGGTGGGTCCCAAACCATTTAGGGCTTTATAAATGATGGTCTGCACCTTGAATTGGGACCGGAAGGTGAACGGTAGCCAGTGGAGCTCCTTAAACAGGGGAGTAGATCTCTCTCTGTAACTCGCTCCCGTTATTAATCTGGCAGCCGAGCGCTGGACCAATTGTAACTTCCGGGCCGTCTTCAAGGGAACCTAAAGATATATTTCAGAATTCTAAACCTAATTACTAAGATTGCACATTAATGAAAGCTAAGATATTTGAGCCCTCAGTGGCGCAGCGGGTTAAACCGCTGCACTGCTGAACTTGCTGACCAAAAGGTCAGCGGTTCGAATTCGGAGAGGGGGGTGAGCTCCAACCTCCACCAACCTAGCAGTTCGAAAACATGCAGATGTAAGTAGCTCAATAGGTACTGCTCTGGCGCTCCATGCAGTCATGCCAACCACATGACCTTGGAGGTGTCTACAGACAATGCCAGCTCTTTGGCTTAGAAATGGAGGTGAGGACCAATCCCCAGAGTTGGACATGACTGAACTTAATGTCAGGGGAAAACCTTTACCTTTACCTAAGATTCTGATACAATCCTATCCCTGCTTTTATTTATGAATCGTAATATTTCTCAATCTTCTTATTTGCCATGGCTGTCAAATTAACGTGTCTGAATATCTTCAATCTGCATGGCATATTAATGTTTTATGCTCATTGTTCTTGATTTTGTTCTTGCTCTGTCTATCCTCCTGGTTCATTTGCCTAATCATAGAGCATCTTATTTCTGTAATGTAGACTCTAATTTTCTGTTTGTTTTTATCCCTCGCGTATCGACACAACTTGAATCAGACAAAGGGGATGACAGAGGTGCAAGGGAGTCAGCTGGAATCCAATGAGGTACTGACAATTTATATGTATTCATTGGATAAGGAAAAAGATAAATGTTTGAAGTGAGGTTTAAGATATTTTAAGAAACACACTGGTATATACTCCTGGTCGTGCATCCATTCATTTTAACGAATATTGTTACTTTACAGACAAATAAGTTTTGTTCGTCTTGGTCCATCTGTGTTTGCTTGTTTCATTTTGCCATATGTCTCTCTTAATAATAATACACCATAAGTAGTGAATAAAATGATTTATCTGTATGGCTATCCTGGTACAACTATTGTTTAAACCAGTGATTCCCAAAGTGGGCGCTACTGCCCCCTGGTGGGCGCTGCAGCGATCCGGGGGGCAATGATTGCACCTATTAGGACACAGGGGCAGGACCAGGGGGCGGGCCTCTTCCCAAGTGCCGGAGACAGGGCTGATCACCTGTCATAGGACACAGGGCAGAGCTAGAGGAGTGGGCGTGGCTTCTTCCCATGAGCCCGAGACAAGGCTGAGAATCTATACCTCTCCTGAGTCACTTATTGGGACATAGAGGGCAGATCTAGGGAAGAGGGCGGGACGTCCTTCCAAGAGCGCGAGACAGGGCTGAGCCTCTATACCTCCCCTGAGGCGCTTGTTAGAACATGGTGGCGGGGTATAGAGGTTCAGCACCGTCAGGCACTTGGGAAGAGGCCTGGCCCCCTCCTCTAGCCCTGCTCCCTGTGTCCTGGTAGGCGCTGCAGGACAGGGATAGAAGCTCGGCCCTGCTTCAGAGCTCGTAACTCCACCCATTCCAGTCCTGGCCGCCCATTAGTGGCCCCTCCCCCTCCCAGCCCTGCATCTTGGAATAGGGGAGAGGCTCAGCCCTGCCCTCTTGAGCAGGGGCCATGCCCACCCCTCTAAGCCACCCCCCCCCTTTCCAGCAGGCGCTGAGTCATATTTTTTGTGGAAAGGGTGCAGTAGGCCAAATAAGTTTGGGAACCACTGGTTTTAAACCTACGTAAGAATAATTATTATTGTACTACCTTTATTTTTGTTAAATTCCAGCAACATGTTTGTGAATCTGATCATAATCCTCATACTTCTATATAATTATGACACCCAGCTCCTGAATATTTCTGAAAAGAAGTGCTTCATAAATGGGAGAGCGTGTCTTCCCTCCGCTCTGCAAATCAGACTTTAGGCAGCTGATTATGTAGCTTCAGCAGTGGTGTGCACACATATAATGAAGATATGGACAGACTGGGAGATTATTGGATTTACAGAAGAAAATCTTGGAGCACCCAGTACCTCCCCTCAAGTTGCAGCATGACGTATTAACCTAATAAAATAAATGAATTTCACGTCTTTTTTTTTTTGAAGTCAGGTGTCCCACATGACATCATGTATTGACGATTTCTAGGTGCTCACTTAAAATGGAACTGGAAAGTTCCAAAATTAGAAGCAAATTTATGTAAACTCCAGGAGTGTGGTACGAAATAGGATTTCTTGGTGATAGTAGCTTAAGGAATGCCTTTCCTGCCCTGGTTCCTTCTAAATCCCATTGGGCCCAGTAGTCACAGCCAAAGTTTGAAGGTGATGATAGTTGTAGTTCATGGGCTGCCCTATGGTGACCCTTCAAATCAGCATATAAAAGAGCACACGGCAAGCTATGTGAAAAGAATAGGAAAACAATATAAAGGAGCTGAGTCTTGTGTGTTTGACTTGTAAAAGATGATACTGTGTTTATAGGCTAGCTCTTAGGATCTAGAATTACATAGAAGAAGTAGTCAGAGTGCGAAGTCATTAACCCCATTTATTACTACAGGTTTTCTGCACATCTCATATAGCAATGCGATTTTTAAAAGATTTCATAGAATCATAGAATAGTAGAGTTGGAAGAGACCTCATGGGCCATCCAGTCCAACCCCCTGCCAAGAAGCAGGAAATCGCATTCATAGCACCCCCGACAGATGGCCATCCAGCCTCTGTTTAAAAGCCTCCAAAGAAGGAGCCTCCACCACAGTCCGGGGGAGAGAGTTCCACTGCCGAACAGCCCTCACTGTGAGGAAGTTCTTCCTAATGTTCAGGTGGAATCTCCTTTCCTGTAGTTTATAGATGAGAGGGTGTCTACTATATAGTAATGTGCTTTCAGTGTTCATTTAAATGAACCCTCTGCTTATAGTTGGATTATAATTGCTCGTGAATGTTTTGCATTTATTTTATCTTGCCTTAGTGTCAAAGCACCTTGGGTTGCTTCAGGGATGAGGTGTGTGTGTACATGTTCTTAGTTCCGTTTTTATCCTAGCTTTTGTGTTTTCTGCAGTTGATAGGGCTGGGGTCAGTCATAGTATATGTTGATTATTATTTCAAGCTTGTGTTTGTGGTTGACTAGCACAGCGATCTTCCTGAATTCCTGGGATGATTTGATATGCAGTGAAAATATGTTTAAATTACAGTATGTTTAAATATATGTTTAAATTGTTTAAATATATGTTTAAATATATGTTTAAATTACAATAAACTCCTTTCATTGTAGTCTCATGCTGAAGATTCTGTAATGGATCATCATTTCCGTAAGCCTGCAAATGACATCACATCCCAGCTGGAGATCAATTTTGGGGATCTTGGCCGTCCTGGGCGTGGGGGTCGAGGCGGAAGAGGAGGCCGTGGGCGTGGGGGAAGGGCTAACCGTGGAAGCAGAACTGATAAGGTAAATAGTTGCTTCTCTTCTAATTAAACACTGACTTTATGTATTTTCTGATTGAAGTATATCCACATTGCACAAGATCTCTTAGGAAATTGGCTGCTTGAAGCCATGGCATGCATTCAAGGTTTTTCCTTTAGACCACCTTTCACACTTAATGCCCTACATACATCACCTTGCTGCCATAAGCTTGAAAATCTTGCCAGTAGCTTGCCCCCAACCCTCTGTACCTGGGTCAAAACAGAAAGTACCTTTTCAATTAATTAAAAAAAATGGGTTTTTTTGGGCAGGGTTTTTTTTTGCAAAAGATAAACATGTTAAATATGTGCATATACTTGTATCACAGGGTGAGGTATGATTGAATTATGCTTACCACACTTTTGAAACAGATAGTATCTAGTTCATGGTGCAGTTTCTTTTTGTGCTTTTCCAGATTGCAATTTGCAAATATAATCTGATATTACAATAAGTGCTGTAGCCATTTGAATGGCAAATAGGGAATGTTAATCTACATTTTTGAATGGCAAAATTCCAAGGAGCAATTCTGCTGATAGATATTTTCCTCAAATTGAACTGTGGGAGGCCCTTCCCAGTATTAATCTAGAAGGCTGTGAAGCTCTTCTGGTTTTTCCTGGATGCACAGAACTGCAGGAAAAGATGGTAAAAAGCCCCAGTGTACTTGCAGTTGAGCACAGTGCAGCATTAGTTTTGTTATTAATCCAGTTTGTGGGATTGCTTTCTGTAAGAGTTCTCATAACTGAAACTGCTTCTCAAAGCATTTGTTGTCATAACCTGCTTCTTGTTTTGTTTTTCCTCATTACAAATTCAGTACACTAATACTTGTGTTTCATTGCATTTCATTCCAGTTGGTTAAGGAGTTTGATGTCATCCACACACCTAGCCAGGTTAGTGATTTTATATAGTTTTTATTTCCTGGTTTATGGAACCTTTTAGATTTCTCCCTTCCTTTCTTCCTGAACATATGTACAGCATTTTTAGGAGTTAATATATGCCTACCTTGGTCCTAATTATGCCTTTATCAATAACAAAAGTTGGCATGCTACAGATTTAGATTGATATGTAGCACTTTCCTCCACAGACTAGTCATTACGATACTATTTGTTTCAAGATTTCTGTCTTCAGCTAGTTATGTGACCTGTGTATTGATGATAATCCAGTATGTGCGTGGTCTTGGTGACAAAGAGAGAGTGCTTGAAAAAAAAATTGAAGCTATATAGGGAGATATATTTTTCAAGTAGTCTGGACCTAATCTGCAAACCTGAGATTTCAGCAGGTGTTTAACCCCACCCAATGCTTTTTAATTGACCAGGAGCACCTCTTGTGCAGTTTACCCATCACAGACATTGGTTTAATACAGAGACAACTTTCTTGGAATTGAGTGAAAAAGAGAAACAAAGAGTTGGGTGGCATGTAGGTATCAAATTACATGGGGGATAAAACTGAATTATGAGACATGGCACAGGCTGTGGGATTTAATAAGAATCCAGCACCGCCTTCTGTGTTTGCTCATCCAAGAAGGACTGTTACTCCTGTAGTACAGCGCACTCATTTTCCCACAAGAAGGAAACCGTGGTTGGTTGGTTGGTCACCATCCGACACAGAAAATCCGGTCTGAGAAGGCTTGATGATGATGGGTTGATAAGGATTTGCAGTACAGGCAGTCCCCAAATTACATATAAAATAGGTTCTATTGGTAATTCTTAAGTTGAATTTGTATGTAAGTTGGAACAGCTCTGAGGCACACTGCTGGGTGGTGAATGAGTGGAGCACCACAGCGGCAAAAACTTCACTCTTTGTAATTTGGCCAAAAAAAGTGCACAGTACAGTTACTGCATGCTTAGAATTTCTTCTTTAAAGACAAGTGTTTGAAAACCAAATCTTACATCAATGGACAGGAAAACCAGAGAAATGGGTTACCCTTCTGTTAAGGAGCCTCTCCTGTTTATTCCACTTCAGCTTCTTTGGGGAGCATTTATGATGTAGAATGAATGTAGCTTTGCTCCACCTTTACTGTCCTGGCTCAATGCTATCGATTCCTGGGGGCTTTATAAGATCCTTCGCCTTTTCTGTCAAAGAACACTGCTGCCTCACCAAACTACAAATCCCAGGGTTGCATAGCATTGAACCAAGACAATTATAGTGGTGTCACACATGGAGCAAAGTAAAGGGGTGGGGAGAGATCCAGGGAGTCTTTGGTTTAGCACTAAGATTTCATGGGAGGGAGGGGAGAGGCCCGTTCATAATTCTGAGTTGTACGTAAGTCGGAAGTTTGTAACTTGGGAACTACCTGTATCACCTTTTGAGCTGACTCCTCCAGGAAGGAAAATAGACCTTGTAATTTGTATTTTGATGCAAGACTGGGTTTTGTTGGACAAGTCACATTCTCTCACCCTCGGGGAGAGGCAAAGGCAAGCCTTTCTCTGGACAAATATTGCCAAGAAAACATTGTAATAGGTTTGCTTTAGGGTTGCCATAAATCAGAAGCAACTTTAGTACAGATGTTCCACTGTACATGTATATATGTAGTATATATGTTCCACTATATAGTAATGCTGCAAATAAAACTGACAGACATGATGACCTTTTGGCGTAATATGTGCTTCCTCTTTCTCTTTCAGTCCAGTGCTTCTGCTCCTGACGTTGATGATCCGGAAGCTTTCCCAGCTTTGTCCTAAACTGGATGCCCTAAGCCAACCCTGCCCCTTGTTGGGCCCTTCTTTTCAAGGCTTGCATGCTTAAGGATCCTAAAAACAACTTAAGAATTTTAAAAGGGGACTCTCATTCATACCATTCACACCTGAAGACTGAATTTTACCTGTTTTGAAAATGAACTTCTCTTGCTACACAGAAGCAACAATATGGTAGTCAGTTTTGTATTTAGAAATGTAATGGTAGCAGGGATGTTTTCATAATTTTTTTTCCGGAAATTATGCATTCTTCATGGATACTTTTTTGTATTGCTGCTTGAAAATATGCGTTTCCAAACTTGAAATATAGGTGTGAACAGTGTGTACCAGTTAAAGCTTTCACTTCATTTGTTTTTATTTTTTAAGTTAGGATTTTAGATGTGTTTTCCCTAAATTACAGACAATTTTAATTCCGGCACACTTTTTTCTTTTAATACTTCTTAGCAGGTTATTTTCAGTCCACGGTCAGCTGGGATATGTACAAAAATTGTTAGTACTGTGTGGAATACTAACATCTGGAATATTTTGAGTTTTTTAATACTTAAATTCAAACTTGGAAAAATCCATTTTCTTCTATCTTTGATAGTTTGTGTATTCAAAAATCTTTATACAAAATTGATATCAGATACTTGAAAAAATACTCAAAGCACATTGGTTTATATTCACAATACCTGCTTATGAATCTAGCAGCTCTGTTTGGATAATTGGTCTAAGTCTTTTTTTAAATATTGTGTTACGCCTCCCATATCCACCCTTTTAATCCTACCCTCTTTTTCTTCAAAAAAGCTAGTTGTCTGTTGGTAAAACTTCATTTAACCTTGTTAATATTGTTGCTACCAAAAATACTCTGTAGACTGGAGCAACTTTTTTTTCAAGACATGGGAGGTTGAGAAGAGAGTGGCATCTTATTTCTTAATACAGTTGGTTTAAAGTACATTTGATATTTGTCTGGCAGTGCGGTATATATACATATAAATGCACCTACATTGCGTGCATTCCAACACTGTTGTAATATCTTGCAACCGTGATTCTAAAGAAGAAACCAAAGGGCACTGTGTACTATTTTGGAGGAGGAGGATTGGCTCATTCAAGGCAGAGAGCAAAGTCCATCAAAATGGGACAGCTGTGGTCTCCGTGGGACATAACCAAAACCTCATCACCTAATTGAAATGTGGATTTTGCTCTGATGCTTCGGCTTCTGGTCTCTTCTGGATGACAAATGAATGTTTCGTTTTCATGGGGTGATTGTAAAGCGTTCTCCTTTCCACTGTAGAATAGTTTAACTTAATCCTGTGAACAGGAATGTTACCACTTTCAAAACACAAAAGGACTTGAGAAGAGCAAACAATAAAACAGGACTACTTAGGGGATTTTTGTTTGTTTGCAACATTTTTTAGGAGGCTAGAACAGAAATATCCATATATTTGAGGTGTTTACATGTTGAGCAGCTTGTAGCATTTGTAGGTTTCTTAATGGGGTAGAAAGCTAATGATGATACCCCTTTTTAAAAAGATGTATTGGGTGGACAAAAGTATTGGACGACTCAACAGTAACTGCTTGTTTGCGGTGTTTAGCTGGATCATATTGTCAGAATTCTAATGAACATTTGTTTACATAAGCAAAGGTTAATGTATTGGATTGGACTCTTGAGGCATTAATCTTTTCAACATTGTAGTCAAGAGGAAAGAAGTAAATTTTAGGTGTATCATAGCTTTTGCCCTCGGGGGTTAAAGCTAAGCACTCTTTTTCAAAGTTTCTTGGTGCTTAGTCTCGAGGTCTCAAATTTTAGAGGTAATTTCCGTAGGTCAACAGGTGCATATATTCTCAGTAATACTTGGGTTCCTGCTCCTACACAACCCATGCCACAGGGATATGTTAGAAGAGAATTTGTTGTTATCTGTACATAATATTTCACTTACAACAGCTGTACAAAATATTTCAGTCCCCAAAGACATACTAAATAGGATTTTTAAAAATTGTTCTTTGTATCTTTTCTTTTCGTGTCCCCTTCTTAGCTAATGATGGCTGTTTCTCTCCAAAACTTGCCCTTTCATAAAAGCCAAGTATCCCATGCCAGTTTGATACTTGACACATTTCCCTTCATCTTATAGCATTTGGGTAATATAGAACAGTTTAGGGAAGCCTTTTAAAGAGGGCCCACTTGTTTTCTTAGCTGTGTACTTTGTGTCAAGCTGTGAAAAATATATCTCTAATCTTGGCATGTGTTAACAAAATAAAGGTTTATTTTCATGCTCTTTTATTAAAAATGTCACAAAAAGTTGACATTATAAAAAGTAAGTAAAGTCAGGCATCTACTTTCTGGCTGACCAACTCCTTAAAAATACTTTTCCACAGTGGTCCCATTATGGGTTGATAGTGGTGGACATACTTTTGGCAAATTGCTATTTGCATAGTTAGCGTTTAGCTATTACATGAATCTGATTTTGTATCTCATCTTCTCTTGCTTATCCCTTTGCACCAGTTCGTTCTAGGAGTGCAGCTTCTTTTAGAATGGACCAATATTGAATATGAATTGGTTGACTTAATTAAATGTTTTGAGCATGAAAGTTCATCTTGTGTCAACTAACCAATAGAAATGTTACCAGATGAGTAAAAGAAAACAGCAGAAATCCCTTTTTAGTTCACCATCAGGGTCAAAACTGTCTATTGTGCATATAGGAAATCTTTCTGTTGGATGAATACTGCATCTAGTGGTTAAGTCTTACCCTTTGAGATTCACTTGCATACCATAACTGTTGACTTAGTAAAAGCAGGACTGATTCTTTGGCTGTCTTGAAGGTTAGATATTTATTCTCAAGTTGATAGTATTATATTAGCTAGTGTCCAGTTACTGATTTGGGCACTTGCTAAAATGACTTAATAAGACAACTAATCCACTGTGATGCTTTATTGTAGTATGCACAGATCATAATTATATAGCTTTTATTGTTTTAACAAACATGTACCCTAATCTACAAATGATTTAAAGTGGGCTGAAGAAAATTGTGTATGTCCCTGTTTGGTATACCATTTTTCCATAAGCCAAATAAAGCTTTAAAAATGAGTGGGGAAGCTCAGGACCAAATCTGGCATTTCTCAGTTTGGTCTCTAGATCCCAGGAGGTTCTGATACTTTCTTTGGGGGATTCCCAAAGGTACTCAAATGTTTCTCCTAAGGCTATTGGCAACAAGAGCTTTAAATTAAAATATGCTGCTACTTCCAATCCCAGCCTTTTACTCCATCTAGTGACCTGCAGGCCCTGAAGAATTCTGAAATTGTATTTGGCCTTCAAGATGACAGGCCTCACACTGGCTTTAAAAAATCACTAGGGTGTGAAGGTGGCAAGTTTGATGGCAAGAGAAAGGGAAGGCGGGGAATAATTCTTGAGAAAAGGTGGGTGTTCTGCTTTATTCTACTCTTGCAAAGGCCTGTGTTTGGCAATGTTCTGTTTTCATCGGTTCAATCTTATAATTGGACTTGCAAACCCTTGGATCTGAATTTTAGTAATAAGGTAAGGCAATAAAGCAACAAGTATTAAGAACTGCAGTTAACTTCAGAGCTGTTTTCACGAACAACCCCTCCCCATGTGTGTCACCAACAATTCAGTTGAAGAAATGTACATAGAAGAAGCAAACAAGAACAGCATAAACAAGAGGATCTTGTATCTCCTGCCACATTCCAAAATGCAGTGGAATTCAGGGGTGTGGCTAAAGAGAATAGGAGCCTGGTAAGCGAAATGTACTATTTCTTTAAGGAGAACTGTTGAAATAATAACTACATGGTTGAAAATGGAAGTGACACTAGAGTAATGATAGAGGAATCCACTTGTTGGATCCCACAGTGTATGCTGTGATTTAATGAGAGGAAAGATCACTTCAAATACTGTATTTGAGTATAATGTGCCATCAAATATAATACCTCAATGGATTTGCCCTTGAATGCAATGCACCCAGCAGTACAGACAGCATGTCGGTCGAGGCAGGCAGCATGAACAAGGCCATGTGGGAAGCTATGCCCTGAAGCTGGTAAACTTGCCAGCTTTGCACAATTTCTAACTGGCTCATTCACAAGGCCTTCAGAACTTTTGAAGGTTTTGAGGTTTTGAAGGCTTCCTGAAGTCAGTAAGGAACTGCATGGGACTAAGCGGGAGGGCGGGGAAAGACCCTGAAGGCCACCTGGGAGGCAGGATCCATGACTAAGCAGGAATGACTCGGTCCTCTAGACCAGGGGTTCCCAAACTTTTTAAACGGGGCCAGTTCACGATCCTTCGGGACCGTTGGAGGGCCGGACTATAGTTGGCCACTGAGCAATAATAATAACAACAACAACAATAAAAAAAGAGTTGAAAGAGACCCTTTGGGCCATTGAGTCCATTCCCCTTCTGTCTTTGTGCACCGAAAGCACAAGCAAAGCACCCCTGACAGATGGCCATCCAGCCTCAATGTTAATAATAAAGAGGGTTGGAAGAGACCCCTTGGGCCATTTAGTCCAACCCCCTTCTGCCTTTGTGCACCAAAAGTACAAACAAAGCACCCCTGACAGATGGCCACCCAGCCTCGATGTTAATAATAATAATAATAAAGAGGGTTGGAAGAGATTCCTTGGGCCATTGAGTCCAACCCCCTTCTGCCTTTGTGCAGCAAAAGCACAAGCAAAGCACCCCTGACAGATGGCCACCCAGCCTCGATGTTAATAATAATAAAAAAGGGTTGGAAGAGATCCCTTGGGCCATTGAGTCCAACCCCCTTCTGCCTTTGTGCAGCAAAAGCACAAGCAAAGCACCCCTGACAGATGGCCACCCAGCCTCAATGTTAATAATAATAATAAGGGTTGTAAGAGAAGAAGAGACCCCTTGGGTCATTTAGCCCAACCCCCTTCTGCCCTTGTGCCGTGGGGGCCGGATAGATGGCTTCGATGGGCCGCATCCGGCCCCCGGGCCTTAGTTTGGGGACCCCTGCTCTAGACACTCTGAATTCCTGAGGCTGCTGCCGCCACCAAAAATGGCCTCTGTGCCTCCCCACATGGCCTCGGGTTCCAGGTGCCCCTAGGCCTTTTTACACATGTGAGTTTATGTGTGCAATTCTAACATGCCATCGAATCTAATGTGCACCTCAATTTAGCCAATTTAATTTAGACAAAAAAGTGAGCATTGGACTCAGGTAAATATAGCATGTGAAGAAGGCACTCTTGTGTGAAGACTCCTGGAGATTTTGATCATGGATTTCAAATCAGTGATACATTTTTTTCCTTTCCAGTGTATTAAATGGAGATCTATACAAATTATAATTACATACTATCAAATGCTAAGACTGGGAATCATAGAATAGTAGAGTTGGAAGAGACCTCATGGGCCATCCAGTCCAACCCCCTGCCAAGAAGCAGGGAGTTTTCAAAACTCAGAACCATGATAACATTCTTAATAACTACCCATTGGGATTAATGCAGTATTACTCTTTTCCCACTGCCTTCCACTGTGCCAAGAACGATCTTTTCAAATGAGTTGTGTCATTGATTCAGTCATTTTTTTTTCTTATTCTGGAAGTTGAGGCTTGATTTGTACTAGGGCCCATTGATTTGGTCCATGGAATCATCAAATTCTTCGGCACATTTCAAATGAGTTGACTTGTCAGCTTTGTTTCACGACCAAACCTGCTCTTCGACAAAGTTTTCTACCCTACAAAAGTATATTTAACTTTTGGGAAGAGGAAGTTTTGTTTTTGTTTTTTTAAAAGGGTCAAATGCAGAAATGCACTGCATTTGGGGATTCTAGTTTCACTGCCTTTGTTGTAATGGGGTGTTAAGAATGCTTATAATGCAACATGACCAGTCCTTGTGGGGAGAGGCGTAGGAGGAAGCAGCTGAGGAGGTTTGTAATGATTTAAAAGAACCTTTCATAGTAAAGGAATTACATACATGTTTTAGAGTGTAGTTTCCTGAATTTGGATATTTATGTGTGTGTGCGCGCTGGCGTGTGACCTGTTGACGTACGGCAGCCCCATGAATGCCATAAAGTTTTCTTAAGGAATACTCAAGAGATGGTTTTGCCAGTAACTCCCTCTGGAATGCGGACTACAGCACCTGGTATTAGGTCATGATCGCCCATCTAAATACTAACCAGGTATGGACTTTATTAACTTCTGAGATAAAACGTGGTCTGTGCCCTTCACAGTTGGAAGAGGTCACATCCAGTCCACATCCCTGCCATGCATGAATACATAAAGTACTATATTTTTATATAGTTCTCAATAGTTACTTAGTTCTTAATTGCTGTAGTTCAATGTAGTCAACCTATCTTCCAATACTCTTATTAGAGTGAGAAGGGCAGGATATAAATGAGGGAAATAAGTGTCCTGAAACCTATCAAGTTTATGGGTTTGTATAGAGGATGTGCACATGGTAATCCACAGCTGTTCCCAGTTTGCATCTGTCAGATAGGAAGTACAGTAGAGTCTCACTTATCCAAGCTAAACGGGCCAGCAGAAGCTTGGATAAGCGAATATCTTGGATAATAAGGAGGGATTAAGGAAAAGCCTATTAAACATCAAATTAGGTTATGATTTTACAAATTAAGCACCAAAACATCATGTTATACAACAAATTTGACAGAAAAAGTAGTTCAATACGCAGTAATGTTATGTTGTAATTACTGTATTTATGACTTTAGCACCAAAATATCATGATATATTGAAAACATTGACTACAAAAATGGCTTGGATTATCCAGAGGCTTGGATAAGCGAGGCTTGGATAAGTGAGACTCTACTGTAATGGTCTTTTGCACTTGTGAGTTAATCTGAATCACTTGTAGCTACATGAATATTCATTTGCTTGTGTTTGTTGTGAACTTCATATTTCTGGAAGCTGTTAACCACCTAATCCATTGTGATCTAGCCATTGAATGCAACCCCCATCTGGAAAGGAGATACATGTCACTATCTGAAGAACTGTCATATTTGCAGGCAGCTTGCAGAGGGCCATTTATGGAGTGATGGCATTTTCTCTAGATATAGACTATACATAGGGACAACAGCTACTTTTGACATTTGTGTGTCAGAGAGTAGGTATTGCCACGTAATTTGACCTTAGCAAATGTGAAAGTACGCAAGAAGTTGGGTAGTACACAATTCATCGACATCCCTCCATCTCTTCCATAATATTTCCCTCCCTTTTACCTTCAGACCTTTTCTGTGGCATTCACAACTTCATCCAAAAAGGTTTACTTTAAAAAAATAAAATCTGAACCGTGGATTGTTGTGTGTTTTCCAGGCTGTATGGCCGTGTTCTAGAAGTATTCTCTCCTGATGTTTCGCCCACATCTATGGCAGGCATCCTCAGAGGTTGTTAGGTATAAGGAGAAATTAAGCAAAGAAGGTTTATATATCTGTGGAAGGTCCAGGGTGGGGGAAAGAACTCTTGTCTGTTGGAGGCCAGTGTGAATATTGTAATTAATTACCTTGATTAGTATTAAATGTCCTTCCAAGCTTCAAATCCTGGCCTGGGGGAATCCTTTGTTCAGAGTCAGCTGCCACTGATTGATTCATGTCTGGAATTCTTCTGTTTTCAGAGTGTTGCTTCTTATTTACTGTCCTGATTTTAGAGTTTTTCATACTGGTGGCCAGATTTTGTTCATTTTCATGGTTTTCTCCTTTCTGTTGAAATTGTCCACATGCTTGTGGATTTCAATGGCCTCTCTGTGTAGTCTAACATGGTGATTGTTGGAGTGGTCCAGCATTTCTGTGTTCTTGAATAACACGCTGTATCCAGGTTGGTTCACCAAGTGCTCTGCTATGGCTGACTTCTCTGGCTGAGATAGTCTGCAGTGCCTTTCATGTTCCTGGATTGGTGTTTGGGCAATGCTGCTGCATTTGGTGGTCCCTATGTAGACTTGTTCACAGCTGCATGGGATACGGTAGACTCCTGCAGAGGTGAGAGGATCCCTCTTGTCCTTTGCTGAGCATAGCATTTGTTGGATTTTCCTAGTGGGTCTGTGGATAGTTTGTAGGTTGTGTTTCTTCATCAGTTTGCCTATGCAGTCAGTGGTTCCCTTGATGTATGGTAAGAACACTTTTCCTCTGAGTGGATCTTTGTCTTTTCTTTCATGGCTTGTTCTTGGCCTCCAAAATCAGAACACTAAATAAGGAGCAACACTCTGAAAACAGAAGAATTCCAGACATGAATCAATCAGGGGCAGCTAACGACTCTGAACAAAGGATTCCCCCAGGCCACGATTTGAAGCTTGGAAGGCTATTTAATGCTAATCAAGGTGATTAATTACAACATACACACTGACCTCCAACAGACAAGAGTTCTTTTCCCCACCCTGGACCTTCCACCTTTCTTGCTGAGTTTCGCCATATACACACAACCTCTGAGGATGCCTGCCATAGATGTGGGCATAATATCAGGAGAGAATACTTTTGGAACATGGCCATACAGCCCAGAAAGCACACAACAATCCTGTGATTCCAGCCATGAAAGTCTTCGCCAACACATCAAACCATGGATGATTGAATCCATGGATATCAAGGGCTAACTGGATCTGGGAAAAACTGACAAAACCATCCTAGTATTCCTTGCCTAAAAATAAACCCTATGTAATTCATGGGGTCAACAGGCAACCTGAAGGTACACCTGCATGCATGCTATTGAAAGACTCAGATGTATTGCCCTTCAAATATGGTGATACAAATATCCATGTCCTATCTTTAAATTGTGTCGTACTAATATTTTATAACTAGTTTCCTACATGCAGGAAACTATTCAGAATGATTCCTGATATTGTATATCCAGAATGATTTTGAATCCTGGATATTCCAAAATGTTCTCAATGATACACCTTTGGCAAGATTATAAACTTTAGATGTGAAATACCTCTAATGTGGTGGAGGCTCCTTCTTTGGAGGTTTTTTAGCAGAGGCTGGATGGCCATCTGTGGGGGGTGCTTTGAATGCGATTTCCTGCTTCTTGGCAGGGGGTTGGATTGGATGGCCCATGAGGTCTCTTCCAATTCTATTATTCTATGATTCTATGATTTTGTTTTGTGGCTACTACAAAATCTTTGGGGAATATAGACATCTTTTGAAAGAGGTGTAAATCTCCTTGTAAGGGAAAATGTTTTAAGGTCTTTTTTCTGGGAATAAAATCCTAAAGTAAACTTTAGGAATTAAAATTATTAAGAGGTGAATTACTTTCCCATTTGTTTATGTTGGGACCACTGCTTTTAAAATCTCTCTTAAATGACCTGGAACAAGGTGTGAATTCTAAGATGGCCAAGTTTGTTTACAACACTAAGCGGTCATGCTTAAAGGGATTGGGAAGAACTCCAAAAGAATTTCTACAAAATGTATATATGGTATTGTTGAAGGTTTTCACGGCCGGAATCACTAGAGTGTTGTTTGATTTCTGGGTTGTATGACTGTGTTCTAGCAGCATTTTCTCCTGACATTTCGCTGCATCTGTCGCTGGCATCTTCAGAGGATCATTGGGCTATTTCAGTCACTTTTTGTTTCAAAATGGCATTTTGTGGAACTCAATTGGACCAGGTGGATGAAAGCGTGGAAATGCCCCCCACATCTCCAGGCGGGCTCTTGGCACAAAAATTAAATGATTTTTGTGAAAACTTTTTTTGACTCCTGGTGGGCCGCTTCCAAACATGGTGGAAATGCCATCCACATCTCCTGGGAAGCTTTGCAGAGCCAACCATGTCCCCTTTTAGACCTCCAAAAGGCCCTCAGATCCACAAAAATGGCCTGGGGAGGGGAGGTGGTTTCATTCATTCTATATGCTGGTACGGTGCTCCATGCAGTCATGTCGGCCACATGACCTTGGAGGTGTCTATGGACAACGCCGGCTCTTCGGCTTAGAAATGGAGATGAGCACCAACCCCCAGAGTCGGTCACGACTAGACTTAATGTCAGGGGAAAACCTTTACCTATAGGCTGCACTATGAACAACCCTGGTTTGGATCTTTCTCAAGGTAAGTATTGACTTAGTAAATGAGAGTCTTTGGACAAATGCATGAACCAATATGAAATTTGAGTCAGTTCTGAAGTGCAGTATTGTGCACAATATATTGCTCCCCCCCCCAATGGATATCAGTGTCAAATTAAAAATTCAATGTGACTATGTAAGAAGGTGGGACTGAAGTTGCATTGGCTTTCCATCTGCTGGCATTCCCAGCTTCAGATAAATTTTTTTTGGCTGGATTTGTCCCATCATTTTTTTTTTGTTGCAGTGGTTTGAAGACCAGAGATGTCATAATCTTCTAAACTAGGGGTCCCCAAACTTTTTAAACAGGGGGCCAGTTCATGGTCCCTCAGACCATTGGAGGGCCGGACTATAGTTGAAAAAAGAACAATAAACAAATTCCTATTATTTTGAAGTTAAAAAACCAAATGGGAACAATACAGCGTCAATGATAATTATAATCATAATAGAAATAATAAAGAGGGTTGCAAGAGACCCCTTGGGCCATTTAGTCCAACCCCCTTCTGCCTTTGTGCACCAAAACCACTACCAAAGCACCCCTTAATAATTAATTATTAATTAAATAATAATTAAAATACCCTGATAAACAAGCAAAACCTTGGAAGGCGCACACCAGGCGAGGGAGGAGGCGGGAAAGGCATGCCTTGGTAGAGGAGGGAGCCACCACCACCATGGGGAGGTTTCAATGGGCCGCATGTGGCCCTCGGGTCTTAGTTTGGGGACCCCTGTTCTAAACAGTCTTGCCTTACTGTGTTAAAAAATGTAACTTTGATATATCCTTTATTTTAATCCATCAGGTCAGAGCCTTCTTGGTTGTGGCTTCCCAACTGTGGTACACTTTCTCTAAGCAGGTGTTCATAGCACCAACATTGCAGTGAAAAAACTCATCTGCCCACATTTTAATTGGCAGATCATGTTTTTCTTGAACCCAGGATTTTCCTCTGGACATAATTTGGATTTTTATTGTATTTTGATACCGCTATTACAGACACAAGAATAAAATATTATTCAAACATGTTTTAATAAATAATAAAATCATCCCTCTTGGAAAACACATGTGGAAATCATGTTTTGCCTTTCCTAACTGGAGGTACTTGCATGAAGAATCCCTTCAATAATTTGTATAGAATTTTAAAATAACAATTACAATATAACCCTCATATCTGTAGGCGATATAGTCTTGGACTTGGACTATGGAAATGTGAAACCATAGATAATAGTGAACCCTATTGAAATGCATACCATGGAATCATGCCAGAGGGCCTTAAAAATGTCTAGCGAAAACACTTCCTTAGCATTTCTAGGTCGGCCCTCCAGTGGAAATCTAGGATCAACTTCTGATAGAAGCATACCTAAACTTTTTAACTGATATAAACAATCTGAGGTCCAAATAAGAAACTCATTCAGCACTGTGAAAGAACAAGCAGATCAAGAATAGGTTTCTATAGTTACCTACGGACCCACCACCAAGACCCTACATTTGGACGACAACCATACTTATTCAAACATGAAGCCTTAGATTTTAATGATGAACTGAAAAAGGAAGTTATACAGAACATATTGTTGTGGGTAAATCATATTCATGTTGCATTACAAAAGTATTTGTGTATTTTAGTGTTTAAAATGGCTTTTGGTCTGCATGAGATGGGATGTACAGTAGAGTCTCGCTTATCCAACGTTCTGTATTATCCAACACAATCTGCCTTTTAGTAGTCAATGTTTTTGTAGTCAATGTTTTCAGTACATTGTGATGTTTTGGTGCTAAATTCGTAAATACAGTAATTACTACATAACATTCTCATGTATTGAACTGCTTTTTCTGTTGATTTGTTGTAAAACATGTTTTAGTGCTTAATTTGTAAAATCACGACGTTATTTGATGTTTAATAGGCTTTTCCTTAATTCCTCCTTATTATCCAACATTTCTGCTTGTCCAACTTTCTGCCGGCCTGTTTATGTTGGATAAGCAAGACTCTACTGTATATTATAGCAGTTTTAAAATACTAAAGGTAGTTAGGAGGCAATTACGAACATTGCCTATTTAAGTGTTAATGGTCAGAGCTAGAATACCTTAGATGTGTTACTATATTCTTAAGAACAGCTGGATGCAACAAGCTTTGGGTTTCCCTTTGTCTCTTTTAAGATGGGTTGGAAAGGCTTTACCCCTGCCCTTCCAACAGTCTAATCTCATGGGAAAGAGAATGGAGGCTTACATCTTCCCATGCCTTGGACTGATATCCTTGGCTGACCTGGCATTACCATATGGCCCTCGGGAATCAGAAAAGTTGCGTATCCCTAGCTAACATCATAATTCTAGACACCTACTTTGAGGTAAGTCCCATAGAGTGAAACAGCTTACTTCCAGATCAATTGGAATAAGATTGCAACCTTAGTCTGTGTAAGAATTACAGTCAATTCTTATAGCATCTAGAGTAAGCTTTCCTCCAAGTGAAAATGTCTGGGATAGAAACGTTCTCGGGAAAACAGAAAATGAATTGAGTTCAGAGTCAAAGCTGTCCTCATCATTGTTCGTATCATTGGCTGTAACAGTTGGCAAGTAGTCTACCGTTGTATCCTCAACTGGATTGCTGAGATAGTCAGAAAATATCGGGCCTTCATTTGGTTCTTTAGGTGCAACTTTTCTATACAAAGGTAGCAGCGAATGCTTGTTGGTGATGCTTGGTGTATCAAGGATCAAAGGAGCGTAGTTCACGTTTATTACAGTGGGATCCTCTTCTTCCAAACTGACTGGCATCTGACATTTTTGGCTTTCTCCCTTCTCACTGTTTTTGAAGTGGGATCCATCCTGAAGAGGTGGGCATTGCCTTTTCATGAAGATTTCCTCTACTGGTAAAGCTTCAGGTTCTTCAAAGCTACTTGGATTCTTCTGGAACTGTTTGAAATATAAGCTTGATTCATCCTTAATTAAAAGAAGAGAAGAAACATTAGTTTAAAGCAGTTGGTACTATTTTATAAAACCATGTGCATAAGCGTCAGAGTTTTGTGACCATTCTGTAAGACCTTACACAGGTTCCCCCTCCCACAAAGCAAAAAAAGTACCAAATTGATAGAACTTATAGAAAAAGTAAAAACAAGCAACATTTCGAAATAAATATGTACAAAACCACTGTGAAGCAAATCTTCTAGAACAGAAAACAAAAGTCATTATTTTTTCAGCAAGAATTCCACAAATTATTTTCACACACACACACACACACATACACATGAGATATCTTGAAGATGGGGCCCTGGTCTGACAAGATTCACTTATGTTCATTGACTGTAATTGTGTTCATATACACTTTGTACACATAGCATATACATAATATTTTTAAGAATTTTGTACACTACCAATGAGCAAGCAAATATGTCATAATCTCAAGCACCCATATCAACAATTTTGTACTCTTTGATTTCTGGATAAAGGATACTCAATCTGTACAGAATACAAAACTAATAGAAGACAGCTAGCTAGAAAGACCCTATTGTCTCTTGTATATAACTTACTAGCTGTGCCCGGCCACGCGTTGCTGTGGCAAAGTGGTGGTGGTATTGGTTAAAAATTGTTGTGTAATTTTTATTTGACGTTATTTGTTTTTTTATTAATTTTATTGTAAGTTATCTTTTTATTTATTATGTTTTATTATTTTCTTGTATTATTTTTAGTTATTTTCTGTTATTATAGTATTTTATTGTATTAATTTTTTAGTGTTTTTAGTTATTTTTTAGTGTTTTTTATTATTTTTTTGGGGTTGCTAGGAGACCAAGTTGGAGGAGCTTAGCCTTCTAACTGGCAGCAATTGGATAAAAACAATTCTTCCTCTCCCTCTAATTAGGACTTTATTTTTCTTCTATTTTTGTTGTATCATCCTAGAGGCATGGATGAGGGGTTGTGCTATCCATTTTCGAGGTTGTGGGGTGTTTAGTTTTGTTGTTTTGTGGGTCGCCGTGATGCCATCACTCTTTTATATATATAGATAACTAATGATCTGATTAATCATCCTGAACGTTTTAGCCAGAAGAGCATCCAACATAAACCTTACTGTTCACCAGCTGCTTGATGTAAAAATTATGAAACGTACCCATTCCCAAATGGAATAAAAGTGATAGAGCTACTTTTTAAGACCCAAATCACCTGCAACTCCAATTTGGCATTTAAACCACCTATTTCAGAAAGCTGTTTTTTTCCCAAAACAGCAAAGTTAACTGGAGGTTTCTTAAACAGCCCAAAAGCCACCAGGCATTGAAAATGTTCTCACTTATGAACAAAAGAAATGTGTTTTCCATGAAGATTGGGAATGAGGCATGGATACATGATTCACCTATCTAGATACAGCCTCAGATTTGGGGCTATTCAGAATGAATACTGTGTCCTAGTAGATATAAGCTTACCTGCATGGATGTGAATTCTTTAATGCAAGAGGAGTTTGCTGGATCTGGAACAGCTTTACCATTACATTCGGCGAGCAAAATAGAAAGGCACGAGAAAAGCCTAGTAGGAAATAATAAAAAATAACACATTCTCAAACTTCAAGATTTAATATTTTGAAGAATGAGTAATGCCAGTTAGTCCATTTGCAAAAACACACCCACTGACACATAGATGTGTTACCTCTGCCAATACAATAGTCTAAATGCAAGGCTATCCTAATCAAGAGTAGAACCGTGAAATCAACGGGACTCGCTTGAGTGGGGATGCAGCTGGGACTTAACATGGGGTACTCAAGAATCTCTCCAGATGTTGTTAAACTGCAGTTGTCAATATTGCTTTACTTTAGCTATGCTGTCAAAGGCTGTTGGAAATTGTGGCTCAACATTATCATCTGTAGGGTTGCATCATTCTGACCTCTGGTTTAGCCCATCATCTGTTTTTTGCTCACTGGTATAACTACAAAAGAAAACCAGGGTGCCCTAACGTGACAGATTTTGCAATGCCTTTGAAAAGCAAAACACTGTATATTATAATTACCATCATGAAAGTACCATCTGATTTTTTTTAGCTTGGGTTCCAAAAATGAGGAAGAGAGGAAACTGGACTTATTTAGGTCATGTCTTTAGGGTATATGACTCTTCCTCAGGGGCCTTTTTGGGAAAGAAAGCATTCTTCTCTCCCATTTCCTTCCACATAGTTTCTGCATCAGCTTTCTTTCTCCTTTTCTTCCCTGTCTTCTGGACAGAGGCTGCATCTCTATAGGACAGGATGGGGATCTTCTGGCTCACCAGATGTTGCTGAACTGCAATGGACAGCAGGCACAGAAAGCATAGTCAATGATGAGGGATGATGGGAATTACAGTTGGACACTATCCACAGGATCATAGAAACCCTGCCTCTAAGTTAGAGGCAACACTATACATTTATGAATAGCATCATCCATATTTATTTTGCCACAAGTAAAGAAGTTTGTAGGGAACTACATTAGTTTTCCAACAACACAAATGAAACACTTGTGGTATTTCACAAGCAACAACGTATGTGTGTTTCTGAAATGTATCTCTGTATGTTAACGGATGTCGAAATGATTAACACTCGGCTTCCATAACTGTTGTGTGAAAATCATATTAAGTCACTGAAAGTTATTTTTGGAAAGGCATGACCTTTTAGAGATCATAACCTTTTGGAAAACCAGGAATCTCTAGCCTTTTGGAAGCATGACCCTTTTGGAGATTAATTGCTATTTACACTATTTGGAATAATCATAACCTTTTGTAAAGCATTATCTTTCTGAGAAGAGTTAAATTCTCATTTGAGTGAATCTTCTCCTTAGTGGTAAATATCCACTAGTATTCACGCAAGGCAATTTAGACTTCTCGGTTGTTAGACTGATATACCTAGTTATCTTTCTGAACTGTTAGGAACAAAGAAATGCCAATGCACAAAATATATAGCAGATCTTCAGAAGTGTTATTTCAGTTGCCCCAAAAACATCTACTCTCCAATAAAATATACTGCTTTTAAATCATGCTCTCAAGAGACCAAAAAAAAGAAAAAAAAGTAGTGTTCGTTAAGAGTAACATCGTTGATTTGCTTACAAACTTCATGTATTCAGCATACATGTATATTTCTTATTGGTTGATAGTTTAAACTATCTATTCTCCAAAGCATTCTGTTTTAGTCTCTTCTTTGTTGCATACAAACTTAACACTCTCTTCAGACTAATACATTACTGAACATTGACTCAATAAAGACTGACTATTCTGTGCAGCATACTGACTGAATGCTAAACTGTACTGCTCCTGGTGCAAAACTGGCTTCTAAAATGGAGCCTCAGTCTGAATAGTCCCAGATCTGGTCACATGGTCTGCAGTTCCTCCCACAACCTCAAACAACATAGAGTTAGGGGAAAACTGCATATCAATATATACATACAATATAGTAAGCAATCACACTTATATACGTAACGAATAACTAGTATAGGAGGTTTGTAGAAGGTTGTCATTTCCAACAGTTATCACAATAATTAGTATTTTAGGTCAGGACCTATGAAAGCTTAGAAAACTACACTAAAACAAACTCCTTCTGGATGTCTAATAGGGAGGGTCTGTGTTTTTTATAATGTTGGACTAAGACTCTAGACCAGTGGTTCTCAACCTGTGGGCCCCCAGGTGTTTTGGCCTAAAACTCTCAGAAATCCCAGCCAGTTTACCAGCTGTTAGGATTAATGGGAGTTGAAGGGCAAAACATTTGGGGACCCACAGGGTGAGAACCACTTCTTTAAAAAGTCATGGTTTGAATTCCCAACCAGTAGATGACCTTGGGCAAGTGACACTCTCTCGCCCTTAGAGGATGGGAATAGCAAATCTTCTGTGAACAATCCTTTGGGGAGATAGCGTGGGTTACAAATAAAGTAGTAGTAGTAGTAGTAATTATTGTTGCCAATAAAACCTAATAATAGGTAAGCCTGAGGATCTCCATAAGCTGAAAATGAGAAAGAACTCTTGTCTGTTTGAGGCAAGTGTGAATGTTGCATCTGGCCAGCTTGCTTAGCACTGAATAGCCTTGCAGCTTCAAAGCCTGGCTGTTTCATGCTTGGGGGAATCTTTTTTTGGGAGGCTTTGAAGCTGCAAGGACATTCAATGCTCATCAAGCTGGCCAATTGCAACATTCACATTTGCCTCAAACAAACAAGAGTTCTTTCCCCCACCCTGGACAATATTCCACAGATATATAAACCCTATTTGCCTAGTTTCCAACAGACCTCACAACCTCTGCGATGCCTGCCATAGATGTGGGTGAAACGTCAGGAGAAAATGCTTCTGGAACATGGCTATACAACCCAGAAAACTCACAGCAACCCAGTAATTCCGGTCATGAAAGCCTTCGACAACATAAAGAAATGTCGTTTTTCAGTATGTAGTTTCACATTATATTTCACATGCTTGGTTTACACATCTAAAATCCACAGTACATTTGATAAAAGTAATTTGCTTACTTTTGTCTAGCAGGTGGCACACAGCAGGTGCAGGCAGAAAGACCGACCAGGCAGAGCGCTAGAACAGGAACCCACTCAGGTACATCTTTTTGCGCATTTGAATCTGTTATGGCAGTAAGACATGTTTTCAAGGAATATGGTGACCTTTATGATCCAAGAGTTCAGAAGGTCAATTTGTTAAAAATCACACATACTTGCTTCTGACGCCCTTAACAAAGAAGAATAACCCGTTCAAGACTACAGAGCTCTTTCTTTTTAAATGTATAATATGACCCCCATATCTATGGGGGACACATTCTAGGACAGTGGTTTTCAACCTGTGGGCCCCCAGGTGTTTTGGCCACAACTCCCTGAAATCCCAGCCAGTTTACCAGCTGTTAGGATTTCTGGGAGTTGAAGGCCAAAACATCTGGGGACCCACAGGTTGAGAACCACTGCTCTAGGACTTTGTGTAGATACAAGATACTGGGTAATAGCTAAACCTTCTAAATGAATTACTTCTTTTTTATTCATTTTTACTGAAGATAAAATAATAAAGAAAGAGAAATAAAAAAGGGAATATAGCAGGTACTGTCTTTCCTTTTACAGTGAAAGTGGTAGAACAATTTGATTATAGGATAGTTGGAATGAGAGCAAAAGGAGAAAGGACCAGAAATCCTCTCTTGTTAATTTATGTTTAATCAAATGAAAATTTTGCTATTGTCTGAGTTTATATATTCTTTCAAACATGTCCAGTCTATTAATTGGAGTAACTTGGTAATTTTTAGATGGTATGTTAAAATATCCATGAGTTTTATAATCTAATCTTCCATACTGGGTGTTTCTTTGATTTTCCATTTTTTTGCATATTCTATTCTAGCTTCCGTTGTAAAATATGAGAATAATTTATCTTGATTTTTATTAAATGTTAAATCTGTTATACCTAATAAAATGTATTCTGGTTTCTTTAGAAACTTCCATTTTAATTTTTTAAAAATTATTTCATGTATATTTTTCCAAAATGTATTTGCTTCTTCATACGTCCACCACATATGGTAAAACGTACCTATATGTTTTTCACATTTCCAACAGTTTGGTTGTATATTCTTATAACATTTTGCCAATTTATTTGATGTCATATACCACCTACATAGCATCTTATACCAATTTTCCTCTAAATCATAGGAATACGTATATTTTAATTTCTTATTCCAGCATTTTCCCCAGTCTTCCAATTTTACATTATGTCCAATATTAGTGGCCCATTTAATCATGCAATCTTTTACTTGCTCAGTTTCTGTTGATCATTGCAGTAGAATTTTATATATTTTTGTAATCAGTTTCGTATTTGTCCTTAATATCTTATCCCATACTGAATCCTTGTCTGAGAAGCCTAATTGTTTATCTTTGTTGAAATATTCCTTTAATTGTATATATTGGAACCAGGATACGTTTTCATATTTCAAATTTATTTCCTCTTGAGACTTTAAATATCCGATTGTTTTTTAAGAATATCCTCATAAGTCAGCCAGTTATTCCACTCTAGTTCTCTTCTTTGTTGCGCTTCCATAGGGGATATCTACAATGGTGTTTTTTTTTACTAAAATCTTATTTTTTATAATTTTCCCAGATTTTTATTAATGATGCTCTTATAAAATGGTTTCCAATTTTTTTTCTACTTTTCTCTTATCATACTAAACGAATTACTTCTAACAGAAGCATGCTATGGAGCTGCAATGGAGGAAATGCCCAGAGAGGATATTGCTATAGGCATAGTTAGGTCCCTCCGTGTGACTCGGTGGTATGCTTTCAGGGGACCATAGAACTGCCTGGAGAATCTAGAAAATGCCCAGGAAGATGATATGTTGTCAATCATGGGTAAATGAAACAGCGGCCTCATGAATATGGGGGTCATACTATATGGATTTTCAACATTAATGATAAAAAATAAAACGGAGGGAAGAAAAAGAGTGTGAGGAGAAAAGGCATACAATGAAAACACAGTAGGGCTCTGCCCTCCTAGTCCTGACTTGAATCAAGAGTAGGAAGGTAATATGCCTGAGATTCCCCGTCCCTTCCATGAAGGATCTCTGGCACAACAGGTAGAATTTGCAGCTGCTGACCCGTAAGTAGGATTATGGGACTTTCACAGTCCCAATGTAGCCCCTAAACAAAAGATTGTGAATAAATGGCACTTGCAGATGTGTAACTGCAGATTACATATTCCCAATTGCCAAGAGGGTTCCAAGCAATAATTACAAATTTACTTCTTTATGCATTTTTTTGTTCTGAACTGTGAAAGAGCTTCTGAAGTATAAGGAAGATCTTTGCTTTTGTTGGTTATGAGGAGTGTGCAAAATACAAAACAATAAAACGGGAGGAGCCATCAACAGTAATAAACAAACAAACAATCCCCCCCCCCCCAGTCTTCAGAAAATGCCAAGCAGACATAATGCATTCATTCTCATAAAGCGACAGATGGAAACCAAGACCAAGAATTTTAACAATGTGAGATAAAGTACAGTCTTGCAAAAGATCTTAAATGCTACACTGCTCTCAGAAATAATGTAGGGTAATTTTTTTTTTCCGTGTCCGGAGCGACTTGAAAAACTGTAAGTCCCTTCTAGTATGAGAGAATTGGCCATCTGCAAGGACATTGCCCAGGAAACACCCTGATGTTTGACGTTTTACCATCCTTGTGGGAGGCGTCTCTCATGTCCCACATGGGGAGCTGGAGCTAACAGAGGGAGCTCACTCACTCTCTCTGGATTTGAACCACCAACTTGTCGATCAGCAGTCCTGCTGGCACAAGCGTTTAACCCATTGCACCACCGGGGGCTGTAGGGTAAATATAAACATTATACTGTACCTTGTCTTAAAACCATGGCAATTAAAATGGTATGGGATTGATATAATTGCACAGTATTGTCCATGTGCTATACTCTTTCTCTTTCATTTGCTTCTGATGCCACCTATTACAGTTCCTTGCCCCTTATCCTGGTATTTATATACTGATTTAAAAAACTAATGTATTATTTATTTCACTTATATATTGCCTTTCTCCCAGATTGGAACCCAAGGCATGTCTCAGAAATAGTCAATTAAAAGACATACAATTGAATGCAATTGAAATCACCATCTAAAACAGTATAAAATCATTAAGAAGGCATTTCAAAGTTTTTAAAAAACAGGTAAAACAGCCAACTAAGAAGCTCTCCTGTTTACATATTAAAAGCTTGCTTAAACAAAAATATTTTTGTTGTTTGTCAGTGAAAGGAGAGAAGAGGGCTGGCCTAGCCTCCCATGGAAGTGTGTTCCAGAGGATGGGAGCAGCCCCTAAAAAGGCTCCCTCTTGTGTCCTCACCAAGCAAACCTCTGGTGCTGGTCTGATCAAGAGAAATCCTTCTCCTGTGGATTTTACAACTCTGGGAGGTTTATATAGGCAAATACGATCTTTCAGATTGTCTAGACCAGTGGTTCCCAAGCACTGATCCTCCAAGTATTTTGGACTTCAGATCCCACAATTCCTAACAGCTGGTAAGCTGGCTGGGATTTCTGGGAGTTGAAGTTGAAAACAATTACAGAACCAAAGGTTGGGAACCACTAGTCTAGACCTAAGCTGTATTAGCTTTGTAGGTCATGACCAGCGCTGTGAATTGTTCCTGGAAATGAACTGGTTGCCAATGAAGCTGTAGTTAAATGCTCTATGTAACCGACCCTGGGCAGCATTCAGGCTGCAGCATTTTGGACGTCTTCAAATCTCCAAATGTGTTATAGCTGGTGGAAACAGGATGCAATCAAAGTGTGCACCACCCCCCATAGCCAGATCTGACATTTCAAGGGATTGTGTGCACCTGGTGCACTACATGTAGCTGTGCAATTGCACTCCTGTCCATGCTGAAACTTGGGCATCCGGGCTCACAATTGAGGCTAGGTTAACAACTGAGCTGTCAGCCAGAGATCTCAAGGGCAGTGTAACTTCCCCATCATTTCTCTGTTCTAGAGATCAGCCAGGACTTTGATACAATCACCTGCCAAGATGACAGAAAACTTCCCAAGACCAATTAGGAATCCACCTGGATCCACAAGTCTCCTGGGGCAGATCATCTTAATCACATCCCACCCCACCAAGTAATGATCAGTGCATGGCAACAGAACTACAGAAAATTCCTCCAGACCCAGATCACCATCATCCTGCACATAATACAAAATCAGGTTCGAATTATCCTGCAGTAGGATGGTATTAGATACTACTTGGCACAGATCTGTGGTTGTCATGGTAGACATGAAATCTTGAGCTGTTCCCGACAGAGTGGTCTCCCCCAGTACAAGAAACCAAAGGGAGCCCAATACTGCCACTGAGGCTATCTCAGAACCCTCAAAATAACTAAGGTAATATAATCATATCATGAAGTTGGAAGAGAAGAAGAAGTAGCAGCAGCAGGTTATATCATATCAAAATGTTTGAGGTACCATACGTTTCTTTGCTTGGGTTATGTGAGAGTGAGCAAAAGAATGAATATATGCATGAACACCATTCAGTCCAATTAACTGGGTCATAGCCAGGATTAATCGAGCAGGATTAAACCTTGCTGTGGGTCCTCTTTATCCAACTGGAAATCTGAAGTGGATGGGACTGTGGATGCTCACTAAGGAGTAAGGAGATAATGTGGACTCCCTGAACCCATTTCTCCCCTTAATCATTATTTACAGTCTCAACCAAAATTTTAAACATATCCCTGTTACACAGCGCTTTCAGGCAATATCCTGTCAATTCTTCACACTTCAGCTTTTGAAGCAGATGATCATAATTACTTTTTATGTAAATGATTTCTTCATTCCCTTTAGGGCTCTCTCCAGATTCAGTGGAAGCTGTCATCCATACGGCATACACGGCACCGGCTTGCACGTTGCTTATCAGAAATGGCTGCAGGGTGGATTGAGAGATATCTGAGGGTGGGAAAAAGGAAAGATACAAAGAGGTTCTTGATCCTTGCTGAATAAGGCAATCAGGGGCATGAACAGTATCATGTCACAAGTACATTCAATGAAAATATTTTTTTAAAAAAAATCAAATATTTGATCCCAAGTCCACAAGAATGATTTGATTAATTCTAATACCCTAATGCTATTGCCTGCAACAAGTGCTCTTGAATTTTATTATCTTCTCTTGTTGACCACTTAAACTTAGAATTAAAAGGCCCATTAATTTCACTTGTAACAGCTTTCAAAGTGATTTTCAAAGATGTCTCAAACAATGAGCAATGTGGTGAAAACAACCCCTCATAAAACAGAGCACACTCATATTCTGCAGACACCAGTCCATCTGCTTGGCCAGTGAGGCAATGCAGTTTTCATTACAGGAAGATATGAATGTTGCCATGGCAATAAAGCCATTTTCTCTTTCTTCCTTTCTTTTCTCCTTTTGCACTGTAAGTTTGCAGGCAGGCAACCTGAAAGCACATAGTTTACTTAGATAAGGGGCTACGCATCCATCCCCTAAAACAGGAAGACAGGGAATTTGCATCAATTTCGATTGGGAAGAAGAACACGTTCCCTTTCCTTACACAATAGGCAAATATTTTTATGTCTTTTATGCTTTTCCAAAAATAGTGTTGGCAGAGGGGGGAGTCTTTTTGCCACAAAGGACATTATGAAGAAGACTCTGCCCCAAAGCCGTGCCTCTGTTTTTCAATGCCAGGACTGATGTGCTGGCATTTCGTAGGTGTACCCACCATAGATCTTAGAGGTGTAGTTGAAGGGTTGTTTCTGCACATATATCCTGTAGTTAACGATGCAGCCCATCCATTGATGGAATGGAAGTTCCTCCCAAAAGACCAAAATTCTTCCGTCTTCATCTTCAGTTGCATTAATGTGAAGTCCTCTTAATGGGGCTGCAAAACACAGATTTTTTTCTCTCTCTCTTTTAAAAAACAGTGTAGTTTATTATTTCAGATCTTGAACTGCACAAGGGCCATCGCTCTTACCTTTTGCTGACACATTCTCTGTAGTGGAAGCTGCTTTTCCTGCTTGGCTCTCATAGAGTGCAAACACACTGATCTGATAGCACACATTAGGCTTTAGGTTCTCTAGGAGAGAGGAAGTGATATTTGACAGAAACATGACTTAAATATGTCAATATTTCAATACTACGAGACCAGACTTGTTCAAAAGAAGCCATAAGACAGTTATTTTTCATTTTTGAAGGTGAGAAACGAACAACCAATGGCATTCAGATAACCCAAGGATGGGGCATATGTGGCCCTCCAGGTGTTCATGGATTATGCCCATCATTGTCAGCCAATGGCTATGCTGGCAAATGTTTATGGGAGCTGCAATATTGTAACACAAATGGTTTATAGACAAGGTGTAGGAGACTTGAGAAATGGTGATGTTTTAACTTCCTGACATGCAGGGGTCCTGACTTTTCCAAGCTAATAATGACGATGAATAAAATATACACTTTATTTATAATACTGAAAGCCAAATGGGTGCTAATGATTGCTCTATATTCTGTTTACAAGCCATGAATACATGTCTTCTATTTTTGTTTCCAGTTATCTTTTACTTAGGAAAAATCCCCTACATCTTAATTTTCACATAATGATGAAATTGTACAGAAGATCCAAAATATGTTTCAATTTTCCCCTTCCATTTTCAAAGAAAACTAGCTTTCTGCATTAAGTTGGCTGGAATATGGCACAATGTGATATTAAAATGCACAGAGAAGATATTATAGCTGTTATGGCATTCTTTTCACTGTTAGGTAAAAGTAGATTTCCCCCCGATATTAAGTCTAGTCGTGTCCAACTCTGGGGGTTGGTGCTCATTTCCATTTCTTAGCCGAAGAGCCGGCGTGGTCCATAGACACCTCTAAGGTCATGTGGCTGCCATGACTGCATGGAGTGCCTTTACCTTCCCACCTATTGATCTACTCACATTTGCATATTTTTGAACTGCTAGGTTGGCAGAAGCTGGGGCTGACAGTGGGAGCTCACTCCGCTCCCCGGATTCGAACTGCTGACCTTTCGGTCAGCAAGTTCAGCAGCTCAGCAGCTTAACCCACTGCACTACCGCAGGCTCCTTTCACTAGGTTACAGAATATCATTTCCACCTTAAGACGGCCTCACCATGACAGTATAAATTGGCTAATATAGCTTGACCTGAAGTCCCAATTTTTGACATTTTGTGTCAAAATTGAAAGAACTTTGACAAAAATGGCAGCCAGCACATACTTTGGAAGCAATACAGTGTTGGATAGGTTACCCTGTTCAGATCATTTGAAAAGACAGAACATACACCTGGGTGATTCCGTGATTTTGATGAGCTGCAGCTTAATACAGATATGTTGTCAAAGGCTTAATACAGATAATCTGAAGCCATCTGGAAAAAACTAAAAGACAAGATGAGCTATTGTGTGCAGTGCAAAATCGAAGCTTAATGTTTGGACAAAAACAAATGTCTACTCTCATAAGAGCTCTAATTGCTTATCTTTGGCCAGGAGCATAGTGCCAATCTTTCACCTAATGAAGCAGTATATGTTCTCTTCCTAAGCTATGCACCTACCTATTTTGACTGTAAAGTTGGATGCAGGTACTTTTAGCCAGTTTGGGGTGCTTTTCAAGGGTTTGTCCTGACGAAATTCTGTCCACTGAACTACATATCCATTGATCAAAGGCGAAGGAGCAAATGGGGCTTCCCATGTCACAACGATGCTCTCATTCTCCTTGGATGCAGCCGAGCGGTGTCTAGGTGTTGGCAAGTCTTGGAAGAAACAAGAAGCAGTAAAAAATATATCACCTCCTTCACTTGAAAACAAGAGTGTATAAGTGTCAGGACCCTGGCTGCAGAGCACCAATAACCTTACACAGAGGCCAGTCTCTATCTAATATCTTTATTTAAGAAATATATAAAATCAATAAAAACAAGTGAAGAATATAGTTCAGAAGCAGACCTTTCAGATGAGGTCAAATATAGTCCAGAAATGTATTGTCCAATATAAGATATTAGAGTTCAAAGTTTTAATCCACTTGACCGAAACACACACTTTGCCAAGCAATAGTGTGGGGAAATAACAGAGTCTTTAAAGTCCAATGAAGCTTGACAACAAGGCTGGAAATAAACTTGATTCTTGGCTAGATCCGTGACTGAAGACGAGGCAAACATGAAGCATGAAACAGAGTCCGTGGTAAAACCGTGAGACAGGGCAAGGCTTGAAGCTTGATCCGGGAAGCAAGGAACTGGGATTACGAAGTCCACACACGATCTCTCTCCTCAAGCTGATCAATTGACTCCGCAAAGAATCCCTCGCGCCAAACACCTATATTGGGTCTCGTTTTCCCGCCAACAGAACTCTTTCCCTAGAGAACGAGAAGCGAAACCCAACTCTGTCCAGATGCATGACTCCTTAGAATTTCCCAAGGGAAGCAGACCTAATCAGCCATTTGTTTGGCAGCGATTCTCAGGCTTCTCCGATTAGCCTCCCTGACTCCCCTATCTTTAGAATAATTTTCCCTCCTGGGAAACGGGGGGGAGTTCTGCCCAAGGCCTGTTTGGCTGAATTCTTGAGGGCAAACATCAACATCCTGCAGGTGAAGAGACTCCGGCTCTTGCTGAACTGGCGAAAACCCCATGTTTTCCTCTTCGTCTGCCACAATAGTACTAGGAACAGGACTACAAGGCCCATGAGTCATCACACTATCCCCGCCCTCAAGGCCCCCCTCAAACAGGGCCCCTCTCCTCGAGTCGCGGGGCCGCGGCTTGGTAGGGTAGGCCTGATGGAAGCGGCGGACTAAGTCGGGGGCATGGACTGTGGAAGCGTCTTCCCAGGAGCGTTCTTCGGGGCCAAAACCCACCCAGTCAATGAGATACTGAAGGCGGCGGCGATGGAAGCGAGAATCCAAAATGTCCTGAACCTCGAACTCCTCCTCTCCGTCCACTAGAACAGGGGCGGGGGGCGGCCGACTCGCATTGGGGCATACACCATCCGCCGGAAGGAGCAGGGAACGGTGGAACACCGGATGGATGTGCATGGAGCGCGGAAGTTGGAGTTTGAAAGTCACGGGGTTAAGTTGCGCCACCACTGGGTAGGGACCAATGAAACGGGCATCTAACTTCCGGCAGGGACGGTGGGAAGGCAAAAAGCGAGTGGACAACAGAACCCGATCTCCTACCTTGATCTCGGGGCCCGGCTGGCGATGGCCGTCAGCGTGGCGTTTGTAGTCCTCCTTGGCTTGATCCAGTTGTTGGTGTAAAAGTTCTTGTACTGCTGTGAGTTCCTGCAGCCAGTCCTCCGCTGCAGGGACTTCTGAGGTTTCAATGACAGAAGGAAAGAAACGTGGATGGAAACCGTAGTTTGCAAAGAACGGGGTTTCTTTAGTTGAAACCTGGACACCATTGTTGTATGCAAACTCTGACAGAGGTAATAGGGAAGCCCAATTGTCCTGTTGGTAGTTTACATAACAGCGAAGGTATTGTTCCAAAGTGGCGTTGGTGTGCTCAGTTTGCCCATCCGTTTGGGGATGGTGAGCTGAAGATAAACGAGAGTCTATGCCCATTAGTTTTTGTAGTGCTTTCCAGAAACGAGAGGTGAATTGAGATCCACGGTCAGTGACTAAACTCTTGGGCAATCCATGTAGTCGGAAAATATGTTGAAGGAATAAATCTGCAGTCTCTTTGGCCGTGGGGAGACTATCGCAGGGGATGAAATGGGCCAACTTGGTAAAAAGGTCCACCACTACTAGAATCGTGGTGAATCCAAGGGAGGGTGGTAAGTCAGTGATAAAATCCGCAGAAATTATCTCCCATGGGCAAGAAGGAGTGGGAAGGGGATGCAGTAGCCCTGACGGCTTCTCCCTTCGTGTCTTGGAACGCTGACATACAGGACAGGTATTGACATATTTCTCCACATCCTTGCGGATCTTGGGCCACCAGAAATCTCGCAGGATCAAGTGCATGGTTTTAAATAGCCCAAAATGTCCTGCTGGCTTGCTGTCATGACACAGATGAAGTGCTTTTTCTCTGCCGGGACCTGGAGGAATGTAAACATGATTCCTGTAGCATAGTAGCCCATCCTTAAGTGAGAATGGGAAACGTAGTCCTTGGCGAATCTGTTCTTGAGCCCAGGCATCTGTCTGTTGACTGGCTCTAATTTCTTGAGTGCAAAGGGATTCTGGGTTAGAGGGAGTTGGTTCAATTGGAGTGGATTTGGTGTTTCCCACTGTGAGCGTGGCAAAGTTTTCGGGTTGCAGCAATCGAGATTCTGAGGTCTCTCTGCGTCCTGCAGCATACTCTGGTTTCCGTGATAGAGCATCTGCTTGCTTGGTCTGAGCCGGGGTCACATAATGGATCTGGAAGTCGAAACGTTCAAAGAACAAAGCCCAGCGCTGCTGCCTTTGATTTAACTTTCGTGCGGTCCTTAGGTGCTCTAAATTTCGATGATCAGTATGAACTTCAATGGGAAATTTGGCCCCTTCCAACCAATGTCTCCAATTTTCAAAAGCTGTCTTTATGGCCAAAAGTTCTTTCTCCCAAATAGTGTAATTTCTCTCTGGGGCTGTTAGTTGACGGGAGTAATAGGCACAAGGATGAAGATGTTCTCCCAATGGTTGCATGAGTACAGCCCCAATTGCCACATCAGAGGCGTCAGCCTGCACAACAAAAGGGGTTTTAGGATCAGGGTGCTGTAGAATTGGCTGGGTCGTGAATAACTGCTTTAGCTGGCGGAACCCTTTCTCTGCTTGCTCCGTCCAGCGGAAAGGCTGTTTCCCTCAGATGCAGCTGGTGATTGGGTCAGACCAGCGAGCGAAGTCTGGAATGAATTTGCGGTAGTAGTTTGCAAACCCCAAGAAGCGCTGTACTTCCTTCTTGTTGGTTGGCACCCGCCATTCCAATACTGCTGAAACCCTTGCCGGGTCCATGGAGAGCCCTAGTGGCGAGACGTGGTATCCCAGGAAGTCTACCTCTTGCAGATCAAAGGCGCATTTCTCTAACTTGGCATATAGTCCATGATCCCGCAATCGTTGTAGCACTATTCTGACGTGTTGCTCGTGTTCCGATTGTGATCTAGAATACACCAAAAAATCGTCCAAATATATAATCAAGAACCGATCTAGATAATCCTGGAAGATATCGTTGACAAAATGCTGGAATGTTGCGGGAGCTCCGGATAATCCGTAATTCATGACTAGGGACTCAAATAATCCGAATTTGGTCTGGAAGGCGGTTTTCCATTCGTCCCCTTCTCTTATGCGAACTAGATTGTAAGCCCCGCGGAGATCCAGCTTGGTGTAAACCTTGGCCCCTCGGAGCCGGTCTAATAGGTCCGAGATCAGAGGCAGGGGGTAGAGATTCCGCTTCGTGATATTGTTCAATGCTCTATAGTCCACAACCAAGCGTAGGTCCCCTGACTTCTTTTTCACAAACATCACTGGGGAAGCTGCTGGGGATTGAGAGGGTCTGATGAACCCCTTGCGGAGGTTTGACTCTATGAACTCCCTGAGAGCTTCTTGCTCTGGTTCAGTCAGGGAGTAGAGGTGTCCTCGCGGAATTGGGGCCCCCTCCACCAGGTCAATGGCACAGTCGTAGGGTCTATGTGGGGGTAGTTTCTCGGCTTCCTTTTCATTGAAAACATCCCAAAAGTCTGAATATTTCTTGGGCAAGGTGATGATGGGCTCTGCGTCTGTGGCATGGCAGACCTTGGCTACTAGACAATGGTTTTGGCAATATCTTGAGGCGAACTGCAGTTCTCTGTTGGACCAGGAGATGTTTGGGTCGTGGAGTGTCAGCCATGGAATACCCAAAATCACAGGGAAGTGGGGAACCTCGGTAACGAAGAAAGAAATTTCTTCCATGTGTTCCCTTATCCACATTCTGGTGGGTTCAGTCCATTGGCTTACTGGACCTGTCTTTAGGGGTCGGCCATCTATGGCCTGCACCACCCGGGCATTCTTGAAATCATGATATTGTAATCCCAGAGAGTCGGCATACTCTCTATCGATGAAATTGTTTGTTGCCCCTGAGTCTATCATGGCATGGATCATGACGGGTCCTTTTTTCACTGACCACAGCGTGACCACCAGGAGAAATAGGACCCCGGTTTGCGGCTCTTGAGTGGGGTTTTTGACCGGGTTGGCGAGCCTCTCTACGCCCGGTCGCTGGCTTCCCCCGCTGGCTTTGCTCCAGCCGCCTCGGCCGCCTCTGGCTCTGCGGAGGACGCTGCCGCCAGGCGGGCGGCGGGCTTCTTTTTGGCTGGACACTCTGGCGAAGTGGCCCCCATTCCCGCAGTACCAACACAGATTCAAACGTTGGCGGCGGGCCTTTTCGGCAACATCCAGTCTGGGGCGCACATTGCCCAACTGCATCGGCTCCTCCTCGCTTCCCATGGGTTTGGGGCTGGCGGTGGGGATCTCCATACTGGACGTGGCTGAACACTGGCAGAAGCGGGGGGTTTCACTCCGGCTCTTCCACTCTGGCCTCGGAGCCACTGTTTCTTGTTGGCAAGCAGGGCTTCAGCTCGTAAACACTGGTTGATGAGTCTCTCAAGAGTCCCTGGGGGATCCACCTTAGAGATTTCTTCCTGCATCTCGATGTTGAGGCCCTCGCGAAACTGTCCTCTAAGGGCTATATCGTTCCAGCCGGTGCTCTGAGCCAGCACCCGGAACTCGGCTATGTACCGGGACAACGGCCTGTCCCCTTGGAAGAGACGTCGGAGTTTATGGCTGGCCGCCTCCTCGTCGTCCTCGATCCCCCAAGTCTTTCTAAGGTGGTTCAAGAAATTTTGCGCGGTGCTTAGATGCGTGGAACCCGCATCATATAGCGCCGTCGCCCAAGTGGCCACAGGCCCATCTAGGAGACTGTAGATCCACGCCACTTTGACATCTTCTTGGGGAAACTCGGCTTGGCGGGCTTCTAAGTACGGCTGGCACTGGCGACGGAAAACATGAACCTTGGAGGCTTCTCTAGAAAACTTGGTTGGTAGCGCTAGGGCAGGGAGACGGGCTCCGCGTTCCTTCAAGCCCCGTATTTCTCCCTCCTGCGTTTGGAGTGTGTCCCGGATTCGATTGAATTCATCTTGGGAAATGGTGTAACTGGGTGGTTGAGCCTCCGCTCCGGTTCCTGTAGACATTCTGGCCTTAGGTTGTTTGGTGCTTAAGGTGGCGGAGTCAAACTGTCAGGACCCTGGCTGCAGAGCACCAATAACCTTACACAGAGGCCAGTCTCTATCTAATATCTTTATTTAAGAAATATATAAAATCAATAAAAACAAGTGAAGAATATAGTTCAGAAGCAGACCTTTCAGATGAGGTCAAATATAGTCCAGAAATGTATTGTCCAATATAAGATATTAGAGTTCAAAGTTTTAATCCACTTGACCGAAACACACACTTTGCCAAGCAATAGTGTGGGGAAATAACAGAGTCTTTAAAGTCCAATGAAGCTTGACAACAAGGCTGGAAATAAACTTGATTCTTGGCTAGATCCGTGACTGAAGACGAGGCAAACATGAAGCATGAAACAGAGTCCGTGGTAAAACCGTGAGACAGGGCAAGGCTTGAAGCTTGATCCGGGAAGCAAGGAACTGGGATTACGAAGTCCACACACGATCACTCTCCTCAAGCTGATCAATTGACTCCGCAAAGAATCCCTCGCGCCAAACACCTATATTGGGTCTCGTTTTCCCGCCAACAGAACTCTTTCCCTAGAGAACGAGAAGCGAAACCCAACTCTGTCCAGATGCATGACTCCTTAGAATTTCCCAAGGGAAGCAGACCTAATCAGCCATTTGTTTGGCAGCGATTCTCAGGCTTCTCCGATTAGCCTCCCTGACTCCCCTATCTTTAGAATAATTTTCCCTCCTGGGAAACGGGGGGGAGTTCTGCCCAAGGCCTGTTTGGCTGAATTCTTGAGGGCAAACATCAACATCCTGCAGGTGAAGAGACTCCAGCTCTTGCTGAACCGGCGAAAACCCCATGTTTTCCTCTTCGTCTGCCACAATAGTACTAGGAACAGGACTACAAGGCCCATGAGTCATCACAATAAGATATGAAAAGATGTCCTCCAAAGGAAAAAAGGAGGATAAACAAACAGGTTAGCCATTCTTAATGGGATAACATCTGGAACTGGATGGTGAAACAACTAAGATATCTGTGTAGCAGTGGTAACTAAATCAATCACAGGCTCAATCCATTCATGGAATAGGAGTTAGGAGGCGTTTGGGCAATTTTCTTCCCCCACCAGTAGCATTCGGCACTAATTTGTTTTCTGTTCTTGAAGTCACAAGGTAGCAGTGAGGAGGAGAGAGAGTTAAAACTATCTAAAAGTGTTGTCGAAGGCTTTCATGACCAGGATCACAGGGTGGTCGTATGTTTTCTGGGCTGTATGGCCATGTTCCAGAAGTATTCTCTCCTGATGTTTCGCCCACATCTATGGCAGGCATCCTCAGAGGATGCCTGCCATAGATGTGGGTGAAACGTCAGAAGAGAATACTTCTGGAACATGGCCATGCAGCCCGGAAAACATACAAGCACCTTATCTAAAAGTGATCTGTCTCTTCCTCTTTCCAGCAGAAAACTTCTGAGAACAAAACTCTGGGTCCTAGAAGTTTGCATCTTCACCAACTTCTATGAAGCACCTGGGCATCACAAACTTGAATCAAGTACAATTGTATTCTCAACAAGTTATGCACCAGATGAAAAAAAAATCACACATGACCTTAGGTATCTTCCTACAATCCCCCATTTAAAATGAAAGAAGAGGAACATGCAGATCTCAGAAAACATCGGAGGTGCTATCAGCTATAACTCCATAAAGAGTTAGGATTAAACTGCTGAGAATTTTATGAAGTTGATAGTTTCCAGGAATAACCCCTGGAAACTTGTGATCTAAAGTTTGCTCACTAGTAATTAAAACTGAATTTATAAAAAAAATTACTTGCCCAACACAGACATGACTTGTTACAACTAAGTCCTGTAATTTGAAGATTAGGCAAGCTAAACGTGATAGATCACATTTTGATGTACACAAAATGAACTGTTAGAAGTGCAGATGGGAATACCTTACCTGTAATTCCTAGTTTAGTTGTGATGTGGACAGGTGGAGATATTCCCCGCGAGTTGTAGGAGCAAACTGTTATGTTATAGTCTGCCTTAGGCACAATTTTTGAGAAAACTGTATGCATTGTGGGACTTGTCTTTGCTGTTCTGTGAGGCTTCTGGCCGAGGGTTTGAAATGTTATTCTGTAATGATGGCTTCTTCTTTCTGATGCATCACTTGCCTAGGAAGAAATGGCATGGCATTTTTTCTCCCCTTATTGTATCACTGTTCATCCCCACTGAAAAGATCTTCTCAATTTTTAAAGCCTACCATGGAATAGCCCTGGGTGCAAAAGTCATGAAGATAATTGAAAGATATTGGGCTGACTGCTTTTTCACCATCTCAACCTAACCTTTCACACTGGAACAGTGGAAAGGTTAATTTATAACATTATAAAAAACTTGGAGAGACACACAGGAGGGGATAAAAATCTAACAATAAAATATCATTAAAAGATTGCCCAGTGCAAGGCGTAACATTAAAATGGTTTCAAAATTGCTGTCTTGTTTTTTCTAACACATCTCCAAGAGGAGACTAGATGGAAGATTGTGGTATGGCTGAATCCGGCTTGTTAACGTTGTTGTCTGAGTGAAGATATGAAACTGGCCTCCCACGGTTGAACCATTCACTGCTCCTCCATGTTGGCCCAGAATGTAAAATGCTAACTTCATTCAATTTCTCTCACAATGACTTTCTAATGTCATTCCAGACTGACAGATGGGGAAAGAGAATGGACTTGGCTGCTGCAATGGACAACCAGCATTTTCTCAAATTCTCCTCATTAAATATATCAATTCAACCAGATGCTAACTTAAGGGAAGTGGCCAATGCATGGGTGGGGTAAGAAGAACCCCTACTTTTACAATGCACTATGCTAAAGGAGTGGGGAGAGTTTGAGTGATCTAGTTGGTCTCACCAAACATCCCTGACGTGATGGTTTAGCACAGTGTTTTCATTTGACATGAGAAACTAGACAACGGTGCACCAAATGCAAACCCTCTCCATGCATTCGCTTTCCACTTTACTGTATAAACAGAATTAAAATTAACTAGTCTGAAATTGCGGAACACACAGCATGTGTACAGGGTAGCCATATCCTCGTATCATTCAGCAATTATCAATCTTGGGGAGCGGGGAATCTGTTCTCATCACATAACAGTGATGGTGGTGGTGGGAGTCAATTCAGACCATGAAGTTGACGCTGGTCTCAAATCAGAAGTGAAGAAATGAAGGTGCCCTTTCAAAAGGAGTGAACCGACTTTTTCCTTCCCTTGGGAATCCAAAGCAGTGGTGTCTTGTGCACTTAATCTAAGGTTATACAGTGTTCGCTTACATATTGCGGGAGTTACATTCCAGGACCACCCGCAATAACAGAAAATCTGCGTAGTAGGGACACTATATTTATTCTATGTGTGGAGGAGAGCAAACCACAGAGTACTTACTACAATGCAGTCTGTACTTTATTTTAGCAGTTACAATATACAGTACACCGGCAGAGGAGAAGAATGGAAACTAAATAACCCTTTTTTATTTCCAACCCTTCCCTCTCCTCCCCCTCCCTTTATTTCTTCCTTCCCCCCTTCCAAAGCCCTTTGCACACTGCAAAAATCCACAAAACAGTGAAAATACCGCAATAAATGTGGACATTAATATTAACTGAAAACCCGCGAAACAGAGAGGGAGCGAAAAGTGAACCGTGAAGTAGCGAGGGAACATTGTATATGTGTAAGCCACTACCAGGATGTTGGCCAATATTTGTATTGATTAAATTTCTCTGTGAACACAGACTGAGATGAAGGCAGAAGTAATCCATTGGTGCATCTACAAAGAAGAATTAATGCAGTCTGACAATACTTTAACTGCCGTGGCTAAAAGCTATAGAATCATGGAAATTGAAGTTTTACAAGGTCTTTAGCCTTCTCTTCCTCCAACCCCCCTTCCCCCCCCCAAACTCCCATGATCCATAGCCTTGAGCCATGGCAATTAAAATACTCAAACGTTTTCCCTTTTAGTTCTTACTAACCACTTCATCTCTATACTAAACACCGAAGATACAGACAATGCAGCCTGAAAAAGATTTTTCAAAAATGTGGTTAAAGATGCATCTTCCCTCTCCCGTCTCTCTCTTCTAGGCAGTAGTTCTCAACCTGTGGGTCCCCAGGCATTTTGGCCTACAACTTCCAGAAATCCCAACCAGTATACTAGCTGTTAGGATTTCTGGGAGTTGAAAGACCAAAACATCTGGGGACCCACAGGTTGAGAACTACTGAGTTAGGGTAAAGAAGTACCACACAGAGTGTTTTTTTCCCATCCAGACACCAGCATCTTCACATTTGATCAAGTGAATAGAAATTTTTACCTTCCAGAAGAGAGTTATGTTCTGCATTTGGGGAGACACATCCTTCTTTAAATACCAGACATCACTGGGCTCAAATGGTACTGGGGAAAAATGAGGAGAGCTTTATAATGTAACAGATATATCAATAGGAGTTTGGGTCTGCAAATTGTTCAGACAGGAAACAAACGCAAACGGTTGAGTTTGTACACCTTCATTTCAGGAATGGCACAGATGGTAAATCATAATCCTCTTACCATCTTGGCAAGTCACTAAAGTCCTCTGTGCCACTCATGAAAACCTTTTATCAGAACCTTCCCTAGAAAAATAAGAGCGGAGCCCACAAAGAAATGCCTCAATGAATAGATGTATTCTATGATTATGCTAACAAGATAATTGGTGCCAGAACTAGAAAATACAAGGAAGGACTAAGTATATGATTCTACCCAACAAAAAAGAGCAATTAAAACAAATCTGCAAACTTTTTTTGTTTAAAGCTATACCCAGGAGGAATGAAAGAAACAGCTTATATAATAAAAAACGTTTGACTCTTCCAGAGACTGCTCAAAAGTATCCAAAATGAAATGAAGGTGTACAACCAGGCATGATAATATTATTACCTGCTTCCGTTTGAAATGGAGCACTCCAGTCACTCCATAAGCCTTTGTTGGGCAGGAAACGATTAGAAACCTGGAATATGTATTCAGTGTCTGGCTTTAAGCCATGTAGTTCATATCTTCTTGTTTGTATGTTTTCAAGCTTGAAAGAAAAGAAATGAAAGCACACTGAAGCAAAATAACAAGTGCTGGTATTCATGATTCCTATGTGAAAAGGAGGGTGTTTGTTTTCTTTTTTGTTTTGGTGGCTGAAGCTCAGAAGAACAAAGCAGTCATCCTGTAAATATTTTTGTAGGTCCAACAGACACAGCCTGTGAGACTACAATTCCTACAAATCTCCAACCCATATGGCCATGACCACGCTGGTGGGAAGATTTTGTGGAAGTTGTAGTAAAAAAGAAAAGAAACTTCCAAGCTCCACCCAGATATATGTCATGCAGAGAATGGTACCATCTTCTCACCTAAATGCTAGGTCAAGCAATTATGCTTTCCAAAGTGAAGAGGCCTGGAAGCAACAGACAGATGTTACAAAAGTGTCTCATCTTTCTTTTCTCTCTTAATAGATATTCCACACAAAAAGGAGAAGTAGTGCAGGAAGGGACAGAAAAATAAGGAGGTGACAATATCATTGTGTGAAAACCTCCCCTTGGTATCAGGGATATTTCTTGGAAGTTCTAATCCTGCATGTCTATCCCATCCTGTACAGTAGAGTTCCGGTTATCCAACTACTGGTTATCTGATCTACCATATTATCTGATGTGCTTGCCGGAGGGACAATACCCTTCCCTTTGGCAAGCACCCGGGGCCCCGCACTTTGGAGAAGCTGGGTACGTGCTGTCCAGGAATACGCAGTGGTCTTCCCTAAACGGGGCGGGCTCTGGCTGAAGGGACGAGGGTTGTCCCTCAGGCCAGCACCCACACTTGCTAGGAGGGGATAATAGGGCCTCCCTATTATCCAAAAATTCCAGTTATCCAACATTCTGCCAATCCGTTTATGTCGGATAACCCCAACTCTACTGTATGTGTCACTTTAAAAATGTGTCACATGCATTTCTAATGTGTGCTATCTCACTTCTGTACATGAGTAATTTCAAGGACATTGCAGAAGTCCAACCTTGAGGTTACCAGCGCATGCACAACCATCTTCAGGTCCTCCAAAATCTAGGAAGGGGCACAGCTGGCGTATCAGCCGAAGCTGATAGTAAGCACTCCTGACCGTCGCATCTACCTCGGATGACATTTGGAGAAACAGATCCAGGAGCATTCCCAAGCTGCGAACACTGTCTTTCAAGAGAGTGTAACCCCATCCAGAACTGGTTGACACACCTCCATTCCCAGATTAGGACCCTTGATGTCAAGCACCTCTGTTTTGTCTGGATTCAGTTTCAATTTGTTTTTCCTCATCCAGCCCATTATCTCCTTTAGGCATTTGTTCAAAGGAGACATGCTGTCCTTAGCTGAGGCTGTTTTTGAAGGCATGGAGAAATATATTTGGGTGTCATCAGCATACTAATACAACCCTACCCCTTGCTTGTGGATGATCTCTCCCAGTGGTTTCACGTAAATGTTAAAAGGTTTTGGGGATAGAATGACTCCTTGTTGGATGCCATATAACACCTTTTTGAGGAGCAGCTATCCCCAAGCACCACTATCTGGAACCTGCCTGAAAGGTATGACTGGAACCACTGCAGCACAGTGTTTCTGATTCCCAGAAATACTGTGCTGCAGGCACTCCAGAAAGATACTATGGTCGATATGTTTGAAGGCCACTAAGAAGTCTAGAAGCACCAACAGGGACACACTCCCTCTGTCAGTGTTGAGACCAAGATCGTCCACTAAGGCGACCATAGCAGTCTCACTCATTATATGTCTGGGATTTCCTGGGACCCTAGAGGGCAATCTGACTTGAGAAAATGCTATTTGCATTCCCTCACTTGCAATCTATTAGAGACCACCTTTTGGCAGCAGGTAGAACCATAGCCTGACATGTTGCCTTTTATCTTCTCTACTCTCTCCACCCACTTCTCTTCCCCTCTCCTTCATCTTATTATAGATGCAGAATGGTACACTTAGAAAATATTACCATGGTCCAGGAAGTACTGTGAATGGGCTGGTATCTTAATCTAAAATGCTGTGTGTCTTCTTGATCTTGCCACAGAATGGTGCACTTTGTCCCATCAGAGCCATCAAATTTGGCTGAGAGGTTTACTGGAGAATAAGGCTGCACTGGTTAATGGCAAACAAAAGAACAAAAGAAAGGTTTTTAACACAAACACACAAGTTAATACTTGGAAAATGCCAGTCGAAATATACAGCAACTGCCATATTAGTAACAATGTAAGACAGGGGTCCCCAAACTTTTTAAATAGGGAGTTCACGGTCCCTTAGACAGTTGGCGGGACAGACTAGTTTTTTATAGTCTACTTTTACAACCTCTCTGTTTTAATCCATGTTTTTATTAGTTTTTTGTCATTTGTTTTTATTGGGTAATGTTTAAATTTTTATAATTGTGCATGTCTCTTGTCTATTGTGTTTTATATTGCTATTGTTTTTATTCGGGCTTGGCCCCATGTAAGCCGCCCTGAATCCCCTTTGGGGAGATAGAGGCAGGGTATAAAAATAAATTATTATTATTATTATTTTAAAAAATATATAAACAAATTCTTATGCTGTGCACATGGCACATATCTTATTTTGAAATTAAAAAACAAAAACAAAACAGGAATAAATACAGCTCCAATGTTAATCATAACCATAATAAAAAATAATAAAGAGGGTTGGAAGAGACCCCTCAGGCCATTTAGTCCAACCTCCTTCTGCCTTTGTGCACCAAAAGCACTAGCAAAGCACCCCTGAATAATTAATTATTAATTAAATAATAATTAAAATACCATTATAAACAAGCCAAGCTTTGGAAGGCATGCACCAGGCGAGGGAGGAGACGGGAAAGGTGCATGCCTTTCCCTCCTACCCTCCGCACACACCTTCCCCTCCTTTCCCTCTGCACGCACCTTCCTTGGTGGAGGAGGAGGGAGCTGCCGCCGCAGGGGCCAGATAAATGGCTTTGATGGGCCGCATGTGGCCCCCGGGCCTTAGTTTGGGGACCCCTGATGTAAGAGTTCTATAGCTAGAACCATAATTAGTAGACGTTGACAGATTTCTTTGTGCCAGGTCCCTTGTGATGAACTATTGAATAAGTTTCAGTACTAATATCCCCTCCTCATATTGCACATTCCAATAATTTTTTCCCAATCTAATGCCAAATAAGTGAGACAAACACCTTATGTTTACCTATGTCTAACTGAATTGGCTGAGAAGACACATTCCCCAGTAGGTTTGTGGCAGTAACCACCACTGCGTAAGTAGATTTGAAGTCCACGCTTACTCTGAGATCCACTTCATTGTCTTCAGAATGAATCTCTTTCACAAATGTTCCATTGCTTAGCCTGCAAATAGAAAGACAAATATGGATGAAAATGTTGATAACCTCTTTTCCATAAGGCAAAAGGATGTTGTGCTGTTGTTGAGTTAAAGCAATTCCACATCTGTTTGACCAAGTGTGACAGAATGGTGTTACTATTCTGGTGTTGTATTTAATTATTCTGAGCTAAGTCATGCATCAGATAAGGTTCTACTATCACTACATCCACATTTATAAAGTGTCAGGCTCCTAGGCAAGTTAATGGCAGAAAATAGGTCCTTTATTTTTATTATTTCAGAACATTTCTTGATAGTGGGTTGTTGAGTGTTTTCCGGGCTGTATGGTCATGTTCCAGGAGCATACTCTCCTGACGTTTCACCCACATCTATGGCAGGCATCCATAAAGGTTGTCAGGTGTAGTATAATATACCTCACAACCTCTGAGGATGCCTGCCATAGATGTGGGCGAAACGTCAGGAGAGAATGCTTCTGGAACATGGCCATACAGCCCGGAAAATACACAAGAACCCTATGATTCTGGCCATGAAAGCCTTCAACAACACATTTCTTGATATTTCTCATGTCCACCTGATGGCCTGATGGACAACTATAACAAACTGCATATATCCTCAGCCGAATTAAAAGCAGCTGCTTCCTCCACAGAGAGACAGCAGAAAAAAGTAGTGCATGGTGGATGAGGGCCCCTATGTAGACATGTTTTGGGAAGGTACCAACTGAAACTACACAAAAGGCTTTTCACAAGGTATCGGTGGCTGTAGAAAGAAAAAGGAAACAAAAAGCTGTAAATTTCCCTTTTTTCACTTGCCTCAGGATTCAAGCTGTCCTATGATATGATCCTAAGTGACATAAATACAAACAAATTTGCTGAGCTAAAGGTTGAAGGGGAAAAGTGAGGTGTCTATGCTATGCTCTTCAATAGAAAATCAATTTGTTATTGCTGTCCTCCCAAGATAGGGCAGTAGGTATGGAAGAACTAAAGACATGCAAGAGCAGGACTTCTGAAGTCAAGTAAGGTAGGTAAAGGTTTTCCCCTGACATTAAGTCTAGTCGTGTCTGACTCTCGGGTTTGGTGCTCATCTCCATTTCTAAGCCAAATAACCAATGTTGTCTGTAGACACCTCCAAGGTCATGTGGCCAGCATAGCTGCATGGAGTGCTGTTTCCTTCCTGCTGGAGTGGTACCTATTGATCTACTCACATTTGCATGTTTTCGAATTGCTAGGTTGGCAGAAGCTGGGGCTAGCAGAGGGAGCTCACTCCACTCCTTGGATTTGAACTGCCAGCCTTTTGGTTAACAAATTCAGCAGCTCAGCGGTTTAACCCGCTGTGCAATCAGGGACTTCGAAGTCAAGTAAAGAGGAGCTCAAATAGCAGAATTTGGGTGAGAGTGTATAGAAGTACAGAAAAAGAACTGAGATACAAGCAAAACTTACTTTACTGTGTACGTAGTAACACAATAAGTATGACGTCCTTTATCCCAAGAACAAGTGGCAGATCCGTTCTTTCCATACTGATGGCAGAGAATATTTTTTGGCTGGTCTGGAGGAACTGCAAAAAGAAAGAACTAGTTAGGAGCTAAGCCATGAGCTGGTTAATATGAATGAATTTTTAATGCAAGACTTTAGGAGTAGGGTAAATTCAAAGTCTAATTTGTAGGCTGTTTTATCCTAAGGTTTGATGCAGATTGTATTTTTAATAATTGCTTCCTTTTGCAAGAGTTTCATTTACACAGGAATGAACAGAGAATGCTAAAGGCTTGCACACTGCAGCAGGTAATGCAGCATCTAAGTACTAAAAACTTTCCCCTCTCCATAGAATAATTCTCAATATAGCTAAGCATAATAGCAAAATCCATTATTTTGGCTTCAAAACCTGCCCTCAAATTATACATAAAGTTGATCCATACATGTGCATATATGATAAATCTCCAGACATAACTAAATAACTAAAAATAGCAATTAATATTGCTTGATTTTTCCTGGATGATGCTCAGGGATTCCAGTGATGAATCAACTAAACTGAATACAAGGAGCTATGTCAAAATACAGAAGAATGGGTAACAGATTCTTCCTATAATAAACATTAAATTCCTTAGAATCACTACCTTTGGGAATTCCAGCTCCTGGATTTTGTAAAAATAACCTTCCTAAACTTGGAGTTTTGCCGGGTTGTCAGCCTGTTGGTTAGTCCCAACTGGAATAGAGCCATTCTGTCAATTGTTGAGTCAACGCAACACAATGATACATTTCAGATCTGATGAGTCTTGTCAGGACTCCACATAAGCACAACATGTACAAAGGAAAATATCTTACGTCCAACAGTAATTCTGATTCCACATACGAGCTGCAATGAATAGTGGCATCTAAATTCCTGCATTCCAAATCTGTCCAGGAAAACAGGGGTGCTGACCCAAGGACCACCACTGCTGTTTACTTCATTTAGGTTTTGCAGAATGGAGATCTTCTGGAAGCGCCTAGTGAAAGCATCGCTGTTTGGCCAGCAGAACAGAGTCACCATTGATCCATTTGGCAGACAACTGCCAGTGCCACTAGAATTCATGTATCCCCTATAAAGCAGAAAACCAGCATTATGCACACTGCAACAACTTCATATATAAGAAAATTTTCTGGTTTTGGATAACACAAATCTGCACTCTATTCCCAATTACAATAATGGTTAAAGCATGAAATGGCTAGGAGTGATGGGAGTTGTAGTCCACCACCTCTGAAAGTTCTGTACTGGCTTCTTGGCTGACTTGTTTAGTTGAAGACTTTCCATGTTCCGTACCTGCTTCTTGTCTGGCCTGAAGCTAATGCCATTTCCCCCCTTTTCTGGTGTACAGATATGTCTTCTGCTCTATTTGTTGTTTTAGCCATTTTGATGTCCGAAAAGGCATGGAAATCCCACCACCAGATTCCCACAGGAGGACTGTTTTACTTCCATGTTGAAAGCATTCCCATGTGGAATGCTTTGTGGAGGTCCTTGTTTGTTGTAACGTTAAGCCGGGAATGTGTGGCTCTCCAGGGGCTATTGCTCTATAACGCCCATAGTCAACAACACTGGCTGTGCAGGGTGGAGATGATGGGAGTTGAAGCCCAACAATGTTTAGAGCCAGTGACAGGTACAGGTGCCTCTTCACACCTGCAGTTTTGTTTTTGTGGATTTGATTTTTCATGGGTTTGATTAAATATTCTCTCTAGAAACCCCTAGCTCTTCCAGGGTGTCTCTATGTCAGGCATGGGCAAACTTGGGCCCTCTAGGTGTTTTGGACTTCAACTCCCACCATTCCTAACAGCCCACCGGAAGAAGAAGTTGACCATAGAGTCATGCTGGAAAATCTAGAAATCCCCAGAGAAATGTTCTTTCAGGTTAAAAAAATTTAGCAATTTCTTGATTTACCATTTTTCAGTTTCATGGGGGTCCTGTGCCCCTAACACCAGCAAATACAGAGGATTGACTGTACATTTCAGGTGAGCTGCAAGGAGCTCCCGGTGGCGCAATGGGTTAAATAAACCCTTGTGCTGGCAGGACAGCTGACGATAGGTTGGCGGTTTGAATCCAGGGAGTGCAGGGTGTGCTCCCTTTGTCAGCTCCAGCTTCCCGTGCAGGAACATGAGAGAAGCCTCCCACAAGGATGGTAAAGCATCAAAACATCCAGGCATCCCCTGGGCAATGTACTTGCAGACGGCCAATTCTCTTGCACCAGAAGCAACTTGCAGTTTCCCAAGTCACTCCTGACACACACAAAAAGTTGCAAGGCTATGAGTACGGTGAACTCTAGGACCAAAATGAGTGGTGATGGATGATGGGAGCTGTGACAACTGTAAGGTCACACTTTCTCCATCAGACAATTAAACCCGGAAACCTAAATATTTTTAATATTCACTATTAAAGTATTAATATTTTATATCAATAATTGGAGAAAATGAATTAAAAGCAGCAATACTCAACTGAGATGCAATGCACTCCTCTGGTCTCCCAAAATGTACCCCTAGAATTAAAAAAATGCAGTGTTTTTGATAAGCAATTCAAAGATAAAAGAAGCCTTCCAACAAACAACAACCCCAAACACATCAAAATAAAATCAAACATGACTGCTAAATGTGATGCAATATGCAATTTGAAATTGGTTGTACTCCCTAAACATATCCAGGCAAAATATGGTAAAGATTCACATTTTCCAGAAGATGCCAGTGTTGGGAATCTCCTACGTCTCCATAACTAACAAGGGAAAGTCAACCATATTATTAGCACTTCCAGGTGGAGTTGTGATGGCACAATGGGTTAAACCCTTCTGCTGGCTGAACTGCTGACCTGAAGATCGGTGGTTTGAATCCAGGAGATGGGGTGAGCTCCCACCTGTCAGCCCCAGCTTCCATGTGGTGACATGAGGGAAGATTCCCACAGGATGGTAACACATCCGGGCATCCCCTGGACAACATCTCTCACACCAGAAGCAACTTGCAGTATATTCTGAATTCGCCTCTGATACGATTTTAAAAAGCACTCCTAGGTTACTATATTTGTTCTCTTCTTGCAGTTACAATATCTGAGATGCTGAGATAAAAGGTGCATCTACACTGCAGAATTAATACTGTTTGGCACTGTTTTCTGTCGTGGCTCATTGTCATAGAATCATGTGAGGCTCCAGCAGTCTTTGGCAGAGGGGTCTAAAGACCTTGTAAAATGGCAGTGTCCATTACTGTATTCCATTCCATTGAACCATGACAATCAAAGTGGTATCAAACTGCATTAATTCGACAGTGTAGATGCACCCAGAAAGAAAGAATTCCTCTAAAGCTTTGCTAGCACACAGAGGAATAGTATAGTAGTCTCACGTGATGCAAAATACGTTGATATGGCACCAACTGTTTGCGCTCAAGGCTAGAACGAGAGTTCTTCCTCTGCACTTTCTTCATATCCCCTTTGCAATTGAGGAATCCTCATATCATGGCACAAGAACTGATGATGCCTGGAAAGAGATACTCACGTAATCCCATGTGTACTAAAAGCCCAAGTGTTAAAGACACACTCCACTGGAATAACATCTTGATGAGTGTTATAGTGGTTTGCCCTGTTTGAAAAAATATATATATTCAGTGTTGGGGAGGAGAAGGAGGAGCAGCAGAATTATTTTAAGGCAGCATTGGTGCTTTCACTTTGCTGGGAAGTGACCCTCAAAAACAGGCATGGGCAAACTTTGGCCCTCTAGGTGTTTTGAACTTCAACTCCTGCAATTCTTGGCCTCAGGGCCTTTCCTTTTCCCCCTCCGCCGCTTAAGCGGCGGAGGGGGAAAAGGAAAGGCCCTGAGGCCAAGAATTGCAGGAGTTGAAGTCCAAAACACCCAGAGGGCCAAAGTTTGCCCATGCCTGCTCAAAAGCAATTATTTTGGCCCAAAACCCTGCTCTTGATTTATACATGACTTCCAATTTATACATAAGTTTATATGGTAGACGTAACTCACTAAAAGTAACATGTGGGGTTGATGCGGAATAACAAAATTCAGTATTTTATTAGACTTTCTGAAACAAAATGCCAACCAGTACCAATATTTGTAGTGTAATATAACTAAATGTACTTCATTACAGGGTTGATGTGAATTTTCCAGGCTGTATGGCCATGTTCCAGAAGCATTCTCTTCTCTCGTTTTTCCCACATGTAGGCAGGCATCCTCAGAGGTTGTGAGGTCTGTTGGAAATGGCAAATGGGGTTTATATATCTGTGGAAGGTCCAGAAAAAGAACTCTTGTCTGCCTGAGGCAAGTGTGAATGTCTCAAGTGGCCAGCTTGATTAGCATTGAATAGCCTGGCAGTTTCAAAGCCTGGCTGTTTCCTGCCGGGGGAATCCCAACACCTCACAACCTCTGAGGATGCCTGTCACAGATGTGGCCAAAACGTCAGGAGAGAATGCTTCTGGAAGATGGCCATACAGCCCGGAAAACTCACAGCAACCCAGTGATTCTGGCCATGAAAGCCTTTGGCAACTACTTCATTACACTTTACATGTTCCTTGGGAATAATTTGGGGCCATGTAAAAACATTATGTAACTTGCTACCAAAAACAATCTTTCATGGGTTATCCCCAACAGAAATGAATAATACTAGTAAATTGCTTTTTATTTGTTTTATGAAATGTTTGAATTGATTTTTTTTTTAAAGATAGGTTCTGAGCAAACTGCTTTATATCCCAAACATACCCCAAGCTTCTCGGACTTTTCAGCATAGTGTTGACAAGTGGAAAGAAAATACTCACAGAAACAATAAGGTGATATAAAGAAACCTAGAGCTCCTCATAGACTCAGAATATAACACTGCGACACTAGTTGCGCCATTCAAAGGTTTCCCTTCTTTTCATATTCTTACCTTTCATGAGCAATGCATCTCTGGTTTCTTTTCTGATTCATGAGCAATATGTATTAGTTTCTTTTTTGCTTCATGAGATATATTTCTGCAGTTTCATTTCTGGATGCATCGGTACTAAAATATAAAACAGTGAACAAGATGATTCCAATGGTCCAATCGGCTTCTTGTGGTGTTTTTATCTTTTTTGGCTATAGTTTGCTGTTGTCACAATGAATGGCGACAGAGTAAACTTCAAGGAATTGTGATGAGATGGAACAAATGTGTTTTATGAGTTTTGTGAACTCTCACGCAACAGGTAGCAGAAGGTTTCTCACAAAAAAGTTCAGAAAGCATGTGGGTGATCTATACAGTAGAATTAATGCAATCTGACACCACTTTAATTGCCGTGACTCAATGCTATGGAATCAAGGGAGTTGTTGTTTTACAAAGTCTTTAACCTTCTCTGACAAAGAGAGATGGTTCTTCGCCATCACTAACAAGACAGCCAACCACACTATTTGCATCCCTAGCTTCCTACATTTAATTCTTCACTTCTTCCAATTATGTCTGAGATGATGAAGCAAAGTGTGCATCTATACTATACAATTAATGCAGTTTGATATCACATTAACTATGGAATCCTAGGAGTTGTAGTTTTCAAGGTTTTTAGCCTTCTCTGTCAAAGAGTGCTGGTGCCTCCAATTTACAAATCCCAAGATTCCACAGCACTGAACAGCCACGGCAGTTATAGTAGTGTGAAAATTAATTAATTCTATGGTGCTGATGCACCCGAAGTTGTATAACACAGCTGTAATGTATGGATCTAATGCACTTGGGTTCTCCAGCACCAAAATCTAAGTACACCCCAAAATTAGAAATCCGCAGCTTCCATATGATGTAAACACAGCCGTTACTGTGATATTAAATGTGCAATGCAGATACAATTGTATCTGTAGATCAAGAATCTATCAGGACTCAGGAGCAATACAGTTAGGACTACACTTCCTATAATATCAGTTGCATGCTGTAGGGAAGGATTTATTTATTTAGTTGTGTATGATAGGGTAGTTTCTTTTCCTCTTTTCCTCTTCTTACTTCCCTGCTTTTGTTGCATTGGAATGTAACTAAGATTCCTTCTGAAGATTAAATACATTATTTTTTTATTTTTTTTAAAAAAACCCAATGTAAGATGTGGTGGTTGGAGGGCAGACACCCATTCACTACAGTTGATATTCAGAAGTACTGCAGCTTTTGCAAAAGGGGTTTGGAGTCAATAAATTGGAATATGTTTGCCTGGAGAAATACTCTTTAATGACAATGCTCAACCTTACCAGGCTCACTTCAGAAACAAGACAATGGTTTTCTTAAATTTGAAATGTTTAAAGAATATTTAATCTCAAAATGTACGGGTCTGTATTCATTATGGAATAAATGTAACTTGAATGTAATGTGAGCTGAAATTGAACTAATTTCTTTTTCATTTCTCTATATCAGGCATGGGCAAACCTCGGCCCTCCAGGTGTTTTGGACTCCCACAATTCCTAACAGCCTCAGCTTAAGTGGCTGAGAGGGAAAAGTAAGGAGTCTGAGGCTGTTAGGAATTGTGGGAGTTGAAGTCCAAAACACTTGGAGGGCCAAGGTATGCCCATGCCTGCTCTATATCCATCTATCCAGAGAAATAAAGACTGTTGAATGTATTATTTATTTCTCTGGTTACAGGGTTATAGAGAAATGAAAAAGAAATGTGTTCAATTCCAGCGCACATTTGTGTATTATGCTATATTCTTCCCCAACTGGGTATCTTTCAGATGTGTTATCTTACCAATATTATCATCCTCAGCCAGAATGGGCATTGGCTGTGCTAGTTCAGGATGATGGGAGGTGGAGTAACACATCTAGAGAGAAGGCTGAAAGAAGTTAGACATATCTGAAATCTTTCTAAAGGGTAAATTAGGTACGAAATATTAATATGTTGTTGAAGTCTTTCATGGCCGGAATCACTAGGTTGCTATGAGTTTCCCAGGCTGTATGACCATGTTCCAGAAGCATTATCTCCTGATGTTTCACCCATATCTATAGCAGGCATCCTCAGAGGTTCTTCACAACCTCTGAGAATGCTTGCCATAGATGTGGGCAAAGCGTCAGAAGATAATGCTTCTGGAACATGGCCATACAGCCTGGAAAACTCACAGCAACCCAAAACATTAATAGCAACTTACCAGAAAGCAGGAACTGTCTTCAGAAAATGAACATAGCTATGTTCGGGTTCTTTGCTGTCAATAATAACATAAATTCAGTTTAGTGGATTGTTTCGAGTACCATATTATTTGTCACTAAGTGAGGAAGGTTCAAATGTATGGAAAAGTTTACCTCCTTCCTTTAGCCCAGGATTGAGAATCGAGCAGCAGAAGTTGTTAGGCTGCAAGTACCAGCACTCCTGGCAACCCAATGCTGAATAATGCTAGAGAGCCACACAATTCTTACTCCTGTTTTTCTCATGGTACCTTTGTGATTTGTGGAGTAGTGAAGATAAATGTATCCATTAAACATTTTCCTGACATTTTTTTGAAGTCTCTGAGAGATGTACATACACACAAACAATAAAATGTATTTTTTTCAGGTTGATCTGTCAGGTATGATAAAGCATTCCACACAAACTACCTTTCTTTTCAGTTTCTTTATCTGTCAAAGACGCAGACTGGATGAGTGATCAGTTCTGGCCATTTACAAGAAAGAAGTCTGGTTCTGTTTTACTAGAATTGTTTTCAAGATAGATGAAAAGTTCATCAAAGGGAATGGAAGGAAGAAAAGACACAGCATGGATTTATGTCACGAGATTTCAAGTACAGTACATCTCCCCCAACTCAAACACTTTCTGGAATACTTTCTGATGAAGACGAAATTCATTGAATTCTGACTTTTGGGGAAAGTGGGTTGCTTGGCCAGAAGACCAAACATCCAATTCCTTCATGTACCATATTCTCTCCTCCTCCTGGAGAATATTTAGGGACAGTGTTGCTTGTATATTTGAAGGTCTGAGTCTCATGACCTAAACCTGTCATTATTTAGTCCTGAGGGATGATCAAGAAGAAATTAGGAGTTTTGGACAGAACCAGTATGGTGTACTTATATGAGCATTGGACACTAGGTCCAAATCCCTGCTCAGCCATGGAAACCCACTGGGTGATCTTGGAAAAGTCACACTCTCTCAGCCTCAGAGAAAGGAAAAGGCAAACCTCTTCTGAACAAATCTTGCCAAGAAAACTCCATAATAGGTTCACTTTAGGGTTGCCTTAAGTTGGCAGTGACTTGAAGACACAGAAACAAAATGTTTGGGGTAAATAAAACAGTAATGTAAAATGTGCTGAGTGTTTAATACTGTGCCATTTGCTTAATTAACAAGATAATTATGGGAATAACATCAATGCTGAAACTCCAACTTAACTCAATCACTTTAGTTAAAAAAATAAATTCAATCTAGTTACAGCTGTCCAGTGGCAAATTTCAAACTTAACTGAGAATTTGACTGATTTTAATTATGTCCTATCACTGACAACAGCCAACTTCAGCCTAAATCACTGCACAACATCTTATTGAAAACAATTATTGATAAATTATAATATCATATGCAATACTTGTTGAGCAGAAGAATAGATAGACAATATCTTTCTATAATAAAAGTCAAAGTCTAAACTACATCAAATTTATTTACTATCTTTCTGAATAATAAAGAAATGATGTTTCTTCTCTACATAAAGCCAATAGTTACAGAATCTCTTTTTTCTTTTGTTGCATGGTCTGTAAAAGGTTGCCACATTTTAGATAAGTTTTTATAGAATTTTCTTTAAAAACGTTCATTTATCTAACTCAAACAAATCCATTATTTTTCCCATCCATTCTACAATATTTGGGCTCTTATTATTTTTATTATTTTCCCAGTGTTTCACAACATTTTTAGAGCAGTTTGCAAAAGAGTAGATGAATTTATAATATGAAATTTGTGAAGCAGAGGAGTAAGGCCCCCTTCTACAATGCCATGTAAAATCCAGATTATTTGCTTTGAGCTGGATTATATGGCAGTGTAGATTCTAATAATCCAGTTCAAAGCAGATAATGTGGATTATCTGCTTTGATAATCTGAATTATAGGGCAGTGTAGAAGGCGCCTAAGAGGACTGGATATTAATCCTTGCACAAGAAAGGAAATGGGAGTTTCTCAAGGGACACAACCATACCCCATGGAGAATTGAAAAAGCGTAGCGGAACAAAAAAACCCCTAAATGAAACAAAGTTCCCTATGACTGCAAAACTCTGATTTCTGAACCTTTGAAGATCACACTCTATGAGGGTTTTTGTTGTGTTTACTTTTTCTGATGAAGTTGACATTTTCAGTCTTCCAGAACCATCATCAGATTCTGCGGTACACACTCTTGTAATTTTTACAAACAAGATTAAATAGTTGGGCAAAATACTGTATAGAATAAGCCAGGCAAGAGCCAAGAAAGAAAGAAAGATGCAAGAAAGAAAGAGAGGCTCTTCAACTGCAATAGGTTCAAATTGATTACATTGAACCATTTAGGTTCAAACAACTATATACACAGGCATTGAAAGTCATTTGAGCCTAAATACTATACTCACAGGTGACAACGGAAACTGGTTCAAAATATTAGATCCTTGTGCCAGCAGGAATGCTGACCGAAAGGTTGGGGGTTCAAATCTGGGGAGAGCGGGTCAGCTCCCTCGGTCAGCTCTAGCTCCCCATGAGAGAAACCTCCCACAGGATGGCAAGGAGCCCCTGGTGGCACAATGGGTTAAACCCTTGTGCTGGCAGGACTGCTAACCAATAGGTTGGCAGTTTGAATCCAGGGAGAGCAGAGTGAGCTCCCTATGTCAGCTCCAGCTCCCCATGCAGGGACATGAGAGAAGCCTCCCACAAGGATGGTAAAACATCAAAACATGGGCAACGTCCTTGTAAACGGCCAATTCTCTTACACCAGAAGCAACCTGCAATTTCTCAAGTTGGTCTTGACACACACACGCACAAAATCAACAATCTGGCAGTCTTCCAGATGCAGTAATTTTGGTCCATAACTTCCACTTGAACACACATTGCTTAAGCTTTGAGTCTCATTTGTATCAACTGATCACTGATATTGTTCCATAATAATTCTATCTTCTGTCTCATTGGAATTATTTTTCCCATAGCCACTGCTATGGGTTTTGACCACTTTTTCTCAGACACCCTTTTCTGTGCCTTATTGCTACAGTGCATCTTCCTAGAACAATTCCCCCGTTTCTGTGATTGTAAAATGTTTGCCCAATGATACTGTTTTTACCCAGTTGATTACTTTCATCAAGGTTAAACTTCAAGGTTAAACACTAAACTTCTGTTACAAGGTATCATCCTTTTTTGTAGGGCACAAATAGCAATATTTTGATAGTGAAAAAAGAGATAGTTTCCCCTGTAGCCAACACATCCATTTTAATTGTGAATATGTGAAAGGAAGTCATAGGTAGGAGGGAGAAAGCTTGTTTTCTGCTGACCTGGAGACTAGGACGTGGAACAATAGCTTCAGACTTCAGAAAGGAGATTCTACCTGAACATTAGGAAGAACTTCCTCACTGTGAGACTGTTCAGCAGTGGAACTCTCTGCCCCAGAATGTGGTGAAGGCTCCTTCTTTGGAGGCTTTTAAGCAGATAGCCATCTGTTGGGGGTGCTTTGAATGAAATTTTCCTGCTTCTTGGCAGGGGATTGGACAGGGTAATAATAATAATAATAATAATAATAATAATAATAATAATAATAATAATAATAATAATAATAATAAAGAACTGGTGGGATCACAAGCTGGAAAAAGTTACAGAGAATGAACATGTAAAGGTACTCTGGGACTTCCGAATTCAGAAAGACAGGGTTTTGGAACACAATACTCCTGACCTCACAATCGTGTTAAAAAACAAAGTATGGATTGTCGATGTTGCAATCCCAGGTGACAGCAGGATTGAGGAGAAACAACTGGAAAAGCTGACACGATATGAGGATTTAAAGATTGAATTACAAAGACTCTGGCACAAGCCAGTCAAGGTGGTCCCAGTGGTGATGGGCACACTGGGTGCAGTGCCTAAAGACCTTGGCCTGCACTTAAACACAATCGGTGCTGATAGAATTACCATCTGCCAGCTGCAGAAGGCCACCTTACTGGGATCTGCACGCATTATTCGCTGATACATCACACAGTCCTAGACACCTGGGAAGTGTCTGATGTGTGATCCAATACAACAGCCAGCAGAGTGTCTGTTGTGGACTCATCTTGTTGTGTTTCAAATAAAAAATCTATTTATATCTCGGTTTTCTCCCTCACGGGACCCAAAGTGGCTTACAACATATTAAAATCACATAAAGAGCAATCAGAATACATCAGTCATAAATATTGGGTGGCCCACAAGATCTCTTCCAACTTTATGATTCTATGATTCTATGAATGGTGCAGAATAAAGAGCATTTAGATAGGGATTGTGCTATATTAATAATTATTATTATGTATTTTGTACCTCCCTCTTTCCATTATACTATGGTAATGGGTTTCCCTTTTACATTGAGCTTCCCCATGTCCCACAGCAGCTATCAACTCACTGCAAGTTTTCTTTAAGAACAAGGAGTGGTTTGACACCCACCCTCACTTTTGTCAAATGACAGACCACAAAATCTACACTTCTCACACGAATGTCCTGCCAGTTAATCAAAGGCGTGCTCTTTAAATTATTAAAAAGGTTCTTCAAAAGCTATTCTCTACAGATTTTAAATCCATCTATTCTTGTAAGCTATGTACATAATTACATTATTACTTCATTCCTCCCAACAATACCTTTTCCATCTCCTCTTCCAATTTCTTTGTAAGATGCTTGCGGCTGAGGCTTTTGCTATGAAAGCTTAATGCAGTACTCTTACATTTTTAAGGACAGTCTACATGAGAATGCAGTTTTCAGTCAACTGCCCTTCTTTATTTTCGCACCAGCGATATTATTTTAAATAATATTATAAAGCATATTATTTTGCTTCGAACAACATGTGACTCATAGAGTTGGAAGAGACCTCATGGGCTATCCAGTCCAACCCCCAGCCAAGAAGCCAAGAAATCCCATTCAAAGCACCCCCGACAGATGGGCATCCAGCCGTTGTTTTAAAGCCTTCAAAAAAGGAGCCCTATTGCATTTGGAAAACATTTGTGCTTTTTATGCTGAGTAGACTCTGGGTATCTACTCCAAACTTGTGTCCATATGGATTTTGGAAGTCTGGTCGGCTTCTTTCTGGACAAAACACAGCTTTTTATTATACCTTTGGGATCTATTTTATTTTTCCCAAACTTCCATGTTCCTGTTGTGTTTGTTTTTTTTTTTTTACTGATTTAACCTTATAAGCAGTTCAGTCTGCTTTCCTGTTTCATAGGTATTTGTTATCTTGTTTGAAATTAACATGTTGAAATTCTTCTACTTGTACACTATTCTGAGATCCCACAATATTTGAATAAATAAGTTTTGGTTTTTTTTTCCCCATGTCAGGAGCAACCGGGTGACTGCCCCATACCCAGGAGTGTATCTATAGGAGTGGGCAAAATGAAAGCATTGCCCCCCCCCCCCCAAAAGGAAGTAAAGGGCAAAGTACCTCCAAAGAAAGGTTGTCAAGAAAACCCCAGGATAGGTAGGTTTGGTTTGCTCTTAAATTGCCTGTCGACTGAGGGCAACTTCATTAGATTGTCTTAGGCAAGGAGCAATGAGATGAAGTTTTGTCAGTTCCTTTCTCTGAAATATAGTCCACAGCACTTGGTATTCACAGAATCATAGAGTTGGAAGAGACCACATGGGCCATCTAGTCCAACCTCCTGCCATGCAGGAAAAACACAAAGTATCCCTCACAGATGGCCATCCAGCCTCTGTTTAAAAGTTTCCAAGTATTTTATTAATACTTATGGCATTTAAAATTGCACTAAATTATAATTGGTTATTGTTATTGTTGTTTATCATGTATTGCACATATTTTGTATTATTCCTTGTTGTAAGCTGCCCCGAGTCCCTTTTTAAATTATTATTATTCCAAGGAAGAAGTTTCCACCACACGCCGAGGCAGAGAGTTCCACTGTTGAACAGCTTGTACGGTCTTCCTTATGACACCCTTTCACATATTTATACTTGGCTATCATGTCTCCTTTCAACCTTCTCTTCTGCAGGCTTAATGGATGGTCTCATACCCAAGTACTAACCAGGGCTGACCCTCCTTAGCTTCCAAGATCAAACATGATCTAGTACTATTCAAGAAACACAGGGACAATGCAGTTCAACCCCCTGCCGCACAGAAATATACAGTCACAGGCAGCACTATATTTTGTATATAGAATTATAACGATCTACAACGATCTACAAGTCTACCAGATTCAGTCATCTTGGGTCATATCTAACTTTCACTTAACAGGCATAATTTAGGTTTCAAGTCTCATCTATATCAATATATTGCTCTCAGGATGGATCTATGCTGCCCTATAATCCATATTATCAAATCAGATAATCCAGATTATCTGCTTTGAACTGGATCACTTGAGTCTGGCTACACTACCCCGGTGGCGAAGTGTGTTAAAGCACAGAGCTGCTGAACTTGCAGACCGAAAGGTCCCAGGTTTAAATCCCGGGAGCGGAGTGAGCGCCCGCTGTTGCTCCAGCTTCTGCCAACCTAGCAGTTCGAAAACATACCAATGTGAGTAGATCAATAGGTACCACTCCGGCAGGAAGGTAACGCCCCTCCATGAAGTCATGCTGGCCACATGACCTTGGAGGTGTCTACGGACAACGCTGACTCTTCGGCTTAGAAATGGAGATGAGCACCAACCCCCAGAGTCAGACATGACTGGACTTAACGTCAGGGGAAACCTTTACCTTTTACACTGCTATATAATCCAGTTCAAAACAGATATTCTGGATGTTCTATGGCAGTGTTGAAGGGGCCTCGGGCTAGGTCTACACTGCCATAAAATCCAAATGATCAAATCAGATAATCCAGATTATCTGCTTTGAACTGGATTATTTGAGTCTGGCTACACTGCAATATAATCCAATTCAAAACAGATATTCTGGATTTTCTATGGCAGTGTAGAAGGGGTCTCAGGCTGAGTCTACACTGCCATATAATCCAGATGATCAAATCAAATAATCTAGATTATCTGTTTTGTACTGGATTATATGAGGCTCCTTCTTCACTACCATGTAATCCAGTTCAAAACAGATAATCTGGACAGATAATATTTCCTCTATAGCAGGCGTGGGCAAACTTGGGCTCTCCAGGTGTTTTGGACTTCAACTCCCACCATCCCTAACAGCCTCAGGCCCCTTCCTTTCCCCCCTCAGCCGCTTAAGCGGAAAGGAAAGGGCCTGAGGCTGTTAGGGATGGTGGGAGTTGAAGTCCAAAACACCTGGAGAGCCCAAGTTTGCCCACGCCTGCTCTTATCTACATGGGAAACCGTGACATAACTCACCCAAGCTTTGTTCAGCTCCATCGGGACTTGGAGCCAGAAGGGAAGGCGAGGCGAGGCGCGCGCGTGCCTGGCAGGGCGTGCAGACGGGGAATCGTTCCGCCTCTGCTGCGCAAACCACGCACGGCTCGGCTCGGCTCGGCTCGCTCGCTCGCTCTCTTTCTCCGCCCATCTGCCACGGCTCAATCCATGCCACGGAATCCTCGGACTTGTGGTTTATAAGTTCCTGTGCCTTTTGATGTCAACGACGCTAAGGCTCCAGACTTTGCAAAACTACAACTCTCAGGATTCCGTAGCATCGAGCCATGGAAGTTCAAGCGAGCTCAAGCTGCTCTAGGTCTACAATGCAGATGCCGGGGGGGGGGGGGGGGCAAGCCCTCAGAACAGCCTTCGCCATCATTTCTCCTCTACTGAGCTTGGTTTTTGTTTTATTCCACAGGAAGATCAAAATGTATTTGTGGGTCGCTGTGAGTTTTCCGGGCTGTATGGCAATGTTCCAGAAGCATTCTCTCCTGACGTTCCGCTCACATCTATGGCAGGCACCCTCAGAGGTTGTGAAGTAAATTGGAAACTAGGCAAGTAAGGATTGCTGTATGTCTTTCGGGCTGTGTGGCCATGTTCCAGAAGTATTCTCTCCTGACGTTTCGCCCACATCTATGGCAGGCATCCTCTGAGGTTGTGAGGTATGGATAAACTAGGTAAGGAAAGGAAAGAATATATATCTGTGGGGAGTTATTATTTCCTTTCCTTACCTAGTTTATCCATACTTCACAACCTCTGAGAATGCCTGCCATAGATGTGGGCGAAAGGTCAGGAGAGAATACTTCTGGAACATGGCCACACAGCCCGAAAGACATACAACAACCCTGTGATCCCGGCCATGAAAGCCTTCGACAACACATAGGCAAGTAAGGTTTATATATCTGTGGAAGAAGGTCCAGGGTGGGAGAAAGAACTCTTGTCTGTTGGAGGCAAGTGTGAATGTTGCAATTGATCGCCTTGATTAGCATTGAATGGCCTTTCAGCTTCAACGCCTGGCTGCTTCCTGCCTGGGGGAATCCTTTGTTGGGAGGTATTAGCTGGCCCTGATGGTTTCCCCCAGGCATTGAAGTTGCAACATTCATGCTTCTTGGGGATGTGAGAACTCTCTAACAAGCATCTTAGTTTGTTGGCCCACCTGTGGTTATGTATGCTACATTAAAGAGGTGTTGCATAGAGGTGTTGCATTAAAGAGGTGTTGCTGAAATGTATCATCCCTTTTTGGCCAGTTGATACTACTTTAACTGTTATGGCTCCATCCTCTGGAATCCTCAAATCTGCTCTTCTGCAAATTTCTTCCTCTGAGAAAGCTGTAGTGGTCTAACATGCAGCACTATTAGGGCTCTCTTGTAGAGAATTAAATCAACAAACTACAAAACCAAAGATTTTGTACAATGGTGCCATGACGATCACTATGACTTATTTGTGTTAGTTCCAACTAAACTAGATTTAAGGAATCAGTGGTATCTATCTATTTAGCTGTTGGGTTGCTGTGAGTCTTTCAGGCTGTATGGCCATGTTCCAGAAGCTTTCTCTCCTGACGTTTCTGTGGCAGGCATCTTCAGAGGTTGTGAGGTATAACAGCCTCTGAGGATGCCTGCCACAGATGTGGGCGAAATGTCAGGAGAGAAAGCTTCTGGAACATGGCCATACAGCCCAAAAGACTCACAACAAGCCAGTGATTCCGGCCATGAAAGTCTTCAAAAATACATTACATAGCTGTTGATTTACCACTTTTCTATTGATCCACTGGGCTTGTTTTAGTTGAAACTAACAACTGGAGTTAGACCTGGATCCAACTTAACCTGTATATACTAACTGTAAGACATATTTAGGGAAAATGTTGCACATCTCATATTTCGAAATATTTTGAAAATATATTAAAATAGACATTTAAGTTAGAATAAAAATACAATTAAAACATTTAAAATCCATACAATCATAATTTATCACATAATCCACAAGCATAGACTGGACCATTTCTATAATCATAATATGTCATTCCATAACTGTTTATTGCACAGTTCCCATTCTAGAAACATCACCTGCTATCAGTGCTATTTTCATTATCAAATGAAGGATTTTAAAATGCTTTTCAATTTCAAGCAACAATTAGCCTCCCTTATGAAGGATTAATAACATTGCCAATGTGATCCTGAGCATTTCTAATCAGATGTAAATCCTTTTAAATTAGCTCACTCCGAATCAAGTGGGTTCAGACTTAGAAGAGATATGGAATTGCAGAGCCCTCCAGATGCTGTCAAACAGCAACTTCCAACAATGCCAGCAAAAACAGCAAGGAACTGAAGTCCAAAAGAAAACATTATTAGTATTTCCCATTTTCACCCTAAGAGGAGTGTACCCTGAGTTACAAACATCTGACGTGGAAACAACTCATAGTTAAGAACGAGGGTGAGATGACAGGAAAAGTGAGACATATATATCCTCCTGAAAGAGTTATCATGAGGAAAAGGTGTCTTCACTGAAGCTTTATTACCAATCCCTGTTTTATAATTTCATAAAAATCCAATTATCACAGGGACAGAAATTGAGGTGAAATCTTTTGAGCAGGGACACAGACAGCAAAACAAACACCACAGGGGTGTTACCCTTCCCTATGCTATCCAAAGCGCGCTCTCTCTCTCTGTATATATGTGCTATCTAAAGCTATTAGAACAAAACTACAGAACCAGTCTTGTTCATAACTTGGGGACTGCCTGTATTCTCAAACTTTTTATCCTAAGAATTTTTCCGGACTCCTGAAATAATTTTAGGGAACCCCTGTATAAAAATGATTATATCTACATCTCAGTCATGATATCTCGCAGAAACCTTAGTGAACTCCAGGGTTTGGTTCCTTTTCTAAACTAATGGTAAATGATAAGCATGGCAAAAATAACCTGGACAATGATGACGTTGGTCTGTTAGGACAAGTTCTCAGATAAATGAAACTGCAAAGCAAAACTAGCCAGAAAACTGGTGAACAATAAAAAGTGTGAAATTGGAGGGAGAATGTGAGAAAGAAAATGAAACTCGTAATTCCGTTTTGTCAGCATAGGCTGAAAATGTTTGACACTGCTTTAACCTTGGGCAGATAACCAACAGGAGTCAATAAGTTGATATTCAGACATTAGTTCTTTGCACATACCCTGTTTCCCCGAAAATAAGACATCCTCGGAAAATAAGACCTAGTAGAGGTTTTGCTGAATTACTAAATATAAGACCTCCCCCAAAAGTAAGACCTAGCAAAGTTTTTGTTTGGAAGCATGCCCGGCGCCTGCCAAACAGAACATCAGAGCATGCAGAATTGGTAAATGTACATACCAGTTGTACATGGAAATAATGGTAGTAACAGGAAATTCTTGATAGGATTCACAGTTTGTCTGGTTATGTTGGATTGTGATGACAACTACTGCATAGTATATAATATATGTTCATTTTTTTGTTCAACAATAAATATGAATTCTTCTTCATGGAAAAATAAGACATCCCCTGAAAATAAGACCTAGCACATCTTTGGGAGCAAAAATTAATATAAGACACTGTCATATTTTCGGGGAAACACGGTAGCAAGCAATACAGAGGGGCAGACATTACTCTCTTGATTTTGTAAGGAGTATCATTTGTTAAAGACAGGTTTTTAGCTATTTATGTTAATAGTGTAATTAAAAGAGCAAAAAAAAAAGGCCCCAACACCCCAGATTGTGAATATTTTTTAATAAGTAGAGGTATGTTCTTCCCTTCTCTTGTAGCTTCTTAGAAGCAATGTTTTCAGCATATCATACGCTCTTTCAAGATTTTATTTTCCACAGGATACACAGGGTTTTTTTTCCAAACCAACGTTTCCTAGGGGCAAAATACATTGGGGGCAGAAAAGCTCTTGCCTCCTCATTATCAGAAATGCTTTATTTTCTTTACTCAAGCTGAGATGTTTTTAGCTGCGTCTGTCTTCAGAGAGAAAGTCTGAGAAGATGGTTGTTATAAAAGTTTTTCCTTTGTGAGAAAGTAATGATCTGATATGTTGAGGGCAAGCACAAGCAGATGGGTGACTGAGAAAAAGCCACTGGCCACAATAGCTGCACGGTGTAGGAGTCAATTTTTAAGAAATTAACTTTCCAGGGCTGTGATAGATGAATTTGTGGTTTTGCTTCAGTACAGCAGTTCTTATGTTATTTTGTACTGTACTTTCCACAACAGCAGCAGTTACAACTGTAATTAACTAAAATTAAGGTCAGAATTTTTCATTCCACCAAAATGTACTCAATGGCTTATTTATCTGAATTCATTTATGCAGGTAAATTAATCTAGAATGAATATAAAATTCAAATGGCCTTCTCATAAAGACTCATTTAAAAACAGCAGAGACCAGATTTTACGATGCTATAACTACATTCAGAGGCGGTCCAACCATAAGGCGAACTAGGCACTTGCCTGTGGCGCCATCGTCCCAAGGGCGCCATCGTCCTGGGAGGAGGGCACCACTCTCCACCTCCTTCTCTTTTCGGCCTTCCGGCGGCCACGCTGGGCCTCCCAGTGCCCGTGCTGGGCTTTCCGGCCGGCGCAGACCCACATTCGCACCACGGCAGCCCACCTTTGGGGCCTTCAGAGATTGTGAGGTCTGTGGGAACTTAGAAGCTAGGTATGTGGGGTTTATATATCTGTAGAAGGTCCAGGGTGGGAGAAATAACTTTTCTTTGAAGCAGGTGTGAATGTTGTAATTAATCACCTTGATTAGCATTTAATGGCCCTGTGGCTTCAAGGCTTGGCTTCTTCTTGCCTGGGAGAATCTTTTTTTGGGAGGTGTTAGCTGTCCCTGATTGTTTACTGTCTGGATTTCTTCTGTTTTCAGAGTGTTGTTCTTTATTTATTGTCCTGATTTTAGAGTTTTTTTTAAATACTGAGGGCTATCTGGGTTATCTAAGTCCACACTGCCCTATATCCCTGTTCAATGTTTAGTGCTAAATTCGCAAATGTAGTAATTCCTACATAACATTACCATGTATTGAACTGCTTTTTCTATTGATTTGTTGTAAAACATGATGTTTGGTGCTTAATTTGTAAAATCATAATGTAATTTGATGTTTAATAGGCTTTTCCTTTATCTTTCCTTATTATCCAACATTTTCGCTTATCCAACGCTTTTATTTTTCAGTGATTGGTTTGGGGGGGGGGGTGCCAAAATTCTGTTCGCCTACACTTGAAAAATACCTAGGGCCGGCTCTGACTACATTATTTTCCAAAGCTGTCCTTTCCAAACGGTTTGATGTAAGAGGCAGTGTGGTATAGTGGTCTGAGTGTTGGACTATGTCTCTGGAGAACAGGATTCAATTCCCTGCTTAGCCATGGGACCCCACTGGGTGACTGTGGGTGAGTCAGACACTACTCGCCCTAGAAAACCCATGAAAGGATAATTTTAGGGCTGACGTAAGTCAGAAACAACTTGAAATCACAACAACAACAACTGTAAGGAACCAGCAATGTTTTCCCCAGTGTGCCTGCACCAAATTTTGTTCCTGTTGGTGACAATTGTTTTCACCTGCAAACTCACTAGGGACTGGCGACTGATGGTTGCAGGCAAGCTCTGGTTCCTGGCCCACCTCCTTGAATAGTACTGTTCCAACCAAAGTACCATATTTACTCAAATCTAATGCTCATCTTATTTTGGCTAAATGATCTTGCCAAAACAGGATGCACATTAGATTTGTGTAATATGGTAATCTTAGGGGAAGCTGTTTCAGGAGTGCCTGGAGCTCCTATTTGAGGGACCTCATCTCTAATTTGATGGCCATGGCTCAATGCTCTGCTATCCTGGGATTTGTAGCTTGCATCCTGTTGGAATTTGTTTCTTGAGTGTATAATATAAAACAAGTTGTTTTATGGGAGAGTAGATATATTTTTGGGCACTGAAAAACACTTCTGAAGAACTGCTTCAGAATTAATGTACTGGCATATTCTCTGTTTCCTAAGAGATCAGAGACAACAACTTATTCAGTTTAACAACTATTGCCTTGCATAATTACATTTGGTTGTACGTAGTTTGACAAGGTCTTGCTTTTTCTCTGTCAAAGGATGTTTTCGAAAAGCATGACCTTTTAGAGATCATAACCTTTTAGAGAATGGTGTTAATAACCTGTTAGAGAAGAGGCAAAAACCCATTTGAGTAGAATCTTCTCAAGTGGTATACAGTGTTCCCTCGCTACTTTGCGGTTCGCTTTTCGCAGCCTCGCTGTTTCGTAGATTTTCAATAAATATTAATGTACACAATTTATTGCGGTATTTTTGCTGTTTCACGGGTTTTTGCGGTGTGTGCGTAGGTATGTTGGGGAGGAAGGGAGAAGGTGGGCTTATAATAAAGGGTTTTGGAAGGGGGGGAAGGGGAGAAATAAAGGGAGGGGGAAGGGTAAGGAAGGGTTGAAAATAAAAAAAGGGTTATTTAGCTTCCATTCTTCTTCTCTGCCAGTGTACTGTATATTGTAACTGCTAAAATAAAGTATAAATATGAAAATAAATATAGTGTCCCTACTTCATGGATTTTCACTGAGTGTTCCCTCACTTATCGCAGGGGTTACATTCCAGGACCACCTGCGAAAAGTGAAAATCCATGAAGTAGGGACGCAATATTAATTTTAATATTTATACGTTATTTTAGTAGTTAGATGGTCTTTCTCCCTTTCGCAAGCCCCAGGGAGGCTCGTGGGCCATTCGCTGAGGTGATGAGGTACAAGGTCGGACCTACTGGCACTGCCTGCGGGCGGCTGAGGAGGATAGGCCAGGCCAGGCCACGTGCCTCAGCCGGGGCCCTTTTGTGCTTGTGAGGAAGGGAGGGCTGTATGGCCATGTCCCATAAGCATCTGAGAAAACCTGCAAAACAGCAAGTCCGCGAAAAGCGAACCGCGAAGTAGCAGGGGAACACTGTACATGATTTCCTACCATTGAGCCAGGACAGTTAAAATGTATTAATTCTAGCATAGATGCACCCCAATGTTTTCTTTTTTGTCGCTGGAAGCTTTGGTGTTCTAACACAAGAAGTAATTCTTTTTAAAGAAGCAAGCAGCCACTGTAATGCACAACTTTTTGGTTAAATGACAAAGAGTACACTTTTTGCCGCTGCACATTACATTTGGCAGCAAAGCCTTTTTCAGGTTTCAGGGGTTTGGAAATTGAGGTGCACATTAGATTGGGTGGCACATTAGATTGAAGTAAATATGGGTATATCTATAAAAGCCTCCCAAAACCAGGATACCTGAAAAACAATTATGAAGACATGATTTTAAATTGGCTATCAAAGAAAAACTGGATGGCTTGTCTTTCGGGACAGAGCAAGGATCAATGAAGATTTCAAAAGGCAAGCTTGTTCCAGTTCAACTGCAAGTTCCATATGGCATCTTGGGACTTGTAGATTGGGAGCCCCTAGAGTTCTCTGGTTGAGAATACTAAGCATCCCTTTCAAACCTGCCAAGCCCAGGAGTCCATACACCGGGAACATGATGGCTCAAGTGGAATAACAGAGGTGTCATTCAGTAGTGTGAATGGGCCCCCAACTGCAAACCACAGAACAGGAAACAATCTGCCAACATCCCTTTATGAGTTCCTGTGTGATCAGGGAGGATCACCTTGCAGGTTTCTTTACTGCATTTTTGTAAAGTCAGTTTAAATGTTCTTCCCAGAATGCCGAAATGGCAGCCTGTCTAAGTATAAAACAGCAACTTCCAACTCTGTTTACTTCTTTTCATCTTATCCCAAGAACCATGGGATAGCTGTGTGAAGTGGCTTCTGGGCTGTACAGTGCGTGGGTAAGTATATGGCTCAGTGTAGCATAGGTATGCACATATTTATTGAATTATACTCTACTGCGCTCTGAAATTCGGACTCAGCATGGTTCACAGCAGGATTAAAGTAAAAATACAATTAGAACACAAAACAAGTCCACACATTAAAACATCAAGAGTAGCCCACTAAGCTCACCATTCAAACAGAAGGCATCAATTTGTTTCAATTCAGAACACAATTGTATTATCATTATTTGAAGATTGGGATATCACCAATTAGTTTGTTCAACATGTCACAATGCAGATTATCTAGAAGACTGTACAACTGAGAAAACTGCAGAAAAGCAGCTATGACCATCTGTTACAGTGCTGCCATCATTTAGTTCAAATAAAACAGAACCGTCTAGCAAGCAATTCTAAGTTCCTCAAACTACAGATTCAAGATGTCATACAATGGAACTATGGCAGTTCAAGTGGCCTCAAATCACAATGTACTCAGTGTTGCTGGGTTGAAAACCGGAGAGGACTCCTATAATTTGAATATACACTTTATAAAAATATAGGATTAAAGGTATACAGGTTTTCTTGGCAATATTTGTTCAGTAGGGCCAGGGCCGGCCGGAGATATTTTTTGATGTAAAGCGGGGGTGCTGAAAAGCGCCCCCGCCACCGGCGCCCTGGCCCCGCCCAGCGTGCCCTGGCCCCGCCTCCCACGCTGCGTGGGAGGCGTGGCCAGGGCGAATAGTGAGGGGGCGGGGCCAGAGTTGGCCCCGCCCCCGTGCCCTGGCCCCGCCTCCCACGCAGCGTGGGAGGCGGGGCCAGGGCACGCTGGGCGGGGGGGCGGGGCCAGAGTTGGCCCCGCCTCCCACGCTACCCCCGCTCGCCCGTCTGGCCTTTTGTAGCAGGCCAGACTTCAGCGGAGGTTCCTCCAGGCCGCAATCGCGGCCTGGAGAAACCTCCGCTGAGTCTGGCCTGCTACAAAAGGCCAGACGGGCGAGCGGGGGTAGCGTGGGAGGCGGGGCCAGCTCTGACGCCGCTCCTCCCCCTGTCACGACCCAGGCTGCAGAGCACCAATAACCATACACAGAGGCCAGAATCTATCTAATATCTTTATTGTAGGAATATATAAAGTTAATAAAAACAAGTGTAGAAAATAGTCCAGAATTAGACCTTTCAGGAAAGGTCAGAATTAGTCCAAAAAAGCAATGTCCAATAAGAAATATTAAGGTCCAAAGTTGTAATCCAATAACCGAAACACTCACTTTGCCAAGCAAAGTGAGGGGAGATGACAAGGTCCTTTAGTCCATGAAACTTGAGCGAGGCTAGGAAATAACTTGATACTTGAAACAAGGCTTGAACGTGGAACAAGGTAACTAAGAACAAGAACAAGGTCCGTGGAATAACTTGATAAATCCGTGGAACAAGGCAAGGATTAATCCTGGGAAACAAGGCAAAGTCCGTAGATAAACAAAGGCTGGGAAGCAAGGCGAGGGCTGGAAAGCAAGGCAAGGCTTGAGCAGGAGCGAGGCTTGAACCGGAGCGCGCTGTCCAGACACAACTCGCTCCGTAGGCTGACGAATTGACTCCGCGAAGTTACTACGCGGGTAAAACACCTAAATAGAGTCTAGCTTCCCGCCGAAGCAGTTCTCTGGGAATCAGAACCGAAAGCTAACTCTGAGACCAGATGTGAGACTCCCCAAAGATTCTCACGAGAAGCAGTCTTAATTGGCCACATTCTTAGCTGCAATCCTCGCACTCCTGCGCGAAGCTGAATCTAAACTTCTCTGTTGTTTACAAAACTCCCGGCGCAAGAATACGGGAGAAGTAGGCTCTGGGCTTGTTTGACATACTTCTGGGAGACAACTTTCTTGCAGGTGCAAGGTTCCCAGATCTGCCTGGGAAAGATCTGGCTGAGAGGAATCCAGTTCAGACTGGGAAGGTAAAAAACCCAAGTTTTCATCTTCATCAGGAATTACAATGTCCTGAGCAGGACTACAAGGCCCATGAGTCATCACACTATCCCCCTCCTCAAGGCCCCTCCCAAACTGGGGCCCTCTCCCCGAGGCGCGAGGTCGCGGCTTGGCGGGATAGGTCTGATGAAAGCGACGGGTTAGATCAGGAGCATGGACTGTGGAGGCGTCTTCCCAAGAGCGTTCTTCAGGGCCAAAACCCACCCAGTCAATGAGATATTGTAGGCGGCGGCGGTGAAAGCGAGAATCCAAAATGTCCTCAACCTCGAACTCCTCCTCCCCATTCATCAAAACAGGAGGGGGGGCCGGTTGGTCTGTATCAGGACGCACACCATCCGCCGGAAGGAGCAGGGAGCGGTGAAACACTGGGTGAATGCGCATTGAACGCGGAAGTTGGAGTTTGAAAGTCACGGGGTTTAATTGCGCCACCACTGGATAGGGGCCAATGAAACGGGCATCTAACTTCCGGCAAGGGCGGTGGGAGGGCAGAAAGCGAGTGGACAGGAAAACCCGATCTCCTACCTTGATTTCGGGACCCGGCTGGCGATGTTTGTCAGCGTGGCGTTTATAGTCCTCCTTGGCTTGGTCCAGTTGTTGGAGCAAAAGTTGTTGCACCGCTGTGAGTTCCTGCAGCCAATCCTCTGCTGCGGGAACCTCTGAAGTTTCAATGACAGGGGGAAAGAAACGTGGATGGAAGCCGTAGTTTGCAAAGAACGGCGTTTCTTTTGTAGAAGCTTGAACTCCATTGTTGTAGGCAAACTCAGACAGTGGTAACAGAGAAGCCCAATTGTCCTGTTGATAGTTTACATAACAGCGAAGATACTGCTCCAAAGTGGCATTGGTGCGCTCCGTTTGCCCATCTGTTTGGGGATGATGAGCTGAAGATAAGCGAGAGTCTATGCCCAATAGTTTTTGTAGTGCCTTCCAAAAACGAGAGGTGAATTGAGATCCACGGTCTGTGACTAAACTCTTGGGCAATCCATGTAGTCTGAAGACATGTTGAAGAAATAAATCCGCAGTTTCCTTGGCCGTGGGGAGGCCTTCGCAGGGAATGAAATGGGCTAACTTGGTGAATAGGTCCACCACCACTAAGATCGTGGTGAACCCACAGGAAGGTGGTAGGTCAGTGATGAAATCCGCGGAAATTATTTCCCATGGGTGAGATGGGGTAGGAAGGGGGTGTAAAAGCCCTGAGGGCTTCTCCCTTCGTATCTTGGAGCGCTGGCATACTGGGCAGGTGTTGACATATTTTTCCACATCCTTGCGGATCTTGGGCCACCAAAAATCCCTTAGGATCAGATGCATAGTTTTAAATAGTCCGAAGTGCCCTGCTGGTTTGCAGTCATGACACAGACGAAGCGCCTTTTCCCTGCCCGGTCCGGGTGGGATATAGACATGATTTCTATAGCAGAGCAGCCCATCTTTAAGCGAAAAGGGGAAATGCAGACCGTGGCGAAGTTGGTCCTGCGCCCAGGCATCTGCTTGCTGACTAGCCCTGATTTCTTGAGCACAGATGGGTCCTGGAGTAGGGGAAGTTGAACCAATGGGAATGGATTTGGTGTTCCCCACCGTGAGCGTGGCAAAGTTCTCAGGTTGTAGCAGTTGGGATTCAAAGGTCTCCTTGCGTCCTGCAGCGTATTCCGGTTTACGTGACAGGGCGTCTGCTTGCTTGGTTTGGGCTGGGGTCACATAATGGATCTGGAAGTTGAAACGTTCAAAGAATAAAGCCCAACGTTGCTGCCTCTGATTTAGTTTGCGGGCAGTTCTTAGATGTTCTAGATTACGATGATCAGTGTGGACTTCAATGGGAAATTTGGCCCCTTCTAGCCAATGTCTCCAAGTTTCAAAGGCTGCCTTTATGGCCAGTAGTTCTTTTTCCCAAATGGTGTAATTCCTCTCTGGTGTGGTTAGTTGACGAGAATAAAAGGCACAGGGGTGGAGGTGATCTCCCACCGGTTGTAAGAGTACAGCCCCAATTGCCACATCAGAGGCGTCCGCTTGCACCACAAAAGGGGTTCCAGGATTTGGGTGCTGTAGAATTGGCTGGGAGGTGAATAGTTTCTTTAGTTGCTGGAACCCTTTCTCTGCTTGATCAGTCCAGCGGAAAGGCTGCTTTCCACGGATGCAGCTAGTGATGGGGTCGGACCAGCGGGCAAAATCTGGAATGAACTTGCGGTAGTAGTTCGCGAACCCCAAGAAACGCTGCACCTCTTTCTTGTTAGTTGGCGCCCGCCATTCCAATACTGCTGAAACTTTGGCTGGATCCATGGAAAGCCCTAGAGGCGAGATGCGGTAACCAAGGAAATCTACCTCTTGTAGATCAAAAGCGCATTTTTCCAGCTTGGCATAAAGTCCATGATCCCGCAATCGTTGTAACACCATTTTGACGTGGTTCTCATGTTCTGATTGTGATCTGGAAAACACCAAAAAATCGTCCAGGTAGATTATCAAGAACCTGTCTAGATAGTCCTGAAAAATGTCATTGACAAAATGCTGGAACGTTGCGGGGGCTCCGCATAAACCGAAATTCATAACTCGGGACTCAAATAATCCGAATTTGGTCTGGAAGGCGGTCTTCCACTCGTCCCCTTCCCTGATGCGAATTAAGTTGTAAGCCCCCCGAAGATCCAGCTTGGTGTAAACCTTGGCTCCTCGAAGCCGATCCAGTAGATCCGAGATTAAAGGCAGGGGATAGCTGTTCCGCTTGGTGATATTGTTCAATGCTCTGTAGTCCACTACCAAGCGTAGTTCCCCTGACTTCTTCTTCACAAACATCACTGGGGAGGCGGCTGGGGATTGAGAGGGTCTGATGAATCCCTTGCGAAGGTTTGTCTCTAGGAATTCCCTGAGAGCTTCTTGCTCTGGTTCAGTCAGGGAGTAGAGATGCCCTCGCGGGATCGGGGCCCCCTCCACCAAGTCAATGGCACAGTCATAAGGTCTATGTGGGGGTAATTTTTCGGCTTCTTTCTCATTGAATACATCCCAATACTCGGAGTACTTCTTTGGCAAGGTGATGATGGGCTCGGTGTCTGTGGCATGGCATACCTTGGCTACGAGGCAATGGTTTTGGCAGTACGGTGAAGCAAACTGCAGTTCTCTGTTGGACCAGGAGATGTTAGGGTCGTGGAGAGTCAGCCATGGAATTCCCAAAATCACAGGGAAATGGGGAACCTCGGTAACAAAGAAGGAAATCTCTTCCATATGTTCCCTTATCCACATCCTGGTGGGTTCCGACCACTGACTTACGGGGCCCGTCTTGAGGGGACGGCCGTCTATGGCTTGCACCACACGGGCATTCTTGAAATCATGATATTGTAATCCCAGAGAGTCGGCATACTCTCTATCGATGAAATTGTTGGTAGCTCCAGAGTCTATCATGGCGTGGATCATGACGGGTCCCCTTTTTGCTGACCATAATGTGACCACGAGAAGGAACAGGACCCCGGTTGGCGGCTCTTGGATGGATTTTTTGACCGGGTTGGCGAGCCCCTCTACACCCGGTCGTTGGCTTCCCCCGCCGGCTGTGTGCCAGTCGGCTCAGACGCCTTCGTCTCCGTGGAGGACGCCGCCGCAAGACGGGCGGCAGGCTTCCCTTTGGCTGGGCACTCTCTGGCGAAGTGGCCTCCGTTCCCGCAGTACCAGCAGAGGTTTAAGCGTTGACGACGGGCCTTCTCGGCGGCATCTAGTCTGGGACGCACATTGCCCAACTGCATCGGCACCTCCTCGCCTCCTCTGGGGTATGGGGTTGGCGGTGGGGGTCTCCACACCGGACATGGCTGAACGCTGGCGGGAGCGGGGGGTTTTGCCCCGGCTCTACTGCCCTGGCCTCGAACCCACTGTTTCCTGTTGGCAATCATGACTTCAGCCCGTAAACATTGATCAATGAGTGCCTCGAGGGTCTGGGGAGGATCCACCTTGGAGATTTCTTCCAGCATTTCAATGTTGAGACCCTCCCGGAATTGTCCCCTGAGGGCTACATCGTTCCAGCCGGTGTTGTGGGCCAGCACTCGGAACTCGGCTATATACTGAGACATAGGTCTGTCTCCTTGGAAAAGGCGACGGAGTTTGTGACCGGCTGCCTCCAAATTGTCCTCGATTCCCCAAGTCTCCTTGAGGTGGTCCAAGAAGTGTTGCGCTGATCTTAGGTGTGGAGAGGCTTGGTCGAACAGTGCCGTCGCCCAGCTGGCCGCTGGCCCGTCTAGAAGACTGTAAACCCATGCCACTTTGATGTCTTCTTGGGGAAACTCGGCAGCACGGGCCTCCAGATAAGCTTGACATTGGCGACGGAAGACATGAACCTTAGAAGCTTCTCCAGTAAACTTGGTTGGCAACGCCATGGCCGGAAGACGAACTCCGCGTTCCTTCAAACCCCTTATTTCTCCATCCTGTGCATTGAGCTTATCACGGATTCGGTCCACCTCTTCCTTGTCGATGGTGTAGGTAATCGGCTGGCCGCTCGGCCCAGGTACGGTTCCGGTAGACATTCTGGCCGAGGTTAATTGGTGCTTAGGGTGGCGGAGTCAAACTGTCACGACCCAGGCTGCAGAGCACCAATAACCATACACAGAGGCCAGAATCTATCTAATATCTTTATTGTAGGAATATATAAAGTTAATAAAAACAAGTGTAGAAAATAGTCCAGAATTAGACCTTTCAGGAAAGGTCAGAATTAGTCCAAAAAAGCAATGTCCAATAAGAAATATTAAGGTCCAAAGTTGTAATCCAATAACCGAAACACTCACTTTGCCAAGCAAAGTGAGGGGAGATGACAAGGTCCTTTAGTCCATGAAACTTGAGCGAGGCTAGGAAATAACTTGATACTTGAAACAAGGCTTGAACGTGGAACAAGGTAACTAAGAACAAGAACAAGGTCCGTGGAATAACTTGATAAATCCGTGGAACAAGGCAAGGATTAATCCTGGGAAACAAGGCAAAGTCCGTAGATAAACAAAGGCTGGGAAGCAAGGCGAGGGCTGGAAAGCAAGGCAAGGCTTGAGCAGGAGCGAGGCTTGAACCGGAGCGCGCTGTCCAGACACAACTCGCTCCGTAGGCTGACGAATTGACTCCGCGAAGTTACTACGCGGGTAAAACACCTAAATAGAGTCTAGCTTCCCGCCGAAGCAGTTCTCTGGGAATCAGAACCGAAAGCTAACTCTGAGACCAGATGTGAGACTCCCCAAAGATTCTCACGAGAAGCAGTCTTAATTGGCCACATTCTTAGCTGCAATCCTCGCACTCCTGCGCGAAGCTGAATCTAAACTTCTCTGTTGTTTACAAAACTCCCGGCGCAAGAATACGGGAGAAGTAGGCTCTGGGCTTGTTTGACATACTTCTGGGAGACAACTTTCTTGCAGGTGCAAGGTTCCCAGATCTGCCTGGGAAAGATCTGGCTGAGAGGAATCCAGTTCAGACTGGGAAGGTAAAAAACCCAAGTTTTCATCTTCATCAGGAATTACAATGTCCTGAGCAGGACTACAAGGCCCATGAGTCATCACACCCCCCGCCCAGCGTGCCTTGGCCCCGCCTCCCACGCTGCGTGGGAGGCAGGGCCAAGGCACGCTGGGCGGGGGGGGGAGCGGCGTCAGAGCTGGCCCCGCCTCCCACGCTACTCCCGCTCGCCCGTCTGGCCTTTTCTAGCAGGCCAGACGGGCCAGGGCGCACTGGGCGGGAGGCGGGGCACCGTCAGGGCGGTGCCCCGCCTCCCGCCCAGCCTGACGGCGCCCCCCCGGGCCTGCGCCCGAGGCGGCGGCGTCAGGTGCCTCATTAGTGGGGCCGGCCCTGAGTAGGGCTTCTTCTGAAGCAAAGAGCATGTATTACTGTGAGTTTTCCAGGCTGAAAGGAGGAAACCATGAAAATGAACACCATCTGGTTACCAGTATTAAAAAAAAAACACCAGAATCAAGACAGTAAATAAAGAACACCATTCAGCAGCAGGGGAATTCCAGACAGCCAACAATGAAATGCCAGTTAACACCTCCCAAACAAAGGATGCCCCCAGGCAGCAACAGCCGGGCTTTGCGGCTGCAAGACTACTCAATGCTAATTAAGCTGGCTAATTGCAACATTCACACTTGCTTCAAACAGACAAGAGTTCTTTCTCTCACCCTGGATGTTCCACAGATATATAAACCTCGCTTGCCTAGTTTCCAACCTCACAACTTCCGAGGATGCCTTCCATAGATGTGGGCAAAATGTCAGAAGAGAATGCTACTGGAATATGGCCATACTGCCCCAAAAACTCACAGCAACCTAGTGATTCCAGCCATGAAAGCCCTCAACAAGAAAAAGAGCATATACTTCTAGAATATGGCCATACAGCCCAGAAAACACACATCAAACCCAAAGAACATATAACTTAGGTCACCAGTGGGTTTTTATGGCTGAGTAAAAGATTCAAGACCTAATCCAACATTCAAACCACGCTGTTTTGTCAGTTACCCCCACTGAATGATGTGGTTTGGTAAGTCAACATTTAGGTCAGTTTCATTAATTCAATCTGCCTAATTTAATTGACGCTAACAGTTCAATTTAACCCTTGGATTGAAGAGAGAATTGTGTGGATCTTTCAATATTGTTGGGCTGCAGTTTCCAGCATTCTTCACCACTGGTTAGGACGGCTAGGACTTCCAGTCTGATATCCAGACAGCAGCACAATTCCGACTCCTGCATTAGGCCCCGAGAGTCAAAACATTGTCTTTTATTTCATTGTCACACCAGATATACAGACTTTTTTTCTAGTCCGAAGAATGACTATGTCCTCTTGTATACCATCTAAATTGAATTGGTATTTTGTAATACATGGCCATGATTTTTTGCCAGAACAGGAACAGAAACATTTCCAGCTTATAACAAAACTGTGTGTGTTCCTAGTTCATGCAATAAAGGCCCTTTATTACTTTCCATATTGTGCTTTTTAAGTTGTCATGTGTGTGGCTTTTCTCTTTACTACTTCCTTCCTGCAACAGCAGAAACCACTAATTTTAGCTCAGCTTGCGTTCTAGAAATGTATGTTCAGTGATATTTTTCAGTTTCTTGGAAGTCATTCATCTTTTTGACAACCTTCAGATGCCACACTTTCTGAAGGTAGGTATATCCCCCTCACTGAAGCTGTAGCATGCACATTTTGCTACTTCTTGAAAACAACTGCTTGATAGACATATTATAGGCTTCTCTTTAATGGGACCACGAATAAACCATGCTAAGAACTGGAAGCCTGACTCCTGCATTATTTCCATATCATTGTTGCCACCAGGAACATAAGAAGAATCCAGATGGATCAGCCCAAAGATTCACCCACTATAGCAGCTTGTTTTTCACTATGGCCATGCTGGCCTGGGGATTTCTGAGACTTGTAATCCCCAAACGGTAACTTTTCCAAGTTCTGACTAAGAAGCATGTCACCTCTTTCAGGAAGCATATAGAATTAATAAACCACCCAAGTTGGTAGCCTTCACCACACCTTGTGGAAGCAAATTCACAGCTCAGGCATTCATTGTGAGTACTTCCTTTTTCCTACCCTCAACCTTCCACCAGTTGGCTCCATTAAATGACTGAGTTCTATCTATCACTACCTTGGTCCATCCAACCATGCATATTTTTGTAGGCTTGTAATGTGTCTCCCCTTACTTGCCTTTCTTCTAAACTAAATAAAAACAAAGGCAGTTGCTTTGCAGTGAAGGCCACAGTGGTGCAGCAGATTAAACTGCTAAACTACAGAACTTGCTGACCAAAAGGTTGACGGTTAAAATCCGTGGGACGGGGTGAGCTCCCGTTGTTAGCCCCAGCTTCTGCCCTGCAAATGTGAGTAGATCAATAGATACCGCTCCCATGGGAAGGTAACGGCACTCCAAGCAGTCATGCCGACCACATGACCTAGGAGGCTTCTATGGACAACACTGGCTCTTCGGCTTAGAAATGGAGATGAGCACCACCCCCCAACTAGACTTAATGTCAAGGGGATATCTTAACTTTTACCTGGACGCAGGATGAAAGCCAACCTAGGGCCGTGCGCCCCCCCCCCCCCAAACCTACCGGTGCCGGCGGGCGGCGCCAGCGCCGACCATTGGGTCGCTCGCCACGGAACAAGCAAGTATTTTGTATTCTCACTAGATTTCCGTGACATCTCACAGAAATCTTGCAAGATTACAAAATACTTCCTTGTTCCGCGGAGAGCGACCCAATGGTTGCCGCCGCCGCCCGCCGCAGCCGCCGCCACCGCTTCAAGTGCGCCCAGGAAGGGCTGCGCCTGAAGCTGCGGCTTCAGGGGCTCCAATGAAGAACCGGGCCTGCCTGGACGAATGATACTACTAAAGATAGATTGCTGGCTAATGGGGTATTAGATCTGTCTGTCTGATCATCACCATAGGTAGTAGCTTCTCCATTAATCCACTAGACAGAGAGTCAAACATATTTGCATCTTTAGATCAAATATGTTGTTCAAGTTAACTTTGACTTATGATGATCCCATAAAAAAGAGTCCTCCATGTCACCCTATCATCAACAGCCCCACTCAGGTATTTTAGGTTCAGGGCCATGGTGTCTTCAATTTCAACTATCCATCTGTATTGCAGTCTCCTCCTTTTCCTTCTACCTCACAAAGAATAAATGTCTTTTCTGTTGAATTATGTCATCCCATGATTTGGCCAAGGGTCAAAATCTCAGTTTAGGCATCTTGGCTTCTAGAGAAAGTTTAGGCTTGATTTGCTCTAGGATTATTTTATCAATCTACAGTATCCATAGAAGTATTCCCTATCAGCACAAATGAGTTGATTTTATTCTTAGCAGCTTCCATCACTGTCCATTTTATTCTTAGCAGCTTCCATCACTGTCCAACTTTCCCAGCCATACACAGAAATAAGATATACAGTATATGGACAATCCTAACTTTAGAATTCAATAAGATATCTTTACACTTCAAAATCCTTTCTATTTCCTTCATATCTACGTTTCCAAATCCCAGTGTTCTAATTTCTTGACTTCGGTCTACATTCTGACTAATGGAATGGAAAAGGTATGAAAAATCATGACTGGTTCATTTACATGGGCTATGGAGTACTACTTGTTTTCTGCAACACGCCAATTTTCTGAATTAGAAATGGTAAAGTCTCAGTTTATACAGGATTTGTGGTAAGATGGTATCAAATTAGGTGCAGTAAGATGGTGGCCTCAGATGAGAGATGTTGGGAAGCAACAAGATGATGGTGGATGGAGTTTGCTGTCCCAGTTCAAGTTCTGAAGAATTTTTCTACTGCAAATTCAGCCAAAAGGCATGCCATTTTGGCGTCCATTTTCAGTTTATCGGGAAGTTACTCAAATTGGGAGGGGTGTTGCCATTTTCGTTCGGCAAAAATTCTGCACATTGGCTACAATGGGAAACTTTTAGTCATTTTAAGGCCTATCTGCATGAAACCTACTTCAGTTTTAGATCCCATTTACAACTGCAGGCCTGCCAAGTTTAAAAAACAATTTGCCAATCTACTGATTTTTAAAAAATCATTTAAGGTTTTTATCATAACATTTTTAAAAATAAGACAAATCGCAAGACAGGGTTCTGAGAATTGTAGTCGCTGGTTGTGTCCATTCTCAGCCAATCAGAGCATGGACACAACTTGGCGTTTTATTGGCTGAGAAACAGAGAGAGAGAGAGAGAGAGAGAGAGAGAGAGAGAGAGAGAGAGAGAGAGAGAGAAGAAACTTCAACCCCCATCATGCTCCAAGAGGAACTCAGACTTTTCAATGCCTGTCCCATGCAAGTGCTGCTGGGAAAGCAAGTTTCCAGCAGGGCCCTCTCTGGAGGAGAAGCTTAGGAAACTTTCCAAAAAGAAATAGACAGATGCTGCTGCTGCTGGGGAGGGAGAAAAAGATGCTGCAATAATCCCACCATAGCAGACCCCTGTCTCAGGTATATTGCAGCCTTAACTCCATCCTCTCCAGTAGCTGATAAAATCCAACTCTCTTAATCCATTTTGACCAGCTTTTTGGTTCCCTCCTCTCCGTTTTGTTTTTGAAGATTCAATTCTTTGTCTTTAAACAGAAATTTTCCAGATGACTTTCAGGCTTCCCCTAGCCTTCCAATTCAAAATATAAATTTCTCATAACATCAGAATAAATTGGCTTGAGAACCTTTTAAGTGTCATTGCTGCTGGTGCCATCTTTTTGATTTCACCAAAGACAAGAAACCCAGATCGGAGGTATTCTGCTTGGAACTGATAACTGGTGCTTTATGCCACTGTTTCAAGATGCTCCTATCCTTCTTTCTTACAGCTCACACAATCACTTTGCCATACTTTGAGGAAAATAAGACATTACAGCTGTAGAATCATTATCCACTGTTTTTAAGCAAGTGAGCAGTTCGTCGGGTATGAAAGTCTGTTCTTGAATATTGTCATCTGAAAGCAGGCAAGTCCACTGCATTGCTGTTGGTGTATTTGGTTCTTCCTCTACTGGGCTGAACACATTGCTTTGCCCACTTCTACCACTGTTCAAAACAAGGCTGATTTTCTGAAATAAAAGTGTATTTTCATCAGGCCATATGGTGGCCATAGGATTTACGTAATCTTTTACAGGACTATTCATGGGAAAAGACGGAGAGTCCAAATTTGCACCTGGGGTTTGAGAATGTATTTCATTAGTACTGGTGAGTATATTTCCAGATAGTTCCTTGCTGGAAACCTGAGGCTTGTACCCATTTGCTTCTATCACATCTGAATTGCTAACAAATAAGGTCTCTTCAGGAACATCAGCCTTCTGAGGAACTGCTTCCTTGCTTTCTTTTCTGTCATCCTGTGTCTTATATTCCTTTGGTACTAATATCTCCTCCACGTTAGTTATCACAGCATCCTCGTAATCAGAGAACAGCTCTGCCGAAATGTGTGTTAACGAACCATTTTTCTTCTGAAAAACAATTAGGAGGATTTTGGAAAGCTTACAGTTTTATAACACCCAAACAAAAAAAACTTTTCTTAGTTTCTCATTTTTAGGCCTATTTCTGGGGTTATTTGGGGGCATCAATTCAGAAAATTGTATTGGATAGGCCACATCGGCTCTAGTTTCTTAGATATGGTTATGTTTTTCTATGGGTGAGCAGAAGGCAACTGGTAGATGCCATATGTTTTGTATCTCAAAAACTAGAGCTGGTAGGGGAAAAGTGGTGCATTTTTGAAATCAGCAGGTCAAATATATGCAGAAACAAGACTGACATTTCAGACACTAACATGTATGTTGGCTAATATATAAATGGGGAATGGTTTCAGTCTCCAGTCTAGAACAACAGTATATCCCTTCATAAGGTGTGGAAATATAAGGGACTTAGAATGCATTTACAATGTAGAATTAATGCAGTTTGATACCACTGTCAATTGCCATGGCTCCATATTATGGAATCCTGGGATTTGCAGTTTGAGGAGACTCCAGCATTCTTTGGCTGAAAAGGCTAAACACTGCAGCTTGTAACACGACAAGTAGGCACATCTATACATAAATTTCTGAGAAGTTACTTAGCATCTGTGGTGAGCATTGACTTTAATATTAGTTAGATTAGTGGTTCTCAATCTGGGATCCCCAGATGTTTTTGGCTTACAATTCCCAGAAATCCCAGCCAGTTTACCAGTAGTGAATCTGCTTGAAGGTTTTACTCCAAACATCAAATGTAGAACTGTTCAAAGGGCTGTATCTTATATCCATAATAGGTTCAGGACCTTGGATGGGTTCTGTAAAGTTTGCTTTAAAAGCTGGAACTGATATAATAATAATAATAATAATAATAATAATAATAATAATAATAATAATAATAATAATAATAATACCACCTTTATTTTTGTATGCTGCCTCCATCTCCCCAACGGGGACTCAGAGCGGCTCACATGGGGCCAAGCCCAGCACATTATATAACATCATAAAATGAATAGTTAAGGCAAGCATCAACATTAAAAACTAATTAAACAAGTCATAATTTAAATAAAATACAATTAAAACAAAAATATTAAAACAATCATTCAAGGCATTAAACGTCTAGTATCTAGGAGCTACCAGCAGTCACTACTGATTATTTAAATCTTGGTTTTCAAACCAGATCTTATTAGTGTTACCAGGTTCTTAAAGTAGCAATAAGACACAGTTGAAATTTGTGGCAGGCAGGGTTGACAATCAGGAAACGGCTATTAAAAGGTTGTGTTCTACCTGAATATCCAATCAAAGTATTGATTTCAGTTAATGTAGTCATATGTTCATCTATGAAATTAGCATCCATAAATTACATTATTACATTTCACCCAAATACTAGAATATTTGGCATCTATTTCAGTCTGTATAAAAAAATAAAGAAAGCAACACTCAAATAGGGGACTGTCATTAAAATAAGCAGCACCTGCCAGACTTACAAGGGAACAAGCTTTCTGACCCTTGAATAAGTGACTTTTTTTAATAATAAGGGATACTTGACAACTCCAGAGGTAATGTTGCAATTTCTCATTTGAAATGTGGTCTCCAGATAAAAGAAAACTCAGAAAGCTACCCTCTATTAGGCTGGACTAAGCCAGTATTGACCAGCAGATGGTATTGACAATTTCTGACAGAGACCTTTCTTATCATCTGCTTCCTGACTCTTTTCACTAGAGATGCTGCAGCTGGAATCTTGTCTCTTCTTCATGCAAACTGTGTGAAATCCTGTACCATTTCATTATGGCTAATGTTGAGTGAAGGTTTATATGGCTGTTCAGTGACCTTGGAGCACTCTTTTTTTGCCCTCAGCACAGAGTTAAGACTGCTATTCTGTCCTTCCCCCTTCCTACGAAACCTCTACACCGCTTTTCTTCCCTCGCTGTGTGATATTTTAAAGTTCTTACATGTGCAATTAACAGAGTTGTATTTTTAATCACTGAAAGGTTTAATTTATGCACAGATGAGATGAAACCAGTGAGAATTCATGCCGTGAAGGATTACCTTCTGTGAAATAAAATGTGGGTTGCACTCCGAGCTTTTTTGTCCTCATATAGCTTGGCTCCTACAGGCTTTCTTGAAGCAAAACAAGAGGTTGGCTTGATGGCTAGCATGCAGCTTTCAATCAGGTTTTCCTCTCATAAATTGTAGACTGGAGCGTGGGAGTATTACTTATAATGCAGCATATAGGGAAACCTATCACTTCCCTCTCTCTGCACCCTTTCTTTGCATAAGTCAATTAGGACTTTCTATTTAGAATTGTAGATGGTACCTATTGGTACCATCTACCATCAAGGGAAGGGTAAGTAAATTTGAAGTCTTCTGTTTCAGAAGTTACGTTTTACATGTGGTGAAAAGAGAAGAGGAGGGGAAGATAATGAAGAAATGGAAAATACCAAGCTTACTATGCAAAGAGATGGAGTGCAGAAACAACACCAACTCCTTGCCTTGGATTTGATCTCAGCACTTCTCTATTTTGCTGCTGGTTGTATTTGTTTTGATGGTATAGTGCCTATATTTTTTATCTTCCTTTTATATTGTGTAGTCTCCTGTTACTGTTTCAGTACATGCACACACATACATTATTATACAGAGTCATTCTGGACATGTTTAGCCTGCAGAAGAGAAGGCTGAGAGGAGACATGATGGCCATGTATAAATATGTGAGGGGAAGTCATAGGAGGAGGGAGCAAGCTTGTTTTCTGCTGCCCTGCAGACTAGGACGCTGAACAATGGCTTCAAACAGGAAAGGAGATCCCACCTAAACATTAGGAAAAACTTCCTCACTGTGAGAGCTGTTCGGCAGTGGAACTCTCTGTCCCAGGATGTGGTGGAGGCTCTTTCTTTGGAGGCTTTTAAATAGAAGCTGGATGGCCATCTGTCAGGGGTGCTTTGAATGCGGTTTTCCTATTTCTTGGCAGTGGGTTGGACTGGATGGCCTGTGAAGTCTTTTCCAACTCTATGATTCATTCTATGATTGATGATTGCATGCTCCAGTTGATCAATCAATAGACCCAGAGCTTTACTTAATTGTTTCTCAGTGTGTATCTATATTGTAGAAATAATTCATTTTGGCATCACTTTAACCGCCACGGTTCAATGCTATGGCATCCTGGGAGTTGGAGTTTGGTGAGGCATCACCACTCTTTGGCAGAGAAGGCTAAAAACCTTA